>NW_024429192.1:18465182-19065182 GCF_017639785.1 Mesocricetus auratus
GCCATGTGTCCAGGCTGAGACAGCATCCCTCCATGTGGAATGGGCTCCCAAAGTCCATCTGGATGACAGGAATAAATGCTGATCTATTGCCCGAGGCCCTAAAGAATGCTGAGGCCTCCTCACTGATACCCACATTCAGAGGGTCTGGATCAGTCCCATGCTGGCCTCTCAGTCATCAGTCTAGGGTCTATGAGCTCTCCCTTGTTCAGGTCAGCTGTTTCTGTTGGTTTCACCCACCAAGTCTTAACCCCTTTGCTCATCACTCCTCCCTCTCTGCAACTGGGTTCCAGGAGTTCAGTTCAGTGTTTAGCTGTGGGTGTCTTCCTCGGCTTTCTTCAGCCACTGGATGAAGGCTCTTTTTTCCTCATAGTTAAGTGGCAAGAGCTCAGAGGCTATGTGTGATTATAGTGATAAAAAATATCACTCAAACTACAGTTCTATTTCATGCAAATAAAGTATTTGCTTGATCACTCTCATTGTGCACTATCCATGGGATTTGACTCATCTCAGCACCTCTGTGGGAAATCCAAGCTGTATCTAGGATGCAACCGAAATGACACATTGGGAATTTGAGGTTACATGTTCTTAAGGCATGACTAATTGAATGCTAGGTAATGAGGTAAGCCTTATCTCTAATGATTCTCTGTGATCCACCTTCACCTCTTATTCAAACCCACCCACTGAGCTCCATTCATGTGCTAAAACACAGCTGGGCAACTTATTCATCAACACTGGGGTTATGTCCTACTATTCTGCAAGAAAAGTAGCCAACATAGAGAGGTTAAGCATCACCATAGGTACCATGAAACATCGTATTCCTGAAATTTTACATGCTTACAATTGCAACCTATAATATGAACCTCTTGTTTTATAACAGAGTACTTTCCACGATCTGTAATGGTATCATATGGTTTAACAAAGAGACTCAGCTTTTAAATGCAGTACACAACAACAGAGACAAAAATAAACCACACATATAAGCTATAGGCAAGGGCCATACCTTCAGGGCTTGCTGCAGTATCTGGGTATCATTAATACCGGTTATTTCTCTCAGCTGATTCAAAAATGTCTGCTGGTGCTAGAGGGCAGGAAAAAAAACAGAATTATTACACTGCGAACAATGGAGATTTTAAAAGAGACAAAATATTTTGTTTTTTACGAAGAGAGAAAAAGCAAGAGGAGAGACAGAGTAGAATTTAAAAGTCAATAAAAATGGCACGCTTTCGTAACAAAGATGCCACACATCAGGGAGTCCTTACTCTTCTCTCATATTCCTATACCCAGTTTCTACATTACTTCCCAAACAGCCTTACTGAGTTAACGGTTTCCATCCTACCTTCATCTCCTCAGACATGTCTCGGCAACAAACAGAACAATGCATTTGCGGCTTACGTCTGAGGAGACTCCTGGGATGTGCGTTTCCCAGCCTGTACAGAAAGCCAGTATATATATCTAAGAGTCCTAAGATCCAGTCACTGAAAAGAAAACCATCTGATTCTCCAGTCTGTCATAGAAGATCCTAGACTGAGCTGGTTTGACCCATTTCCTTCCCTTGTTCTCACAAGGTACAGAGTCAGTCTGGTGAATCTCCTAACCCAAACATCACAACAGGGCTCTACTACCAAAGCTTCCCGTGATGAACACTCCCACTACACACCTTCACATTTCATGTTTTACATCACAGTCCGCTCCAACTGTGAAATAAAGTACAGAATACAAAAGACAGAAAACAAGCTTAGTCCCTAGAAAATGTAGGTCTCATGAATTACTTCAAAATGGCTGACCCTTAACTCACTACCAGTTCAGTTGGGAATCTTCAGGGACATTTAAATTACTGGGTGAATGTTTACTTAGCAAAGGAATACTTACAAACTTTCAAACCAGAAAGTATACAGAGAAAAGCTGACTCTGTAATGAGAAATCTGACAGTCCACATTAACCAGGAAATCAAATTAATATTACTGGTGAATGAATAAAATGGTAGTCTGCACCTCCTGGCATACTGTAAGCTGTGACAGTATGTCACAACTACAAAACCCAAATAAATCTAATCTTGAAGACTGGCCAGAGAGCTTCAAAGAAAGAACGCAGAGCAAATGAACTGTCCAATCATCTGTTGCGATGTCTACAGCAAAGAAAAGTGTGTCTGGCATAAGGGAAATCCAGAGGTATTGCCACACAGCGCAGCAAGAGAGGCTGGCAAACACTACTGCGTGCCCTGCAGAATGCCAGCGGAGAAGACGGAGAAGCATGGCTGAAAGCTGCTCAGTGGATGGCACTTAATGAGTGTCACAGTCCTGACTACATTATAGTAGGAGAGCCTCTTTCCTTAGGAATACACCTGAAATGTATAAGAAACAGTATAAGACATTCATAACTCATTCTCAAATGGTTCAAAGAAAAAAAAGCTATGGACTAATTGAAATTAGTGTCCCCAATTGCCACATCCACTAAAAGTCTAGAAAAACAACCCTACTGCAAAGAGAGGGACATGCCTTCTTTAAAAAAAACTTCGCTGTACAGAATAAAGTTTCAAGCCACTCACACCTTGACTGGAGTTTGAAAAATAATGGTCAGGTAGGCCAAAGTCACTTTAAAAGTGAAATCAAAGATTGTAGTGACTCTCTTAAAAGAAAAAGACAGCAACAAAGAGAAGAACTATTAGTGGTGGGTCCCCTATGCTATCTAGGAATGTTATGCCTATGAAAACTGTATTAAATAACTAAGATGACAAGAGTATCTAATAATACAATAACTATTAAAGTATAATAGAAAAGTATAGAAAGCACCCGGAATTACCCAACAGCTCAGTGAAAGAATCAAACTGTCAGTTTATAGACTGAAACAGGAAAAACATATTCTCTTTAAACCCTTCAACTCTTTGGTTGATTGGCATTTAAAAAAAAAACAGCAGTAAAGCTGAATGGAATCATCAACCAGGATTAGAAATTTAAAATATATAAAAATATCAAATGGGAATTTCTTTCCTCTAATGTAACACTTAGCTTAGTGAACATAACATGCCAAGAAAAGAGTACAGGCCTATTTGCAATGTACTGCTCCTGCAACCTCAGCCCATTCTTTACACAAGTAGTATTTTCTCACTGGCAAATTATTCAGGCTCAGAAAAATGATTGACTATCCCAGAGAAGTTAGTTATTTGTGGAAACGTTCATGGCTTCTCTACATGATGCTGGAATAAGGTTAAGAATTCACATGTCCTTGAACCAAGAAAGCAGCTGTCAAACACTAATGTTAACAAGATGAGATAGTGTGTATGTAAACAATGCAAAGACCAAGATCCTTCAGAGACTTACTTCAGAAACAACTGTTAATCGCAAAGACTGGGCGAAAGACCACTGACCCAAATCACCAGGGCCTGTTGGGGGATATTTGGTCACACTGTAAACCCTGAGTTTGCATTTGCATTAATTAACTAAAATTAACCTGGGTCAGGAGACTAAGTTTGCAACTTGTTAACAGAAAGTAATCATAGAGCATCAGGGGGCATCTGGTCGAGATAGAGAGACACAGGAGAGGAGTGGGGAGCCGTTTGGAAGGGCACAGTTTTCTGTTTGGTTGAACAGGACGACACTGTCTTTGGAAGAAGAGGAGGTTAGCTAGGTGCTACTCAACCTCTCTGATCTATCGAATTTTCACCCCAGCCTTTGAATCTCGAGTGTCATTTATAAACAGAACATTAGAGATTTAGCGAAAGCTACTTTAACAGCAGTGGCAGAGCCAGTGGGAACAGAATTCCCACCAGGCTGCATCTGAGCAGCCAGGCTGCTGCCAGAGAAACAGGCCGAGACTGCGGAGTCACAACTGCTGACTGAAACAGCAGTAGATGAAGACACAGCCACTTTGCCAAAGTAAAAACAATAATGGCCAACTTAATTAAAACAAATTTTTTTATTCGTTTACATGGGCTGCCCCCCCCCCCGCCCCAAGGCAGAGTTTGAGAGGTCAGCATGGAATTTGAGGAAGACAAGGCTGTCATAGAGCTGGGGGAGAGGACTTCCAAATGGGGGAGGGGAGAAACAGGCAGGGTTACAGGAGCAAAACATAGCAGGTGGTCAAAACAAGGGAATCACAGTAGGTAGTCATAATAAGGTAATCATAGTAATCATAGTGGGTCATATAACCTGTAGAGTTGCAAGACAGTCATAAAGACACTATTTCATTACTGGAACAGGCAGAATAGAACCATTTGTAATTAGGGTTACAGGTGAAGTATAACCCAATCCTTAAAAAAACAGGTTTTATCATAAACAGGAATGAACATAGTATGTCTTTACAATAAGATGCTTTTAAGCCTAAAACGGAGGCAGGCTGGTTCATTCACAAAATGTGCCTCAAATGATTTTATGTAGATAAACCTAGACGCAGTATGAATAAAATAAAGAAACAATCTTTTATTTTAATGATGATCGCATGGCTATAACATATAACTATGCTAGAATGGTAATATACCAAATAACAAACACATTAATGCTACTCTTTACTCCCTTCCTCTAAAGACATATTTCCCTATGGCACCGAAGACGGGCACCTATCAATGGCACAACAGAGAATGCATGCAAGCAGAAACGGGGTGAGTTGCCTCTGGCAGTCCACAGAATCCTTAATACAGGACTTGGGCAGCCCACTTAATCCCAGCCCCCCATATCTGGGGCAGACATGGAGAACACTGGACATGACAACAGTGTCTTGGTATTCAACTGAATACTAAGGTAATTTTTATGGCAATAGCTGGCTGATACCAAGTTCGTTAAGAAACGTGGAGAAATGTATGGAGAGAAGCAGAGTCTTAGAAATTTCACCAGTATTTTATTTTTATGAGAAGTCAGTCTGATACATTACTTTAAAAAATCCTATTTTACAATGATTTGTGTTTTCACAAATTTTGACTGAAAATGAACAGAAGAGGAAATAAGCTGGTGGGAAATTGGAAACGGGAAGTAAGTGAGAGAAAAGACAGAGATGCTTTGGTAGCTAATTTACAAGAGATGTGGGAAGCAATGGAGAAAATTCCGAGAAATCATCGGACAGGCCAAGTTGTCCCCTTCGTCATTAGTCGTGCTCATCTCCTGCAGCTATGTCTGTATTGCTGAGGTTTCTGGTATGATTATGACCCCAGTTTGTCTGGTAAGGTTTGCACCTTCCTGTGACAGTTAATCTCTCCTGTCAGCCTGACTGGATTTAGAATCACCATGGAAACAAAATCTGGGACGCCAGTGAAAGACTTCCCAGATTAAGTTAACTAAATTGGAAAGACTCACGCTAAGTGGGCAGCACCACTTCATGGGCTAGTGTTGTAGACTAAATTAAAAGAGAGAGCGGAAGCTGGGGCATCGTATTTTCTCTGCTTCCTGACTGTGGACACGAAAAGACAAATTAACTCTTGTTCCTGTTAACAACCTCCTCTGCCATGATGAACTGTGAACCAAAACAAACGTGTCTTCCTTCCTTGCTTTCTGTTGGGTGTCTTGCTGAAGCAACAAGACAAGTAACTAAGACACTTGCCGCCTACCAAGCTTGTGGTTTGATACACTCTCATCCTCACTACAAGCATACCGCATAAGGATCAGACACAAGGTCAAGTTCAGATGCAAGATGGATGGACTCACTCCAATGTCCTATGTTGGGAGCCCGTTCTACTTGTTCCTACTCCTGGACCAAAGGGGAAGACAGAGTTCAACAGATTTGGCGGCTTGTGAATGCCACAAAAATGAATAAGCACAGATGCCAAAATGCACAGTCCTTCTTCATCCTCTTCCTTGTTTTTTTTTTTTTTCCCTAAACAAAGGCACCCTTCTCTTCTACAGCAAGGTGCAGCACTTCAAGGATAAGGAGGAAAGGGCAATTTCAATACATCTCCTTAGCTCTCCAGTTGTCTATGTGATGCTGGGCCTTTTTTAATGTTTCCAAAACAATTGAAAGACCACTTGAACTTACCTCTAGAATAATAGGGCCAGAGCTGAAATAGCAACAGACACTCTTACATCTTACTAAATATTGGTGCATTCTTTTAGGATTGCTAGTTCTGTGTTGAGCTTTACTTAGTTACATCTGCATTGAAAATACCCAGTTAACACTATTTAAATAAATAAAACTATCAAAAGTTATGGTTATCGGCCTCAAGAACCATCAGCCAAGAAACTTGGTTTCTGGCAACCAGACAGAGCAGCCCCGCTTTTCTGGACATTTTACAATTACCCTGAGAACACTTCAACAGCTGCAGACAACCCACACAGCCACAGCTGAAGACCTGCTCCAGTTATGAGCACCCCAGTCTGTACCAGCCATGGAGTAGTACTCTCAGCTGACTCAGGCATACCCTGAAGCCATTTTCATCCAAACCAGAAAGGGACTGCAAGCAGAAGGCTTGATTAACACAGACATCAACTTTCACTCGAAGGATAGCATCGTGACTGGTGCAAACACCTAGCTATACATCACCTGCAGATAATAACTAGGGAACTTGGTTTTATTTATTTTGTTTTTTGAGTGAACTCTTGCTCATGATAGGGCAGCTTTTCTGGGCTGGTGTGCCTGGAGACTACTTTCCAAGGCTTCTCTCCAGGCAGGAGTGCTCTTAGCAGTTTGTATCTTTTTCTTAGTAAAGGACACAGAACGGCTAACACAAGGTGGCAGCAGGACCAGAAGGCCAGCTGCAGAGATCCAGAAAGCAGGCAAGGGCAGAAACCAAGTGAGCAATAGTGCTAAAGGCAAACCGCAGAGCAGGCTCTGCTCACTGGAGGGACTCCAAGGAGATGGGAGCCCTGCGAGCCAAGAATCTCAACACCCTAAGCCTGCGAGCTCTCACACTACCTGCAATCAAGATCTAAATGTCCCAATGGATAGGTCTCGGTGCTGCAACACTAGCTCTTTGGGAACTGAGGTCCGGCCACACACAGCCCACCCAGGAGTTATCACACTAGCAGGCACTGCCTTCTGGTGTCTGCTTTTTCCACTCACTACTGATGAAAACAAAGGAATACAGCAAGCTGTCAAGTTTTGGAGCCACTGGTGGTTAACCCACAACTGCAAGCCTCCAACCTGCATGTTTAAAATAAAAATTCTCTCGTTCTAAAGTCTAGTTCTGTGATCCTAGCTCTCAGGAGGTTAACGTAGGAGGATTTCAAGCTGAAGACCAGCAAGGACTACACAGGATTAAAGAGAACCTAAGTCAAAGAAAGAAGGGTTGGAAGGTTTCGTTTCCCAAGCTGCAAGCAAGATGGCTGAGGCGGAGCAGACAAAGATGCGGCCCTTTCCCAAGTTCACCAACCACAGCACCGACCTAGACCAGCACCAACCTAGACCAGACATGTCCTATGAGCAGCTGGTGGAGTTGTACAGCAACAGCCAGAGGTGGCATCTGAACTGTGACCTTGGTGGAGGCGGCACTCTCTACTCAAGGGCCTGAGAAAGGCCAAGGAGAAGGAGCCATCTTTGGAGAAACGTGAGGTGCTGAAGACCCACAATCACCTGCCAGAGACGGTAGGCAGCATTGTGAGCATGTACAGAGGCAAGCCCTACAGCCAGGCGGAAATCAAGCCAGAGATGAGCCTGTGAAGCAAAGCCAGCCTGGGATAGGTGCAACCCCTCCTAACACGTCATCCTCCTCAATTAGCCACGGCCAATAAAGACTCCAGTTTAGTCCCTTAGTCCCAGAAAACAAAAGAGAAAAGAAAAAGGAGGGGGGAGGAAGGAAGGAAGGAAGGAAGGAAGGAAGGAAGGAAGGAAGGAAGGAAGGAAGGAAGGAAGGAAGGAGAAAGAGGCATATGGAAGGAAGGAAGGAAGGAAGGAAGGAAGGAAGGAAGGAAGGAAGGAAGGAAGGAAGGAAGGAAGGAAGGAAGGAAGGAGAAAGAGGCATATGGGCAGGAGATGGATTCTGGGGAAGTCTGAGAAAACCAAAGGAAGGCTAAGCCAGAGGAACCTGGTTTCTACTGAAGCACAATTTTTGCCATACCATTTTCTGAACAGCAAACCTTCCTCTCAATGGCCACAGAACAAAAAACCAAAAGGAAAATCTCCATTTCCTGAGGCTTTTTTATAATGTCATTTTGACCTTAATTCCCCTTCAAGTAAGATAACCCACGGCTTCTTTTTATGTGTGAGCATTTCCAGTTTCCAGTGCCCCTTTAAAGTGCCAGCCATCAGGTAAAGACTGAGTCTGGGGGTCTCTACCTGTGTGTCTAGCTTTATGTTGTACTTTGTTTTCCCTTCCCTGCATCACTGGGGATCTACAGAATGTCATTCTATTTCTACTGCAAAGATTGTGTGCACTGGTCACCTACGGAAGTTACCATTTTTTTTCAGATTTACATAAATTCTAATATAATGGAGGAGGGTTACTTTGATCATTACTGTACTCCTGGTGCCTAGTTCTGTGTTTGGCACACAGGAGCTCAATCAATGTTAATATTAGCATAGCACATATTAAATTTAATTAAGTTCATTTTCTTTATTTAATTAGAATATACTAATTAAAATTAAATAAGAATATTAATTAAAATTAATATAGCCTGGTTGGCAAATATGACCACAAGTACACAGGGCTTGCACTCCCCTACAGAAAAGAGGGCTAATTTTCTAACTAAGCCAGTTTTCTAACTCTTATATTCTAGAACACAGAAACCAAAGTTCACTAGATAAGAAGATTTTCTCCAACATCTTCGACTCTCTCTCAAATTTCATAGATTTCACTTTCGGACTTAGTTACTATCCATCTTACATAAAAGTGCCAAAAGCTTAAACCAGGGCAAATACGACTTTTCAAAGCATTTATTTAATAAAAAAAAAACTCATAAATTAGCTCACTCCAAAGCAGAAGTGGTAGAGACCACAGAGGTAAAACGAGAAAATGTTGGTTCACTGTTACATACCTAACTTTCTTGGTCTATCCTATTGAAAAGCCCCTGGTTATGTAAGTTTAGGAGTGCTTTGAGCAGAGCTTACAGTGAGGCTCTTTAATATGGCCACTTGAAAGGTTGGGATTTTTTTAACATTTGCAAATGAAGCAAGGTTTGGGTGATTTATTAGCTCAAATGGGTTTGTCTGCGATTCTTCTGGCCTGGGCACCATCATACTCACTTTAAAAAGTACTGTACACAGGAATCCTCAGAATGGTACAGGCAGGCTGTAGTTCCTGCAGTCACCAGAAGAGGCGTTTCTCCGGTTTGGGCTTTGTGGCACTTCAGTAGAAGTTAAACAAGCCATGCCTCTACCTAGAAATCTGACAGCATGCTATGTTGTTCTTTACCGTATCTACCTAACCTTGGTAAATCCAGCAATTCACATCTTTTACTTAAAAAAAATAAAGCGTTGTTTAAAAAGTCATAAGCAATTTTTAAAAAGCCATAAGCAAGCAGTTGTGTAACTCAGAAAAATAAATAAATAAATAAATAAATCCGAGGAAAAGACATTAAATTGATCTATAGGAAATTGCCAGTAAAGAGTAATGAATACAGCTAGTCCTAGTTTCCATCCTTCTCGCCCATGAATTCTTATCTGCACCTGTCACCCTGTCCTTCAGTCCTATCTGCAATACGCACACATTTCATGAATTCTCCACCCCTAGTAAATGGCAGATCATAAATAATAATCATAAAAATAATCATAAAACTGTCAACACAATTCTCCCACTAAATGTTATTACATAGCACTATAATCTAAGAGCCTACAAAATTAAACACATTTTGGGGGGCCGGATAAGAACCCTACAGGAACAAACATGGTTTCTATGGAAACATATACATACTCAGTTCCAAAAACCAAACTGACGAAATCTTGTAGAACACAGTCTGATTTTAAATTAGAGTACCTACATTCTAGAAAAATATAAACAAAATTTTGATAATCAAGTCATATATTTTAATTTCCATATCTGTTGTTTAAGCAAAATAAGCATTTAGCTTGTTCTTAATGCTGCTATAGTTCTTTTATCCAATTAAAATGTGATATATCTCTAATTTCTGAATTACATGTTCATAATTCATTTGCAGTGCAGAATTAAAATCACTTACACTAATGAAATAAACATGCTTTAGGCACAAGGGAGATGGCTCGGTGCCTAAGGCATGCTGACTAAGCATGAGTGCCTAAGTGTGGATGTTCAGTACCCACCCAAAAAGACTGATGCAGTGGCCTGGGCCTGTAACCCAGTACTGGGGAGGCGGAGCCAGGAGAATCTATGGCATGGCCAACTAGAGAGCAACCAATCAGTGAACTCCAGGTTCTGGGAAGAGACCTGCTCAGAAAATTAAGTAGAAGTTGAGGAAGGTAACTCAACATTAATCCTCTCTGGGCCTCACACACATGTACAAACAGAAAGAATAATGAATTAGTTGTTAAACATTCTTGTTCTAGTTTTATTTCCTGTTGCTATTAGAAAACATCCTGTCAACAGTAACTTCAAGGAAAAAGGGTTTATTTTAGATCACAATTCCAGGTACAGTCCATCAGAACGGGCAAGTCAAAGCTACAGGCATTTGAAACCAGCGGGCAGTCACATCCAGGGTCAGAAGCCGACAGGGAATGGATGCAGCATGCTCGCACTTGACTCAGTTTCCCCATTCATGTGCAGTCCGGGACCCAAACACAGGGAATGCTGCTGTCACCCATCTCGGAGTAACCAAGACAATCGCCCATAGACATGCCCACAGGTCAACCTGGTCTAGACAATTCCTCATTGACACTCTCTTCCCAGGTCACCACAGATTATATTGAGTTGAAATCAAAATTAACCAACTCAAATGTTCAAGGAAGTACTTTCATACTAACGTGTCTCATCATTCCTAACAGTTGAAATGTCCAAAAAAAAAAAAAAGAAAAATTTCTCTAAGCGAATCCAGTTTTTTTGTCCCATTGATTACATAATAGATACCCTATGGTAGTGGTTCTCAACCTTCTTAATGCTACAGCCCTTGAACTCAGTGCCTCCATAAAATTATTTTCATTGCTACTTCATACCTGTAATTTTGCTACTGCCATGAATCACAAACATATGATATGCAGAATATCTGATATGTGACGCCCCGAAGGGGCCATGACTACAGGTTGAGAACCACTGCCCTATGAGCTATAAAATCCATCTGCTGCTTCTGAGAATGTCCCATCATGCAGAATTCAGCCTATTACTCCCCTACCCAGAGAGCTGTATCCCAACCTCTCCTCAAGTTAGGAAATCGGAAAGGCGCGAGGTTCTAAAGAAGGCCACTCTTCCAAACTCCGCCTCCTTTGTTGTTGTTGCTGCTATTGTTGTGTTGTTGTTGTTTTGCGGGGGGGGCAGAGTACTGTATTGAGAATTGAACCCAGGACCTTACACATGACAGGCAAGTTTTCTAGCACTAAATTACATCTTCGGTTCTTTCTTAATATTTTAAATGTTTACCTATTTTATGTGCATGGGTATTTTGCCTGCACGTATCTCTGTGTGGCACATGTGTACTTGGTACCTTCAGAGGCTAGAAATGGAGCTGGATCCTCTGGGACTGAAGGTAGGAGATGCCATGGGAGTGCTAAAACTTGAAGCCAGGTTCTCTGGGAGAGCCGCCAGTAGTCGGCACTGGTGAGTCATCACTGGAGCACCTGGCTTTCAATGCAGGAGACAGGGTCTCATGCCAGTGTCCAGGCTGACCTTCAACTCCCTCTATAGCCCACACAGGCCTGCAGCTTCAGCCCCCTACCCTCCCTGCCTGGCTAGCAGGTATTATAGGATCACACCACGAGGCATGTCCCCTCCTTTACTGTCTCTTTAAATCCTTTTTCATTCAGCAGCCAACAATCTGTTCTTGGTCAATACTCCATTATATTAAACCTTCATTGCTCAAATTTTTGTTTTCTCTTTATGTCCTGGTTGGATCTTAACTAGAAAATGCTTCCTTGATTTTTCTCATGATAATAATATATTGTTATGTTTTCTAAGAAAATAAATCTACCTTAGAGAACAAATATCTAGGGAAAAATCTAAAAACATGAAATTTTATCATGTATGCTAAGTACTTAAGTGCAGTACTTACTGGGCACTTACTAAGTATTTTAAGGAACAGGAAATGTAGTCATTGGACACTCGTGACTGATCTCAACCTACAAACCCTGTCCCTTCTCTGGAGGTAGCAGTGATTGGTTCTCAAATGTCCCAACCCTCTAGTCACACTGGATAGTTTTTCTGGCAAACAGCTCCCACCCTGAAGCTATCCAGACTATCTATCTAGCACCATGAGTCATCTCATCTCCCTAAGGTTAAAAAAAAAACGTTTCCAGGGCCAGAAGCCAAGGTAAGGGAAAGGACTAAAGAACTGTTCGTTTGCTATCCTGCCATGATTCTCACCCCTACTTGGAGTGAAGGGAACATCAGATCATTTCCTGTTCCGTGTCCTTGCTATCTTCAAGTTAAAAGCTCCCCTTTAATTGCTGAAGTGTCTCTGTGCATCTTGAGCACTCCACCTCATCCCTTCTTGTTGTCCATCCTCCCTCCATCCTCCCTTAGCCTTTAGCTCCTCATAACACATGTGCAGTTTGGACGCACACGGATTCAAGGTTTTTGTGTGCTATTTATTTCTCAACCTGCATAAAACAAAGAAAGAATAAATGAAAAAAAAGTGATACTGACCGGGAACTGTGTTTGTGCAGAAACAGGGCACAACCCACTGGAACCCAGACCTGATGTGATTGCACAAACTTGGTAGCAAGGGGCACGAACTCTAAAACCTCGCAATCTCTCAAAGATGGAAACCACAAAGTAGGAAGCAGAAAGGTTAAATTTTAGCCATGTAGCAGAAACAGGTATCTTTTATTAACAGCTAAATCTTCTATAATATATAGCCTATAAGACAATTTCTGTCTTTTCTTTAGTATCAATAATATTCCTACCTACCATTTCCTTAGCCCCCACACTTCCCTCCAAGCACAGACTGGATGAAAAAGCTGAGCAGGACCCGGATGTTGTCTCCCGGACACAAAATACTACAATCCAAGCACTTGGGGGCAATGTCAAGCAGATCATACAAGTTCCAGGCCAGCCTGTTCTACAGAGTGAGTTCTAGGAGCTCTATCACTATGTAGAGAGCTCCTGTCTCAAAATAGAAGAAGAGGAGGGGGAGGGAGAAGGGAGGGAGAGGAAATGAAAAGAAGAAGAAGAAAGAAGAGGGGGAGGAGGAGGAGGAGGAGGAGGAGGAGGGAGAGAAGGAGGGAGAGGAGAGGAGGAGGGAGAGGAGGAGGAGGGGGAGAAAGAGGAGGAGGGGGAGAACCAAGCAGAAGACAGGAGAAGACAGGCTTGGGAGGATGTGCTGGAAGAGGACCATACTCCTTCCACTCTTTTTCTTTACTTCCTGACCACCATAATCTGTATGGCTGCCTCTGACAGGCACGCTATCATCATGTTCGCAAACCCGAAATGCCACCAACCATGAACTGCAGGGGACAGTGCAAACCTTTCCTGCTTTTTTTTTTTTAAGATTTATTACACATGCAGTATTCTGCCTGCATGTATCCCTGCACGCAGAAGAGGGCATGAGATCTCATTACAGATGGTTGAGTCAAAATGTGGTTGCGGAGAATTGAACTCAGGACCTCTGGAAGATCAGGCAGAGCTCTTAACCCGAGTTATCACTTCAGCCCCCACCTTTCCTGCTTTTAATTTGCTTGGTATTATATTTTATAAAAACAGAAACTAGCACAAGTAGACACCGGACTTCAAGAAGCTTCTCTAAATCAGAATGAAAATGTAAAACACAAAAACAAACAAACAAAAAATAAACAGGAATTTCAAAAAAAAAAAAAAAAGAACCAGAAAGCTCCATAAGAACTCAAATAGTTCTTTAAAAATAGTCAAATAGTTCATTAAGGATATCATGGTTAACCTCTGAAATGTCCAGAAACACAAAAGGTTGACCACAAACAGAATTTTACCAAAATATTCACAAACATTGAAGAAAATATTTTCAATCTTGAAAATATACCTTTCAAAAGAACTGCGGCAAAGATCACACTCAATACAGGACAAAACATTTCTCACAGATAATGAGAAACAATACAAAATAGCCAAGTCAATATTTTCTTTCTGGAGAATCCAAAGAGTGAAATAAAACAGCAAGAAATAAATCAGAACACACTCACACACAAAGAACAAAATAAAGGATATACAGGAAAGTTATAAAGTAAGGAACCTATTAGAACTAGTGAAACTATTGCAATCATTTAGCAAGGTCACTAGACAAAGATTATATAAAAATCAACTATAATCTATCTGCCACAGAACAACTAAAATACAAACCTTAATTAATAATGCCATCTAGAATATATCAAAAAATTAATTCTAATAAATGACACACCAAGACATGTACATGATATGCCATTAAGAAATGAGCATCTAGAGCCTGGTGGTGTGGGCTAAAGCCTTTAATCCCAGCACTCAGGAGGCAGAGGCAGGTGGATCTCTGTGAGTTTGAGGCCAGCCTGTTCTACAGAGTGAGTTCCAGGACAGCCTCCAAAACAATACAGAGAAACCCTGTCTCAAAAAACAAAAACAAAAGAAATGAGCATCGAAATTAAGGGGGGAAAGTAGTATATTGTTAGATTAAGAGTCCTTAAATCTATGCACTGAGAATTGATTTCTATAATCAACACAATCCTTCTCAAAACTCCTACTTTGCTTTTGATCTAACTGTATAAAGAACACTAGAATTTTACATGGAGATGCAAAACACAGAGGAAAGCCAAAGCATTCTTTAAACAAGACTGCAGAAGAACTGCGCCAACCTGTTTCAAAACACGTTGTTAAAACATGGTATCTGTGACAGAGAAGAACGGAATAGAGGAAGGTGAAAATACAAACCCACTCATCTATGGTCAATTTTTCAGGAAGTAATTATTAATTAACTCGAAGATCAGTATTTTCAAAACTAAAATGATGGAACAATTATATATCCACATGAAGTGAATCTCAAAAATGTTTGTAGCATATGCAAAATTTATGGGTTTTTTTGGGGGGTTCCAAGACAGGGTTTCTCTATAGCTTTGGAACCTGTCCTAGAACTCGTCCATTAAATCTAGGCTCACAACCAAATATTTATGGCATTTTTATACAAATATGAACCTTATTATACCTTAAAGCACATATACAAAAAATATCAAATGTATTATAGTTAAACATCAAAGCTAAAAAAAAACATGAAATAAGAAAACTGGGGGAAAAGTAATGTCATTAAAAGGACTAATCAAAGGAAAATGAAGTAAAATAGAACATCAATTTTTAAATATTTTATTTCAAAGCAATTGGTAAGGAAATTAAATCATCAGTTACATATAAGACGTGAAAAGTACACAAAGAATCCCCAAAACTCACAATCAAGAAAGTAAATAAGTCAGGTAGCAATATGGCAAGTGGGGCAACAAGATGGCTCAGCGGATAAGACTGTAAGTCCTAAGTTCAGTCCCCAGAACCCTGGTGAAAGAGGGAGCCACTCCCCAAAGTGTCCTCATGCATGCATGGCATGAGTGACTTCAAACACACACACACACACACACACAGAGCAAGAGAGAGAGAGAGAAATTAAATTAAAAAAACGAAATGTAAAATAAGCAAATTGCAATGCCTAGGAAGTAGGGAAGGGGAGGGAAGGGGAAGAGAAAGAAGTGGGAGAGGCCCTAATCAATCAGTCCCCGTGTCTTCAGATAGTGAGATTACAAATCTCTACCTACTCCCCCAGAAAAGAAGGGAGTACAAGGCACATCACCTACAACACAACATCATCTTCCCTCCAGATCACCAGGTGTGCCCAAGCTAGCCCCAAAGAAGCCCCACATGCAGTCAGCATTCCTGCTGCCCTAGAACCACATCACACAGCACAGAACCATGTGACCAGAGAGCACTTCTCTGTGGGTATCACCAGAGAGTCCTGCCCCTTCTCACAACACGACAGTCCAGAGCTGAGACTGACCACCAGGTATGCTGTTGCAGAGTGACTGCAGACTCCAGGCAAACTGTGGGACGCCAAAGCTCCCTTTCAATTACAGGACCCTTAAAACTGCTTCTAGTCTGCTTCTCATCCTCTTTCCCATTTTCTTAAAGGCTTCAGAGAATGGCTTGAGGGACTTCTTGTTGAGATCTCCAGACAGAACTCAGGGGCCTTGAAGGAGACTAGAAAAGCCCGGTGCTCCGGCCCAAGCTCATTTTAGAGAACCTTATGGAAATAAGGCATTTGATTCTCCATGTACTGTGTCATGAAACTAACCACTTAAATTTTTCATATGCCATGTGCATTTGCTGCTCCCACTGATGTTAATAGAGCATCACCAAGTCTTTCCTGGTCCTTCTCCACACATCCCTCTGTGTATACCATTCCTGCTTCAGTGAGAACTTAGTTCTCAGTTCTGTAACCACCTCCTCCCTGGTGCCTAATGCCCTTCACATGCCCAGTCCTTTCCCACTGAACAGCAACAAGAAAAATCCAACAGTGGCGCATTAGTGGTTCAAATCAGCCTTCTTCCTTGTCCACAGATGAACCAAAAAGTGTAACAGACATCTTTACCCAATATATCTCTCCACAGCTCATCTCACACCTGCCATTCTTCCTCCAAGTTCTTTCCAAACTTCTACACCATGTAAATTATGTACAACAGTTGTGTTTGTTTGTTTGTTTGTTTGTTCGTTTTGCATAGTGGTAGTTTAAGACAGGGTCTTACTATGTAGCCTAGATGGATCAGAGATTGCACACATGTGGAAATACATCCACTATGAAAATATTTTATACACTGGTAATAAAATATGCATTATGAAGATTTCTAGAGTATATGCATAATCAATTATTAAAAGGATAGACTGAATGTTTGACTTGAAGCATGACAAAGAAAATGCTTCCTAGCTTTCAGCAATCACCCTTTTTCATCAGATAGTCTTTTAAGACATAAAATAGGTTCTACAATGTTTCCCTTAAACAATTCCTTTAACATTTTGCCATTTCAATTTGGAAAAATACTCATCTGTTGTTACCTGTGTCAATGAAAAACTGGGTACTATTTGAGAAACACAGTATTTAAACTTCATCCAAAATATAATCACCAAAAAAACAAAACAAAACAAAAAAAACAAAACTCAAAGCCCATTAGTCATTAAGGAAAGTTAGCTAATATGAGTTTTCACTATACTCAATAAAATGGCTAAAACATAAAAGAGAAACAAGACCAAGTCTTGAAATTGTAAACCAAGTGGACTTCTCACAGACAGCTGAAAGAATGTATGATAGTCTGGGTAACAATTTATCTGTATACTTTTAACAATTCTATTCCTATGTATTTGCCCAAGACAAATACAAATATGTCTGCCTACTCAAAGGCTTGCTGACAATTATCTATATATAACAATATCACAAAACAAAAACCCTAGTAGAAAACTAGAAAGTATCAGAGATATATCAATGTCTCCATGTAGACACATCTGTGGGAATACTCAACAGCAAAAAGAAACAAAACTGAAATATGGAAGACGTTTGAAGCTGGAAAAAATTCTGATGGCAAAAAGAGAATAGATTTTTCACAACAAGGAAAAGTCTATGGTTCACGCAAAAACCAAGGCTTGCAAAAAAACAAGACCAGCCTAAACTGACCAACCCCAAATCATAGTTTAGCATGCTCAAAACACTTAACACTGCCCTTCAATTAGGGAAAAAAAAGTGTCCAATGCAGTATTGAATTGCTCACACAACTTATTATCTGTATCCCAAAGGCAAGTCCAGCTCATTTCTTTTTGAGTGACAAAATGTGAGCAATGGTTCACTGCTACCACCCCACATCGCAAGACAGACATATATCCTTACATCAAAAGACAGACATACATGCCACAGCATATTCCTCGCCTGGGAAAAGAACTCAAAATCCAGTTTCTGCTAAACAAATATCCCCTTTGCACAGAAAGCTGAGAATTATTTGAACTATGATCAAACAAGCAACGGGCCAGCTGGATGGCTAAACAGGTAAAAGCGCTTGCCTTGCAAGACCAGGGGCCTGAGTTTGATTCCCAGAACCCCCTGCAAAGGGGAAAGGAGAGAACTGACTACAAAGTTGTCATCTGACCTTCAAATGCTTGCCAGGATATACACATGCCTGCTTTCAAACACACATCTCATGCACATACAGGCTCTTGTAACCCTAAGCCGGTGGCCGATGCTGGATGTGTGACTCAATTACTTTGTACCTTCGACTTGGAATCCCTCACTGAACCTGAAGTTCACTGACGCTGGTAGGATGATGGCCAGTGACCTACAGGGATCCATCTTGCCTCTCTTCCCACTGCTTGGTTACAAATGGGTGCTGCTGTGCCTGGCTTATACATGGGTGCTGGAGATGGAACACAAGCTCTCAAGCGTTCTACTGACTGATCTGACTTTGCAGGCCCCAAGATGGTATTTTCGATGAACTGCTTTACTGGTTTTGAATTATGGTATGTGTGTTTAGAAAATATGATTGATATCCATTATAGAAATGTATAAACATCTTTTTTTTCCTTTTCTTCCTACCCACTCTTTCCCCCTCTCCTCCATCCCCACCCTCTCTCTCTCTGCTTCAAGAGCTATGGTTTAACTTGCTATGTAACCAGCTGGCCTTGAGTTGAGAATCTTTCTGTCCCAGCTTTCTCACTGATGGGTATGCCTACATAATTAACATTCTTGTAGCAAATTAATACGACTTTCTCTGACAACTGTTTTTGTTTTCATGCACAGAATGAACACTTATAGTGCTTTTTGAATGATCTGTTTATTGTTTTGATCTTTTAAACTGAAGAGGATATTTTTGTCTCTACATACCCTCATACTACATTAAAATAAAAATAAATGCTTGCTTGGCTCTACTGAACACGCAGATCTGAAGGAGTTTCTCAGGTTCACACACACAGCTTAAAGCTTCACAAGAAGGCTTGAGAGACATTTAATGAGCTGCCCAAGGTCACAGAAGGGTAATTTAGACCTAACCCACATCCTGTCTTTCTTTTCTACTGCTTCTTTTCGTGGCATGGATGCTCTTTCAAGCTTTCATTGTTTCTCAATGACTGCATGTCAGTTCTTTCTTAGGAGGCTAAGTATTCACTGTGCTTGCTTCCCTTCTAAGAACCATTCACTTACAAATTCACTTGTCAAATATTTACTGAGTCCTACTGCGTGCAGGAACGAGTCCAAGCCCTATTGAGCAACAGTGCAGGCAACTCACTCACCAGGATACTTTCAAACAAGTAAGGGGAACCCTGCTCACCTGGAAGCAGCTTATTTACAGGGAGGAGGTTCCCAGTCCTCCTCCCCTAGGGAGCTTGCCTGTGGAACTTGAGTTTATGCATCAAATTTCTTCTGAGATCTACAGAACCTCCACAGAGTTTACTATCCAACACAAGGGCTGAAGAGGCAGGTCAAAGAAGAAATAACAGCAGGTTCAACTGGACTCCGTGTGCTGCCAAACTCTCAACCTCAATCCGCTCCTGCTGCACGTTTCAAACATTTCCAAACTCCCTAGCTTGGGTAAACTTCAGCAGACAACACAAAAAGGGAAGACACAGCCCCTTGCCTCTTCCTATTACATTGTCACAAGTTACTTAGTAGGTGAACAAAACACTGAAAGTTTTGTGGGTGGTAGCTTTAAAAAGAAAATCTTAACAGTCCTTTACAGTAAAAGAGGAAAAAGAAACACAGACAACCATTGCAACAACTCTAATAGCCACTTCCTTAAAATGTGTCAACAGACTTACAAACTCTTTAGAAAAGAGTAAAGCGGTTAAAATTCTGCTGCAGGGCAGTGTGCTCCAAACATCCCCTCTTTTTATGGACAGTACACCAAGCTTCTAAGCGAAATGGGTTTCACTTTTGTTTCTTCTCACATTTGAAGTTCCTGTCCTACTTCCTAGAGCGAAGTACACTTCCTAGTTCCTACCATCGTTTTAAGACTTCAACTTTGAACTGGATTATTTCAAGTATTTATAACCACATCCTGTGAACCGTTCTAATACTGGTAACAAAGTAACGGTGGAAAGAAACAAGGGAAATTAACAAGGGAAAGAAACACAGTAAAGAATCTACAGATGTGGTACAATTGGTAGAGTTCTTGCCTAGCATGCATGAGACCCTGGGTTCAGTCACCAACAGCATTAAAAGTAAAGATGATGGGTGTATAAAACAATATGATGTTGCTCTAAAAACAGTCCCCGGTGTCAAGGAAATAATCAAACCTACTTAATACATGCTAAAAAAAACCAGCATCATAACTTGAATATATTGAACTAAAGAATATTCTCTTTGGGAAGAGAAAACCCATTATCAAGAATATTGGACTTGATAACCAAGATCACGTCCAGCAATTTGATTCTTGATTCGACAGTGTTATGTACAGAGTTCTGAGCCACCAAGTTAGTTACTTGACTCTGTCCAAAGAAGCAGTTTAGTCAAAACGAACAATGACAAAAACCACAAACAAGAAATTCCTTGCCGTTTTAAAGTTTAGGGGAAGCTAGGAAGAGCAACATTTTCCACTCTAAAATAAAATCATTTTCAAATGCAAAACAAATATAAACAAAACGATACTGAGTTTATTGCTTAGTATTCCTGAGATCACATGACCTTCTAGTCATAACTCCAGCACATACTTAAGATCAAAATCTAAAGATTATAGTGTTCAAGACACGACGTACAGGATTAGGAGGCAAACTCTTTCATCCATTATTGTCTTGACTTGTCCTGCCACAAGTACATTACAGTCTGCAATAATCTTCTCGATTTACAAGTAACGTCAACTAAAATGGGCTTCAAAGCCAACTTTAGCAGAAGTGCCTGAAACAACAAAGCACTACTCTGCTTTCCAAAATTCTCCCACATCTTTACTTATCTCGGGTAATATAAATCTAAAACTACTCTCAGTGCAAAAGAAAATAGTAGGCTGTCTGTGCATATTTGCCTGTTTGAATACAGCAGGCCTTACTTTAAAGACAGGCGCAGGTAGACTCCCAGTATGGTTTGTCAAAACTACAGCAGGGTGTGGCGTCCATTACTCACACAGATGATGAGCCACGGCTTTGGCTGCTCACTGTAAACCTAATTGCGCCTACAATTCGAATACGACTAAGGCAATGTTTCCCTTGTGCTCAAACTGCTCCCTTCACAGCACTAAGGTGGGGGGCGGGGGGAGGCAGAACAAGTCATGACCAACTACTCCTCAGGGCACGGAGCAAGCTATGATGGAGCATTTAAAATTCTTCAAGCAAAATCTAGAATAGCAAGTTGCTATTCTAAAAGCAAGACGTGGCGATCCCCCTAAGTAAGTGTCTAGCTGATTCAAGAGTAAAGGGCGAAGGAACCAGAGCAAGGTCAAAGTTAGGGGACAAAAGATTTCAGTAACAGCCATGAAGGTCTCCTTTCTTGATAGTTTCAACATTCAGATAGAGAAAAAGAAACGAAAAAAGAATGATAACCAACCAAACCCTCCACTTGTATAGAGTCTGCCCTGGGTCGATGCACCTGACCTGGAAGGCAGGTAACTCGGTTTGGGAGATTTTTTATTTATTTATTTATGTTTCTTGAGACCAGCAGGCCTGGAATAACACCACTTCCAAAAGAGAAACTGTCCAACGGGAGGGGGTGACAAGTGGCATTCCTGAGGAAGAAAGGGGAATGGGAAAGGAGGCGAGCGAAGGGGGTATAAAAGTTTAATCACAAAGCCTGGCAGGGCACTGAAGGAATGTGGGGTGGGTCGGGGGATCGCTCTGGGGACGCGGCGGCCGTCGGTTAGGGGCGAGCAATCTGCAGAAGGGAGTGGACCGAAAACCTCTGGCTACACACCCGGCTCCGCTCGCGGCCCCGCGGGACCCAGCACGACGGCCCGGGGTTGGCCGAGCCGGGCGGGGAGGCCACGCGGCCCGTCGAGGAGCAGCGGCTCACCTTCTGCGCCGTGCTCTGCTGCAGCACGTTCTGCTCCACGGTCATGGCCCCCGCGGCGATCCCGCCTGCCGTGCTCCGCCGGGCCCGGGGCAGCGGCGCGGACAGCCCGGGGAGGACGGCGCCCCCGCCAGCCGGGCGCGAAGGCGATGGCGGCAGCGGCGGCGGCGGAGGCGGAGGCGGCGGGCGGACGCGGGCCCCGCGGGCAGGCGGCGGTGGCGAGACGCCGCCGGAGAGCGCCACCGCGGCCGCCTCAGGTCCTCCGCGCCCCCCTCCTCAGCGCCGCTCTGCCGCCGCGGCCCGGCCCATGGGCGCAGGCGAGGGGAAGCGCGAGCAAGCGGGGCCGCGTCACGCGTTCGCGCTCGGCTTCTTCGCCTGACGGCTCCCGGGCACCACTGCGGGCCGCTGGCGAGCGGACGGAGGGAGCGGCCAGCCAGAATGGCGCTGTCCTCCAGCCGCCGCGACTCCGCCTCCCGCCCCGCCCCCGCCGCCGTCACCGCCCCCGCCCCGCCCGCCGGCCCCGCCCCCGCCGCGCCCCGCCCCACCCGTCCTAACCCTACATTGTGACCTGCGTGGGGAGGGGGGGCTGAGGGTGGGGCGCTGACGCCGCCCCGCCCCCTAGAGTGTCCCGCCTGCCGTCTAGGGCCCGCCCATCGCGCAGGTGACTGTCTAGGGGCAGTGGCTTTCCCTAAACTCTGACACGCTGATCCCCCCCAACCTCAGGTTGGTTTACCAGATCGCCCCTCTTTCACAGTGTCTCCAAAAGAAACAATGTCCCTCCCTACCTCTAAGGTCTCCAAAGCAGGATGGGCCCAGAGCTCCAGCTACTTCCTATGTCACCCACGCCTTTCTAGGAATTTCACAAGCAATGAACCTGCTGGAAAGAAAAAGAAAAAGTCAAATAAGCAGAGCGCTGTTAGAAGTCTGTTAGAAGTTCTTCTGGGTTGTCTCCTTAACTAATCGTTACATACATCAGCATTGACATTCGGTGTCCATTTCATGTCCTGGAATGTGTGACAGTCACTGCTAGGCTCTGGGGATTTAAGGTTTATTTACTGAAGAGAACATAAATGAATAGAGGCAAGGCAAACAACATTATGAAGGAATCACTGCCTAGATGATGCATAATTCTAATATCCCTGTTGCCAAATTAAACAAACGATTAACTGCCATGTGTGGAACATGCTACTGTAAACGGTTCTGTAAGAAAAGCCTAACAATGGGAAAGCAATCTGAAGACAATAAAATATCTTCAACTGCACCAGCTAACCTAGGGACAGAAGTGAGGGTGCAGCCCAGAGAAATTGTATTGGTGGCAAATACAATCACACAACACACATACGAATCGGGATATAATTTAATCCATAGCAAGGAAAGCAAACTTGGTAAAAGGTCCATGAAATACTGTTACTTGTACAATCACAGTAACTGGCAAAGGCCTTCTAATAACTCTTTTTCCTTTAATTAAACCATGTTTTCTGTCTTTTGGATGTCTTCAACCATCTTTTGTGATTTTCCCCTGACTCCTTGCATGTGCCACCTTAGGTTGATAAATGATATTCTTACTTCATTAATGCTCCAACACCCTTGCTAGAATATACAAGTTGTGAAATAGAAGCAAACAATTTTAGGGATAATGCAAGAATTCCACACCATGGGTTGTCTCTGAGGACACTGAGACCCAGAGAGCGTGGGTCTGTCTGATAATAAACTTGAGCTACTTCTCCACAGTTGGAGACCACAGTTCAGTTTCTCTTCATTCCCAGAGCAGCTTCATGGTTCTCCATAGGACAGACAGCTTTAGAAAATCAGGTTGTTCCATTTGAAATTATGAATGTAACCATGACTAAAGATAAATCTCAACCCTAGAGAGCATGGAAGCTCTATTTGATCTTTAGTATCGCAATACCAAAAAAAGTTAAAATTAATGTTAAAAAATATTAAAGTGTTTTTTAAAACTATTAACAGATGTTATACTTCAATTTCTGGAATTTGACAGTAAAAAGTTCCATTCTTTTGCATTAGTTTTTAAAACCTCTAGTGCTAAATAGGTGAAAAGTTTGATGACCCACTTAGAGCATTCATATCCAGCCAGTTTCTGAAGGCTTCCTACTCAATCTTTTTTAGCACATTGTCAGCTGTCCAACTATAGAGTTTTGAGGTAAATTTTCAGGTTAATGTATATGCATTTCTTTTTAAAAGCTTACAGTTTTAATAAATGGAGAGCAGAAATTGAGAATTAAGATAAATTAATATAAAAACTCATTTTGAGGACTGATTCATCTTCAAAATTTGTGTACCTGGCAGTTGCACAAATTCTAAATGGTCTTAAAATAAAAAACCTGAGTCAGATACAGGAGTATCAGAGAAGCAGAGCAGCCAACCACTAGTTGTTAGCTCTACCGAATCCTCAGACCAAATGGGCGATCCTGCCTCCAGGATTACTCAGACTGAATGCAATGAGTTCTAGTCTCCTCCTGCCTTATATTTCTCTCTTCATCCAGCCATATCACTCCTGCCCCCACCTCCCTAGTGCTGGGATTAAAGGCGTTTGATTCCCAAGTACTGAGATTAAAGGTATGAGCCACCACTGTCTGGCCTCTATGGCTAACTAGTGTGGCCAGCTCCTCACTCTGATCTTCAGGCAAGCTTTATTAATTAAAACACAAGCAAAACATCACCAAAACTCTTCATACATTTGCTTTACTAGACATGTTTACTTAGACCTGTGGATTCACAGAATACTCCTTAAGAACTCCTACTCTCCTGCATTGCTCTGTATTATTGATATTAGGATGAAAAGATAACATAGTAGATGTCATGTGAAATACAAATACAGCTTTTAATCATGCTGCAGTTTTCATATTTCTAAGACAATGTCCCAGACAACAGCATTGGGAAGTAGGACCTAATGAAAGTTGAATAAGATGTAAAGTTTCTACCATTTTGAGTCAATAAATTTACTAGGAGACTTAATATTGTGATTATTATGAAACAGCGAGATCCCCCCCCTGTCTCTCACACACACACACTTTCTGTCATGAGATAATGCTTCAACCAGGTCCTTGGTAGATGGTCTCTGGTGCTCTATTATGTAAGCACAAAATAAACTAAGGACAAATGCCAAATCTACTTTTTCCATTGAGAAAAGAACAATGTTTTTAACAACATTCATCATTATATTTTGTATGCACATGTGTGAACCAAAAACAATGTTCTTTTATTTTATTTTATTTTTGGTTTTTCGAGACAGGGTTTCTCTGTATTGTTTTGGAGGCTGTCCTGGAACTCACTCTGTAGACCAGGCTGGCCTCGAACTCACAGAGATCTGCCTGCCTCTGCCTCCCGAGTGCTGGGATTAAAGGCGTGTGCCACCAACGCCCGGCTCTTTTATCTTAACTATACATTTTTCTTTGTTTGGAGAAGGTTTGAGATCAATTTCTGAACACTCAGAGCCACCATGTTGCCAAAAGTATTTGTAAGACATTCATAAAAAAGAAGAGTTCAACTCATAAAGTAAATTTAAAGTTTTAAGGATGAAGGTCTCAAATCTTCTTTTAGAGTATTAGAAGTGTTTTCCTCCTTTAGATACACTGATAGTCTAACGCAAATGTATCCCCACCCAAAGCAAACAATAAGCAGACATGATAGGAAGTGGTTCTGTGATGTCACAATGGCACTTAGGAAACAGAATACTCGTAGATGAGGATGTGTAAGAAAACCATCCACCTAACACAGGCACAAATGCTTGATAAATCAAATGAGCAGCTAGGAAGATTATGGATAATTCTGTGGTGCTGACAGCCTAGTGATATCTGACAAATCGTGTTGCTGCCAGTATCTCTAGCTACCAATAGTAGCTGCATCGGTGGTGTGCCACTATACTGGTACCCCTGTTGGTTCTGTGTCACTATGCCAGTGCCTCCATTGGTACTGTGCCACCTTATTGTTGGCTGTTTCCAAGTTAAGCTGATCTTGACCTCATGATCTTCCTGTACCTCCCAAGCACCTAGGATTATAGGCATGCATGTTTAGTATGTGTTGTAGTCACTGAAACCTGATTTACATAGACATGGAATACGTACATGACTGATACATCAACAAGTCAGTCTAAACTGAGAATCGGTACAAAACAATACAAAGCATAAAAACATTCTTTATTCGAAGTTCTAAAAATTGTAATTCAGGGAACACAGATTTGGAACTCAATGTTTCAGACATGAGGAGAAATGGGAGTTTATATTATGCTAACAGTCTTGACTTATGGCAATGAAAGATCTATTGTGGTAAAACTTTTATTGAAAAGAAATAATGTTTTTTTTAAATGACAGAGGCTATGTGAACAATTGAAGATTCAGAAATAAAAGTATCTACTTAGAATTTATGGACAAGAATCTAATAACATCTTGATATGACTCTTACATCTTAAACAAAATGTAATTATGTCTCCCTAATGACTAATAAACTATTTGTACCAAAACTCATATTCATAAGCAAAAACTGGAGTCAGTCAAGTATAGGTTCTACCCTCATGCTTTTCAAACTCCACTCTGAAAAGCTCTTCCATCATGATTTATCCTGGTTGTTTTTTTTCACAAACATGCACGAGCCCCTTGCTATTCGGCCCCTTTGAAGTTATTACCAAGTTTTTTCTTGGTATATTAAAGTTCACAAATGTTTTGGAATGAAATAAACCATTTCCAAATCTGGATGTAAGAGACTAGAAATTGTTGCTCGTAATACATTGCTGGCATGTTTTACACTGGTTATTCTGAGAAACTGCAGACACAGGAGTCTCTCTGAAAAGCTTTCCTTTTGTAGAAGAGATGTGTGCCTATATGGGGAATCTACGTTAATCAGGAAGCTGTATCAGAACGAGGGCTGGTCCAAGAGTATATTAGTTACCCTACTCATTCCACTGACAAAATTCCTGGCAAAGCAATCGAGGGGACAAATGGTGTGTTTTGCTATGTATTTTGTCTAACAGCTCAGAGGTGACAGCATCTCATGGCAGGGAATGCACTAGCAGAGCTCACTCAGCAGGCAGGATGACTGCTGGAAGCAGGCAGGCTATAACCCACAAGCCTATCTTCAACCATCCACTTCTTCCACCAAGGTACCCTCTTCTAAAGGCTCCATAACCTCCCAGAAGAGGGCAACCAACTGAGAACCAACAGATCAAACACTTGTCCTTGTGACAGACATTTCATATGCATCCTATGACAAGGAGTTTACATGAACAAGACAACCATTTTATAAATTGTTGTTGTTGGCAGTGGTTGGTTTTGATTTTGAAGCAGGACATTGCATTACCAGCCCAGGCTCGTCTTGAACCCACAATGTTGCCCAAAATAGGGTAACCTGGAGGTCATGAAGTCCTCCTGCTTTATCTTTTCAAGTGTTGGAATTCTTGGTTTATGACAACCTTCATTCACCTTGCATTGCCTTTCCTGATTCTGTCATACCTTCATAGCCACACCCCACCCCCAAAGATCCATGTTCTTATTTCTTTCCTGGCTCTAAGTGCTGTATGAGCAACTATTATCTGCATCAGCTTAAACCAGACACACCAGATAATTAAGTTCTCCTGATTGTTGAGGCTATCTTTCCCATGTACTTAATTAAATATGGTTTCCCTCTTGTTGATCTGTGTTTCATCAAATTAATTTGAAATTGAGAAGGGTGTAAGTAAGGCATCTTTTGCAACTCCTTGCAGTAGATAAAACTTGTAGAGGGGCTGTAAGAAGAACTAGTCAGCTGGTATTGACTACTGCAATTCCAGGAAAACAAGAGAAGCAGAGGGGGTTAAGTGAGGTCGGCTGAAAAACTTGGCAGTCTAAGAAAGGATTGTGCTATTGAAATTCCTGCAATAGTTTAATAAGTCAGATCATGTACAAATGACCTTGCTTAAAAATTCTTGGGCAGCTACTCCTTCAGACCCTTGGTGAATATTTGTGTCTTGGATAAAAAGAAAAGGCATAAAACCTGTATATAAACCTCATAAGAAGTTTTAAAAATACATATTAAGGTTGTAGAATTTTAAAAGTATAGGAGCATGTAGACAAAATAGCATGTAGGCCAAAAAGCCTTGAATATTAGTCAGAAATGCTATTTAGCTTCTCATTTGGAATGATGGCATTTACACTGCATTGGGTGATCATTAATTATAATGCGAATGATTTTATAAACACAATTATAAGAAAATCTACATTCCTGTTTTCTAGTGTCCAGAAACTTTAGTGTATATGCCTTATGTCATCTTATAATAGGAGATGTGAATATGACCTTATACTAATGTCTATGCTTCTTACAATTTGGTCTACTGTTTTTATATTAAAATTACACAGATTTTTTAATGTAGGGTTTAGTTTGATAGTTATGCCCAAATCCACCATAACTTTTAGCTTGGACTATCATGTTACACTACTCTCTTTTTCTATAGAGGATATAACTCAAGGCATCCAAATCTGGCATGCATTTTTCTATAAATATTTGAAACAGTTTAATGTTTAAGTAGAGTACAGTAAATGATTGAAAATAACCTTAATGAGATAGAAAGAAATGCTATAATCCAAATTATGTAAATAACACTTAAAAGTTATCTCATTGTATTTTTACCTTTGCACAAAAAGGAAAAACTATTTAGCAGCTCTTTTGCATGAGTGAATTCCCACCATCATTATTTTTGCTCTTTGTGGCCCTTGTTCACAACAATCATTAATTCTGAAACACAAGTATTGTGACACCAGGATAGTGTAGATTGACAAGTAGGATACTGATGTGGGATGTCCTTCTTTATTCTATGAATACGTGCTCCTTTCATTGGCTGATAAATAAAGCTGATTTGGCCAATGGCGATGCAGAATAGAGCCAGATGCGAAATCCAAACAAAGGTAGAGATAGAAAGAAGGTGGAGTCTGGGAAACTATGTGTAGCCACAGGGGAAGCAAGATGTGAGGTAACAAGCCATGAGCCTCGTGGTAAAACACAGAATAATAGAAATGGATTGATTCAATTGTGAGAACTAGCTAGTAATATGTCTGAGCCATTGACCAAACAATTACAATTAATATTAATCCTTAGAGTGGGTATTTGGGAACTGGAGGGTGGAATGAGAAACCTCCAACTACAGGACACGTACTCAGACTAACAAGGAGGCAGCATATACAGTATGGGTACATTAGACAGAGCACATAGTAATACATATTATCACAACACTCAGAGTATTTTGCTTGATATTTTCAGACTGTAACTAACTGTAAGGGATTGGAAACACAGAAATCTCAACCATGGGGTTCAAATAGCATTAAAGTTCCCTCAAAAGAAAACTAGTTCTTTATGGATCAGAAGATGCGGATCTCTGGCCTGGGTCGGAACATAGCATTCTAGTTGGGCAAGCCAATGATTTGACCAAGGTACTATGCCTCAGGAAGGTAGATTTGCCTTAAGCCACAGTAAAGAGGCAAGATAAATATTTTGCCATTAATGAGGTGCTGTATTTTTCCTTCCCAGAATTCCAATCCCTTAGTCCCTTTAAACTGCCATAAGATTCTGTTGGGTCTGCTTGCCTGGTACAAGTTTCCATTTTCTTTTCTGCCACTTTCGTCCTGGCACTGGCTGGGCACAAGGAAGCTTTTTCTGGTATTTTAAACTCTTTTTGTCTTTGTCTAAAGCTCTCCTCCCAACCACGAGGCTGCTGGTCTGTCCTGTGGCTGACCTCCATGCCATCTCATACCCAAGAGGAGAGCATTCATTCTTCCTTCTCCAGTCTTTTCCCTCCAGGCTGCCAACATTTACATATTGCCTGCTTTAGAGTTTTTCTTTTAAACTCTAATAAAATTGTCCTTGGGCTCCCTTTTGAGTTCATTCTTGTAGGGTTTTTGTTTATCTGTTTGTTTGCTTGCTTGCTTTTATCAAGGAGAGGAAGAGCATTAAGAGGGAACCCCAATTTCTCAAGAAACATTTGGTAACTGCACAGAACTCCTCAAACTTTCCAGTGATTGTGGCATAAATACTTATAAGTGTATGAGAACATGGGCTAGCGATGAACCCCGTATACATACAATAGAGCATATTTTAAAATTAGAAACCCCACTAACTTTTCAGACTCTCCTCTCAAGATTGGCCTTGCTGCTTTGTGAGTTAGGAGAGCTATTGTAGGTTTCCATCTCAAGGTAATATAGTAAACAGGCTGTGATACATTGAGAATGAGCTGCAGTTTTCAGTGCGCTTGATTTGCTAGGCCATGTGCTAAGTCCTTTGTTCTTATTATTTAACACTTAGAGCCATCCTATGAAGTTGGACTTAACAATACTACACAGAAAGACTGCAGTGGGTTGGACTGCAGCAAACTGCCCTAAGGCACACACCTACAACCTGTTACATCAGTTTGACCCCAGGTGGGAGGTCTGTGTCAATTCAACACTCTATACTGTCAACAGACATTCTAAAAGTGGAATGGATGGGTTGATTCTTGGAGGTTCTCAAACTCGTCCTAATTTAGCAAGATGCAACCATTCCCAACTTGATATTTCTGTGTTACCAGATTTTCCTTACATATTTTGGCCCAAAACAATCAAGAGGAGAGGCAGATTGGAGAATTCCATACAAATTTCCAAAAATATAAAACAGTATCATTCTTTTCACTGTTTTTTATGTAAAATATGACTGTTTTCATATAGTCCTCTTATATTAAAGTACCCGGGTGGTACTCAGGCAGAAGAGCCAGCAGCCTGGCTGATGGAGTGATGATGGCTGTGGCACATGTTGCCACTGAGAGCCATGTAGATATCCACCGACTGAGGTTATAGTGATATCTGACTCCTTACTGCAGCCAAGGGCAATGTGTAGGTCCGTGGTCCTACTGTAGTCAGAGTCTATGTTGATGTCCACATTCTGTGTTACCACAGAAGGCCACATGGATGTCTGTAGGCCTTGCTGCTGCCAGGGGCCATACTGATGTGAGTATCCTGTGGCACCACCTGAGGTCATGTTTATCTCCAGAACCAGGCTGCCCCCAAGGGCCTTGTCTGGATTCATGGTCTTACTGCAGCCACTGGCTACATCTGTGGTCTGTTCCATCTCAAGAAACCATGTAGAGGGCCATGATCTGTGCTTCCTCTGACTGTGGAGTGCAAGAAGGCTACTTTTTTTTTTGTAGCTAAAAATGGTATTTCTTTTTTTTTGTTTTGTTTTTTTTTATTTTAATTTTAAATAGCTTGTTTTACATGTCAATCCCAGTTCCCTCTCCCTCCCCTCCTCCCGCACTCCCCTTCCCCCCCTCCCTCCCACCCTATTGCCAACTCCTTCCCCATAGGGGATATCTAGAGTCTATCATTTTACTCTTGGTAGGGTCCAGGCACTCCCCTAAGAGTCCAGGCTGAGAGAGCATCCCTCTTTGTGCTATAGGCACACGATGACTGTTTGTATACCAGGGATAGACACTGATCCACAGCTCAGGGCCCCATAGGTTGCCCAGGCCTTCTCACTGACACTCACATTTGGGGGGTCCAGATCAGTCCCATGCTGGCCTCCCCACTGTCCGTCTGGGGTCCAAGAGCTCTCCCCTGTTCAGTTCAGCTGTCTCTGCTGGTTTTGCCAGCCCATTCTTTGCATATTTGCTCATCACTCCTCTCTCTCTGTCACTGGGTTCCTTGGGTTCAGTTCAGCGATTAATTGTGTGTTTGCCTCTGCTTCCATCAGTCACAGGATGAAGGCTCCCGGATGGTTATAGACATCAAGTTCATTATCAGGGATGGGCATTCGAGGTGGTCCCTCCACTATTGCTTAGCTTGCCAATTGGTGTTATCCCTTTAGATCACTCGAGGTCACTCTGGTGCCTGATCTGTCTTCGAACCTACGATTCCCTCTTCCCCCTATTCTACCCCCACCCCCTCAACTTCCTGTTCCCCCATGACCAACTCTCTTCCTCTTCACCCCTCTCTTCTTCCCAGGTCCCACTCCCCCCACCCTCGCCGTGTTCCCCATCCATTCAGAGGATCTTGTCTCCATCCTCTTCTCTTGGGTACTATGCATATATGCATATCTTTTAGGTTCTTTCCTGTTTCCCAGACTCTCTACCTGTGGAAGTGCAGACTGGCACTATCCTGATCCATGTCTAAAATCCATATATGAGTGAGTACATACCATGTTTGTCTTTTTGCGACTGAGTTACCTCACTCAGGATGGTTTCTTCCAGTGCTATCCATTTCCCTGCGAATTTCAAGATTCCATTGTTTTTTTCTGCTGAGTAATACTCCATTGTGTAAATGTACCACATTTTCTCTATCCACTCTTCAGTTGAGGGGCATCTAGGTTGCTTCCAGGTTCTGGCTATTACAAACAATGCTGCTATGAACATAGTGGAGCAGATGCCCTTGTTGTATGAACCTGCCTCATTTGGATAAATGCCTAAGAGTGGAATTGCTGGGTCTAGTGGTAGATTAATTCCCATTTTCCTGAGGAATCTCCATACTGATTTCCAAAGAGGCTGTATGAGTCGGCATTCCCACCAGCAGTGGAGGAGTGTTCCTCTCTCTCCATATCCTCTCCAGCATAAATTGTCTTCGGTGTTTTTGATTCTAGCCATTCTGACAGGATTAAGATGGTATCTCAGAGTTGTTTTGATTTGCATTTCCCTGATGGCTAAGGATGTTGAGCACTTTCTTAAGTGTCTCTTGGCCATTTTAGCCTCCTCTACTGAGAATTCTCTATTTAGCTCTGTACCCCACCTTTCTAGTGGATCCTTTGGTGTTTTGGAGACTTGTTTCTTGAGTTCTTTGTAAATTTTGGAGATTAGCCCTCTGTCAGATGTAGGGTTAGTGAATATCTTTTCCCATTCTGTGGCCTGTCTTTTTGTCTTTTTGACTGTGTCCTTTGCCTTACAGAAGCTTTTTAGTTTCAGAAGGTCCCATTTGTTAATTGTCGATCTCAGTGCCTGTGCCACTGGTGTTATGTTTAGGAAGTGGTCTCCTGTACCAACTCGTTGAAGAGTATCTCCCACTTTCTCTTCTAAAAGTTTCAGTGTGGCTGGATTTATGTTGAGATCTTTGATCCATTTGGACTTAAGTTTTGTACAAGGCGATAGACCTGGATCTATCTGCAGTCTTCTGCATACCAGTACCCAGTTATGCCAGCACCATTTGTTGAAGATGCTTTCTTTTTTCCATTGTACAGTTTTAGCTTCTTTGTCAAAAATCAAGTGCTCATAGGTGTGTGGGTTAAAATTAGGGCTTTCGATTCGGTTCCATTGGTCTACCTGCCTATTTTTGTGCCAATACCAAGCTGTTTTCAGGACTATAGCTCTATAATAGAGCTTGAAGTCAGGTATGGTGATGCCTCCTGAAGTTCCTTTATTGTATGGGGATGTTTTGGCTATCCTGGGCCTTTTGTTTTTCCATATAAAGTTGATTAATGTTCTTTCCAGGTCCTTGAAGAATTGTGATGGAATTTTGATAGGGATTGCATTGAATCTATAGACTGCTTTTGGCAAGATTGCCATTTTTATTATGTTGATCCTACCAATCCAAGAGCATGGGAGATCTTTCCATTTTCTGGTATCTTCTTTGATTTCTTTCTTTAAAGACACAAAGTTCTTGATATACAGGTCTTTCACTTCCTTGGTTAACATTATCCCCAGATATTTGATGCTGTTTTTGGCTATTGTAAAGGGTAATGTTTCTCTGATTTCTTTCCCAGTCACTTCATCATCTGTATATAATAGGGCCACTGATTTTTTTGAGTTTACCTTGTATCCTGCCACATTGCGGAAGGTGTTTATCAGCTCTAGGAGTAACCTTGCGGAGTTTTTTGGGTCACTTATGTAAACTATCATATCATCTGCAAATAGTGAAAGTTTGACTTCTTCTTTTCCTATTTGTATCCCCTTTATCTCCTTTTGTTGTCTTATTGCTGTAGCTAGAACTTCAAGTACAATATTGAAGAGATATGGAGAGAGTGGACAGCCTTGTCTTGTTCCTGATTTTAGAGGAATTGCTTTGAGTTTTTCTCCATTTAGTTTGATGCTAGCTGTTGGTTTACTGTATATTGCTTTTATTATATTCAGGTACGTTCCTGTTATCCCTGATCTCTCTAGGACCTTTATCATGAAGGGGTGCTGGATTTTGTCAAAGGCATTTTCAGCATCTAGTGAGATGATCATGTGGTTTTTCTTTCGCAGATTGTTAATATGGTGGATTACATTGATAGATTTTCTAATGTTGAACCATCCCTGCATTCCTGGAATGAAGCCTACTTGATCATGGTGGATGATTTTTCTGATGTGTTCTTGAATCCGGTTTGCAAGTATTTTATTGAGTATTTTCGCATCAATGTTCATGAGGGAAATTGGTCTATAGTTCTCTTTCTTAGTTGTGTCTTTGTGTGGCTGGGTATCAACGTAATTGTAGCCTCGTAGAAAGAGTTTGGCAGTAAGCCTCCTGCTTCTATTGTGTGGAATACTTTGAGGAGTATTGGAATTAGCTCTTCTTTGAATTTCTGGTAGAATTCTGCACTGAAGCCATCTGGGCCTGGGCTTTTTTTGTTTGGGAGACTTTTGATGACTGCTTCTATTTCATTAGGGGTTATAGGTCTGTTTAGATTGTTTATCTGTTCTTGATTTAGTTTTGGCAAGTGATATCTATCCAGGAAATTGTCCATTTCCTTTAAATTTTCAAATTTTGTGGAGTACAGATTTTCAAAGCATGCCCTGATGATTCTCTTGATTTCCTCACAGTCCGTTGTTATGTCCCCTTTTTCATCCCTGATTTTGTTAATTAGCATGCTCTCTTTCTGTCTTTTGGTTAGTTTGGACAGAGGTTTGTCTATTTTGTTGATTTTCTCAAAGAACCAACTCTTTGTTTCATTGATTCTTCTCAGTGTTTTCCTGGTTTCTACTTGGTTGATTTCAGCCCTCAATTTGATTATTTCCTGGCGTCTGCTCCTCCTGGGGGAGTTTGCTTCTTTTTGTTCTAGAACATTCAGCTGTGCTATTAATTCTCTAGTATGACTGTTCTCCAGTTTTTTCATGTGGGCACTTAGTGCTATAAACTTTCCTCTCAGTACTGCTTTCAAAGTGTCCCATAAGTTTGTGTATGTTGTGTCTTCATTCTCATTGAAATCGAGGAAGTCTTTAATTTCTTTTTTTATTTGTTCCTTTAGCCAGGGATTGTGCAATTGTACATTGTTCAATCTCCATGAGTTTGTAGGGTTTCTGCGATTTGTGTTATTGTTGAATTCTAATGTTAATGCATGGTGGTCTGATAAGATGCAGGGGGTTATTCCATTTTTTTTGTATCTGTGGAGATTTGCTATGTTTCCTATTATGTGGTCAATTTTAGAGAAGGTTCCATGTGGTGCCGAGAAGAAGGTATATCCCTTTGTATTTGGGTGGAATGTTCTATAGATGTCTGTTAAACCCAGTTGGGTCATAACTTCTATTAATTCTTTAGTTTCTTTGTTAAGTTTCTGTCTGGAGGTCCTGTCTAGTGGTGAGAGCGGAGTGTTGAAGTCTCCTACTATTAGTGTGTGAGATTTTATGTGCATTTTGAGCTTTAGTAATGTTTCTTTCACGAATGTAGGTGCCTTTGTATTTGGGGCGTAGATGTTTAAAATTGAGACTTCGTCTTGATGTATTTTTCCTTTGATGAATATGAAGTGCCCTTCTTCATCTCTTTTGATTGATTTTAATTTGAGTCTAATTTGTTAGATATTAGGATTGCTACGCCCGCTTGTTTCTTGGGGCCGTTTGATTGGAAGATCTTTTCCCAGCCCTTTACTCTGAGATAACGTCTGTCTTTGATGTTGAGATGTGCTTCTTGTATGCAGCAGAAGGAAGGGTTCTGTCTTCGTATCCATTCTGCTAGTCTGTGTCTTTTTATAGGCAAGTTGAGGCCGTTGACATTGAGGGATATTAATGACCATTGACTGGTGATCCTTGTTTGTGCTTGATTTATTGTTAGTGAAGTTATTTTGTGTAGTTTCTCCTCCCTTTTTCTTTTGGTGTTTTGTAAAGTATGATTATATATTGCCTGTGTCTTTGTGAATGTAGTTATCTTCCTTGGCTCTAGGTTTTCCTTCTAGCATTTTCTGTAGAGCTGGATTCATGGATACGTATTGTTTAAATCTGGCTTTGTCATGGAATGTTTTGTTTTCTCCATCTATGGTAATTGAGAGCTTTGCTGGATATAGTAGTCTGGGCTGGCATCCTTGTTCCCTTAGCGTTTGTAGGACATCTGACCAGGATCTTCTGGCTTTCATCGTTTCCATTGAGAAGTCAGGTGTAATTCGGATAGGTCTGCCTTTGTATGTTACTTGGCCTTTTTCTTTAGCTGCTCTTAATATTTTCTCTTTACTCTGTAGGTTTGATGTTTTGATTATTATATGGCGAGGTGACTTCTTTTTCTGGTCAAGCCTATTTGGTGTTCTGTAAGATTCTTGTACTTTCATAGGCATATCTTTCTTTAGGTTAGGGAAGTTTTCTTCTATGATCTTGTTGAATATGTTTTCTGTACCTTTAAGTTGAATTTCTTCACCTTCTTCTATGCCTATTATTCTCAGGTTTGGCTTCTTCATGGTGTCCCATATTTCCTGGATATTTTGTGTTAAGGATTTGTTGGTTTTGAGATTTTCTTTGGTTGACGACTCTATATCCTCTAATGAGTCTTCAACACCTGAGATTCTCTCTTCTATCTCTTGTATTCTATTGGTGATACTTGCATCTGTAGTTCCTGATCGTTTACCGAGCTTTTCTATTTCCAGCATCCCTTCATTCTGTGTTTTCTTTATCGTTTCTATTTCAGCTTTCAATCCTTCAACTGTTTGAGCTGTTTCCTTAATTTTTTTGGTTGTTTTTTCTTGGTGCTCTTTAGATTCTTTGAGAGATTTGTTTATTTCTTGAATTTTTCCCCCATTTCATGGATTTTTTTGTTTGTTTTTTCTTCTATTTCTTTAAGGGATTTCCTTGTTTCTTCTTTGAGGGTCTCCATCATCTTCATGAAATAATTTTTAAGGTCTGTCTCCTCTTCTTCGTCTATGTAGTGCTTTTTGGGTCTTGCTGGTGTTGGATCCCTGGATTCTGGTGGGGTCATGTTGGTGTTTCTATTGCTGAGTGATCTCTTATTCTGTCTTCTTCCCATCTCTTCTTCCAGTGGGTGCTGGTGGGGTATTTCCGTCTCCACTGGTCTCCTTCCTTCCTGCACCTGAAGCTGGGGATGCTGAAGCTGGACTCGCTGGGGTTGGGGTCTTGGAGGGGCTGATGTCTTTCCTGAAGCTGGACTCGCTGGGGTTGGGGTCTTGGAGGGGCTGATCTCTTTCCTGAAGCTGGACTAGCTGTGGTTGGGGTCTTGGAGGGGCTGATGTCTTTTCTGAAGCTGAACTCGCTGGGGTTGGGGTCTTGGAGGGGCTGATGTCTTTCCTGTGTGGGCGGGTCTTCTGGATGCCGGGAGTGGCCCCCGATCGAGGGGGATGGGTGATGGGCGGGTGGTCCCCGCTGGAGACCCAATCTCACCTGAAGCTGGACTCGCTGGGGTTGGGGTCTAAGAAGGCTACTTTTACAGCGATATGGATGACTACAGTCACACATTTGAGAGGGAGAGATATGGGAGGATTTGTGATAATCCCCCAATAACGCCCCCCAAAGTAATAGCCTAGACAGGCAACCATTAAAGAGAACTTTTAAAGTGTAACAGTGATGCTGAAGTGTAGCTCTTAGTAATTGATGGCTTCTGGTAAACACAGTTCTATTTAAGGGACAGGCTACTTAGAGTTTGTCCATGCCCCAGTGAATATAGATAACACATAGTGGACTTGTTAGGTTTTTCTGTCTTTTTCTTTCGAATTTTGAATTCTTTTTGGGAGGCAGACATAGGACTGGAAAAGGGATTGTGACAGGTATGCATGAGGTGAAGCTACCAGAGAATCAATAAAAAGGTTATGTGGCAAAAATAAATAAAAAAGTGGTAAAACTATGTGCTATGGCGCATGCCCATGAGCCTAGACAGGCAAAGTAGAATATCATGGGAAACTAAGGGGACCTAGCAAGGGAAAGGGGATTCTTATCCTAGGATCTTACTGAAGTTTCTTCCCAGTTGAGAATCCTAAATTCCATAACAATTATGAGCATTTGTTACGAAAATTCTCTGCATGGGGATAATATTAATTTTATGTATAAATGCTTCAAATAAGAATATCACAATAGCAATGGATCATGCTTAAAAACCTTACATGTACATGGCCTCTGGGTATAGGCTTTCTTCCTTCCAAGCTATAAAGCTATAATTTTAAAAGGCCCTCATAAGAAGCAGGCTGAGCAAGTCATATGGGGTAAGCAGCAGTTCCCCATGACTTCTACATCAGCTCCTATCTCCAGGATCCTGCCCTGCTTGAGTTCCTATCCTGACTGCCTTCAATGATGAACATTCCTGTGGAAGTGTAAGTCAAATAAACCCTCTCCTCCCCAACTTAATTTTTGTTCATGGTGTTTAATTGCAGCACTTGAAACCCTAACTATGATACATGGCCAATGTTTTCTCTAGAATACATGGGTTATTAAGTGAAACTTTCTGCACCAGACATGTGATACCTCCCTATAAGTTACTGCTAAGTGAGGTTCCAAAGGCTCCCAAGATAGCATAGACTACTGACATTGTTCTTGGTTGCCCTATTGTTGAATTGTTGAAGACATAACACACTGTGGTTTCAGGACAGAGAAAACATCAAGCATGAAATGAACAAGAAACCCCTCTCCTGTTGTCTGGTTTTCATGGTATTTGATGATGCTGATCAGGCTGTTTGGGAAGAAACTCATTAATGGACTTATTCCCAGTAGATCCAGTATCATGATTTACCAGGAAAGATATACATGCCTACCAATGCACTAGTGGCATGATTGTTATACGAGTAACCACCTACTTTCTACTTGGATTTGAGGACTCATTCACAGGAGGGTGTTAATGTCTAGTATTTTAAACCTGGTCCAAAAGTTCATGGCTGGGAAGATCATAGGCCCTGGGGGTAGAGTGGGATGCTACTGTTGTTTCGCTAAATGGAAATCTTATTAAATTGCATTCTAAATAAACCATCAAATTAGTGCTCCTGGGGCTCTACTCATATGTGAACAGCTATTGACCATCTATGGTTGCTCATGGAGGGGGAAACCAGTTTTATCTGGAGGAATGGTTACTCATCAATTGTTCATAGTCTAATGGATGGCCCCACACAGACGTGCATGAAAGGTCTAATTAGCCTCAGTGAGTTAATTTTTAAAAAGGATAACATGAAACTGGGAAAGCACGACCTGTGGGGTCATAAGGCAGTGAGAGGGGAACTTAGATTGGATCTGATCAGCATCCTTTGTCCGTGTATGAAATTTTGAAAGAAGACATAAAAGATATCCTTAAAAGAAAGAAGTTGCATCAAATGTTTACCTTATTCTTATTTGTACTAGCCATTAAGTGCTTGAGTTCTAGAATTAAGAACCATCTTGTAGCTATAGAAAAGTAGAGACTTTGAAATGTATCCACAGAAAAATGAAAAGAGACATTGCCCTGCTTTTTCTACGGCTTCCAAATTGTTCTTCTGAATGTGTATGTCACATCTGTTCAGGAGCCCACACAGACCAGAAGAGGGGGTCGAATCATCTGGTGATTAACTTACATGCGGTTGGCTATTGTGAGATGTCCAGAGTGGGTGTTGGGAACCAAACTCAGATCCTCTAGAAGAGTAGCTAGCCATCTCTCCAGACCCCATGTTTTATGTTTTCAAAGAGTAAATAATGAAATGCTAACTTTTTTCAACATGAAATGCCATGATTAACTTCCAAAACCAGAAAAAAATATGAACGAGTTTCACTAGTACTTCAAACAAATAAGAAGTTGCCAAAAACAAAGGGAAATCTTATCCGCTTGTACATATGGCGACATTGGCACTCACAAATTTCAGTACCATGGACAAAGTCTAAAAATCTGCCCCTCAGAGGTCTGATGGGAACTGTGCTACAGAATCAATGCCCTGACATACATGGTGAGGAGGAGACCAGGAAGTAGCCAGTGTGTGACTGCCTGAATATGCACTTTTTTTCTTTCAACACCATTCTCATCTGGCAGTTCAGGTCTAAGGACAACAGGATGCAAGATGTAAGTTGTTTAAAAATTCCCAGAAGCAGGAGAAATTGGCTCAGTTGAGTTTGAGGATGAGAGAAAGCAAGATTTCACAGAGGGAAGACATTGGACATGGTCTTTGGCAGGGAAAGAAAGAATGAATCCAATTGATAGTGCAGGCCTCAGGTCACAGCCTGCTCAGTGAAAATGTTAGCATTTTATTTTTCCTTTGTCTTCTCTTTGTAGAAACTTAAAGGCAATAACATTGTCTTTTTCATTATTGAATTACATCCATGTGTTGAGAAGGAAGTCATTTGCTCCAGCCTTTATAATGTTCAGGCTAGGAAATGGGTTTTCTTTTCTATGTGTTGAGAAGGAAGTCATTTGCTCCAGCCTTTATAATGTTCAAGCTAGGAAATGGGTTTTCTTTTCCTTGCTTTCCTGTTAGTGAATGTCTTGAGAATGATGGCCACACTTCATGAGGATTGCATACTCCTCACTCTGTTAGGATGGCATTATGCACAGTTATGAATACCATTGCGGTTTCTATGAAACCACAAAGTCTCTAGTAGCATTCTCCATATTTTTCCTTTATATCATCATTGCTAAAAAAGGATCCTATACTTAGTCTTTAAAAAAAGCTTACTTTGATGTTCTTGCTTTCTCTGTCTTTGACATTCTCTCCAAATTCATATCTACTATACAATTTATTTCCACAACACACCAAATTTAGCTTAGTTCTAAAAGATGACAACTTTTTTTAGTGCCCATGTCAAGGATATTGTTTGGTTATTGGTGGCAGTCCAATATCTTTTTGTAACGGGTCACTATCTGACTCATAGTGACAGACAGGGCTCTACTTACTGTCTCATATGACAAAAATGCCAGGTGCTTGCTCTGTGAAAATTCTGCATAAATTCCACTAATTAGATGTTTTTCTGGATCTATAGCCTGTGAGGCAAAGACAGGTTGTTTTAGTTTCATTATAGAAGTGGGAATAGTAGAAAGTAAGAAAGCAGTGGCGATGAGGGAATGAGACCTCCCTTTCCAATGTGGTCTCTTCCATCTAGCCAGAGATGCAATAACACAGGGCACTGGTGACTGACTATTAACTATCTCTTTGGCTGGAGCTCTAAGTTCTCATTTTTCTCTCTGTCAGCTACCAACATACTTTCTCAATTACAACTGAGTTCTGTTGTTTATAAACATGAAGCGAGGATTTTTCCTAGGATTAGAATATATACTGCAAATGTTTCTTTAGTGCTTCCAACATTAACATTTTCTATGGAAAATTCATTCAACTTATGTTCTAAAATTTTCCAAGTAATGAGTAATGACTCCCAAAAGAAGACTATCTTTATAATGCTTTATGAAGAAAGATATATTAATTTGAACAGGTCACATGGACACCATGATGATTGATCTTGCCTTTGAACTTAACTGGATATAGAACCACCTTTTGACATATATGTGAGATTTTTTTCTAGAGACATTAAATTGAGGATAGAGGAAAACTACGCTGAACATATGTGGCATGTACTATGAACTGATGCTCCAGACTGAAAGAAAAGAGAAAGGAAGTAGAGGATCAACATTCGTCTCCCTAGTTTCTGAGACTGCAGATGCAATGTTACCAGCTGTTCCGTGGTCCTGGTGCCACACTCTTACAGACATTCCTTTTCTTCCTCTGAGCCCAAATAAGCCCTTCTTCCCTCAGGTTGCTTTTGGTTGGTATTTTGTCATAGTAATGACAATAATAACTAATCCAGACATTTCATCCCAATCACAAAGAAATACCCTTTGATAGACTATTCAATGCTAAAAATCACTTATAAGAAAAACATAGCTGTGGAGTTAATATTATTTTTTCCTATGTGGAATGAGTTAGAGTAGGAATAGCAAAAAAGGCTTAAATACAAAAAGACAACATTATAAAAGGAACATCATTCATTCACTTGCTCACTCAATTAACATCAACAAAGGAAACAGGAGGCCAGATTTCAAGGTGAATACAATGCAGGCTGACCTTGAGAGTAGAAAATAATCTAACTTACAGCACTGGCTCTGAAGAATGAACTGGGAGGGTGCCGAAGATTCATAGATGATGCATACATCCCCTAGACAAGTGTGTCCTGAAAGAAAAACACACTGATGGGAGAAACAGAGATGAGAAAACCATACACCCCTTGTCCTAATCTCTTAGCTTTGGGTTTTGAGAGTTTAGCTTGGAGGGTAACTTATACTATCATTAATTTTTCCTTCTGCCATTTTGAAATGTTGGCAAGATATTATTGGCCCTCATTATAATTAACTCAACAAAATTAAAACAGAAATAAATTGATATGCTCTTATAATCTTATTATTCTGAAATTTACCTCCCAAACCCTTTCTATACGGCAGTGTGAGCAGATAGATAAGTTTATGCCACCATAACTTTGTCACTTTGTCAGGAGAAGCTGGAATCTTCTCCCATTGTCAACTTCTCTAGTAGACTATGGAAGCTACGCTTCATGTGGACATCGCTTACAAGAAGTCAGCAAGGGTCAAATGGGAGCTACCTTTCTATACATTTATATGCCTTAGTTAGAACCTAGGCACTCTTATTTAGTAGATTGATCTCCATCATCTGTGAGATTATTTAAGGTTTTACACTTAAAATTGATTTTGAAATGTTTAGATAAAGTACACATGTAAGCAAATTTTACAAATTCAAAAGAATAAAAATGTTTCTCTCATCTTTTCCTGTTTCTTTGTGAGGGGCAATTATAACTACAAGTTGCTTTGCTTCCTGTTTATAATGTTGTACTTCATTTATGCATAAAGTAATAGTGTCTAAAGAAAAAATATGGCCTCTTGTAAAGTTTTTTTTCTTCATTTAATAGTCTATGTTGTATATATTACGTATAGTGTTTCATATGTAATACATGATAAATATACTTTAGATGATTTTTAAGTCAAGAGGATATAAAGATAAGAATATATATTTTAACCAATTCCCCCATTTTCCTCCAAAAGATAATAATATCATACATTTTAAGTATTAAACAAATAGGATCCTTTTATAATCATAAAAACACTCCGAATATTCTCACACGTTGAAGACATGAGTCAAAATATTTACAGCATGCATTTGGCTCGTTCAGCATGCTGTAGAGGTAAATGTGTGCTATGATCTCAATGCTTTCAGAGCATCCTATTCAATCTGCATTCGCTTTATTATTACCCATCCGCACAACTTATGTAACAATTCAAATGAACAAATTTAAAATGCAAGGTTCTCATGAAGTGCACCTAATGTATGGGATCTTTGATCCTAAATCAACTCTAAAGACCAGGGAAGTAACCCTTCCTCAGAAAGCTTTAATCTTACTTTACACTTTTAGAGTCTGCCGGACATACAGTTAACAGAATCACAAACACTCCATTTGGAAACATTCGTACTCTAAAGACTCTTTACAGTAAAACATTAATATGCTATATAAGATAAGCAAAAGGAAGAAGGAAGAAAAAATTTGACAAGGATGATATTCTCCCCTGGGCAAATTTTATTTTGTTGATGAACATGGAACCAAGATAAAGGTTAAGAATCATTTTGAATTTTCAAATAGTGTTACTCCCTGTTCAATGTGAACAAAAGATAATCTGAACATGATTTTACATCAGGTAGACCGAAAATGTTAAACACCCACACACTTCTGTACAATTCAGGCACACGTACACATCAAAGCTTTGTACCTGAGAGTCATCAGTTTTTAGTTCAAAAATGCGCCGAAAGGAAACTAGTTTACACTTCACTTTAGGTAGAACTTGCTCAGCAAAAATACCTCACTTTTTAAATATTAATCGATGTATTTAAATATTAAATAGAAAAGCTCTTTGATACTACACATAAACTAAAACAACTAGGCATCAGTCTCAGTTTCAGGGTTTCAAAGTTACTATTCTCTCCTTTAGAAACAACTGAGAAAAATAAAACTTAATGAAAAAATTGCACTTAGGGATAGCCATGAAACCAAAAATAGAGTATACATATTATCTTTGAGAACAAAAAGTTCAGGAGATTTGATGTATTCTTATGTCTGTGCTCAGATAAATGAAACCTTAGAGGTGTGAGTCCTCAGGCCTGAGCTAATGGCCGGGAAATGAAGGTAACCTGTTGATACATGGAAAGCTGCCCTCTCTTTGGGGAAGTGATTTGTTGTTGTCTAGTTAATGCTTTGTTCTTCACTGGAAAGAGTGCATTTTAAGACTGTATTCATTGTGTTTTCAAAGGTTAGTGCTTATCTTTTATGTTTTGGACAAAATAACATGCTATCACCTGCTCACAGTTCCATGTCTTATTTTTTGTAAGTGCATCTATTCTTATAGTGACAAAAATATTTCAGTTTCTTGTTAACATGAAATGTGCCTCCATACGGTGCCCAAAATTTAACGATAACATGAGTCATGTTCTTTGTATGTATATGGCTTCAGGTCTGACCACTACACATTGCACAACAAATGAGGTGGAACATTCCTGGGCTAATTCTCATTCTCCCAGCCGTCATTTGTTGCCTGCTGGTCTTCGCAAGTATTTGCTGTAGTGACTGAAACTTGATTGACAAGTGACATATTCACTCACCCTTGGTCAGGAAGATGAGAGAAAACTATGACACTATGAAGGAACATGTTATCTGAAGAATTTACATCTGTCCCCTCTTCTGGCTAGAAGTGACCTGATTTTGTTTGACAGGGTCTTATGAATGTGATTTATAATGGTGGATAATAAAACCTACTAGGAGATATGTATTTTTTTAATTCCTAAGTTTATTTTTGTGTGTATTATAAGCTTAGAATTAGAGCTGATATGAGTTGGTTAAACATGGTATAAAGAAAAGACAAGAATAAATAAATACACAGGAAGAGGAGAGAAAAAGGTATTTATTTATTTGGGAAGAAAGTGAAAACTGCTTGGTGTAAATAGGATTTTATTTAAATTTTGTAGGTAGTATGCTATGTGATGTTTTCCCCCACTGTCTTTTTGAAATCTGCTGTAAATCATGGATTTACTGTTGGTGTCAGATGGAGTTCTGTATGCTGTTGAAGACTCTACAGAGAGTACTTGAGAAGACTTCCAAAGAAGTAGAGAGCCTTGGCTGAGGTTGACCCAGAAACTTCCACTATTAGTTCCCAAACCACTTCTCATCACACATGAGCATAGAAGGTGCATGTTAACTTAAGTCACTTTTGAGCTTGTTGTCACTGACTTGTGTGGTCACTGCTTCTTGGACTCCAAGGCAACATTAGTAAGTTCCCTTTCTCCTTCCACCTGGGTAGCTACCAGTACCACCTGTGAGTTGTTTGGACGAGGATAAAATGACTAGGAGTGATTTTGAAAATACATTTCCTGTTCTTCAGGAGCTCTAATACTCATCTATACCAACAACTTCTCAGAATAAAGGTGATTAGAGATACAAGTTCATATTTCCTCTAATCAGGAAAGTTCTCGTTTCTTAACTGCTTCTGTACTTAGAATATCAGACGTTAGATGCAAGACAAGCAATGACACTATCACACAAGGAGAAAGATTGGCAGGGGAGTTCAGTTCACCTACTGGGATCTTCAGAGCACACATTCCTTTGAATTGCATCTCTCTAACGAAAAGTCAATGAGTAAGGTTTGGCATTTGTGGTTTCCATTTCTGACATGTCCATAAAAACAACTGTCAATGTGTGTTTAGTAAAGACATGAGCCGATACAGTGGTCCACACCCCAGCCTTTCAGCAAAGCTTTTCCAACACACATGAACCCTCAAATCACCTGATAACTTTGTAAATAAATAGCTGAACTTTGCCCACGAAGATGCAGGGTAGAGGCAGACGCCCCGTTTCTCACGGGATTCTCAGGCTTGTACTCCTGGGAGCTCAAACAAGCCACGAAGATTGGCAAACATTTGGGAGTCAAACAATGGGAGCACCCACTCTGGTTCTGCATTGGGTTGTACTGTGTGTCTTCAATAACACAGTATCTCTAGAGCAGTCTCCCATGTGTAGAATGTGAATGATAGTATTGCGAGCATGTGAGGCTTGTAAGAATTAGTAGAACTGTTAGGCAGTAGCATGGAAAGGAATGTCTAGCTCATAGTGGTTGCATAATAAATATTTGCTGAATTAACTACTCAGAAATAGGAGGAAAAGAAGAGAGAGAAGCTGTGCTTATCCACTCATTCTGATGTCTGCCCAAAGGATCCCAATGCAAATTTAACTTCTGACTTGATACCATTAGTTGGCTTTGAATTAGCTCAGTAGAGTCCTAATAAAAGCTAAAAGCAACAAAGAAGATATCTGCAGAAGATGATGAAGAGTCCTAAGAGGTTTTTGTTTTTGTTTATTTGCAGGTAAGTATAATGAGATAGAGGCTTTGGGTTTTTGCTTTGTTTTTTTGTTTTAGAATCACGTAGAATGTATAGATAGAAAATATCAAATAGAATTCAAATGCTTATGGGTGGTGAAGTGAATAATTCAAAAATTATTATACTAGGAAAGGAAAAAACAAAAGGGAAGGGAGATGATACATGTACAATAGCGGAAGCCTACTTGGTAAGCTGTTGTTTTCATTATTCACAGCTAAAGTGTAAGGGGAATCTGCTCCTACATTCCTTTTTTCTTAATATATGCTTTTATTTAACTTAGAGACATGAATGCTTCACATGTCAATCCCAGCTTCCTCTCCCACCCCTCCTCTCTTGTCCCTCTACCAGCCCCCCAACTCCCCATACAATCCCCACATCATTCTCCAGGGAGGGTGAGGCCCTCCTTGGGGGATCTCCAGAGTCTGTCATTTCATCCAGGATAGGACCTAGGCCCTTCCCCATGTGTCCAGGCTGAGAGAGCATCCCTCTATGTGGAATTGCTCCCACACTTCTATAGTAGGCATAAAGACAGATCTCGGAGACCATTTTCATAGAGAGTGAATCAGAAGGAATAGGTAGCAAAGATTATAAGCAAAGAAGGATGCATTGATATGATAAGTCTAATTTTGAACACTAAGAGTAGCTGTAGTAGTTGATATTGCAGACAATAAGAAAGTTACCTGGAGGGCTGAGACATAGCTCGCCCAGGTATTTGAAAGCAAGAGAGTTTGTATATTTGCACACAGAAAACAAATGAAACCATTAAGGGAGCATGCTTTGCTGAAGGAGCAAAGGGAGAGTTAGGAAGGATGGAGGCAAAGCCAAGGCTGTGGAGCAGGGTGCCTCAACCATGAGCAAACACACCACATTCCACAAACAGCCACACTGCTGGAAACCAGTCCTTCCTCCATGACTCACTGAATCGGACAGCACACACTTCTTCTAAGCGCTCTGGACGGAAGTCTGTGCCTTGTTTTGACTCATCCTGCTCCCTCCTTAGTGAAGACACTAAGATTTCCCTCCTGTTCTTTGATATTTGTTTATTTTTCTCTCTAAGCCTGATTTTACTGGCCAGTTTCAAATATTACTAGCTGACACATTTTTTTCTTATGTTTCTTCTAAGCTCAACTTCCTCACCTTTGCTTCAACAGATGACAATACATCTCTAACATGGAAAATACATTTTTTTAGGAAAATGAGCATCTATATACATTTGAACCATTGCTATGTGATTGATGATGAAAAAATGCCTAAGAATAATGAACCCATGTTTATAATGAAAATCACTTCTGCTAAAGACACAGTGACAATTACAGAAGGAACTGAAAGATATTTCAAATATATTAAAATGCTTACTTTTTAAATTGGGGAAAAACAGATTTGCATTTCCAGATATTTAAATAAAACAAAATTGATATAAGATATACTTCATAATAAAATAACAATATCCTGAAATCCAAGGCTTAAGGTCTTTTCACTTGAACCTTGATCTCTTTTTCATCTTGTTACCCATCATCCCTTCTGGGTCTCTGTATACATTGTCCACAAAAGTCTTTGCCAAGTGTATATGCTTGCCTTTCATTCATTATAATGTCCTACAGCCAGGAATGTATCTATATTCAGTCATATTTTCCTCTCCAAATATTTTCCAACCATTTCAACTCACAAAAAATCATTGCTTGATACAATCTCCTTGTCCTCTCATTTGTGTGTGCGTGTGTGTGTGTGTGTGTGTGTGAGAGAGAGAGAGAGAGAGAGAGAGAGAGAGAGAGAGAGAGAGATACTTGTCTATCTCTTCAAAATGCATTTGTAGGATATTGTTCTTGGTATACACTGCAGTGGTTCTAGCCTTGCTTTTAATTAAAATTAGGTTGGAAAATCTTTAAAGATGTTGGGGTCTAAGCCTTGACTCAATGGCTTCACTCACATAATTTTATACAGTTTTTCAAGGTGATCCAAATATGACAAGTACTGTTTGGTGACATTATATTAGCAGGTGCCACTTCTTATTCATGCCTACAGCAATATAAAATTTGACATTCATGATAGTTATGTGCATGGAGAATATGTGATTAGGTGCCTAAATACCAATTAGCTTAAATGTCAATACGTAGAAACTGATGACCTCTTGTTCCAATAGCGTATTACTACAAAAGAGCCACTTAGCAGTAACTTGACCTTCAATAGCTCAGTGCCATGAATATTTGGAAACAAGTTACCTAAATGTTCAAACATGAACAGCTGAACTGAAATCGACACTGCCTGGAGTGACATAAAACCCTAGAGTCCAAGGAGGAAAGGCCATAGCTGGAGCTCTTCATTCCAATGCTGGACAACTGATCCTAGCCCCAGAAGAAAACCAAAGTAGTCATAGATCTGAGTAAAGCACACAGCACAAAGAATATAGAGCATTCATCAAAATAAAATGCTATAGAACATTGAAAAATTATTTGCAGAGTATATGTGGATACTGGGGAAAATACACAATTTCTCTGTGTGTGAGTCCGTCTGTCTCTGTGTCCCTCTGTCTCTGTGTTTCTCTTTCTCTCTCTCTCTGCGGTGTATGTATGTGCATGTACACTTGTAAATGTGGGTATACTCTTCCAGGTCAGCATGTGAAGATTAGAAGGTGACTATATATATATATATATATATATATATATATATATCTTAATCATTTCTCTACTTATTTTTTAAAATATTTTTGAATATTTTTCTCACTGAAACTGGGTCTCACCATTTTGGTTAGCCAGGCTGGTAAGAAAATCCCAAGGATTTGTCTGTCTCTGGCCCTTAGCACTAACTTATGAGTGTGCAGAGCCACGTCTGGCTTTACATGTTCATTGGGGATACAGATTCAAGTCTTCAAGCATTTGTAGAACCCTTCTACCTGAATAGTCTTCCAGGCCCATCTCACTAATTATCCTAGTTAAATAACAATTACATAGGATTTGTATATTGTAGGCCTAGAAACTAGGATTTAGTGATTTTAGTAAACAACATTCCTGTGGGCAGCTAGGAGGGAGAGAGAATTAATGAGAGAGACTCAGCACTATATTTCAAAAAGGAAATAAGTAAGCAACCATTAATGTCTCTCCTAGGGTCTGCTTCTTTAATAAATTTGTGTCTATTGATCTCCCTTCAAGCTCACTGAGACTTTCCATAGCTGTGGGATCTATTAAGTCCAATTTCTTTATCCATTTTTTCTTTTAATGTTGATTCCATTCCTGACATTTCCTTTTGATGCCTTCTTAGATGTCCCATCACTCAGTTTATATGACTCAACTATTCTTGAGTATCTGATTTGTTTTTCCATCACAACCTTCATCACATTATTTTCAATTAAAATTTTGATCCCTGGCTTCAAGCTCTATTACAGAGATATAGTCCTGAATACAGCTTGGTACTGGCATAAAAATAGACATGTAGACCAATGGAATCAAATTGAGGACCGTGATATTAACCCACACACCTACGAACACTTGATTTTTGACAAAGAAGCTAAAATTACACAATGGAAAAGAAAGCATCTTCAACAAATGGTGCTGGCAGAACTAGATGCTGGCATGTAGAAGACTGTAGATAGATCCATATCTATTACCATGCACAAAACTTAACTCCAAGTGGATCAAAGACCTCAACAAAAATCCAGCCACACTGAAATTCTTAGAAGAGAAAGTGGGAGGTACCCTTGAACTAATTGGTACAGGAGCCTGCTTCCTGAACGTAACACTAGTAGCACAGACTCTGAGGTCAACAATTAATAAATGGGACCTCCTGAAACTGAGAAGCTTCTGTAAGGCAAAGGACACAGTCAGCAAGACAAAAAGGCAGCACACAGAATGGGAAAAGATATTCATTAACCATATATCTGACAAGGGCTGATCTCCAAAATCTGCAAAGAACCCAAGAAGCAAGTCTCCAAAGCACCAAAGGATCCAATTAAAAAGTGGTCTACAAAACTGAATAGAGAATTATCAATAGAGGAGTCTAAAATGGCTGATAGACACTTAAGAAAGTGCTCAACATCCTTAGCCATCAGGGAAATGCAAATCAAAACAACTCTGATATACCATCTTACTCCTGTCAGAATGGCTAAAATCAAAAACACCAATGACAATTTATGCTGGAGAGGATGTGGAGAAAGGGGAACACTCCTCCACTACTGGTGGGAATGTCAACTCATACAACCACTTTGGAAATCAGTATAGAGATTCCTCAGGAAAATGGGAATGAGTTTACCACAAGAGTCAGCAATTCGACTCTTAGGCATATACTCAAAATTTGTGCATCCATACAGCAAAGACACCTGTTCCACTATGTTCATAGCAGCCTTGTTTGTAATACCAGAACTTGGAAGCAACCTAGATGCCCCTCAACCGAAGAGTGGATAGAGAAAATATGGTACATTTACACAATGGAGTACTATTCAGTGGAAGAAACTAATGGGATCTTGAAATTTGCAGGAAAACACATCACACTAGAAAAAACCATCCTGAGTAGGGTAACCCTATTGCAGAAAGACAAACATGGCATTTACCCACTCATATATGGATTTTAGACATATAGCAGGGGAGTGCCAGCCTACAATGCCACTGCCAGAGAGTATGGGAAACAGGGAAGATCCTAAGAGAGATAAGCACAGTAGCCCAGAGAAGAGGAATGGGACAGGATCTCCTGAGGGAATTGGGAGCATGGGGGGAGGGCAGAGGGCACAGGGAGGAAGAGAGGAGGGGAGAGGAAGACATGTGGGCGCAGGAAGGTTGAGTTGGGGGAAGAATAGAGAGCAGGATGAGAGATACCATAATAGAGGGAGTCATTATAGGTTTGAGGAGAGATCTGGCACTAGTGAGATTTCCAGATATCTACAAGGATGATACCAATTGACAATCTAAGCAATAGTGGAGAGGCTACCTTAAATGTCCTCCCCTGATAATGAGATTGACAGCTACATTATTACCATCCTAGAGTCTTCATCCAGTGGCTGATAGAAGCAAATGCAGACACCCACAGTTAAATACTGAACTGAACTCCTGGAAATCAGTTGAAGAGAGGTAGGAGTGATGAGCAAAGGGGTCAATATCAGACTGGTGAAACTCACAGAGACAGATGACATTATCAAGGAGAGCTCATGGACCCCAGACAGATGACTGAGAGGCCAGCATGGGATTTATCCAGACCCACTAAATTTGGTGTCAGTGAGAAGGCCTTGGCATATGAATGGACTTTGGGAGCCCATTCCACATGAAGGGACACATGGGGGAGAGCCTAAGTCCTGCCCTGGATGATATGACAAACTTTGTAGGTCCCCCATGGAGTGCCTCACACTCCCTGGGGAGCAGAGTGGGTATTCGGTGAGGGGGTTGGTGGGGTTGGTGTGGGGCAAGGGAGGAGGAGAGGGAGAGGGATCTGGGATTGACATGTGAAGCAAGCTTGTATCTAATTTAAATACAAAAAAATAAAAAATACCATGATCCAGTTTATGAGACTGTAAGAGATGTTCCAAGCCCTTCTTTATGTACAATTTGCCATTTTAAAGTTAACTCTATAATTAAGCTTTCACCTAAAAGTTGGCTCCAGTATAAGTAAATAAATACAAGTAAATGCTGCTTTGAGACAGAAAATAAAAATACTTCAATTAGAAAATATCTTTTGACATAAAATTTAAAGGTAGAAATGTTAGACAATACTTTAATAAAAAAGTATTGTGTATTTACAACACTTAAGACATGATGACATTTTTTTGGTACAGGGTGTCCCTATGTAGCCCTGGCTAGTCTTGGAACTGACTTTTTAGACCAAGCTGGCTTTGAATTTACAGAGATCCACTTGTTTCTACTTCTTGAGTTCTGGGATTATAGGTGTGTGTCACCACACACTGCATTATAAAATGATGACTTTACTATACCAAATATAACTTACTGACACATTTTGTCATAATTTATTAATTAGGCATGGTGTTTCATCTTTTGAATGGTTCCTCATTTCTATAAATATTAAGTCAAAATGCAAATAGTGATGTACAATTTTGATTATTCTCTCTCTATATATATATGTCTTGTGTGTGTCTATATTTACATAGAAGCAAAGACGGATATCAGTGTTTTGCTCGATTGCTCTCCTGCTTATTCCTTTGTAACGGTTTCTAATTGAACCCCATGCCTGGAATGTGGCCAAGAAGCCACAGTGATCCCTATGTCATTGCTCCTCACATTGCTGGGTTGCAGATGCACTCATGAGCATCCTTGGGTCTTAGGAACTTGAGCCTAGAGTTTTATGCTTGTACAGCAAGTGCTCTTACCCACTGAGCCATGTCCTCAGAACTCTCTCTTGACTAATTTCTCCCCACACATAAGGATGTTACTACAAAATCAAGTTTCAAAAGCAACCATGGAAAAACTCATCAACAGAGTATTTCCGCATATTGATTCCCAGGGGACTCATTCTCTCATAATGCTCTCCTTCTCCATGCAAAGAACTCTGTATGTCCAGTGGCCTTGGCCACATAATCTATTCAATCTGGAGATAAAATATTTGTCTCACTCTATATAAGTAAATTTTTTTAGGAAGAAGAGCTGTTTATTTCAAAGCTATTCTCTGTTTGAACAGAGGGCTATTGGTACAGCCATGTTAAGAGCAAAATATTTCTCAACAACAGGAAAACATTCCTGACTTTTCAGGAGGATTTTTTTATTTATAAAAAACAATTATTTTCAGTCATTTGAGAGGAAATAGAAGTGGTAGCTTATTTCATGTTGGTAGCATTATTTTTTCTTCTGAAAAATTGCCACTAAGTGCAAAGGAAAACGTAAAAAGGGAGTTGTTTGAAACGGTCCATTGATTTTGATGAATTTTGTTGGGAGATTCAAAGTGAATTGCACAGCCATAATTGCGTTCTTGCCTCCCCATTTCTGTCTGTTGCACTGTCCTGTTCCCATGCTGTTACTTACTACATTTTTCAAGTTGAGCTGGACGTGTCTGTTTTCACAAAGCAGCAGCAAAGGGCATTTCTTAGGAGGACTTGTGGGTGAGGATGAACACACACATGGCATTTCTCAAACTACATTCCTTAAAAATCTGCTTCTAGTCTTCGCGGAGCATATTTTACTATGACAATGGAAGCCCTCCAGAGCAGTATTCCTCCTGTCTTTGAAGGAAACTGGTATACGTTGAATTCTATTACATGTTTTATTTTTAGTGTGGGTTTAGCCCAGAAATCCATGTATGCTGAATATTCTAATCACCATTTACAGGATTAAAGTGTGTCCTAAAAATGCTACCCATTCCACTCAACAACTTTTTGAATTAAAAACAAAAAGAAAAGAAAAGAAAAACAAACCTCTTAGCCCATCCAAGCTGTTGTAACAAAATAACCTATACTGGCTAATTTATATATCCAGAACAATATTACGTATAGCCATGGTAGTGAAAAGAACGGCACCTAAGATACCATCAAATTTGTTGAGTGGTCTAAATATTCTTCATTATACAGGGCACCTTCTTGTCACATTCTCACATGCCAGAAGAGTGCAAAGCTCCCTGGGTTCTTTTTACTCATGAGGAAAAAGATTTCTAACTGAGTTGCCTCCCTGGGTTGTCACCCTTAAACACAGTTGGGCTGGCTATTAGGTTTCATATTACCGAGTTTTGGAAGTCACAATGTAAGAAAAGTCCACAAGTGACCACTACCAAATGATGCTTACAGCTGGTGGAAGAGGAGGAGGAGGCTAAGGAGGAGATGCAGACTTGGGAAGGAGAAGCTTGCGGTGTATGTCATCCTCTAAGAGACCTCAGAGGGCATTTCTGAGAAGGAACTAACAGCTGTACCACATATGTCTGGGAAAAGTCCATTTGGTTTCATCAAAGAAGTTGACTGGCTCTTTGGTAAAGATAGCTGTAGATAGGTTTGCAGTTGCATTTTTGAATATGAAGAATTAAGAGTCAGAAGTATACAGACTGTGGTGGTCTTCTTGAGAAATGTCATTCTGAGGCTTGGGGACTTGAACACTTAGTCCTAACTACTGCTGCTGTTTGGAGAAGGTAGTGTAGCCTCTCTGGAGGGTAATAGCTCTGTGAGTGGGCTTTGAGGTTATATAGCCTTGACTGACTTCCAGTTATCCCTCTCTCCCTCTTTGTCTCTGTGTGTGTGTCTGTCTGTCCATCTGGCTTCCTTGGGTTTGCCTTAGAAGACGTGAACTCTCAGCATCTTGCCTGATGCCTTGTTTATCACCCTTGGAACCATAAGTCAGAATAAATATGTCCCACTATTTGTTGCCTTGCTCATGCTATTTTATCATAGTAACAGTAAAGCAATGTATGCACATACTACTAGAAAGCAGAAAAAGCTTGTTTAGATAGAAGATTTTCAATAAGAGAACAAAGAGGAGGCAACACTGAATGGGGTGTGTGACGTTGTAGAACATGATGGAAACAGGAAATATTAAAGAGCTTGCATAAACACATAATATCAAATAGGAGAGAGGGATAGATCACAAACTCCAGTGAAAAACAGGACCACACATGCAAGAGGAAAACCCCAAGCTCACTGGAGTGGATAAATCAGATTGGATTAGTTAGTTTAAAAAACAGAAAAAGATGAAGAAGAAAGAACCAAACACTAAGCCCTTGTAGCTGAATTGAGGCATTATTACTGAGTGACAAAGACAATACTGAGGGTGAGGGTGGGTCTCTAGTGTCTACATTAGTCCTACACATTAGAACACACTGTTATTTCTGTTGTGAAGTGTCTGCCTTCCACCACGTATTCGAGGACTACTGTCCAGTCTTCTGTATGCATCTGAAGAACCACATCAAGAGCCTTCTGAAGCATGTACCACGTGCTTTGCAAGGTTCCCTCCATGCTCTCACATTGCTCTGCCACACTTCATGCTGTAAAAGTGTGACATTTATCAGTCATCTCCCCTATGAACTGCAAGCACTTTGAAGGTTGGAACATATCTCACTTGTCTTTGCATCACAAAGACCAACTCATGCAAACACTTTCCGTGTTAATCTGATGAGTAAAACGTTTACAGCATCAGTTTCCAGTCAAGATGGGTGGTCATGGACAAAGCCGCAGGGCTGGTTAATCTTGATTGTCAATTTGGAACTAAGATTCACCATGAAAACACACTTGGGTGTGTCTATAAGGGTGCTTCTTGGGAAAATTTGCCCTAAATGTGGGTAGCATCATTCTATGTGCTGTGACTAGACTTATCAGAGAAATTGAGTGAGCATTTACCCTTTTCTGCTTTGTGATAATAGATGTGATATAATCAGTTGCCTCAAACTCCTGCCTTTATGATGGCCCCAACACAAAGAACCATACATTCAAACTGTGACGCAGACTGAACGCTCTCTGCCTCATGTTGCTTTTGCTAGTTTTTGCCACATCAATGGCAAAGTTAATGGATACACCTCATCACTTGAACTGTGAAGTGTGGGAATGAAGATGGAGTCAATCTCAGCATCCTTGCTGTGCCACTCTGCTCTGGGAGTGGCCCCATCCCTTTTAGTCATATTTGCCCTACAACTGCTTTCTTGTTTCCTAACTTGGTTTTCATCCAGGACCAACAAACATTACTTCCCCTATTCCTTACTGAAAATAGAAGTTTTTCACCAAATATTAAAACTTATGGGAAGAAATAAAAAGTGTGTAGAACATGAATCACTCTAAAATGAAATATTCTAAGACTATGATAAAAAACACTATTGACAGTCAGCTCCTACTACATGATAGTTCTCTGAATATCTGCCTCATAAAAACAGCCAGTCCAATGGTGAGATTTCCAGAGGTCTACAAGGGTAACACCAGCTGGCAATGTAGGCGGTAATGGAGAGGCTACCTTAGATGCCCTTCCCCGATAATGGGATTGAAGACTGCCTTATATGCCATCCTAGAGCCTTCATCCTGTGACTGATGAAGAGACCCACAGCTAAATGGTGGGGAATGGTCTTCTGTGTATGTGTTGGTCTTATTGGTTGAAGAGTAAATCACTGTTGGCAAATAGGGGAATGAGGTAGGTGGGGCTAGGAGAGGTGGAGGATTCTGGGAAATGTATGCACAGTCAGTCACCATGTAGGATGCAAGAGGAGTAAGAGGTCCAGACCGTTTCTCCGGTAACAAAAGACCAAGTGGAAATATTCAGATTAGTAGTTATGGGTTAGTACTTAAGTCAAAGCTAGCCAACAAGAAACCATAGCAAACAGCCAACAGCTTCATAATTAATATACCATCCTGGGAGTTCACTTGGGACTGACACGGCTCTCGGACCAGACTGGCAGGAAGAATGCTCATTACAGCTAAACACTGAACTGAACTCCTGGAACCCAGTTGTAGAGAGGGAGGAGTGATGAGCAAAGGGGTCAAGGCCGGGCTGGTGAAACCCACAGAGACAACTGACCTGAACAAGGGGGAGCTCATGAACCCCAGACCTGTATACAGTATTTATCCCTGGTATACAAATGGATTTTGGGATCCTACTCCACATGGGGGGATATTCTCTCAGCCTGGACACATGGGGGAGGACCTAGACCCTGACCCTAATGATATGACAGACTTTGGAGATCCCCATGGAGGACCTCACCCTCCTTGGGGAAGAGGGCAGGGTGGGGGTTTTGGTGGGCTGTGGGGGCAGGTGAGGAGGGGAGGGAGAGGGATCTGGGATTGACATGTGAAGCAAGCTTGTTTCTAATTTAAATAAAAAACAACATAACCAATCACATTTTCCATGCACTATCACTTCCTAGTATTTCCCTAGACTGCTTTATTTACTCCGCGATCCATCCTGGACCTATGGTCCTCCCCAGTGATACTGTGGCAGGTACAATAATGAACTTTGGAGATGTAGAGATTCTGCTCCTCAGATTATGTAAATCAAGAGGACCCAGGGTAAACCTGAGCCATGCCTGGTTGCAGCATAAATAAATGGACATAGAAGAAGGAAATGTTCTTGTCCTCATTTTTTCTGAGAAGTCCATGAATCCTGTTCTGTGGGATTCCAACACAAACTGAAGGCTGGTAGTTCTCCAGGAATCTCCCAGGCTTCCTGATTGGGACTGCTGAGATGTCTAGCCTCGTAGAGTGAGCACTACCAAAATCTTAGCCTTTGTGTGATGAAACAGTTATTTTTGGAAGACTCACACCACATCCTGCAATTAAGTCTAATAAATCCATGTGCGTACCAGGAAGTAGTAGGACCAAGATCCCAGAAGTCATCTGCTGACTTCCTCTCCCTCCGCTGATGTAGACAACCCCAGGCAGAGACTCACTTTGGCTGAGCTTTACATCCAGTATGTAGCAGCAGCTTTACATCCAGTGTGTAGCAGCAGCAAGGGCACTAAGCCTGGTCCTGCTCTTTGGTCGTTAGAAAAATAAGCAGCCCCTACACACACATTCAGTGTCTTCTATCCCATGCTCGCTCTCCTACACAGCTCTGTAGAGTTACCTGTGCTGATCTCTCGTGTGTTCCTTCATTTCTTGCCACATTGCCCATCTTTTACTTCTTTCTGTGCACCCATATGACTCCTAGTCCAGGCTTCCTTCAAGCTCTTTTCTCCCTACAAATAGAAATCTCTAAAACTGCTCACTTTGTCTCCTTTGTAATTACTCTCCTATTCCCGCCTCAAGAGTCATGTTCTCATCCAAGTCTTCTTTATCGCCTCAGGTTCAATCCTAGTCACTTGCCATACACTGTCATCGTTCCTTTAAGTACTGTTTTCAGAGTTCATAGTTTATACATATGAATCATGTTCTGATCACATTTCTCCCTTGTTGACCATACATTCCAGGAAAACAATGTTTTTTTTTTCCATAACTATATCCACATTGCTGAGAACAGGAAACAGTGTTTTGAAAATACTGATAAAAAATAAATATGAAATTTATTTTATAATGGGCTGCTTTTGACATCTAACATCAGAACAGAGGCTTGTTTTTTCATAGCCTCTGTTGGCTGACTTCAAAATAAAATTTTATAGCAAACCTTCTCATTTACTGATGGAAGGCAATATGTATGCTGGTCAATTCTCAACTGTGTTCTGTCATTTGCTTTTCATTCATCCACATGTAATACATAGCAGGTGTTGGGAGTAGAGATACAAGCAAAGCTGGGCTCCTCCTTTGGGACGTTTAGTCCATTAATGAGCTGCTCATGGTGACTTTTCACCGAACAGGTGGCCTGAGGTAGTTATGTGCTGATTTTATTGGTGTCAGAACCTATGATCCGTGGAGAACTTGCAATCAGGGCATGCTTAGAATTTGACTTATGTCATTTCCAGGAAGACCTGTGTACTCTGCCTGCTCGGTGTCTCAGGTAAATTCAATTCCATTGCAAAGAAACAAGGTGCAACATTCTTCCACCCCCTTTCTTAGGTAATCGCTGTTCATAATTCAACAATGATCAGTACTCACATGTATCTGTAAGCTTAATGATATTAGAGTAACAATACAAAAGATACACTTTAAAGTTATAAAACATAATCTTTCCATTTTTATGATTTTCTATTCTGACTTCTGAAGACTAAGTAGAAAGTTAAGGTTCTTTCGGAGCCCATCAAAATAGCTCACACCTGTGATCCCAGCACTTGGGAGGCTAAGGCCAAGACCATTACCATGATTCAAGACCTGCCTGGGCTACATAATAAGTTCTAGGACAGCCTAGGCAACATAGTGAGACTCTATTACTAAGATACCACAACAAATAAATAAAAAGTAAGGGCTTGAAACATCCTTTTCTGGGCAAACATTCCTCCTAGCAGCTCATCTGTGAAGACCTCTAACTTTCTCAGCATATGAAGAGATATAGGGCACACATTTGTGCTGGGAATCAACCTCAGGACCTCAAAGATGATAGGCAAGCACCCTACAATTGAGCTATTTTCTGATCCCTGATATAGAGTATCCCGAAAGCTTTATTTACACAAAGTATTGAAGGCAATTTTATGTTAGTGTAAAATAAAATAATTCAGCTATATTTTAGATACACTAGAGCTATGAATACAAACTTTAAAATACAAATATTTATAAATTATCTCTAGGCATCACAATATCTGATTTAAAATTGTACCATACAGTGATAATAACAAAACCAGTATGATGCTGGCAAAAAAACCCCACCCCTTAAACATGTAGACCAAAATAAAACAAAGGACCCAGAAATAAACCTGTGTATGTATCTACAACCATCTGCTTCACAGCAAAGGTGCCAGTAAGCATACATTGGAGAAATGGTGCTGGAAAATTTGAATTCCCACATGAAGAATAATGAACCTAGATCTATCACTCGTCCTGTACATAAAATGGATCAAAGGCCTTAAAGTAAGACCACAAGCTTTGAAACTCCTGGAGAAAAGAGGGATATCACGTAAAGGGTCTATAGCATAGTCAACACTTTCCTGAATAGTACTCTAATGGTCCAGGAATGAATAGTAACTGTTTTTGTAATCAAAGTCTTTTTTTTCTTCATATGAATGGATATTGCACACTAGGTAGGAACTGTCAATCTCTTGAGAGTACACTGCCTATCTGAGATGGATTCCTTTTAAAGTGTAAATAGCACTATTTTCATACACTGAGATACTTGATATACTGTTTGTATCTTAGTTTATAATTTTGGATCATTAGATGCATTTTTTGGGAACAGTCCAGACTCTCCTGAAATCCATGATGTAGCCCAGGCTGACCTTGAACCTCTGGAATCATCATGCCTCACCAGTGTTGGAAGTACAGGAGCAAACTACCATTCCTGTCTGTTAGCTGTATCTTGCAGAGACAACGATTTTTCTTCTTAATCATACTGAAAGCAAATAGGCACTCAGAGATTTGGTTTCTGTAATGACCCTATCCAGCATACACAGTAGAGTCTAACATCAGAGCCTATGTTTAACAGCAGATCTATGCAGAAGAAAAAATGATTCCTCTATTCACTAAAGCATATCAATGTACATGCTTGTTGGAAACTCAGTCGTTTTACTGAATTATCATCTACGAGAAGAGAACAAACGCTATCATGAAAAAAAGGTGACACAGCACCATTTATTAAAAATAGGTTTAATTGTTCTTCTTTGCATATGTGAGAGCTTTGGGAATAGGATAATGGACTTCAGCACTGATGGAAGCATCAATGGGAACCACAAAGAGAGAGAATATCTATGTTGAGACATAGAATATGATGATATTTCCAAAATATTATATGAGGACATCAAAGCAATTGCCATCTCTGAGACACTTATCAGCCAAACATACAGATGTGATAAATAAACAAGGTCTAAATTTAGCTTGTCATTGTGCAAGATTGCTAAGCACAATAGCGCAGTAAATGCATCCCTTTTGTATTTGGATTCAGATGTAGTCAGCAACCAGAGTATTAATGAGTTGTATTTCCAAAGTGAACATCTGAGTTGAACATTTTGTACTTATTGAGAAGGTAAAACAAGCATCATTGTCATAAACATCCTAGTTACAAGCAAGCTCTTCTCCAAAAGGCATAGCAAAATGTCCTATCCATAGAAAAAAACAAGAGAAAGCACGACTGTAATGGTTTTGGTGTTTTAGACACATATCTGAGGTTGGGGGGCACCTTCTGTGCTTCCAGATTTTTGAGTCCTGGAACACAAAGACAGCACAAGGTACATAAGATTTCAAGTAGAAATATGTATAGTTTATTAAGAAAAAAGGATTGGCCCAAGAGATCAGTTCGCCTACATGGGTCGTTACAGGACTCATGCCTTTTCTCCTGAGTGTGGATGGTGGGTTTTTCTTGCACATGCTCTGTTTGTTACAATAGCCCAGTGGAAGGGGCTTCCAGTCTTTTGGCCTACTGGTATCTTTCATGGGTTAATATTTTCGACATGATATCTACAATTTTATAATAATTTTTCTATTAATGAAAATTGGGATTTTTTAATGCAGTATATTCTTATTACATTTCTTCCCCCCCCCCCCACATCTTCCCTGGTCTTCTCCATCTCCCCTCCCATACAAATCTATACGACTTGCTCTCATTAGAGAACAGATATCTATTTAATAATAACACTAAAATAAAATAGGATAAAAAGCAAACAAACCAAACCAGAACAGGACAAAACAACAACAAAAATTCGGTTAATCTTGATGCTGCCTTTCTTGTTTTGTTGTTGTTTTTTGTTTTTTTTATTTCTAGTACTGTTGAATTACTTCTAAGTTAACAACCTTTGGCAAAAAAAAAGGGAAACTTAATTTAATGATTTAGAATTTCAAGGAACTTTCCCTTCCTCCACTCCTTCATTCCTCTCCTTTTTCTTCCCTCCCTCCCTTTCATATGCATTGCTTATCTAAAAATTATTATCAGTAAAAAGATAGAATGAAAAAGGAGGGGAGGGGCGGGTTGGAGAGCTCTTCCAATAAGAGCACTTGCTCCACTAGTCCAAGGATATGCGTTCAAATCCTAGCATACCTTGTATGCAATGCATTGTGAACATATTCACTTTGTTACCTTATCATATACCCTCCTACTCCTACAGCCCCCACTCTCCCCAGCTTGTCCCCCATCTACCTTCTTGTTTCCTTTTGTATGTGTTCAGGTAGTCATAGACATTGTGTGCACATGATTACATTGTCCTTGTGCTTGTCAGCCTTGGCCCTGGGCTGTACTGAGCACCTTGAGTAGGGGTGGAGGGATGTGTCATTGTCCCATGAGAGTACAATAGGGTGTGGAAACTGCCAATGGAAATTGTCTATGGCTCCTAGTGAGCTAATTAAGGTAGTGACTCCCAATCATATCACTCATTCGAAATTGCTCTTTAGGTAAATAAACATTATATTTCTATACTTACTTACTCATTCATTTAATTTATGTGTGGGGGTACATGCATGCCGTGAAAGTCAGAGGACAACTTTGGGAGTTGTTTCTTCCCTTCCACTGGGTGGTTCTTGGGACAGCAAGGACATTTGCCTACTGAGTTATGTCACTGGACCCCAGTATTTCTCTTTTGGGGAACACTTGATACAAATGGTGGAATATTTTCCTGCTGCATTGAAAGTTATTAATGCTTTACTTTAATCTGTCCTTAGATGCTGATGCTTGATATCAACTGGCACGTGCTTGGGATGGCTACTGCCAACTCCCTATGCTGATGCTTGATATCAACTGGCACGTGCTTAGGATGGATACTGCCAACTCTCTATTAAAACAGAGATTTCATTATGTGAGTGTCTGAACAATAACCTCCAAGAGTTGTACATGCTTGGAGAGACAGCTGAAAGAGCAGTTAAAATACAAGAGGTTTTTCTTGTTCTTTTTGCTTTGTTTGGTTTGTTGGCTTTTTGTTTTGTTTTGTTTTATATCTTAAATGGCCAAGAAAAGACATTTCCTAAATCATAGAGTATGAAAATCCCAGTGCCAGGGGTAGGCAGGTCCTTTGCGTTGTGGTACAGAGATAGCCACAAGGCAAGAGAGGTCCACAAATGGCTACCTATATGTCCCTGCTGCTGGTTGCATGCCAGAACTATATGGTAAGCTCTTATTACTGAATATACTCCCACATGCTTTGGCTGCAGAACATGGAGGAATCAGTCTGGGTTTCTTGCGAGCTGTTTCCCTATGGCTGACCTCTGTAGTACTGGAAGTTACTACGCAGGCTTGTAGGAGTGAATTAGCACCAGAAGTCCCACTAGGCTGTGTCCCCTGCATGCTACACTATCAATATGTCAGACAGGTGTGCCCTCGAGTGTACTGTTGGGACACAAAGGACCTAGGTTGATTCCTGGTTCTTATCTGGTTGAGATTTTCAGTGAAATGGGGGTTGTTGTTTCAGTGCCCCACATCAGGCTGCCAAAAATGTAAACAGAAAACCATAGCTCTCAGCCTTATAGGGAATAAAAGGCAGTCCATTCTGAAGACAAGTATAAGTGATCATGGCCTAAGAGCACAGATCAGGATCCCAGATCTTGTGTTCCAATGTGATAGCAATTTCTTGAAGATTTTTTATAGTAACAGAACAAAGAAATCATGAATGAAGACACTTTTCAATACATTGGTGGAAAAATGAGATAACTGGGTTACACAGAAGAGAAATCTTATCTATAGACCTCTGGGGCAATCTGATGGCATTCACAGTTTTTTAGTTGGTGGAAGCTAGCTGTCTGTATCATAAAGATGAGACATCAGACACAATAGTGGACAAGGATTGGGTTTTATGGGCTCTAAAGATAGCTCAAGATAAATTATAATTGTGCCTGGACCTGTAACATCCCAACCTCTCTCCACTCATGGAAATTCAGATTGGGTAATCCATCTTGCAGAAGTTTAATGCAACGTGCAGGATTTTTGTTGCTGTTGTTTTTATTTTTTTTCCAAGTACTTTTGTTCATGTTTGTTACATAAGCCCAATAAACTCACTGAACTTTGCTGGAGTCCTAGTTTATTCTGTTCTTGGTGCCATATCTGCGGTAAATACATATTTATTCAAGTTTCCCCAGGGGAAGTTAACGCAACAAGATATATGCCGTGTACTTTACTATATTTAAAATGTGCTATTTTCAAAATGTTTACCACCAAATCATATTTCTCCTAAAATTTTAATTTCAAATGCATTCCAATTAAAAGTTGTTTCCTAGAACTTTCATCCAATTGAAATCTTTAAGTGTCATTTTTAATCCATCCTGGTATTTTTGTTGACATAACAATGGTTGCAAGGAAATAGTATTCATTTGTATTAGTTGCTATGATCACTGCAACATATGCAAGACTAGTTATTAAATTTTAATCAATATTCCTTTTGTATTTACTCACATACCACTGTCAATGCAATGAGCTCATTATAACCATATTTAATGTTTGAAACATAATAATTAAACCTGGTGAGTTATCTATAACTCCAAACAGGAGGGATCTAGCTAACCTTAGCAACAGATGGTCTAGAGGAGATTGTTGAATTTTATGCTCAATATTCTCTCTTAATTTTGTTTCTTATGTGTCCACCATTGTTATTTAGAACATCTTGTAAATATTGTCAGTCTTTTTTAAGAATAGTCCATCCCCTCCCCAGCTTCCTAATGATTAGAACTTGGGCTCACAGGAAATAGCCGATGGCAAAAAAGAAACATTCCACAATTAGATCACTTAACCCCTCCCTCTGCGACCCTTTATCCTTGCCAACACCTGTTATCTGCTCACCTTCGGTGGCCTGGTAACTAGGCAACGACCCCTTTCCTTTGATTACTGTGCCCTACCTAGTTTTCCTGCCCTAAACCACTATATAACAAGCCCGAGAAAAATAATATCTGGCAGCTTGATCAGCCATGTTGTCTTGCTGTCCACTTCTCTTGTCCCGTCATTCCAGGCTCCCGTGGGCTAGACCTTTGTTGTGCCCTGCTGGCCAGGGCACACCATAAAATGCCATAAAATAGTAACATTGGAATAGGAATGGCATGGTGGAAAACAGCTTCTCAGTGTTACTGTGATCGTATTCATCCAACCTGCTTGTTTTGTTCCTAATATGCGTGCATTTCTCTGCTCGGAAAGGGACCTTTGCTTTCAGAACATCACCCGCTGCCACCTCTCCCCGTAGTATCAGGCTCTTCTGTTGCCGATGGTGGTAGATCTGTATTGTTCCAATTGAAGCGACCGGAAGCTTGGAAGTGCTCTCCTCCCATCAGTTTGTTCCATCTCTGTGTACACAGTGTGCTGGCGAGGAGGTGGACAAGGAATACCAAGTCAGTGGATAAAACGTACTGAGTAGAGACGCGGTGAGGAGTTGCAGGAAGAAGGAATGAACATGACCTAAACCTCTTGAAGTGCTTAAAAACGTTATTCGTAAAATGATGGACATGGGGGTGGGAAATTCTTCTAGAGACACGTTCCGTGAATGCCGAGATAGACAAATTCTCCTGACTGTGACGGTACTCTAAGAAGCATGGGCTCCAGGCATCGCTTTCAGCTCTTTGCCATTACCAGAAGGAAACTTGGGTCGCAGACCTCAGGCTACAGAGACAATACATCTCTGCCGTGGGTCTTCAGCTTGTGCTTGCAAAGGAGGCTCAAATGCCGAGGGTAGATTTGGTTTCCTTATAGTTATGGGCGTCAGTACAGCAAGACTGTTTTAAACCATCTTGGCTTGTGTTTCCCATTTCTAGCAAAATACTGTAGCTCACATAAGCAGTCAGGTAGGAACACTTCCAGCACTGTCTCCTCCCTGCTTGAGTTCTGAGTTCTAACGCAACTTCTGCTTCTTCTTCCTACTGGTTCTCTGCTTCCTTCAGAGCACTACTTAGATGCTATTTCCAACTTAGATGATGGAAGGGTCTGTCCTCATCTGTAGGGATAATTCATAATCCACAGTCACTCCGCATTATATATATATTTATTTATTGTAAATGCGCTTATGGTGGCATACAACTCATGGAAACAATTTTAGGTCCTTGCTCAAGTTCAAAATCATAGGAATTACTTAGGATAGTATTATATAAAACTGTAATCTTAATTAAAAGATTCATTAAGCATTAAAATAAACATAGACTTACTTGCTCATCTACTTATCACATGACACTATTAGTTTGATAAATTAATACATATATTTATGATCCCTATAGTTAACCATATACTAGCTGAAGCACTTATATAGAATGCAGTGTTAAACTTGAGAAAATATTGTAATTGGACACTAAAACATACCTATCAGGTAATCAAGGAATGTAAAGCATTAACATTAATATTCTTTAGAAATGAAAGGTTATTTTGACTTTACAGGTCCTTTTTTAGCATCTTAGGGTAGACACCTAACATGAAATTTTATAGTCTTATTTGCAATAATGTTATATGTATATTGACTAAGCTTTAGATAAAATGTTTCATGATTTCACGTATAAATACCCTTTGTATTATAACAGCTAAACATATAACTTTTTAAAGAAGCAACAGAATTTGTTTTGACATTTTCATATGAATCAAAATTTCAAGTGAACCATGAGCCAAAGTTAAAATACTAAGAGAATTTTATATATATTTATAAATTACATATATATGCAAAACTATACCACTGTGAGTGAACACAGTTCCTTCAGCTGTGAGGCAGAGCATCAGGCTGCTAGAGTCCATGAGTAGTAGAGTCACCAACAGCTGCCTTACTTAAGAACAGGCTGATACTAAGACAGTGCAAAAATTGTTTTGTGTGCACAAGTTGTTAAGACATGTTAAAGTCTTGGTTACCATAACCCTTGATTGGTACCAACAGACTTTCTAGGCCCCCACCTTTTCCAAAATGTCCTCTTTTACTGATTGTTAGTCATGATGCACACTTGGTAATTGTTTTTATACCATCCCTAGATTAGCATTCTTAGTAGCATTTGGGGCATGTAATCCCAATGCTAACTTTCTTAATGAATTTTTCACAGTGTTGATAAGTGACAAATATTGCAACTTCAGCTTCATGCTAGCTGATTTATTTTCTCTATTTTTCTACGTTGTAGATATACAATTGTTTGAGCTTCTCTACAGGTTGTAAGGAGGTGTAAGGAGCATTCCCCTCAACATGCTCTCCCCAGTCTTTTAATTGCTAAAGTAATTATTTCTCTGTCATCAGAAATAGTGGGAGGTATCCCCAAACATTCTGACATTCATCTCTTAAACAGGTAAAGTAACTCCTGCCAGATTGCAGTTGGGTAATTCTGCCCTTTGTATAAACAGTTCCTAATTCCCAGGTTGGAAAGGGTTCAGTCATGGATGCCTTTGAGATGAATCACAAGTTTCTTGCTGCTTCCAAACAGAGCTCTTGCTACTCCTGTTGACTTCACCAGTGACAGCGAGCATTCCAGTATTTCCACCTGTCATTCCACAGAATCTTGTCCCGTTGCAGAATCTTTTACTCAGCCTGCCCATACCTATCAACTCCCTAACCTTGCCACACCAGCCTCTGCAGGTTTTGAAGACAGAACACGCTCACTGAATAGCATTGAAGCTGTGAGTAAGGAATATGAAATTGGTGAGATCTCTGGAGGGTATATGGCCTGGCTTACCTATTGCTAAGATTGAACACTCTTGAATACATTGATCTGTGCCACCAGCTCACTGAAATTCACATTTACATCCCTGAGTTCCATTTTTTTTAAAGCTGACGTATTTTAGTAAGGGCCATTTGGGAACAGTTTTCCCTTTTAATTTGAAAAACTTCATAATTCAAGTGTAGGTTTCACAAAAACAGGTTATAAATGAATTGCTGTATTACCTGGGTTGGTCTTTGCATGGTTTTATTTTTTTAATCACTGAATAACATTATGATAATTTGTTGACCAAATAGTGGAATCTACTTGTATTCTCAATATACAAGAACAATATGCAAATGCAAGTGGTTCACACATTTGTGGTGTGGGCTGTGGAGAAGTATGATAGGTAAAATACAAACCGTAAAGGATACTTAACAATGAATAAACCACGTGGATGATAATGGAGGGCTGAGTGTAGAGTGGTAGCCATGGAAATACCTTGCCCACACATGTATGTTCTCAAAGCTGTCAATAATAGCAATGGACACTCATTTACTAAGAATGTCTGGGCTAGCGTCCATTTTTGATTGGAGAACTCAGAGAGAATGCTGAGCCTGGAAGAACGCAGCACTGTTTGTTAAAGGGAGTAGAATAAGACATATTCTAGATGAAGCAGATTAGGAAAGAGATGGAAACACCAACAAAGATAAAATACTGGGCACGACAACCACAAGGCTTTGAAAGAGGGCAGGCTGAAGCTCTGAAAACTGTTGAGGGAGTGTAGTTAGTGACTGATCTAGCAGGCTCACATTCCATAGGCCTGAGATTCCGAAACAGTAGCAGCTAATCCACACGAAATGTCATCTCTGCTTAACTCACAGTCTATTCTCAAGTGCTTTCCTCAACATTTGATGCAAGAGGCTATAAATTATCTGCAGTTATTCAGTATCACATACATGTACAGGATTTATGGGCATCTCCAAGATAATTAACTCTGGAAATTGGAGTTCAGTACATCACAAGGGTACCAGTGACATGACACACAGTATGGTGTAGTGTCTTCCAGAGGGAATGTGTGCAAGGTCATTTGACAGGTAGCATTGCCAATTTCTAGTACACTCAAAATAATAATTATTTCCTAATAATGCCTTCCGGCATAATTCATGGCAAGTTGCTGTGCTTTATAATGTTTATCTGACCCAGAACTATTTATATGTGTTATTATGTCTGAACATTTAATGCAAACTTGTGTGTTTCAAATACATTTTGTCAGACTTTCATACAGTAATAACATTTAGTATTTAGAATTCAGATTTTATTTAAAACTACTACTTGAAGCAAGAAGAAAAAAGGGCTACTGAAAATATTCTGCAGCCTTGAAGCTTAACTATTATTGTTCATAAATTACAATTTCTGGAACTCTATGAGATTACCTATTCAGCAAGTATTTCTAGGCACCCTTCAGACATTTATATGATCATGTGGGGATTTTTTGATACAATTAAATTTGAGAAGCCCATGCCCACTCATGGGTACATTTTAGTCTTCATTTAATCACCTTTCTTTCTGTTATGCTCTGTGAAATCTGTTAGAAACGTGTTTAATAAACTCCAACTCTGCTTCAAAAATAAAGCAAATGAATGGAAGAAGAGAAGAAGCTGAAACACAGGCACAGAAATCTTTGTTACTGACGCATCTCTGAGCACGTTTTACCACTGCATAAGAATTAAATTAGAAGCCACTTTCTGTACAAGGGGATTTTTACTATTATAAAAACTTAAAAGTCTTATTTGCCTCTTTACATGATCTCATCCGGAAAGTGAAACAAGCAATTAAATTAAAAATTAACTAAGGATACTAAAATAAAAAAATCTCAATCACTAGCCAAACATGATCACTAATTTCTCAGTGAAATACTATTGCTCACTTGCTCAGATTTTTAAGACTTTTTTGGAATGAAACTTCAATAATTTGGGGAACTAAAGACAGACTAAATCCCATTCCTCCTAGCCCTACCAAATATGTTCTAAATTACTTAGTGTCTGAGTTCCAGCCTCTGTGACAAGATACCCTGGCCCAAACAACTAGGTGGGGAAGGGATAATTTTAGGTCACAGTTCCAGGTTACAGTCCATCATGACAGGAAAGTGAGGACATCAGGAGCTGGAACCAGCTGGTGACATAACGTCCATCCAGAAGTGAGCAAAAGATACATAGACACTCCTCAGCTTCCCCTCTGCTTTTCTTTGAGCCTGGTGTCCAGGGTACCATATCATTTAGGGGAGGGCATGCTCACACCAGTATACACAGTGTAGAAAGTCTCTCACAGGTGTAGTCGGAGGCCCATGTCCCAGGTGATCCGAGATGTCACCAAGTTGCTCATCAAAACTAACCACCATGCTCAGGTAAGAAGAATAGATAAAGGAACAATTTTAAATTGCCTTCCTGTCCGGTTAGATAAAAAAATATAGATTATTGTCCTTTAGAAAACTTTCCTTTGGAATACTTTTCTATTTAAAACTACAATCTTATCATCACACTACTGTCCTCATTTTGGTGAGATCTCAATTCTGTATGTTCTAATTTAGACTGCGATACTTCTCTGAAACTTAAATAAGAGATTGTGGGTGTAGCCTCCACGTATCCTGTCCTAATACTATTTTATTCTAATTAGATGGTTTGATGTGACTAAAGTGTCTTTCTCTTTTTTTCTTTAAGTAACACCTTATTCTCAAATGTGTTCCAAAATTTACAAGGTACTCACGAAGTTATTAAAGTAGCAGTTAACAGAAACAGTGAAATTCCTTTTGAACAATGCTGTGTCAAAAGTACAAAATAGTAAACATAACAATAACTGTTTGAATAACTGTACAAAACTATATTGAGGAGATCAGAATAAATAAGTCAATTAAGATACAAGCAATGATACTGAAGATGAATATTATCAAAACATTCAGTTTATTAATTATTAAAGGATTTGGGTTTATAATTATGGATTTTAAATAGATTTATTTTTATTATTTGTGTGTATGTGTGTACGTGTGTGAGTGTGTGTATGTGTGTATGTGTGTGTGAGTGTGTGTGTACGTGTGTGTGTCTATGTGCACACGTAGGTCAGAGGCTGTATAACTTCCCCTTATCTTTTGAAAAGATTCATTTATTTTTATCTGTGTAAGTATTTTCTTGGATGTATGTACGTGCCCCACATGTGTACTAGGTTGCCACAAAGGCCAGTGGGCTCTGTCAGATATTCTGAAACTGGAGTTACAGGGGTGTGTAATCTTCCACGGGAGGGTTAGGAACCAAACCCAGGTCTTCTGGAAGAGAAGCCAGTGCTCTCTCCTGCTGAGCCATCTCTCCAACCCTCGTTCCTTATCTTTTGAGACAGTCTCTCACTGAACTCTGACCTCACTGACTTTCCAAGACTCACTGATCTACCAGTCCCTGGCATCCTCCTGCCTCTCTGCCTAAGCAGTGTAGGGTTATGGGTGTGTGCGCCTGTACCTGGTTATTTACTATGGACTCTGAGGATCCATAGCAGGACCTTGTGCTTTCCTGGCAAACCCTTTCCCCAGAGAATCATCTCCCCAACCTTAATTCTATTTTGATTGATTGATTGTGCCGTCGCTGACAGCAGCAATACAAATACTGTAATACTGACAATTAGTGTAAAACGATGTCAGAATGCTGGCTACTCAGTAGCTGATTGAGTGTTTCCGTCTCCCTTCTGGTTCTTCCAGCAGCAAGTGCTCTATCTGAGATTGTGAAGTAGTCTGTGATATTTTTTCCGCATGATTCATAAAATAAGCTTTATTTTTAATTAGTCACTGATTAATTTATCAGCCCTCTTCTATTACTTAACGGCTGTATAGTTTATGGAACAATGCTCTTGTCTCTGCCATAGCCATCATGCCGGCACATTCATCTTAGTCCATCCAGTAGGAAAGTGCCGAGATTCACTCCTAAATTACCTTTGATGTGTGACTGAAATTATGGCCTGTTTGCAAGTATATCCTCCACAAAAGAAGAATCCTTAGGGGGCACAAGTACCATGAAGACAGAGAAGATTTAATCTGGCTTGTGAGCTGCATGGAAAGCCACACCTAGTGGCACAAACCAAAATAGATGACTAAGACCATTAGTCACTCCATAAATATGAACGACGCGTGTGTAATTTAAGCCAGGTGTATTTCAAGGCATCTTGGCACGGATGTGATCATTAGGACATTGTTGGCGGCTGTCAATATGTGTCATTCGTTAAAGTAGAATTCATCAGCATTGACACTCTGTGCGCACAATAAACCAGCAGATGGTGTGTGACAATTTCTTCAAGGTGACATCAAAAACATCCCATGTAATCCTTCTTGTTTCCTTCAGCAAGAGTATTTCAGAACATATTTTCTTTTGCAAATTAAAGAAAGATAGCAAAACATGTGACGAAATTTTGTGTGCAAAGATGTTTGAATGGGAAGGACTGTCTAAATCTGCCTAGATGATCTGTGTGTGAAATGTGATGAAATTTATAGAATGCAGCTCACTAAAGCAGGGAAAATTATAACACACAGGAGAAATGCAGCAGGTCATTGTATTTGGATCTGGCATTCTTCCCACCCAGCTGAACGAGATCAGTGGATGAGCTGAAAATGGATTTTAAATATTTTTCTTATTTTGCAGAGGAAGCCAGTGTCTGCAGTCTTGACTGAGAAGAAGAGAAAGACTTGGACATTGACACTTAGTAACATTTTCCACTTAAGAACCATTAGAATTCACCAGACAAAACCTAAGGGTTTTGAAATGAATACATCTTCAGCACAATTCTGTAAATACAAAACATGTATAATAGTATTCTAAAGCATAAGCTAAATTTGCTAGCAATGGAAGCAGAAATGATTAGCAGTTTCAATTAATAAAAGTATATTTTTTATAACTTACTTATCTTTATTTTATATGCATTGGTGTTCTGCCTGCATGCATGTCTGTGTGAGGATGTCAGCTGTCCTGGAACTGGAGTTACACACAGGTGTGAGCTGCCATGTGGGTGCTGGGAATTGAACTCAGGCCCTCCGGAAGAACAGCCAGTGTTCTTAACCACTGAGCCACCTCTCCAGCCCCTAAAAGTATACTTTTAATTAAGGACAAAGCCAGCATTATATAAAACTGGAAAAAAAGTACTGACAAACGTTGCAATGTTGATGGTTTTCCCATGCTTTTGAATTAATTGTATCCCAGTTAAGTCATAAGCAATAAGATCCTGGGAAATTTTCCAGTTTCTAATTAAGTTTTTCCTGACTTGAAGTTCATTGGAGAAATGGCAGGAAGTTTCTTTTCAGCTGATGGAATGTTTCCTGTCCCCTTCTGCAAACAGTCCTTACTCAGCATGTTTATGAAGCCCCTTTGAAGAACCGTCTACTTTTGCAAAGGCTTCATCTGGGAATTTTCCCACCAAACAGAGCATTTGTTTTTACCATCTCCTGTGAGCGCACTACCCACCAACCACAAGTGATTTACTAGCCACCCAGTCCCAAGTGCCACTATGTTCAGTACAGGGTCCACTCTTCTCAAAGTTTTGGGGACAGCAAAAGGTTTTCATTTCTTCCAGGTCTTTACATCACCAGGACATGCTCAGACGCATGGAGCTACTGACAGTGATCTGCTGGAACATGCAGATGGCTTACCGTTTGCCTTTTAAAAATATGATTATTAAGTATTATTGTCTCTTTTACTTGAGCTGAGTCTCCAACACTTAAATGTCTTGAATGTCAGGTTCTAAAATCCTGAATTAGTATAACACTTTACTTGCAAAATGGTTGGTGTTTAAACCACTAGACTGCAATCTAGGATGGCAAGTATAGCATGTCTCTACCAAAGTATCTGGAAATATGCTAGTATGCAGTGAAGAAAAAAAAATGAGAGATTAAGAAAAATTTTAAGTTATCATAGCAAAGAATAGGGGGAAAGGGGACTCACTGCCCGACTGTTTTTGTGATGATAGAAAATGTTCTAGCTGTGGCAGAAAGGGGTGGGTGTGATTTGCGGGACTTCTGTGAGATTTCTCTAATTGTTATGATTTTAATAATGGCATCCAGAAAATTTGACTCCTTTGTCAGTTTCCCAGAGAGAGGAAAACCTCCTCTTTATTTGAGTTGTCTAATTCTATCCTTTAAACAGCCTCACGGGAGAAAAATGTCATTACAAAAATGATGTTACTGAGGCTTATGGATACCAGAAAATGCTCCCAAAGTCCAGATGCTCACAGCCCATGGAGCTGGTAGGAGCTGCCACATTATGTCTGAGCACAGGAGGAACTATGTTGCTCTCCTCCTCTCTTCCTCATGATGCTGTCAGAGCAAACGAAAAAGGAGAAGGGAAGAGGGGTCTTCTATTTTTGTTATTTTGATACGTAATATCCTATATGCGGTTGATAACTTACAAGTCCCTAGCATCATTGGGAAAACAGTATAAATCTATTTACCACTTTAAAGCAAACAAAACCTCTGAATTTGATACAAAGTAAAAAGCAGCTTCTTTGTATGTGGAAAAGGTAAATTCTGCCATGCAGCAACACCAAACAGAACCGCTGAGACAGGTTTCTGGGTTTCATCCTCTCTATTACCAACTACCTGCCTCACGGCGAAGCTAGGGTGAAGGGCAATGCAGGAAGAACTCAAGACAGCAATAAAACTTCCTGAAGACAGTTTGCGTCTTACTCTCCCTACACACCAGAACCTCCAAACAATGCCAGCGTGAAAGTACTCCTGACAGAAGAAGTTTGTTTTTCACTTTTCTAGTTTATATTCTAAACAGTTGCTATGACTAATTAGTATATTTTAATAATATGTATACAAGCGTCAAATTCGTCCTTTTAAATTACTACCTTTTAGTGAACATTACATCCTATACAGAAGTTACTCTGGAAAGTTTTGGATAGAATTACTGTCACACACACACACACAAGCATGCACACACACACACACACACACACACATACAGGGAGCGGGCGCGAGCATCTCAGTCCATTTGAATTTGCTTTGGTGCAGTTCTGATTCTTTGCCAGTCACACACACGTGCCCCTTTTTTAAATAGTAGATCAGAAAGTGCAGTGGTAGCAAAGATACAGCAGAGCTTGATTTGCATCAATTCTAACACTGTGTGTAACTACTTTGTGGTTTTACTAGTATTTAAAACTTCCACAGGGGAAAAGTAGGGAATGCAGATGCAATAAATATATTTCTTTAGTAAGTGCCTACTTTAGCTTTCATGAAATATCTTACAAAGTCTGAATCATGATGCTTAACTTTAAACGTATTCTTTTAAATTACAGAATAAATTAAGAAAACAGAAAGGACAATACCACTACCCATTACAGGTTTCCTTTGTTTAAAAAAACTTAAGGTACATATAAGTGTGTTAATTTATTGTCTCTTCTCCTTTTGGTATATTTATATATTTTGATAATTGTCCTGGTCATATGAAGTGCAATGAGACAAATACATTCCCCTCTCTACATTTTTTCCTGGAGATTTTCTTGAGCTCAGGAACACTTTCTTTAAATGCAAACAAATAAACAAATAAACAAACAAACATCCCACTCTAGGTGAGGGAGGTTGCTCAGTGGGTAAGACATTGGCTATGCCAGCAAACTTGAGTTTAGACCCAGCAACAGTGTAATCGCCGTATTGCTAGGGGTGGCTGAAGGAGAGACAGGAGGATGGCTAGGATTTGCGGGCTGCCAGCCTTGCTGAGAAAACCAGCAAACTCCAGATTCAGTGAGAGACTTTATTTCAAGGTATTAAGGCAGGTCTTCCTCAGGCCTCTGAATAGGCAGGCATGAGCACACAAATGAATCATACACACACACACACACACACACACACACACACACACACACACACACACACACCAAAACACAGAAACAACCCCCCCAAATCTAAAAATTTTACGGATCTGGAAGGAGTCTGTGAGAAACTAAAAGGCTAGACTGATTTCCCTACAGCTGGAACCCTATTTTACCTCTTCTTGTGTCTACTTCCTTGGTAAATATAGCTAGTTATACAACACGATCTTTTCTTTTTGGGGCTTATGATATCATCAGAAGTGGTAAATGTGTGCCAGTACTTAGGGGGGGAATGAAGGCTTGCTGTCTGAATACTGAAGAAAAATGTTGAAAAGTATCAGCAGAGTGAGAATTGGGAGGGATGGAGAGAGAGTAGCAGGGTATATTGAAATTATGGTCATTACAACATCTGCCATAGATGATGATTTAAGATGTGCCTATGCATCTAACAAAGAGCTTACACAGAAGGGAAAGGCTCAGTGGGGAGCATGAATAATGAAGTTTGGTGAAGATATTGAAAAAGCTTATTTTTCATTCCTGATCAGGTTTAAGGGTCCATGAACTTCCTATGTCTGCCAATTTTTTTTGTAAATACTACTGAATTGTATTTTGAGCAAGATCTTTGAAAACATTTTGGAAATAACTAAAATACCAAATAATCCTCAAAGACATTTTTCCTTTTATTTATGTCTTTTGTCTGGATGTGTTAGAAATGGAAGCCAGCACCTTTCACATGTTAGGCAAACACTGTTACACTGAGTTGTCACCCTGACTTAGTAGTCCTTATAGGAAAGTAGAAAAACCATCCATATATCTTTTCTGGTACAAATATGGGGACATAAATTCATGCAAAGACCCCAAATCCAATACTCAATATATATTGAAAGCAAAATTGCCAGAAGATGTCATAAATGCATTGCCACAAATTATGGGCAGAGTTTCCTGCCTTTGGGGAAATCCCAGAGTTTAACATGCCCTAAGTGTCATGATTAAACCTCACATGGGAAAAACCTCGTCTGTGCACATGGCTTTTCCCCTGCTAGCTAAGCATGCTTTGAAGTGGGCTAACTGCTCCGACCATTCTTGATGCTGTATTTTTCTTGTTCTGCCAGGTCCTGCCACACTTCTCAGCCCCAAATGAACACACAGACTCTGTAGTAATTATTAAACTGCTGGCCACTGGGTAGGACTTCTTATTGGCTAGCTCTGTCTTAACTATTAACATATTTCTGTTAATCTATGTATTGCCATGAGACTGTGGCTTACCCGGCATGCTACTTCTTAGGCCGCACCACAACTCCTCTTCTGCCCCCTGCCTACCTTTCCCAGAATTCCCCTTGTCTCATAGTCCCACCTATCTTCCTGCCTCTTCTGGCTATAGGTCAAGCGCTGTTTTATTCACCAACCAAGAAGAGAAACATATATACTGAAGGACATTCCCCATCACATTCTCTGCATAAAAATCATACAGCTGTTCTTTCCCTTTGGGCAGGTTCTGCACAAGGACATCAGAGATTTCCAGGAGAAATTGCAATTCCCAAGCTTCCGCATTGAAAGCTCTTTGAAAGTCTGGGAAGCCTCCAGTCTAAAAAAAGGGGGGGAGTAAGCAAACATTAAGTGTGAGCAAGCCTGTAGGGTGACGTGGTAGCACAGTGTTCATACTTCTTGCTCACATGCCTCTTGAGACCTGGGACAGGGCATGAATTGTCAGCCTTCAGTAGCAATGCATTTCAAGTTCAAATTTGTGTAGGTAAGTCTTTACCTCTCTCTCTCTCTCTCTCTCTCTCTCTCTCTCTCTCTCTCTCTCTCTGTGTGTGTGTGTGTGTGTGTGTGTGTGGTCTTCTGTAATGATCCTTGTCTGTTTCCTTGATGAGAGTTGGGGACTATACTTACCTGTGTGTAGAAGGACTAATATTTATAATGTAGCTAAGGACTGTGCTGGTTTAGTAAAGATCTGTTGTAGGTTTTCCTCCAAGATCCATGACGAAACTAGCCCTAGATAGCTGGTTTCCAGAACTACTTATGTTTTCCCTCTTGTTGAGCAGTAGATCACATTATTAGTTATCTAAAAATAACTATAATAAATATAACTTTGTATATAAATATACAGTTTAACTAAAATTGTTCCATGTGTTCTGACAATGCTCCTTCCAAGATGCAAAAACATTTAGCAAGCTCTCAAACCAGGGGGAGGGACGCCTGCTTTTGAGTTGTTTTTCAGAGTTGTTTAAGAGACTCAGAAATCATGAAGCTATTGCTGTTGCCCTGCAAATGTATAAGTGAGTCCCTATTGCTGAATACACCATGTACTTCTGACACAGGACACAGTTGCCCGCTGAGCTAGAAACTAACCTTATAGACACCTCCCTAGAGATAGCTTTCTGAATGGGGGAAGCAGCCAACAATCCTACCATATAGGATGCTTGGGAAGCACAACAGTGTCCTATACGGCATGAGAACACTAAGTGTATTTTTCATGTGTTTAAGTTCCAGCTATTCTTCAAGTTACGCAGGGAAAACAGGCTTTTACGTGCATAGAATCCGATTGATATATCTGATCTCCAGCCAACAGGAAAATCAAAGTAGCACTCCATTTCAAGTCTGAAAATACCAGTTGAAATCAGGCAAAGATCCATTAGCAAGATAACCTCATCCTTCCTTACATATTAAGAATGCTAGGACACACTTATGCTTGCTGTTAACTATTTCATTAAAAGGCTTTGCAGTTCTAATCCTCCATTAATTTAGTGTAGGAGAAGAGATATAACATGTACAAACTTGCAGAAGCAGCTTGTTACATAAACTCTGTTTGCCTCGAGACATGACTCTCTAACCTGTTTTTCAGTTTTGTTTGGGTTAGGCGCTACTGACTGTATAGGGTTTACTGATAGAAGCCACTTACTGCCAGGGTGTAGGCTCAGTTGCAACACTTTTTATTTTCATACTCGCTCCTCAATTTAATGCTGTGTGGAAATGTTATTTAGATCTTAGATTCTGTTTACATACATTTATTTATCTACAAAGTGATTTAGAAATATTATTTACTTGTTTTGGAATATTTTTTGCAAGGGCTGCATGAATGCCATGAAACTCACATGTATGTACATGCTTATTAGCAGTATGATGATGACACAGAGGAAGAAATTTATCAATATGTCCTCTGTTCTACTGAAATGTCATAAAGAATGGCCAAATAGGACTAATAACTGCAACATAAAAGAGTAGGGGAAAATACTGTTATCATAGATATAAAAATGCACACATCAATGTAGATGATCCTACTTATGTATAGATTATTGGAGGTTAACTTTACCCAATGCCATCCTTTAGAACAGTGGTTCTCAACCTTCCTAAGCTGTGACCTTTTACTACAATTTCTCATGTTGTGGTGGCCCCTAACCATTAAATTTTTGCCATTTCTATTTCAAATTGCAATTTTGCTATTGGATCACCAGACTTTCTAAAGGAACTACGGCAAAGAGTCCAGGCTGTCACATGACCCAAGAGCAGGTTATAATAATGAGGGAAACTACAGTTCCTTCCACTAAGGTGACTAGCAAGGCTCATACCACACACACAAACAATAGCAAACTACCTCACAAAGGAAATGAAGTTTTCCAGATGGTGATGGCATCTTTGTGACCAGCATTCCCATAGCAGTTTCTGGCACGTAAGATGTCACTGAGGATAGCTAACTAGAAAAGTGACCACTTTGTGAGAAAACCCAGGAAGACTTAGAAGAAGGAAATAAGTAATTGTTATTGGCCATATGTTCAGTGGAAACAAAAACTATGATGAGTATACTCTATGCTTGTGTCAAAACAGCCAATTGGCGTCTCTAAAACCTGTAAGAAATACTTAGGATGGTACCAATCCACGAAGCTCTATACCAGTGTGTCCTGAGATTTCTGTCCCCAAAATACATCATATTTCATTTCTGTCACATTCTAGAAGGTCTACATTTAGAATTTTGGAATTATTTTTAACACTAGTTATTTTGCTCAGAGTAAAATGAGAAAGATTGTTTGATGATTAAAGAAAACCTAAGACAACTGCATTAACAATGTGCAGAATTGTCAATTTCCAGATACCTGAAAAGATAGCATTAAAGTATGTCTTTGAGGGTTACGCTTTCCTAGCTATACTCAGAATGTCATGAAACAAAAGCATAAGAGTTGTAAATAAATAATAATCTTTCTGTTACAGACCTTTGAATACTTGTGTAGTAACAATCCTGGGGGGGAGGTCCTTTAGTTTTGAGAATGATAAGATTATTTCTCCCCTGTTTCTCCTTTCTGAAGCCACTCACTGTCAATAAAGAAAAAAGAAAAAAATCTGCTATGGAGAAGGCCAGCCGGGAGAAAACTTGATAAGTAAACCTGGTGACCTGAGTTCCCCAGGGAATGTGGACCCACAAAATTTGCTCTCTGACTTCCACTCACATGCTCTGCCCAACATCCAACACACATCATGATTATGGGGATGATGATATTTTTAAACTAAATCCAGAAAGATGTCATAGTTGGCAAAATATTAGCATGTAAGCATGAGGTCCTGAAGCCTCTCCCCATAAGTCTACAAAACAGAGCTAACAGTGGTGATGCACACCTGTAATACTAGTCCTAGGTCAGAGAGTCAGGTAGAGCCCTGGGGTTCTATGTCCAGTCAGCCTAGTATACATATATAGCCTAATTGGCAGGTTCTATGTCAGTGAGAGATCTTTTCCTCACAAACCAAAGACAACAGTATAAAGATAGAGGGAGCAGGATAAAGAATTCAAATTAGCCTTGGAAACAGGGAGTCCAAGGCCAAACTCAGATCCTGTCTCAAAAAACCAAGAGAGAAAGGAAAGAAAAGAAAATGAAGGGAAATAACAAGAGCTGTATCAATTTTAGTGAAGTAATAATATCAATCAGCCTACATTTAATATGATATGTATATGTAGAATAGCTAGGGGCAGTGAATATTTGTACATGGTAAAAGACTAAAGCCAGAAATAAAGACACATCTTATGAAAATGTTAGTTTAAGAAAGGGAACAAGGGTAATGACTGCTTTTCTAAAGTTAAATTTCACTTCTCATTCTAGTTACTCAGGAAGCTGAGGCAAGAGGATCACTTTGGCCAAGGAGATTACGGATAGCCTGGCTAACGAACTAAGACCCCCACCTCACCAAAGAAGGGCAGGAAAGATGACTCAGTAAGTAAAGGTACTTGAAGCCAGTCCTAAAGACCTGAGTTAGATCCTCAGGAGAGAATCAACTTCTGCTTCTTGTCATACTGACTCTCTCTCTCTCTCTCTCTCTCTCTCTCTCTCTCTCTCTCTCTCTCTCTCTCACACACACACACACACACACACACACACACACGAGAGAGGCAAACAGGCAGACAAAGACAGAAATAAACAGAGAGACTGAGACAGAGAGACAGTGAGAATAAATGTAAGAAAAAGAAGGAAGATGAATAAAATCAGAGGTTTTCATTAGTCTTGAGAAAGTAGCCCACACTGCAAAAAGTTCGTGGTCTCTTTGATTACCGTTTGTACTCATTCTTATTATTTGCCATCCTTTTTTATTTCATGGCAGAGTCAGGTAAACCTAGTACCTCAATATCAAAATAGCAATTGATCGGGCATATGCAGGCTGCTACGAAGCTCCTGTGATGTCTGTTTGGAGACATGTTATTTTTGCAGCATCCTTGTAACTGAGTCGCAAGCTCTCAGTTCTTGTAGTCCGGGTCTTTTGCATTACCACAGTCTAGAGTGGGATTCTCTTCCCTCGTGTGTAGTGTGAAGACCTTGATGTCATACGAGTCCACTTCTCTTAGCTTCTGTGCTTCTGTTACCGTAAGACTGGCAGCTATGGAGCAGCAGAGTCAGAGGGCAGTTGGGCAGCACTGGAAAATGAACGTCACCACTGAAAATGCCTTTAGAGACTTGAATTCATAAAGGCACAGGAATGTTTTGAAGTTGTGTGTCTAGGCGGTAACTGAGGTGATGAATACATTTGCATTGACTGAGTGGGGTAGTGGGGGAAGAAAGGGAAGGTGGAATTCTGCAGTTGTTAAAATGAGAGGCTCTGTGCAGGAGAAATAAAAACCCACGAAGGATTAATGAGTAGTGACATAAGAGAAAAGAAGTGGAATAAGCAACATTGTCAGAACAAAAATAGGAACAAATTTAGGGAGTGGGAGAGGATTAGAAGAGATTGATCTATCATTTTCAGGTAGAAGGATCTTATAATAGTGAACATCTATTATCTATCTATCAATCTATCTATCTATCTTCTATAATCTACCTGCCTATCATCTATCATCTACTATCATTTATCTGTAGACATATATTTCTAACTGGAGATTTTTCCTAATCATGTCTTTTCATGCCTTCTACATAGACTAGGAATCTATAAAAACAACAAACAAACACCTATCTACTGGTTCTCACTAAGGAAAAATTGTGAGACTGATGATGGCCAGAGTACAAATTAGAAATTCTATGCAGCATTGAAACATTGAAAATTACCAAACAGGTAATAGGTTCTAAGGTCAGGATGCACAAGAGGAATACTTTGAACTTTGAAAACACATCTACGCTTGTTATTTTGGTCAACTAGTACAGATACAATTGTCAAAGGCATTTTTGTAACTTGAGAGTTCAGAATTGGAGGTCGCACACAATTTCATCACAAGTTTAATTGAAAATAAAGTGGATTTCAGTTTGGTGGTGTCACCCTGCTATGTCTGGATTTGGGGGCTGGAGTGAGAAGGAATAGAAGAGACTATAAATCAGCCACTGTGGCTTTGATTAGAGGTCATCTGGGCTTCTCTCTACAGATTATGTACATGAAGGGTGAGGGGTCAAAATCCAGGGGTGTGCATTTAAGTTTTGCAACTAAATTTGTTTATTTAAATATCAAGATGTAAAATTGAAATCTAGGAATAATATTTGATTAAGAGCAGAAAGTAACTAATATAAATAATTGTGCTGTGATTGCATACATTCCTTGGAGACTAATTTTGCCAGAAGTAAGAAAGCTGCCTTGCCTATTTTTAAAGAGTCAAATTACATTTCTGTACTTTTAAGTTTAGTGTATCTTAGCAACCTACCAAGTAGAATATGCATGCCTAAGAAGAAGAAAAGATTTGCAATGGTCCATGCTTTGTTTATGGCAATGTTAAAATCCAGGACTTCCGATAGCATTATTTGGATTAAATAATATCCATGATATAGGAAAGTCATTTACTTGTAATTGATTTCATAGAGAAAAGATTCTTTGGGGGTATTCTTTAGTTTATAGAATCTCTTAGCACTTTAGACAGAGGAATCTAAGTTTGCACCACAGAGTCTGAAACACATTTTAAATTCCAAATTGGCTTTTGTAAAGATGAGAGTATTGGGCAATACTTCATACAGTCAATGATTTTCAACTAAGTTAAGTATCCTGTGAATGGTCATTTTACAGTTACAAATCAATTCATAATATACTGAGCATCTATCATGACCATGCACCCTGTAAAAACTAAAAACCATTAAAAGTGGCTGTTTGGATTTTCAATGAGCTACTATTCTAAGGGGGAAAAAAATCAGCTATCAATTTGTATGCTGTGTAATGACAGAAATATTGAAAAATTTTTCTCAGGACTCAGTACATCTGTCTTATAGGGTTCATTAACCTCTATACACACACACACACACACACACACACACACACACACATACACACACACACACACAGGAGTAAAAAAAATAGCCCCATGCTGGGCGGTGATGGCACATGCCTTTAATTCCAGTTCTTGGGAGGCAGAGGCAGGTAGATCTTTCTGAGTTCAAGGACAGCCTGGTCAGCAAATTGAGTTCTGTATAATCAGAGTTGTTACACAGAGGGACCGTTTGGGGGTGGGGGTGGAGGGCAAAACAGAATTACAAAGAAACCACAACACTTATTTTGAATTCTATTCATATGGCATTTGGATTATCTTTCTTATAGAATTTACTTACAGAATTATCAGTGCTATGCCAGCAAATTTTTTTTATTTCTAATTTTGACTTTTTTGAGTTTCTCTGTGTAGTCCTAGCTGTCCTGGAACATGCTCTGTAGACCAGGCTGGCCTCAGACTCGTAGAGATCTGCCTTCCTGCCTCTGTTAAAATGTATTTTCCCTAGAATGTGCCAAATTATTATAGAAATATCTTTTTTTCTGGACCAGAGAGGTGACTCTGGGAATAAATAAATGTACCTGGCACAAAACCCGGTGTGCTCAGTTGTATGCCATGCATGAAGGAGTCCTCAGACTACACAGGCATGCTGTATAATATTAAAAATTACTGCAACCCATGCTTCGTGCTGATAATTACCACAAGTCACGAGCAAGATTAGTCATCGATTTCTCACAGTTTCGTTAGGTTACAAGCAATGCTGTTCTCTCTGTGGCTGCCTACAGGGAATAGCAGAGCTCATTAACAATTGTGCTTCAGTTAATCTTAGCTTTCACATGTACTCGGCTTTCAGTTTGCTTGGGCCTGGGAAATACATTATATTCAGGGTTTTATCATTGGAGGTGTGGCCACTCACTGTTGTTTTCTGGAGTGGATGCCTCACTCTTGCCTGCTTCCTTCCCACCGGCTTTTTGTTTAGTAATGAACAAGGCAAATCTTTCCCAAAACAGTGCATCCTCCCATTCCTAACTCTGCCGTGCCCTCTACCTTCCAGCGCCATCCCTCATCTGATCTCTCTAGTCATTTCTTTCCTGAAGTTTCCCTGTGGCATCCGAAGTAACTAAGCTCTTTGCATCAGGTCTAGCATGGAATCTTAGTCTGAGAACAGTTTGCAGTTGTCTCGGGCCGTTTTTGTTAGCCTTGAGCACGAACAGAGAAAACAAGTGCTTCGGGTAATGGTTGGTCAGATATGCTTTAGACTTTTCCCCCACTTCCCACTGTGCTGGTGGCCTTAAACAAAGCAAAGAGGAAGGAAATCCTAGGGTGGAGGAAGAGGCGATCTTGACCCTGGATGTGACTTCAGGAAATTGACTCACTGCAACACTGAAGCTCTGTACTGACCCTTATATTTTGCGTCTGTCGTAAGCAGGGGTCTGGGATAAAAGAGGGGATGATGGCTCCGACAGCACGGCCATGCAGGCAAGCATGCAACACTTGCATCAAGCTGAATCGGAGAATGGATAGTTAGTTCTGTACCTGGGCTGGCCAGCTTAACTAGATCTTTGTACTGGGATGACAGTGGAAGGAGGCAGTGAAGTCTTCTGGACAAACGCACTTCATTCTGCTTTATACATACACTCGGCATGCTCCACGCAAGGGTGTGACTACAACAGGAAGTGAGGTTCCACTCCAAGCCCCTCCTCTGTCTCTCGCCTTCCTTTGCCAAGCAAAGAATTTTTATAGCAATTTTAATAGACAAAGAACATTACCTTTTAAAAGATAAAAGGATAAAAGAAGAGATTTTACCTCTAAGAGTGTTTGAAGGAATAGCACAGGGAATTTCAAAGCAGTATTTTCCATTGGTGATTGGCAGAGTTTCATGGGCGCTTGTGCTCCTACCTATTGCTGTTGTACTGAATGCCTCCACGTCTTGCCTGAGCAAATATTGATTGCTACAAGTACAAAAGTACATTCAAATTGAAATAAATGGACAAGCTAACAACCAAATCCTGTCCAGTTGCTAATGAAATATGAATTATGTTTTGAAGAGAAAATATGAACACATATAAATGAAATTATTCAAGAGAAGTAAATTTAAGACCCATTTAAGGTACTAAGGTTAAATTCAGGGCAGGTAATATGTCAAATAAAACCAGTGACTTTACATTAGAACCATTAAAATGAAAGTAAGACTAGAGAAGGGTAAAGAAGCCAATTTGCAAGAGAAGTTTAACATATTTGAAGTCATAAGACATGGTATTTCCATGATAAATGCTTGATTTTTAATTTTGTTATGCAGAGTACATTTTCCGTTTAAGGAAACCATAAACTTTTTAAGTAGTAGACCATAATTCCAAGCATCTATGTGACTGACTGATGAATTCCATCATCTACAAAAATATGATTGGCAGGACGAAAGTCCCATACAAAATAGGAAGGCAAACAAAACCAGTAAGAATGACAGTCACCAAGTCAAGAGTGTTAGAAATGGTGGCTTTCACAGGAAAACAGATGGCGCCATGTAGACTATTCTGCAACAATGAACCCTTCTTTAGGGATTCCTTTTCCTCATAGAGAGTTTGACATGTTCTTTCCCAAATGCTTTTGTCACACTGACATCTTTGTACACTGTCAACTACCCAGGATGGCTGTGAGCTCTGGGCCTTCTATGCTTCTCCACCTCCTTCCCCCACTCCTTTTCTTTAATATTAACCCATGAGTGTACTTACCTAGCCTGTGATATGCAGTGTAGATACTGAAATTAGACCATTTAAAAACTACAATGTGAAAATTAGAGATGTTATACAAATCCCATCAAATTCTCCAAAGCAAGGCTGGAAAAATCACAGGTGGTGAGGCGTGACTTTCCTGGTCCATATAGACAAAGTCTCGTGAAATCAGAAAATAGGTTTATAGGAAATTACCTGGTTAGCCACCTCTAAAGGGGAAGTGACAAAAAAGATTATCCAAGTGCTGTGAATATTCTCTCTGGGTAAGCCAGTTCACATACAGCTGATGGGTGCAGTGGGCAGAGAGATGCTGTTTCCCAAAGATGGCCAAGCTTTCCCCTCGAAACCTGCTGTTATTAAGTAGTCAAGAGGAAGACTCCAATAGGAGTCAACAGGACTTTCAGAGTGGAAGATTCTGCTGGGTATATTCACAGGCCCATTGGAATCACACAGGTACTTTAAGAAAGAGAAAGTGGTATTAGAATCAGAAAGAGGGTTGACCACTACAGTAGAGGTTGAAATTCTACATTGCTAAGTGTGGAGACAGAGAAAGCCTTGAACTGATGGGTGCCAGGGCCCCTAAAAGTTGGAAAGGGGAGGAAGCAGCCATCAGGAGAATTCAGACCTACAGAAATGTTGACCTAAGGCCAGTGAGCTTATGTCAGATATCTGCTCTACAGACTTTAAGACAATATAACAGGAATTTTTGGTCTAAAATCCTACCAAATTTGTGGAAATAAGAAAAAAATAACATGAAGGACACAGAAGTGAGTGTATGTCATAGCAATTAGTACTTTCTGAATCATAAAACCAGTACCACAAGATATGGAAAAAAGTGTAATATAAAGACTTCCAGGAAACATAATTAATAATTATAGTTCTCTTCTGAGTATCAGCCTAGAACCCTTGTACTCTGTGGTTTGCAAATACTAATTACTAATGCTAGCACATACTCTGTTTCAGATTTGCAAGAGATTTAAACATTGTCTGGTTCTATTTTACAGTCATGTTTGAATCTCTGAGCATGAATGACAGTAGCAGACATATTTTACATTATAACTTAACATATATACCTACCTAATACTGGATGGCAAACTTGGTACATTTTCATATTTTTGTAGTCTCTCCTTCATTTAATTGTAGTCTATTTAATTAAAAAATGCTATGGAGAACTCCTGAGTTGATTTTTATCATTCACTGATGTGTTTAAAGTGGTAATAAATAGAGAGAGAAATAACTGAATGCAACATATATTAGCAAAATGAAGATGCTTAGTCATAAGACAGAGCAAGCAGTGACATCTTAGTCCTTCTAAGTGAGTCCTGGACATTGGAAAAACCCTAAGTAGGTATTCATAAAACTTCAGATATCCATATGAGAATGCCCACATGAATGTTGCCTAATCAGCAAAGTACATTGTGCTTGAGTTGCATGATAGGACATAAGCATTGATAAGGACTGATTGCTGTGTAGGGGTGAAGTCTAGTGACAACATCTCATGGTTTTTGGAGCACCTCATTGGATTCAAGCCTCATGGGACCCAGGCACATTCATTTCAGGAATGACAGTATTGATTGATACCAGAGTGCCTTAACAATCTTGTTTCTAAGAGTAGTTGATAGACTACGTTTGTTTGTAAGTAAATGTTATCCAACTCTCCGCTGAAAACTCGTTTCCATTGTTAACCTGCCCTAGAGTGGCACCATCGTGTGGGAAGAAGTCATTAGCTAACGCCTACTTCTCAGTTCTCACCATTTGGCAAAAGGACCTGCTGAATACGACACACTTAACTTGGCTTCTTTCCATTCACCAGGAGACATTTAATTCTATTTCAAGGAGAATGAGTCGCTCTTAGCTGGATATTCTCAGAGATCTGCTGTCACAAAGCTTGCAGAGTTCAGGGTTCTGAATTTGCAGCATGCAGAGTTCCCCTCTATAAACCCTGAGCTGAGCACATGGAAGGAGGGAGCTGTGCGAGTGCAGTGGCCTTCAGATCACATCTGCTGCAGCATCTCCTTTTATTATGCCTCCCCACACCAAGCTGGGGCAACCGTGTACCCTCATGTTTGTATCATATAGCATTTACCTTCATCCTACAGCTAGACTCTCGCGGGTCATTTTAACTTTTTTTATTACGTATCTGTTGGGCCTAAAGAGGCCCAGACAGACGCAAGGCCCAGTGTAACTTCCTAAGCCTGACTAGAGTTTGGTGACCTGTCTTTGGTCAGAACTTCCACACATGAGTGACTCAGCACAGCATGATCTAGAGCTGCTTCTGCGCAGCTACCTCTAACTTGGTGGGATGCTATGGCCCTTATCCCTCACGCCACCTCACCCCATCCTGACTTCCACCCCCTCTCTCAACCCTACGTAAGCTCCTGCCTGATGCAATAAAATGAGACCCTGCTTTTACAAGTCTCCCGACTCAGTGTGGTTCTCTCCTGTGATTACAAGGGGGTTCTGGGTTGTGTACACTCTCCATCCTGCTCAGCCCCAAGGAGGGACCAGCAGGATTGGCTCCTCCACAGCCCTGCCTGCTGGAGAATCCGGCACACATCATTTATTATTTATTTGTGTGCCTGTGTGTATATTGTTGAATATAATTGCGTGGATGTTCATGTGGACAGCTTCCAGACATTGCTTCTTTCCTTTAACCATGTGGGTTCTTGGCCTGGTAGAGTCTTAAACTCCTAATCTGATTTTCATTGATAATTCTATTCCTCTCACTCTGACCTAAAATCCCCCCTCCAATGGAATACTTCCAAAGATTGTAATAGAAAATGAGATATAAAAGACTTAAATATATTACTAACACTTAGAGCCTGTCCTAGAACTCACTGTGTAGACCAGGGTGGCCTAAAAATTATAGAGATCCACCTGTATCCTGAGTGCTGGGATTAAAGGCGTGTGTCACCACTGCATGGCCTGAATTTTCATTTTTAAGCCCAGTGTTTTACAAAATTACAGTAGTAACGATGCTGTGTACCTATTTTCCTTCCTCTCTGCTCCCCTACCTTGGGTTTCCTCCAGTGTCAAGTACAAATAACGTCCTGACTATCAGTCTTTATTTCTAAATCATCTTTTTTTTTTTTTTTTTTTTTTGGTTTTTCGAGACAGGGTTTCTCTGTGGCTTTGGAGGCTGTCCTGGAACTAGCTCTTGTAGACCAGGCTGGCCTTGAACTCACAGAGATCCGCCTGCCTCTGCCTCCCAAGTGCTGGGATTAAAGGCGTTGGCCACCAACGCCCGGCCAGTCTTTATTTCTAAATGTCTTTAAGCATTATAAAAATGCCTGGGTGACTTTATATTTCCTTTGCTATGTCCTGAAACTCAGGGGACAGATAGAAAACTGTGATTGCTACTATTTTTGACAGAATATAGTTTTTAGAGGTCTGACATTGTAAACAGAAAAAGAATGTGGAGCAGAGAAGGAAAGAAAGAAGAAAAACATGTTCTTAGAGAATAACACAGAAATTACTATTCCTCCATAATTGTGATGACTGAAACTTAAACCAAGCAAAGATTTGCGTTTTGCAACTGCTTGCCCCCAAAATACCTGGAAAAACCCTGTTGCTTCTCTAAAATTTACTTTCAGGATTGTGTCTGAACAAGAAGACCAACAGTTATGTTTAATAAAGAATACAGGATCAGAAGTCATGGAAATTTGATTCCTATCCTCCATGAGCTACTCAGATGCCCTTTTCCTCAGTCACTCATGTGTGTGTCAGAGGCTGAGATCTCAAGAAAAATAGATGTGCTGACACTAGCAGATTACTCCATTGCTTCACAAGTATTTTAACGTTCACTCTGTAATAATTCCCCCATACCATCTATTGACAAACTCTCTCTTAAAGGCCTTGCTTGTCCCTTAGTTGTATACTCTCCTAGTTCAGTTTTTCAGGGCACTTTGAGTAGAACCTTCTAGTAGGTTCTTCCTGACAGTTATATCCTCCCCCCACCCCCACACACTCCATTTATTTTGCCTAAAAAAAAACAAAACCTGGCACACAACAGGAATTCAGTAAGTTCTGTGTGGAGGAATAAATGAATTCTCACCATCACTGTGAATTTACTTTTTCCACCAATGTGACTAAGTAATGTTCCTTCCTGTCTTCCTTCCTTCCGTTTTTGGCATCTGACTTTGTGTGTGCGTGTGTGCGTGTGTGCGTGTGTGTGTGTGTGTGTGTGTGTGTGTGTGTATAACTGGAAAAACTGTATTTGGTGTGAAAAGCCACTATTATGATCCATTATAATCTTCACCTGAAAAATAGAAGAGAACAATTTGTCTTTTCCATCTAGTGTCTAAATTGTAGGCAACAAGCTTCAGTTTCTAAATGCAAATGCTGTGCCAATCCTGCCCTTTTTGTCCCCTTTGGTCCTCCCTGAAGCATTCCTCTGGCCCTCTACCTCTTAGTTTTGTTTAAAAATACACTTGTCAGTTGAGATTAAGATACCATTTCCATGTGAGCACGAAGGTGAGAAAGAATTCCAGTCCTGTTGGATGCTGGGGGATCCAGGCCATTTAGCTCTTCCAGGCAGAATAAAGCTGTATCCCAAATTACTAGAGTCAACAGGTTTGGTGGCAGGGTGAGTGAGTGAAGCATTGTACGGTGTTCCCTAGAAACCAGCAAGTCCAGCGGCAGAAGGAAGGGTAGGCTCTGCCTCTATTAACTATCTCAGCAATGTTTGTTTAGTAGTTTAGCATGTTTGATGGGTCTTTACATACGCCCTAGTCTGTCTTCCTTTAACTTAGTGGAACTCATAAGAATAACAAACTAATAATGAGTCTGCATCTGCATTGTTCCTGAAACAATCAGGTGGTAGCTTCCACAAAAATGTCCAGAAATTTCATGATTCAGTAACTATTGGTGTTTGTTATTATAGCTTTATGGAATACTTTTTCCTGAATTCTTGTGTTCACATGCCTACTGTTTTGAGAAGTAACTTTAGGTTGACTGTGACATCAGATTCCTTCATTTAGCAAGCAACTTGTGTGTGGTCTATGTAGAAGCAAGTGCTGGGCAAAGGCTGATGGAAATGGCAGGGGCCAGGTTCGTGCATCACTGAGGGGTTTTTTTTTCTCTACTCATTTGTGTTTTGAGCCAGTCTATGCCTTTGTAGTCCAGCCTGACCCGGAGCCTCCCCTCCCGCTGCTTCAGTATGCTCCATGCTAGGATTGCAGGCTTGGGCCACCACACCCAGCTAAGGATATTTTGAGCAGAAACATAATAGTGCCATATTCTTTTTTTTTTTTTTTTTGGTTTTACGAGACAAGGTTTCTCTGTATTGTTTTGGAGGCTGTCGGTCCAGCCTGGCCCCGAACTCACAGAGATCCGCCTGCTTCTGCCTCCCGAGTGCTGGGATTAAAGTTGTGCGCCACCACCTCCCGGCTTTGCATGGCATTTTTATAGTGTTTCCTACTTCCTCTCTCAGAAAGGGACAAGAGGCTGTTATGAAAAATCTCTTAGAACATTTACCAAAATTTGGATTCTCAGCCTATTAAGCTAAGAAAACCGGTGGCAGTCAGCAGAATTGACCCAGGAATTTGAGTTTAAGAGTAGAAATCTAAAATGTTATGTGAAGGAAAAAGAATTTAAAAAAATCACTGAAGACCTGTCCTAAAAAATTTATATGATTGCGTATTTGAAAAGAATTTGTGCTGTTGATTCATTAAGTACAAAAAAGTCACAGACATCCTACCCTGCAGGAATGACCATGACACAGAATAATAACTAACCCTCTCATTGTCTTATAATTTAACCTTTCTCCATCTCATGTAATACAAAAGACATAGCAATTGAGTTATGCAGACTAGAAAGAACTACTAGTAATTGTGAATATGAAGACATTTTAAAACACAAGAGATACTGTAATAAAGCACTTACTTTACCTTTAGCAGTTTGTGTAAGACTACAAAGAATATTTTCTAATATGGATAGGTATATAAACGTACCCCATCACTGTGATTAAATGTCTTGATGAATTGACAGAGACAAATGCTAAGATTAAATCTAAATAACTTTGTTTTAGTCTTAGAATAGTTAGAATCCATCAATGGGGACCTATAGACAAAACTTTTGTAATCTCAGAAATTCACCTTGAAAATATAACCTTTGATGGGTGGTGGTGACATATGCCTTCTATCCCAGCACTCAGGAGGCAGAGGGAGGCAGACCTCTATGAGTTCAAGGCCAGCCTGGTCTACAGAGCAAACCCAAAGGAAGAAAGGAAGGAGAAAGAAAGAAAACGTAACCTGTTATTGTATCAAATTATTTTTAATGACATTTGATATATCAAGTATCTTTTATCTTCCAGAAACTACTTTACTGAAAATTAAGATTAAAAAATACTTCCTCACATGTATTTTTATTTCTAAAGTCAAGCAAATTAATTATTTAATTCCTTAATGCCCATTATCTAGATTTTCTTCCTCTTATATTTAACAGATTTATGGCCAGACTAATAAGACATCTCTGTTTATCCAGAAATAATTCCTCAAGTAAAAAAAGAAAGAACTAAAAAAATCATTCATATTGAGGTGATGAAAATGTCCTAAAATTAAATTGTTATATGGCTGCACCAACCTTGTGAATATGCTAAAACCATGGAAACATCCATGATTATCTATAAAGGAGTGAGTTTTGCAGTATGAGATTATAGCTCAATAAAGCTGTTGAAAAATTAATATGTTTATGTGTGATATAAAGTATCTGTGCTAAAAGTCTGATAATGCATCTATGGAGAAGGGAAGAAGGCCACTAGACACTGATTTCTCAATATTCTCATTCTCACTTATACTTCTATAGACCTAGTCAAATAGTAATGTTCCCTAAGCTAAGAATATTCCCTGTGAACTTGAGAATTTTGCTTAAGGTGTACATCCTAGGTAAACACAGTAAGATAATACGGTTTGACACAAACATTATGTCCCACAGTTTTTTTTGTTTTGGTTTTGTTCTTTTACCTTTTCTTTTTTGGAAGGCCACCCATTCCATTATTTTCTATATCTGAGCCAAGGAATCACATCATTTGTAGAATGTACTTTACATGCATTTCTACGAGTGTAAAATTGGACTTGATGACTTTTAAACAACCTTACAATGTTGAATTTAATAAGACATTGTGTACATAGAAAACGAGTCTGAGTGTGGTGATTGTCACTAGTATCTTCGGTGATGTCCTTACTAATACCACAACATGTTGCAAGAAAGTTGACTGTTAAAAGTATTGAAATAAGGGTTTGAAAAATGACTCACTAGCAAAAAAAAAATGCTTCCACATAAGTTTGAATCTCCAGAGCCTACATAAAAGCCAGAAATGTGGAACAAACATCTGTAGTCTCATGTTTCAGTGGAGAAATGAAAATGTAGACAGCAGAATCCACCAAAAAAGAAAGAAAAACGAAAACCAAACAACAAAAAATACAGAGAGACCCTGGCTCCAACAACAAGGTAGGTGATGGAGACCAACACCTGTGATTGTGCTCTGACCTCGACACGGCTGCCTTGTTCTTTGTGCACGCACACTCACAAGCATGAATGTGCCTGCACACACGTGCACACGATGCATTAGAATAAGTATGTTTTAAAGAAATTCTGTCTTGTGCATGTGGAAGGTTTTCAGCAGCAGTATTGTCATCTCTCCATGGTAGCCATAACTTTACTACATAAATGAAGACAAGTATAGGCTTAGGCAGCAATGACACCATGAAGGACACCAGGTGACAGCGACATGAAATGCTGTGTCTCAAGTCCACCTCTAAGAACTAAGTTGTGTTTCTTGATAAAAATCCTTTAATAATTATCTTCATGACTGTTCTAATTACTGGCCCTTAAGTGACCAACGTCCCATAGAGGTGTTTCCAAGGCAGGTGAAGGAGTCATGTCCCATTTGTCTTTGAGAATAATTCACAGATATAATCGATGTCTCTTAAGGCTGTTTTAAGAAAGATTCATTCCCTGGGAGTTACCTTAAAGAGTCATGCAGACATATGGAGATGTGTTCCTTTCAATAGGAACCTAAGGCATGATATCTTAAAAATAACAAATGTCAAATTCTTCAGAAAAAATCACAGAGAAATAAATGTCATATATTTCCATCTGACTGAGTTATTTAATTGTGGGAAATAAACCGTGATTTTAAGTCATTGTGCCAGAGTATGACATTGTGTGGTCACTATCATAGACTGTCAAAACTAGGAGTTCCTGCTCAGAGTAGGTAGTTCTCAAACACCGTAGGAACTGAACTGATCAATTTACCATGGCTACTACCATTTTTCTGGAACTACAGTTTTCTCAAAGATATCAGGGTAACTACAGGTAACATGTCTGTATATGCCTGTGTATGCACTGCAAGACTATGCTCAGGGAATGATTTATTTTCTGCTAAAAGTATGGAATTGTTTAATTTTGTGTCCCCCTTTCCGTAGTTTTCTTCTCAACAAACTATTTCTGAAAAAAATGGCATCTACAAAAATACATGTGTGTGCATGCTTCTAACCTCTACATTAACCACACTGCAGCTTCTTTCTGGCCTTAGACCAACAGAGGTTGCCATTTTCACATTAGATCAGCATGCCAGTTTCCCTAAATTGCAGATTACTTCTCAGAGTTAAGTCTAGGTCAATCAGCTGTGTCTGCCTTTGTTAGGAAAAAAGTCTCAATCCTCCAGTTTGCCTGCAGTTTTTGTCAGGATTTTAATTGTACAGTTCCCTTAGTAGGCATCAGTAAGTTGGGATTCTTTCTCTCACATGTGTAAACAAGTTAAATTTACTTCAGATAATGTGATTGGCAGACTGAGGTCTACAAATAGCGTGTTGAGGGTCCACAAATGCTTGCCACATTGTATCATTTCCATGCCTGTCTTTTTTTTTTTAAGCTCTCCACCTAATCTTTATTTTTAAATTTAAATTTAAATTAGAAACAAGGTTGCTTCACATGTCAATCCCAGGTCCCTCTCCCTCCCCCCCTAGCCTCTAGTCACAGTACTATCCATGCTGGGCTGAGGAGGGAGAGTGTTTTTCTAAGCTCATACTTCATGGCTGGACAGTGAGGGTTTATAAAGAATGAGAAGCATCTAGGAGGACAGGCCTTTTTTTTTTTTTTACCATTTTCACAGAGCAAATGTTTGCTTTATGCTTAAAGTTGATCTATAATAACTCAACAACATAAACATTAGCACACATAGAAGCAATTTGGGGAAAAACCAGTGTTGATTTTTTAAAAATCCAAGACACTAACCTGAATTCTGTGTAAACAAAATAGGTTTGAACATTGTTTTATGGTTTACAGCTATATTAGGAGATTGCTTATTGGGTAAATTCTGTTTTTTCTCAACTAGTGGTTTTAGCTTTTTTTGCTTCATAAGATATACAAATATGAGCAGATAATTCTCATATTAGTGGGATTCTTGTAAAGGAACAGAATCAGATCTAATATAGAACCAGATCTAGATGTAAAGCTATGTCTCACATTAAACGCCAAATTACTCACATTTAATCATTAATTTGAAACTTTATGCATTTTCCTTTGGCTGTGCTTAATTAGTTTTGTGGCTGTACATATGCAATAACTTAAAAATTTTCAAAGGTTTATATTAATATATATTGAAAGGGTTTAAGTTTAAGTTTTCTTTCATTTGGATATAAATGTTGCAAACAATCTGATAAAGGAAAATTAATCTTTGTCTCTTTTAGATTATTGTGTAACTAAGAATAAATTCCACCCGTATACAACAAACTTATGATGTCTTCAGAATAGATAAAAGAGTTAAGCCATTAAAAATGTATTAACAGTATGTTAGCCAGAAAAAGACATGCATTTTTAAATAAACATTTTATTTTGTGATTTTTTTCTAATAACATAAGCATGGGAAATTGAACATGATTCAGTTTTTAAAATATTTTCAAATTAGAGCTATTAATTGTTATATATGACTTAAGACAAACCCTAGAGTCCATCCTGATGTGAAATATATCCATATAACTGGTGTTTGATATATTGTTCTTAGAAATTTCTTATTCTAAGTAGAAATCCTGATAGAATTTCCTTTCCTGACATTAGTTATATTTTTATAATATAAGTCCTATGAGGATTGTGTGACCGTGATAATAATATTCATATTTATACTAGTAATACAAAGAGGACTCCTAAAACCTTGGGGGTGGTAGGATTCTACACTAATGAAATAGTTTCTTGTATTCTAAGAGTAGTAACTAGAAGAAGGCCTCTGATTCTCTTTTAATAGATGAAGAAGTGGGATCCAAAGGATGGTCCAAGGTCATAGAATTAGTTATTTCACCGAGGAGCCTAAGCCTTGGCAATTTCTTAACTCTAGTCCTTCTCCTCTATAACTTTTTGCTCTGAGACTACTCTCCCAGCTCTCCCCTGATCCCCCTGACTCTCATTCTCCTTGCTTCTCCATCCATCCTTCACAGAGCTAAAAGAATTGTCTTCTAATTGAAATAAGTTTGATCCTGGCACTCACAGTTTCAGAAGAAGCTAGTGTTTAATGGAGCCCACGCATGAAGCATCACATGTATTAATCTATCTCTCCTCATGTCACTTTGTGGTCCCTTCTCTTACAACAATAGAATGCTGTGCAGGATGAAGAGCGGATAGCCATTGAATGTCTAGGTAGGCAACTGGGACTGAAGAGTAGTGAAACCAGCAAAAAGAACTTGAAACCAAGGCAGACCTTATACTGTCTCTGCCAGCTCTTTTTGCTCTCAACTGCCTATTTGCTTACTTTAGTTTTGTTTTGGGAAACTTGACATTATTACAACCTATTAATTTCTCAGGCATTTTAGCTGTGATCCGTTTAGGCAAAGTGTAGGTGCCTTTACAGTTCTGTATCCTGAGTAGCCTTCTGCTGGCTCTGCACCTATGCTATCCAACTTCTTACTGTTCTTATGTGGTCGCTTCTGAAATACCTTAGGGTGGGGGCTGGTGTCACCATGTCCCACTGCAGCTACCAGTCTGTGTGTGCTTCCAGAAGTTCAAGCGTTTCTTGATTCTGTTTTAATAAAGTTGTTACAGAGGAAAGAAGCAAAATCACCCATAAGGAAGCAAACTGACCCATCAATTATTCTTAGAAACTTACTGCCCTCATTCATCATATTGCAGGTTCCCCAATGTCTACATGTTATTTTAATCTCAGTAATTGAACAATTCTACCACTTGATGCCATTGACTACCTCTTACTTAATGGGAATTCCCACAGTCATTAACCTAGGAAAGATTTTAGCTCTCCCATTTCTACTTTTTCATATTTCTCCCTCTTGTTATGATTTTCAGTGAGGGTCAGATATTGTTGACATTTGTAAAAACCTGGTTAGGAATAGAGTTAAAACTTAACTGGAATATAAAAATTGTGAAACAGAAATGTCATAATTCTCTGGAGAAATAAGCTATCTAAGCAAACTTACAGTGAGTATCCCTAGATATCTATCTGTGTTCAGGAGACTATTTTTCTGAAGTATTGGGACATAGCCATGGATAATATAAAGTTTATTACATAGTGATCTAGCAGACAGTCAGGGTGTCTATACCTATAGATTGGTTAATTTATGTAAAGCTGTGAAAAATAAAACCAAAAAAGCAATGCAGCAGAGAAGCACCAGGAACTGAAGAGATGAGCTTCCCAGTCCTAAGACAAAGTCACAGGCATATTTGATTTTATTTAAATCACTCTGAAGAATCTATAGTAAACACAGTCATGCCAGGGAGTTAAAGTTTTTGTTCAACATGACCCCTTATGGATAGCTTATTACATGTTAATATGAAGATTACTTCCTGGAGTCAACATAAATGCTTGATTATTAAGAAGTTGATTGATGTCTGCTCTCATGGTAGGTAGCAGACATGTCCTGGAACATGGACAGCCCCCCAGAACACAGACAGACCATAAGCTGCAGCCCAATGCTGGTTCTGTATATCACATGGATACTTCTTTACATTGACCAATTCTTAAAGGGTTTACTGAAGGCTTAGAGGCACAGAAAAATTACATTGGAAAAATTTATTCATATTTTGTATAGGTTAGATCTCTGGTAAAGTGGGAAAAGTTAAGGTAGAAGGAATAGAAATATCTTTGTTTTTCTAAGGCCACTATGAGGTGAAAATAAGTTTTTGAAGTTTACCAAAATTATTGCTCAATAATATCTTAGAAACAGATAATTTAATAATTTTATTTTTTAATCAAACGTATTCATTTATTTTACATCCTGACCCAAGTTTCCCCTCTCTTCTTCCCACCCCCTCCCCCACCTCCTTCCTGCCCCTCTCCCAACTTACTCCTCTTCTGTTTCTGTTCAGAAAGTACAGACCTCCCATGGGTATCAACAAAGCATGTCATATCAAGATGAGGTAGGACTAAGCTCCTCCCCTTCTATTAAGGCTTGGTGAGGAACAGGTTCACAAAAGCTTGCCAAAGCCTCAGGGATAGATTCTGCTGCCAGTGATAGGAGTCCCAAAAGTAGGCCAAACTACACATCTGTCTCACATATATACAGGGCCTAGGTTGGCCCATGTTGGTTCCTTATCTGTTGGTCCAGTGTCTGTAAGCTCGTATGAGCCCAGGTTTGTTGTCTGTGTGTGTTTCCTTGTAATGACCTTGACTCCCTGGCTGTACAATTCTTCTTCCCTCTCTTCAGCAGGATTCCCCAGAGCTCTGCCCAGTGCTTAGCTATGCATCTCTACATCTGTTTCCATTAGTTACTGAATGAAGATACTCTGATGACAATTAGGGTAGGCACCAATCTTATTACAGGAGATGGCTGGTTCAGGCTACCTATCCACTATTGCTAGAAGTCTTGACCAGGACTATCAGGACATCTTTATAGATTCATATGAGTTTCCATTGTACTAGGTTTATACCTGACCCTGAAATGCGTCCCCATCAAGACATCTCTTTCCTTACTCTCACCCTCTATTCCACCCCCAACCCATTACCTCATGTTCACATCCCCACCCACCCCTAGTTTAGGAGAAGGAGATCTCTTCAAAGTCTTTCATATCATCCAGGGCAGGGTGTAGGTCCTCCTCCATGTGTCCAGGATGAGAGAGCATCCCTCTATGTGGAGTGGGCTCCCAAAGTCCATTTGTATGCCAGGGCTAAATACTGATATACTATCCAAGACCCCATAGGTTGCTGAAGCTTCCTCACTGACACCCAAATTTAGGGGTCTAGATAAGTCCCATGCTGGCCTCTCAGCCTTGTTCAGGTCAGCTTCCTCTGTGGGTTTCACCAGCCTGGTCTTGACCCCTTTGCTCATCACTCCTCCCTCTCTGCAACTGGGTTCCAGGTTCAGTGTTTAACTGTGGGTGTCTGCCTCTGCTTCCATCAGTCACTGGATGAAGGCTTTAGGATGGCATATAAATTAGTCATCAATCTCATTATCTGGGGAGGACATTTAAGGTAGCCTCTCCATTATTGCTTAGACTGCCAGTTGGTGTCATCCTTGTAGATCTCTGGAAATCTCTCTAGTGCCAGATCTCTCCTCACACCTATAATGACTCCTGTCCCATTCTCCTTCTCTGGGTTACCATGCATATCTTTCTTAAGGTCCTCCCTGTTTCTCAAACTCTTTGGTAGTGGGACTGTAGGCTGGAAATCCCCTGATCCATGTCTAAAATCCACGTATGAGTGAGTACATACTATGTTTGTCTTTTTGTGACTGGGTTACCTCACTCAGGGTGGTTTCTTCTAGTATCATCCATTTGCCTGCAACTTTCAAGATCCCATTGTTTTTTCCACTGAATAGTACTTCATTGTGTAAATGTACAACATTTTCTCTATCCATTCTTCAGCTGAGGGCCATCTAGGTTGCTTCCAGGTTCTGGCTATTACAAATAATGCTGCTATAAACATAGTGGAACAATGTCCTTGTTGTATGAATGTGCATCTTTTGGGTATATTCCTAAGAGCAGAATTGCTGGGTCTTGTGGTAGACTGATTCCCATTTTCCTGAGGAATCTCCATGCTGATTTCCAAAGTGGTTGTATGAGTTGGCACTCCTACCAGCAGTGGAGGTGTGTTCCCCTTTCTCTACCTCCTCTCCAGCATAAACTGTCATTGTTTTTTTTTTATTTTAGCCATTCTGACAGGAGTTGATCTTAGATCTTAAATTATCTCATGTGTCTATGGTAAAGTTGACATGTTAATTCATCATCATTCATAATACTATTTTTAAAGTGTCCTAAGCATGTTACAAGTTAGTGATAGGCTATTGTTTATAGAAGGCTCTTCTATAAAATCAATAATGGATTGACGATCTATTTAACAAAAAATCAAATTTGTAAACAGCAACCAGATGAATTTAAGCACCATTTTAAATCATGGCTCTGGATGGGACTAGACAGCCTCTCACAGGGAACTCAAGCATTCCAGGAATGTAGAATGTGACTTCCCAAAGATAGTTTGGCCTGAAAGGAACAAGTGGGTGCAAAAAGAACCCTCTTCATTCTTTTCCCAGAGGACAGGGAATGGAAAGTTCATGTGATTCTATTTTCAAGGATTTGTTTTGGCTTGTTTCTAGAAATTCTCTTGAACAATGGTGATGATTCGTCTCCTAATCACATTGAGGCTAAATAGATTTATTGGAGCATCTTATAGGAGGAAGCTATATTACATCTCACATATACAAAAATGGTCTGTCTGTTCCATTTAACTGTTTATACAATGACTCCATTTTCAGGGAATGGGGGGACCACTTAACCACTGGAAAAACAGGAATAATGAAAAATGACATGACAGGATAAGTAGAATTCAAACAAACAAACAAAAACAGAACTACATTGCCCAACTCCAAAACTAACAAGTTATTTGATCCTTGATGAATCAGACTCTCCCTCATTTTCAATTTCCAATCTTGAAATAAGAGTACTAAGCCATCTTTGGTGACTGCTGTCAGTGTTTAATAACAAAAAAATTGAGAAAAGGAACAATAATCTTTGTTCATAGCACTATGTAAGCCTTGGTTCTTAATTTCCTGCAATTTCTTAATATTTGTAAGTTCATGTCTTATAATGTGTATACATACTTTTATCTTTGATTAGTAATTTTGACATTGAATCATTTTCCTATTGAGATTCACATAAATAACATAAAAGGACAAGATCCCTCAGCAGGCAAAATCACCTGGTATACAAACCTTTTGATCTCAGTTTGGAGCCCCTAGAAGTTGGGGGAAGTGGCTGCATCTGTGAACAGAACACTCCTTTGGGAAGAAGGGAGGCAGACACAGGACAATGATGTAGAAGCTCATAGGCCCCTGCTGGCATGAATCATGCAGGGCAGTAGGAGGGACAGGTGACAACTGTTCTCTAACTTACTAGAAGGTGAGCACTGACAACTGAAAGTTTTCCTCTGATTTCCACTTGCATGTCATGGCATATGTGTGCCTACCCACACACATATGATGCACATGGCTCTCATATAAAAGTAAACAATGCATTTTCATTGTGATGCTAACATCACATGCTTGGGCTGGCCATATATGAATAAGCCTATGGACTAACTATTGATCAAGATGAGTAGGGGCTTTCAAATGTTGCTTCTTCCTGCATCAGAGAGCAGCTAAGCCCAAAGTGTAACAGAACTTCTGTGCATTAACCCACTGCACACCCCCACAGGAACCTCCCATTATGCCGTGACAACAGCTTGTCATCCACTTGGCAGAAATTTTATCCTTTGAGAACAACCAAATTCCACACTATGGAGGTGTTTTTTTTTCTTTTTCTTAAATGGGAACTTCCGTGTGATTCTTTCTTCCCCCTTGTATGCTTAAGAGAAAAGAAAAAAATCAACTCTTTAAGTTTTAACGTGCAAGTCTTATAATTGACCCCATTTATATTTAAAAGATCTATTCTTTATTTTCAGTGTTTGAATATAAAAGCTCAGTTACCTTAGGTTTCTCTCCAATGGTGTCTCACTTTTAAATGAGAGGATCAACCAAGCCAAGAAAAACGTAGCTGGGCAATATAGAACAGGCAAGAGAGCTGGTGACGGCAAACCTTGCATTCTTCTCCTCTGTAGACATGTCTAGTTTGTGTTGTGCTCTGCAATTCTCACTTCTCATCTGAGTAGAGCTTTCTGTTTGGGTTTGACTGGTTCGTTTGTACCCACGTTATTATCATGCATACAACTGTAATTTGATGCCACTATGTAATCACAAATTCTCTGAGAAGAAACAATTCCTATTACAGTCCAGGTTAGCAACCTAACTTGGCTGACTCTGCCTATTTCACAACACCAAAGGAAGAGTCTTCAGAAATGTAACATTTCAAAATGTTATTTTTGAAGACAACCCTAAGCACACATAACTGAATCTCACTTATTTTCATTGAATCAGGTATTTTCAAATGCCCATAACTGCAGCGAAAGCATTTGTAAAAGGTTTTTAAATAATTACAATAGTTTTAACAATAAAATCTAAGAAACCATTGAATATTAGCCATCCTTTGGGAAGTGTACCTATGCACCCATGCATATTCATACACATACATACAGCTGCACACATAATACATTCATTTACTTGTGTCAATTTGCTTCTATCTCATTTCACCTTATTCAGAAATAAAAAAGCTATCTGCCCACTGCATAGTCAGCCAAGGGAAATTTCTCTTAAAAATTTAAAAGATAAGACTGAAGTCTGAGGGTGTAATTAACTTTCTTAAGGTCATAATTTGAACGGGCAGAGAGCTATGAGTCTGTGGTTGTCTAATTCTATTACTTTTACTGATTCCAGCATGTGCCATGCTTTGACATACACAGCAAAGCAGAATACTGTGCCCATACAAGATGCTCTCTAGGAGGTATCAATATGTGAACAGCTATTTATATTTCATATGGTGATCAGGACAAGCTTGATAATTTCATGGAGATTTTATGATAGAACCGTGTATGCCATCTGGGAAGAGTTCATTAAGGAATAGATTTGAAGAAGAAAAAAATCTTTTAAGACACAACAGGAAGGAGGAGAGACTGCAAGGGGAAGTAGCCCACATGGTCATTAACAGAGCAGCTGAAAAAATCCAGAAACTAAAGAGCTAAAGCTGAGAGGAGCCTAGGCAGGAAGAGGCTGTGTTCAGTCTTGAACTCTGGGACATTATACCAAGAAATTTAGTGTCTTCAGTACAAACCATTAGAAGTGATAGGAGGGTTCTTTCTGATGGAGATGACTTCATTTATTTAATAAATGTTAGTATGCCTATTGGTGCCAGGCATTAATCTTACTCAAAACTTATACTGGTCTGATAGCAATACAAGATAGACCAGAGATAGAAAACACAGGAGGTTATTTTAAGAACTCCAAGCAAAGAAAAACAAAAAACTCAAATTCATATTCTAGTAAATTATTTCCAGAAGACAGCATAAGAACAAACATCATGAGGTTTTCCTCCCCTCTGTCTACCTGTCAACCTTCTTAACATGCCCAGCATCCCAGTTGGCCTCCATCTTCAGCATCCCAGCATCTGAACTCCATGTCCTGCATCCCAGTAGCTGACCTCCATGTCGAGTATCCCAGCTGAAACCTATAAGAAGCAAACAAGTTTGTCTGGCAAAAAGTTATTACTACCTGCCTTCTTCTAAGTGACCACTGTAATTACTAGGTCTGGTTGAAGTTGTGTACTTGAAGATCTCATGTGGTTTCACAGTTTTTCCTTTCCCTGCTTTTCCCATTACGCACACACACCCTCTCTCTACTTTATTATTGTACTTATTTGTTTAATATTATTATAAATTTATTATTATTGCACCTATTTATTGTTCACTGTATGGGTGATATTATGAAATAAAAGAAGCTAATATATCTAGAAAGTAAAAAAGAAATGGTCTGATAATTTTAACATTCTTGCTAGATCCACATTTAACACCTTGTTAAAGTGTTCAAGTTTGTTTTTAAAATTGTGTTTCTTGATTTATTTTTCGAGTGCCTGCTACTTAGTTAATTATATTGAGTGTCTGCCTTCATGCCATAAGTTTGACTTGAAACCATGATTTTCTTGTCTCAGTCTATCAAGTGCTAGGACTACATGTGTCTGTCATCAAATCTGGTTTGTACATATTTTCTTTTCTTTTTTATAAATTGTGCATGATACAGAGAGTAAAAAATGAATTTCTGTAAATATGACTTTGGTACAAAAGGTGAAAGGAACAAAGTGGGGAATTAAAGAATTTTATCATCTTAAGATAACTTATTCTTAAGCTGTGGCCTCTAATTGTCATCATCACAAATTCTTCTGTTTTCTTCCACTTTGCATGAGTTCCAGCTTTGGGTATTTCTTCTCTCTGTTGGATGTAGAAGGGCTTAGGTGGGTATTCTCTTTACCAGGTCAAACTGCAGGGTATAAGGCTGTGGTAAAACAGTTACACTCTGAGAAGAATGCATTAAATAGAACAGAATGCCACATGGTCTTCAGGATGATACTTTTTTGACTACTCTGCAGATAAACAAGGGGAATTTTCTTCAGTATTTATAGAAAGGACCTGGCAGATATCTAGGAGATACCTCACAACCAGAGAGACCCCACCATGACCAAGTCTCTCTAGAGACTTCATCTGTTAGACTTGTCCACGCGGATGTTAGTAGCCATGGAAGAAGGGGAGGATGGAATTTGAAAAAGACCTGTTTCAGTTCTCTGTAAAAGGTACGTTTTCCTTTGCTCATGAATAAGAAGGTTGTAGACGTTTCTGGTTACACACATTGCTAGAGAGCAGCCAGGGACAGAAAGACTTCATTTTCTCTCTTCTAGTGTATGGTGATTTGCTTTTTCCCCTCTTAGCCAGTTGTTGTGGAATGAGAGGCAACCAGCAAGTTCTTGGTTCCTGTAATATTTTCCCCACCTTTACAATGCAGCTCTAAAGTGTGTGTATATTGTTGGGTCCAGCCAACAAGTTCAAACTTATCTGAATGGGGGCGGGGATTGAGAAAAGAGAGAGGCAAGAGACAGAAGGTAGAGTCAGGAGGATGCTCAGTGAATGCTGCCGACGCCCCAAGTTTATTACTCATTGCCTTCCTATACCGCAAGCAAAAGGGAGGGCGAAAGAGTGTGTGTGTGTGTGTAGACCACAGAACAACTTTGTGTAGTCAGTTATCTCATTTTATCTTTCTACTAGTTCCTGGGATCGAATTCAGGCCTACAGGCTTTGTTCAAACCTTTAATTGTTGAGCCAACTCATTGGCACCATTGCTCATCCTTTTAACTTCTTAAAGCTACCGCAGAAGGGCTATATTGATGATAACTTAGAGTTCATTCTAGAAAACTCTGTAGTACAAGGTAATTTTAAAATTGTTTCCAAAAGCCATGATTTGGGGAAATTCTGGTAGGGATGAGGACTACAGCAGAGATGGGGGTGCGGAGATGAGCTAAGGGAGTATGTGGAGATATTGGATGTGGTTGCTCATACATTTAATCCCAGAACTGGGGAGGTAGAAGCAGGTGGATCTCTGTGAACTTGAGACCAATCTAGTCTACATAGTGATTTTCAAGCCTGCCTGCTAGTCTTAGTAAAATAAAGAGAAAATTAAAAAGAGCATGTGGGGAAAAGACTAATCAGAATGCATCTGTATACATGTATGAACTTGCTAAATAACTGAATTAATAAATAAAATATGTTTTATTTCTCTATGTAACACTGTAGTTCTACCTAAACTATGAGCATGCATATAAACAACAGTCTTTAAAATTGTGCATTTTGCAAGTCATATTAACTTCCAGATGAACACATGATTTGCAAACAGATGCACTTCCCCCTCAAGCTCTGTGCAAAATGACATGATGCTTCTTGTCACATTCTTAGACATTTCCTCCAGTATTTGGCAATTTAGGGATTCCCCTCCTCCCCTCCACCTGATTCTAAACCTGGTGCAATAAAAAGTCTTAAGGTTTACAATCTGGAGATTATGTGGTTAATCACTCAAGATCAGCTTTGAATATGTGACCTTTGATAGAGAAATCTCATCACCACCCCTAACACCACTTACTGTTCACACTCATCATCCTCCTCTTTCTTTGCTATTTTTCTGAGACAGGTTCTCTTGTTGCCCCAAGCTGGCCTTCACCTCATTATGCTAAGGAAGAGGACCTCGTCATCTTGGTCTTCCTACCTCCACCTTCCCAATGCTGGTATCACAGGCATGTGCCACCATGCCCAGCTCAGTCATCTCCTTCCCACAATATTTGCTGCATGTGACTCATTTTGGTACTTGTTTGTGCTGCCTTTATTATCGTTTAAAGTCTTAATGACTTTGTCTTCAGTTTTATTGGGGAAGATAAAATGCCAAACAAGACTCACTTGGGTATCTTATCTTCTAGTGTTGAGAAAAGTATCTTTATATCCCTCAATAATCCAGTAAGAAAGTGTCATGCCCCCAATTTAATATTCAGCAAACATAATCCATTAATTTGAAACTCTAGTTTCAAAATATCCCCACACTTTATGAGCACGAATATAAATAGCTCAATGAAACTTCATGGACAGATGCCTGGAACTAAAAGCAGTAGGCGTTAACAAAGCCCGACAGTATGGAATGCAGTCAATCTGGAATCTAGGGATTTGCAGCTCCAGCCAAAATAAGCCACTGCTTTAGATGCTGTCTCCTCCTACTCCTAGGCCTGGGAAACAGGAAACACAAGTTCAAATAAGATGGCCTTTCTGTAGTAGAAAAGTAATTGTCTCATGAAGGAAACAGCAAGTAAGTATTTGCGATGTTTCCATGATCGAAGGAGATTTGGGTCTTGCTTTTATGACAACTATTTAATGGCAGCCATGCAGATCATCACAAATTCATAGGATTATGAAAACTGAAAAATTATAGCAGCCACAAATGCTGCTTTTGATCCTCGCAAGAGGTGGGAGTATCAAGGCACATTTATGGTGGAAGTTACTCAGTTACCTAAGAGAACTCAATGGTAGAACTTAGACTGAGAAGAAAGATGAAGAAAACATCAACGTCCATTTGTTCTATGGGGTAGCCTGGTGCTCTGGCTGACTATGCTCATTCACAGATGACAATAGAGAGCAATTTGCCTTATTTAAAGTCAGTTGACTGCAGATGCTAGCCTGCTAGCCACTTCCACAAACATCCTTTACAGAAACATCTAGACCAACACTTTACAGAACAAGTAGCCATCACAGTCTAGCTAAATTGACATAAAATTAACTGCTGTGGGACCTGCTACATGTCTCAGGAGGTATAGGCACCAGTGACCAAATTCTCACACTTGAATTCTATTCCTGGACCCACATGGTAGAAAGAGAGTACCTATTCACTCTGGTTGACCTCTTACCTTCATGCATGTGCTATGGAATATGTTTGTAGTCATACATTCATATACATGTACATACACGTGTGTATTCACAAATAAATTAAGAAATGTAAATATGATCAAATTATTACAGAAGACTTGGAGGATCACATTAAAGCTAATGTGATTTCATGATTTCTTTCTCTTTTATTTATTTATGTTTTGGTCATTTTGTTTGCTCTATTTTTCTATCAAACTATAATCTATCTACCTACTAACCTGTCTGCCTACATATTTTTGAGACTGGGAATTGTGTAGTCCAGTGTGACTTTGAACTTGTTAATGTAGCCAAGGATAAACTTGAACTTCAGAGCTTTCTGCTTCCAACACCCAGTGTTGGAATTACAGCTGTGCACCACCGCTCCTGCTTATGTGGTACAGGATTTGGAAGCGAGAGCATCTTGCAGGCAAGACATGTATTCTACCAATTGAGATATATCTCCAGCCTTCTAAAAAACATTTTGTTTCCTCTTTTATGGTCACTGTTACTTGAGATTGCTTATCATTTGAAATCACCTTGCATATTTTAGACCTCAAATCATATTTAGAGCTCTGTAGTATAGAATACCGTTATGACAAAATTCATCACTGGACAGCCTTGAGGACAGTCAATCTTTTTCTCTGGCATGTCAGAGTCTGGTGGCTGACGCTTTGCTTAGTCACTTAATGCATATGCTCACATGGAAACAGTATAAAGAACAGAGTTGTAATTAAAATTACTCAAATAAGAGTTGTACTCTCCAAAACGAGAGAGAAAGAACGTTTTGTCCTGACATATTGAAAATGCAGAAAATAACCCTGAATTAAACAGGAAGACATTTGAGGCAGAGTAGCAGATTATAAATCTCCGCCCTGCCATGTGTTACAAGTCACTCCTGTAGCTTGGCACATTCTCCTCATGGTTACGTCTCGAATCTGTGCATCAAGAGCATGGGGGAAGAAAACACCCCGTCTCTCAAAATCAAATATTTATGCATGAACCAGATATTCTTCTGTCTGCTGTGATGTGGCAATACAAATGTCACTGAGAATTTTGTTTTTTGTTCTGGAAAAAAGAAAGTTGCTTCTGTAACCAATCCCCACACTTCTGCCAAGTCGTAGAGGCAGGTCATTAATGTGGGCCGTTAGCTCCCACACAGGAAAAGCAGAAAGAGGAAATGTGTGCTAGTGTTCAGCTTGATTTCTCTACCACACAGTGCAGGACCCAAAATCAGGGAATGGTGCTGCGAACTTTCAGGCTGGGGCTTCCCACACCAATGAGGGCAATCAAGACAAACTCTGATAGGCTTGCTCATGGCTGCCCCAATGTAGACTACCCTTCATGATACTCTCCCACCAACTTATTGGAGGTTGTGTTGTTTACAATTTAAACTACTCATCACAATTTCTCTGAAGGCAGATTTTATGCTGGCGAAGTTGTATTCAACCTAATTAAAAATGTAGGCATTAGGGTCAGTTCTAGTTTGTTTTCTATTGCCGTGGTAAAGCATTGATGAAAACCAACTCGGGGAGAAAAGAGTTTATTTCATCTTTTAACTCCAATCACAGTCCATCCTTGAGGGAAGAACTAAAATGCAGGAACCTTGAGGCAGGAGCTGAAGCAAGGACCACAGAGGAATACTGTTCAATGACTTGCTCCCGCATTTTGCTCTACCTCATTTCTTATACACCCCAGAGGTGATACTGCCCGCAATGGACTGGGCCCTCCCACACGAATCATTGATTGGGAAAATGTCCTACAGGCTTGCCTATCAGATGCTCAGATGGAGGCATTCTCTCTAGATGATGCCAGCTTGTTTGTCTTGAGTTGGTGCAAGCTAACCAGCACAGAGCCCAAACTCCAAACTGTGCTTGGATTCTAACTGTTGTCTCTTTATCTCTAGGAGGCTGTCCTATGTGCTAGTACCATCACTGTCTTAGCATGTCTACGTAGTAAAACTGCCTGATAAACTGGCTCACTTACGAACATCCCTCTTCCTCCAGGTCTTGACCTGATACATGTTTACTAGTTAGTGAGCTTTTCAAAGCATGCAAGCATTTAACAGTTTTGATATATTGTTAGCATCTTCTCTAGCACTAATTATATATGTTTGTATACACATAAATCTGATAGTCTTCTGTCTGCTGTGACCTGACAATTAATTTTTACTCTGCAAAAAAAGGTGTATACATTTAGTGCCAGAGACATATTATGCTATCTCACATTTGTTAGGTCATTTGACTGTTGCATATCATGCTAGGAAATTTCCATCACTCTCTGGGTCCCATATATATTTTTGAATGTTATCTTAATGCAATGTGATTCACAGAGACAATTTTAACTGGTTCATAGCCTGATTTGACCTGCCAATTTTAATATTAATCTCATTTTAATGGTTATGTAAAGATTTGACTTATGATCTCACAAATAGAATTATAGTAGTATATTCTTCAAGAATGATAGGTGTTTTAATCAGTGTGATTAGAAAATCAGAAGTTACCTGGCCAGATGATGAGTTGTTGTAGCCTAGACCAGCCAGCTCTAGGCATCTCAGCCAGTTGCAAATGAATAGAGGAATCCAGCCAAGATGAACCAGAACCAGGCCTGGATGGCCACAGACTCAGCTGCAAAGACACTGGGTGATACCAGGTAGGTTTGCTTGATTAGTATTACAATGGTACTAAAACACAAGTATGTAGAAGAGCCAAAAAGTAGATACTACAATGTAGACACTTTATTGGTTATTGCCTTTGATATATTGATAATTATTCTTGTCAGGGCATAGTTCAGTGCCAGTTTCCAATCAGGTTATGGGAGAAACACCAGATGGAAGCCATTATCCTTCCAGTAGGTGAACTTGAGAGTCTATTTGTACCTTTATTCCTGCTGAATTTTGTTCTTTAACTTTTTCCTTACTCCTGTATCCTGAAGCTGTGGAATAGTGGAATAGGCTGAAGGGTGGGGTACAAAAGGAGAGGATGCTTTAGTAAATATTGGTTTGTTGTGGAATATTAGTTGAAGATATGTTACATTTGTTTATGCTGTGGAATATTTGTTTAGTGTTGCAAAGATGTGTTGCATTCTTTTATGTTGCGTTTGTATAACTCTGTGACACTGTCTTACTTTGCCTGTCTAAAACACCTCATTGGTCTAATAAAGAGCTGAGTGGCCAATAGCTAGGCAGGAGAGGAACAGACAGGGCTGCCAGGCAGAGAGAATAATTAGGAGAAAAAGAGAAGGAGGAAGATGGAGGAGAAGGAAAGGAGACTGCCAGGGGTCAGCCACCCAACCACACAACCAGCCACGGAATAAGAAGGAAAGAGATACATAGAATAGAGAAAGGTCAAATTCAAGCTGCAAATGGTAGACAGAATAATTTAAGAAAATCTGGCTAGAAACAAGCCAAACTAAGTCCGTCATTCATAAGAAAGAATAAGATTCCATGTATTTATTTGGGAGCTGGGTGGCAGGCCCCCAAAGAAGTAAAAATAAATAAAATTAACTACATTAACTTGTCTCTTTAGCTGTTTAAAAGTGAGATGCCAGAGTTGGACTTCAAGCACATTCTGTTTCTCAAGAGCATCTGAACTGTGACCTGTCTCTTTAACTAGAGTAGCTTCCTGGAAGGAAGAGTCCATCGGTTTTTCAACGTGCCTTGTTAATGGGGACTAACACTGGTTTTAGTGACCTGTTGTCACACCGCCTAACCCTAAGGGAGACACGCCATTGGAGAGTCTCAGCTTCCTTCTCTACTGTGCATCAGCAACAGTTTCGCAACCATTTCAGTGTGAAACAGCGTAGACATATTTCAGTGTGAAGGTGGTATACATGAACTGCCTACTGGAAATGCCATGGCAGAACAGGAATGTGTGTCATGGTGACTTGTGTTGTCTTAGAAGCTGAGCAGCTGCAGATTCTCCAGTTCAGGGCTGCTTGACAGATCTCTAATCACAATTAAACACAACGATGATCCAAGATTTGCTTGTATGGAGGAGTATACTTTGCATATGAAATGTCCCACACAGGCTCCTATATAGAGTCCCTGCTTCCTAGCAGCAGTCTCCTGACTAAGTAGTTAATCTGGCCCAGCTGAAAGACTGGGTGTCCATTTAGAACAGAAACCCTGTTTTCTAGACCAATGAGTTTTCCCTTAATGGGCTTTGGCTCCTTGTCTAACCTCATGAATTGAGGTATATTTGAATACTATTTGAATACAAAAGCTCTGTTTTTGCCCTCTGACGTGGACAGCTGTCTCCTGCAATTGTTTAAATAAGTCAACAAGTAACAATTAAATTTTTTAAATTTTATTTTATTATTTTAATTTTAAATAGCTTGCTTCACATGCCAATTCCAGTTGCCTCTCCCTCCCCTCCTCCCGAAGCCCCCCACTATCTCCCCCAGCCTCCCACCCTATCGCCACTTTCTTCCACATAGGGGACATACCATGTTTGTCTTTTTGTGACTGAGTTACCTCACTCAGGATGGTTTCTTCTAGTGCCATCCATATACCTGTGAATTTCAAGATTCCATTGTTTTTTTCTGCCGAGTAATACTTCATTGTGTAAATGTACCACATTTTCTCTATCTACTCTTCAGTTGAGGGGCATCTAGATTGCTTCAAGGTTCTGGCTATTACAAATAATGCTGCTATGAACATAGTGGAACAGACATCTTTGTTATATGAATTTGCATCTTTCGGATATATGCCCAAGAGTGGAATTGCTGGGTCTTGTGGTAGATTGATTCCCATTTTCCTGAGAAATCACCATACTGATTTCTAAGTGGCTGTATAAGTTGGCACTCCCACCAGCAGTAGAGGAGTGTTCCCCTCTCTCCACATCCTCTCCATCATAAATTGTCTTCAGTGTTTTTTATTTTAGCCATTCTGACAGGAGTAAGATGGTATCTCAAAATTGTTTTGATTTGCATTTCCCTGATGGCTAAGGATGTTGAGTACTTTCTTACGTGTCTCTCGGCCATTTTAGCCTCCTCTATTGAGAATTCTCTATTTAGTTCTGTTCTCCAACTTTTAATTGGGTTCTTTGGTGTTTTGGAGACTTGCTTCTTGAGTTCTTTGTAAATTTTGGAAATCAGCCCTTTGTCAGATGTGGGGTTAGTGAATATCTTTTCCCATTCTGTGGGTTGCCTTTTTGTCTTGTTGACTGTGTCTATCGAGCCTATATAGGGAAAACAATATATTTATTTATCAGAGAGAGAGAGAGAGTCGCACCGACCAGGAGTCAGAAGTGTGGCTGGCTTCCAGGAGAAAAAAGGGAAGCCCCTTTTCCTTTCACTTCCTTTTATCTCTACCTTGACCATGCCCTGTTGGGCGGATCAAGCCTACTTGATCATGGTGGATGATTTTTCTGATGTGTTCTTGAATCCAGTTTGCTAGTATTTTATTGAGTATTTTTGTATTAATGTTCATGAGGCAAATTGGTGTGTAGTTCTCTTTCTTAGTTGTGTCTTTGTGTGGCTTGGTTATCAAGGTAATTGTAGCCTTGTAGAAAGCGTTTGGCAGTGAGCCTCCTGTGTGGAATACTTTGAAGAGTATTGGAATTAGCTCTTTGAATTTTTGTTAGAATTCTGCACTGAATCCATCTGGGCCTGGGCTTTCTTTGGTTGGGAGACTTTTGATGACTGCTTCTATTTCATTAAGGGTCTAGACAGATAGGTCTGTTTAGATTGTTTATCTGTTCTTGATTTAGTTTTGGCAAGTGATATCTATCCAGAAAGTTATCCATTTCCTTTAAATTTTCGAATTTTGTGGATTACAGATTTTCAAAGTATGCCCTGATGATTCTCTGGATTTCCTCAGTGTCTATTGTTATGTCCCCCTTTTCATTTCTGATTTTGTTAATTAGCATGCTCTCTTTCTGTCTTTTGGTTAGTTTGGACAGAGATTTGTCTATTTTGTTGATTTTCTCAAAGAACCAACTCTTTGTTTCATTGATTCTTCTCAATATTTTCCTGGTTTCTACTTGATTGATTTCAGCCCTCAATTTGATTATTTCCTGGCATCTGCTCCTCTTGGGTGAGTTTGCTGCTTTTTGTTCTAGAGAATTCAGCTGTGCTATTAATTCTCTAGTGTGACTTTTCTCCAGTTTCTTCATGTGGGCACTTAGTGCTATGAACTTCCCTCTCAGCACTGCTTTCAGAGTGTCCCATAAGTTTGGGTATGTTGTGTCTTCATTCTTACTGAATTCCAGGAAATATTTAATTTCTTTTTTTATTTCTTCCTTTACCCAGGGATGGTGCAATTGTGCATTGTTCAATTTCCATGAGTTTGTAGGGTTTCTGCGATTTGTGTTATTGTTGAATTTTAATTTTAATGCATGATGGTCTGATAAGATACAGGGGGGTTATTCCAATTTTTTGTATCTGTGGAGATTTGCTATGTTTCCTATTATGTGGAATTTTAGAGACAGTTCCATGTGGTGCCGAGAAAAAGGTATATCCCTTTGTGTTTGGGTGGAATTGTTCTATAGATGTCTGTTGAACCCAATTGGGTCATAACTTCTATTAGTTCTTTTGTTTCTTTGTTAAGTTTCTGTCTGAAGGTCCTGTCTAGCAGTGAGAGTGGAGTGTTGAAGTCTCCTACTACTAGTATGTGAGATTTTATGTGCGATTTGAGCTTTAATAATGTTTCTTTCACGAATGTAGGTGCCTTTGTATTTGGGGCATAGATGTTTAAAAATGAGGCTTCATCTTGATGGACTTTTCCTTTGATGAATATGAAATGTCCTTCTTCATCTCTTTTGATTGATTTTAATTTGAAGTCTAATTTGTTAGATATTAGGATTGCTATATCTGCTTGTTTCTTGGGTCCATTTGATTGGAAAATCTTTTCCCAACCCTCTACTCTGAGGTAATGTCTGTCTTTGATGCTGAGATGTGTTTCTTGTATGCAGCAGAAGGATGGGTTCTGTCTTCGTATCCATTCTGCTAGTCTGTGTCTTTTTATAGGCAAGTTGAGACTGTTGACATCGAGGGATATTAATTACCATTGATTGATGATTCTTGTTTGTGCTTGATTTATTGGTAATGTGTAGGTTCTCCTCCCTTTTTCTTTTGGTGTTTGGTAAAGTGGGATAATCTATTGCCTGTGTCTTTTTGAGTGTTGTTACCTTAGTTGGATCTAGGTTTTCTTTCCAGCACTTTCTGTAGAGCTGGATTCACGGATATGTATTGTTTAAATCTGGCTTTGTTATGGAATACTTTTTTTCTCCATCTATGGTAATTGAGAGCTTTGCTGGATATAATAGTCTGAGCTGGCATCCTTGTTCCCTTAGCATTTGTAGGACATCTGTCCAGGATTTTCTGGCTTTCATAGTTTCCAATGAGAAGTCAGGGGTAATTCGGATAGGTCTGCCTTTATATGTTACATGGCCTTTTTCTTTAGCTGCTCTTAATATTTTCTCTTTATTCTGTATATTTGATGTTTAGATTATTATATGGCGAGGTGTCTTCTTTTGCTGGTCCAGCCTATTTGGTATTCTGTAAGCTTCTTTTATTTTCATAGGCATATCCTTCTTTAGGTTAGGGAAGTTTTCTTCTATGATTTTGTTGAACATGTTTTCTCTACCTTTGAGCTGTATGTCTTCACCTTCTTCTATACCTATTATTCTCAGGTTTGGCTTCTTCATGGTGCCCCATATTTCCTGGATATTTTGTGTTAGGGATTTTTTGGTTTTGAGATTTTCTTTGGTTGATGACTATATATCCTCTAATGAGTCTTCAACACCTGAAATTCTCTCTCCTATCTCTTGTATTCTATTGGTAATACTTGCATCTGTAGTTCCTGATTGTTTACCCAGCTTTTCTATTTCCAGCATCCCCTCATTCTGTGTTTTCTTTATCGTTTCTATTTCAGCTTTCAATCCTTCAACTGTTTGAATTGTTTCCTTCATTTGTTTGGTTGTTTTTTCTTGGTACTCTTTAGATATTTTGAGAGATTTGTTTATTTCTTGAAATTTTGGTTCGCCTTTTCCACCATTTCATGGATTTTTTGTTTGTTTTTTCTTCTATTTCTTTAAGGGATTTCCTTGTTTCCTCCTTGAGGGTCTCTATCATCTTCATAAAATAATTTTTTAGGTCTGTCTCCTCTGCTTCGTCTATGTAGTGCTTTTCAGGTCTTGCTGGCACTGGTTCTCTAGATTCTGGTGGACTCATGTTGGTCTTTCTATTGCTGAGTGAACTCTTATTCTGTCTTCTTCCCATCTCTTCTTCCAGTGGGTGCAGGTGGGGTCTTTTTGTCTCCACTGGTCTTCTTATGAAGCTGAGGCTGGGGACACTGAAACTGAAGCTGAGGTTGCTGGAGGTTGGGGTCTGGAAAGACTGATGCCTTTCCTGAAGCTGGGGTCACCAGAGGTTGCAGCCTGGAAGGGCTGATGCCTTTCCTTAAAGTGGGGTCACCGGATGTTGGGGTCTGGAAGGACTGATGTCTTTCCTGAAGCTGGGGTGGCCAGAGGTTGGGGCCTGGAAGGGCTGATGCCTTTCCTGTGTGGGTGGGTCTTCTGTATGACAGGAGCGGCCCCCCAGAAGATTGAGGGGCTGAGTGTTGGGTGGGGGATGAGGAATGGCCCCAGGGAGACCCAAGCTCACCTGAATCTGGGGTTGCCGGAGGTTGGCGCCTGGAAGGACTGACACTTTGAAAACATATAAACTAACAAAGACAGAAACCAACACAACCACTTATGGAAATTAACAAGAATTTCACAATGGAATGTTCAATTTCTTTTCATGTTTAAAATGTTTTTTGTAGCCTCTTATCCTAATATTCATTTTATCACACACACAGTGGTGGGTTCAAACTATTTATGCCCTCTGGAGATAGCTCCTGTCTATGGTAAGAAACAAAGTCAAACATTTCCGTTCAAATTCAGTGCTGCATCTTGAAATTTGAATTGTAAGTCATTTTTCAGCCTTGACGTCATGTCCATGCATTACCACGGGTGACCACTAGATGGAAGTGGTACCCCATAAAATCCACAGTGCTTATTTTATTTTAATCTTTATTTTCCTAAGTGTGGAAAAGTTTCTTAAAGAAAGTCGAAGAGACTTTAGAAAATAAACAGCAGCCACTAAGTATTTTCAAACTATGAGGAATAACTAGATAGTTAAATTCCACCCCAGACAATCTTCCTTTGTTTCCTGGGGCTTCAATGTTTCTCTAGGAAGGACTGGTTTCCTTTACATTGTACCAACAAGTTTATTTTGGGTACATTGCTACATGTCCCTTAGTTTTTATTTTCAAATCTGTAAATATAATGCAGTAGGGCATAGCTATGTAATGTGGTAAATAAGCGGATATTCGTAAAATGATGTAGGATAAATAATTCTTTTTTTAATTTATTTTATTTTTAAATTTAAACTGGAAACAAGGTTGCTTCACATGCCAATCCCAGCTCCTTCTCCCTTTCCCTCCTCTCCTCCCATGCCCTCTCCCAATCCCCACTCCTTTCCCCAGGGAGGGTGAAGCCCTCCATGGGGGCTATCCAATTCTTAATACTAACTCTAATAATAAAATATGTGTATAACTAGATTGAGAACTTTGGCAAATGTGAACAAGTTTAATTAAAGGAGAGAGAAAAAGAAGCACAAAGGACAGATGAGAGGAATACCTAAAAAGATGTTTGCAAAAGAACTAATGATATAGCTTGCAAAATTCCCCACTCTGAAATCAGGAAGATCGGCCTGGCAGCTAGAGCAGACATCCTCGGAGGCTGGGTCCACGGAAGAGTCACGGCATCCCAGTGGCTAGCCAACATGCCTTAAAATTGTGTGAGGGTGTGCGTGAATGGGCGTGCATGATTGTACATGTGTGTGTGCGTGTGTGTGCACATCCGCGTGCAAGCAGGGCCCACGTGCTCAAGTGTGCCTGTGCCTGTGCATAGTGAGGCGAGAGGTCAATGTCTAGCATTGTCCTTATTCCAACTCCACTTTAGTTTTTTGAGGCACGTTCTCTGTGAACCTGGAGCCACAAAATTAGGCTAGACTGGCAGCCCCCTACCCCCAGCACTGGCGTGACTGATGCATGGCACTGTGTTAGGTTTTTTGTGGGTGCGAAGACGCAGACTTGGGCCCGTGTCCTTGTCTGGAAAGCACTTTAGTGACTGAGCCACTTCTCTCCACAGCATTTCTTTGTGTCATTAATAAGAGCTGAACAGCGCACGGTAAAGTAAGTGCTGTTTCATGGTGCTCTTCTTCAGGTTTGCAGAATTTTAAAGAAGCCTACAAAGAACCTCTGGATAGTAAACTTTGATTTTGTAATTTCCCGGGATGTGAGTGTCCTTAGAAGTATCTTGAGCATATTGATCTAGCTAACCTTCGCGCTTCTTCTTGTGGTAATGGTACGGATTACGACAATCTAAAATGTGTATGCAACCAGATTTGGTGGCGCACACCTGCAGTCCCAACACTTGGAAGGCGAAGGCAGGAGAATCAGGAGTTCAAGGCCAGCCTGGATTATATAATATACTACATAGTATATACTGTATCCAATACCCAGCACTAGTAATAACAACAAATAAACACTTTTATACAAGTGAATATTTTTCTTCAATCTTTAACAGTTTTCTTTAAACTTACACCTTCTGTATTAGTAAATATTGAGAGACAACACAAGTCATACTGAGGATTAGAAAATACCACATTATTTGACAGAAACAGTTATGAGTTCATGACGCATGTTTTAAAAAATTGCAATCAATGAAGGCTTCCTAAGTGGAACGTAATGATTTTTTAAATACATAATTACAAAAATTAATTACAGATTACAGGAGGTCAAACATTGCATAAATTCTGTCAGGACTGGAAGACAAATATTGGCCAAACAGGTGATATTGCAAGCATGGTAAGGATGGTGAGAGTAGCAGTGTGACAAGCATTTGTATGCCCAGTTCTCAAGCTCTGAGTTAGGACTCGCACGTTCTGTCTATCATATGAGTGTAGAGCAGATACGGCACTAGCCCCGTTTACAGAGAAATTGCTGTGTCCAAGAGTACAAACCCTAGGAAAGACATCTGCTTTTAGTTGCCTCTTAATCTCCACATCTGCATTTGTCATTAAAGAGAGCAGAAAATATTATGTTATATTATATTATATTACATTACATTATATTATAATACCATTTCACTGTTGAACCAATTCTTTTAGAAGTGGAAGGGTGAGTACTTGTAACACTAAATGACTTGTCCCAGGCCATTCGAATTTTTCCCAGCACAACTCAGCTTACTCCTAAAGCAAATTGTCTTCGATGTTATTTATCACTGTGACTCAAGGTAAACTCAAAATTAGATTTCAAGTTTTATTTAAAATTTGAAGCTTTAAGTAAGTGCCATGTCTCTCCACAAAGAGCACGCCTAGGAGTGAGTGAGTAGAAAGGCAAGCAAACAAAAAAATGGAAACCCTTTTCAGGATCCTTCTGTGGAAGGTTCTAGAGACCTGGAGGAATATTCAGGAAACAATGGGGGAAACATCCTAAAACACTTCAGAAGGCTGTGGTAGCCGCCACTGTTCCTGCAAGTTGAGATGAGAGAACGATAGAGCAACAGCCACATCTGGAGGAGCAGCGTGGGGAAAGCCAAGCACTTAACTGAATTGGTTGCCCTTTACTCTTGCACTCCTTCCCAGGGTGGTAGGACCGTGTTCCATTATGTTGCTTAGTCCCTCTGGTCAAAGAGGCCGAGGCTTCTCATTAATTTAATGGGAAGCTGCTAAGTCCGTCCTATTCTCCCCACAACAAGCTCCGTGGTCAGCACTCTCTTCCAGTCCGATTTATTATTGTCGGTTAGCTAAAGTGCTGCTTCTCTGGGACATCCTAAGAAATCCACCCTCTGTGCATTTTGGGAAGAGGTGTTTGCAGGAGAAGAGCAGTGCATTTGAAATGTCAAACAACAAACAAGAACGGGTTCATGATCTAAAATTTGTGCTCTCTAAAAAACAAACAAACAAAGCTTTGTTGGTGCGTGAATCCAGATGACTTTAGACTATAGTTGAGCAACTGAACCATTTTTAAAGGTCGTCCTGTAAGGCTCTGTTTTTGTCTTTTACTGATTAAATGCTAATTAGGAGGAACTCACAAACGATATCTATCCTACTAGAGATTTAATTAAAGGAAAACTAGAATGGTCTATGTAACTGGATGTTAAGTTCAAAGACAAGGAACACAAGGCCAACTCTTGGCAAATTGCTGAGCACACATTATATACCCAGTTACTGTTCAGTGGTGGATGGAGCTCAGATTCTACAAGTCTGCAACCGTGTAATCCTTTCCCCCATACTCAACTGTCCTTACCTGTTATTTTCAGAGTCTGAAGGGATAATAAATGTAGTTTCTATGTCCTAGAGTTCTTGTTGGGCATGGGTGTATATATATGGGAAATGGTGTTTGGGGAATATCTAGTCTATCAAGATCTATACAAGAGGCAGCATATGAGACCACTGTGGTTTGGATCGATATGGAGGTAGCCCCATTAAAATGGAAAAATTCATAGATCTTTTCAAAATGGTGACTCAAGCACTTAATTTTAGTTCCCTTAAGTAAACATAAAAATAAAATCATAAGCCTAAGCCACCAGGACGTTGTTGAAGGTCTAACTTTGGACGGGGATAGAAAGGCCCATGGGGGTGGGATTCACTCATACACAGTGCTCAGGAAACCTTAAAACCAGTGTATCTATGTTTTAAATCTGAGATAAAAGAAAGGGTCAGGTAAGACAAAGAGATAACAGAGACAGTCTGGAGTCTAATATACTCTGAGCCTATTTTGATAAATGGTTTTGCTTCAGAGAAAAATTAGTCTCTTACCTGTATCAATATCTGTATCCTCTATGGGGCATCCATGGCAAGGGCCAGATGAGCAATGCATACAAAATTATTTGAAAACCCAAAGAGGTGGTAAATCTGTGTGCCTTCCTGCTCCAGATGAAAAACGCATGGGCATGCAGAACAGGTGTGACCACGGGGTGTGACCCAGCAACAACATACTGGGAACCTTAAAAAGACCTGCTCACCGCACACCCATGGTGACTTGAGAGAGAAGGCCAGCTCTTCCTCTAGGTACAGGGAGGAATGAAAAGTTTATGACCAGCTTCAGGAGAAGGTCAGCTGGGTTTTTAACAGCATGCCCTAGGGGAGAAGGTCAGAGATTATTTCTAGGTTTTATGACTTGTTTCAGGAGAGAAGGGTGATGAAGGACAGAATGACCTTTCTTCTGCTGTTTTCTCAAATGCCCAGGGGCCATATTGAAAGGAGAGTGCCTTGGATCCCCTTCCAATGCAAAAGTTTAAGGATGTTAGGCAAACAGCAGCATCCTCTTTGATTGCCCTGGCAAAAGAATACTGGGTCTATGCTTCCTAAGCATTCCTTTTCACGTCTGAATACTGTTGCTGGCTTGATGCAGGAACAAACCTAGGTGACTTCTAAAAACAATGAATTTCCACTAGGAACACTTTCTTGGTTGTATTTACATCATTCTGTGGCATTTTTCCCCTTGAGCTGTGGCTTGAAGCAAGGTGATTTTCATTTGTCCTGTGACTGTATTTTCTGCATAGTATTGATCTGAGGCCGACTGCATTCTAAGAAGAGAATGTGGATAAAACAGCCAACGAGCAATCTTGAGGTTTGTCTGATTGCTGTTATTCCTGACATCATTTTCGTGTGAGTGGGCATTAAGAGAACATGTACTCCATTGGTCTTTAGGGAATTAACATCTATCTATTCCTGAAGTGAAGCTGTGGAACAGGCCTGAGGAGACATCCGGGCCTCAGGGAGCTCTCTGTTTACCACTTGATTACTGAGCCACTGCAACCATTTACAGAGCTGATGTCTTAGATGGCAAAATGAAATAGAAATCTACCCATTTTTTATAGAAAAATAAGCTTTCTATGTTTACTGAGTAAAGTTCAAGCCTTTGGTTTGCTACAATGTAATCAAGTTTACTGAAAGGAGTAATTTGGTCTTTACCTGTGGGAGTTTGATTACATTTGCTCCTTTGCAAGACTTTAAATTTAATTTGAGATATCCATTTGTCTTTCCCTCAGTCCTTTGTTTTACATCGTTTGCTCCCTCACTTCAAAGTTTGGATGTGTAGACAGACAGGCTATTAGATGTTCTAAGAGAACACTTCCTTCTCCCTCCCATCTCCTTTGCCCTCCCACACTCTGTTTCCTCCCTCTTTTGTTGTTCAATATTTTTCCATCCATTCTTTGTGTGTTTGTAGTGACCAGTCCTCCATTTTAGCAGCCATGACAGGCTAACATGTGTTTGCATGACCTTGCCGCTCCTGTCCTGGGCACTAAGGTCAGATGCCCACCTCATGGCAAGGAGCCAATCAGAAGTTAGCTGGCAGGGCTGTGCTTTACAACTCTGGGTGTGCTTTATGGACTGTGCACAACAGTGACTTGCAGAACATAGCAACCGCCCTGGGAGGGCCTATGGACCATAACAACCAGTTGACCAATCAACACAGGGCAGGTCACCCAAACCTGGAAGCGCACCAATCCTGAGACTGTTTCATATCCCTAGACACTCCCCTTACACTGCCTCAAGGTTGCTTGGGGTCTTTCTCCAGCCATCAGCCATGGTGGCTGGGTGAAGGGCCTGAGCTAATGGGGTTAGCTCGTTAAGCATCTACAATAAAAGACTCTTTGCTGGGCGGGGCGTTGGTGGCGCACGCCTTTAATCCCAGCACTCGGGAGGCAGAGGCAGGCGGATCTCTGTTAGTTCTAGACAAGCCTGGACTACCAAGCGAGTTCCAGGACAGCCTCCAAAGCCACAAACCCTGTCTTGAAAAACAAAAAACAAAACAACAACAAAAAAACAAAACAAAAACTCTTTGCTTTTGCATCGAAATGGGCCTCTTGGTGATTTTGAGGTTCAGAATTTGGGCACAACACACTAATATCAGGAAAATGTTATATTCAAATGTTAATAAGAGAAGTGCCAAGTTTCTTTGAGTGTGACCATGAAAAACATATAAAAATTGAACCTCACAGTACTTACTATTTGAAGAACTCTGCCAACGCTATGATGAGCATTTTCTGTTGGTTAATCTCCTAAGGCTTAAGGGAAAATTCCTCGATTTCATAATTTGTCAGCACATTTCACCTTGTTGAACATTTTACTTGTATCCTCTTTTCCACCCATGAATTGTGTTCTAATGAATGTTTCCTATAGTGAGTCTTCAAATATTAATTTGGAATTTTATTGAGAAATCTTTCTTTCTAAAAACTAGTATGAGAAGTTGAGTTTTTCACAACTTTTCACTGCTTCACTGTTCTGTCTGTTCTTTCCTGGTTCCTCTCTATTTAATCATTTCTTCTCTAATTTATTTTAATATCTAATTGAGAAAAATACTAGTTTAAAAATTCACTCATTTCTTTTTCAATATTTCTTAAAATTTTTATTATATTTTATTCATTTTGTATGTGTAACTGTTTGTGTATGCATGTATGCCTGCATGTATGTGTGTACTATATGGTATTTGTGAGCAAGGGGCATGAGTATGTGTCTGTATGTGGGCTTTTTGTGTGAATGTGAGCATACATGCATGTGTGTTTGCATGTTTATGCATCCTTGTGCCATAGGCTATATATGTAGAGAGCAGCTTGCACCATGTGAGTCTCAGGGATTGGACTTGGGTTGTCAGTAAGTACCTTTATCTGTTTTAGCTTTAAATTTACTTTTTTCCAACATTTCTAATAATTTTGAAATGTATTGGGTTTTGAAATCATTTGTCAGCTAAACTGGAAATAATTGACATTTTCAAATCTCCCTTTTCAGTCTTGCATGGAGCTTCCTTTTTCTTAGATTACCATTACCTTCAGCTTTATCAAAATGACACTTGTATTTTGCTTAAACCTTTGGTGTCAGCTTTGAAATTCTAATGTATGTTCTGAAGCGTTTTAGGAAAATCTGATTTAAAAAAAATCCAGAATAGAAATTACTTTTTATTAGGCAGATTCTTTGCTGCTATTATGCTGCTCATATCATTTCAGCCTACATGAAGGACAAAATGAATAACACTTTATAATCATGTGTGCGGTGGTGGGGTGCACATGAGTGAAGATGCCGGCTGTGGCCACAAGAGGGTCTGATCGGAATTATGTGTGTTTACAAGCTTGCTGGTGTGGGTGCAGGGAGCTGAACTCAGGTTCCCTGGAAGAGCAGCACAGACTCTTAACCCTGCTCCAAGATGAATAATGCAATTAGAGTCCAATCTGAATCAGAGCTGTATTTCTGGAATAGTCATATTTGATTGTGAAGGGTTTATTATTGCTATAAGATAAGGGCCACTGCCTTTCAAATATAATCCATTTTTTTTTCGAGATAGGGTTTCTCTGTGGCTTTAGAGACTGTCCTGGAACTAGCTTTTGTAGACCAGGCTGGTCTCGAACTCACAGCGATCCACCTGCCTCTGCCTCCCAAGTGCTGGGATTAAAGGCATGCACCACCACTACCCAGCAAATATAATGCAATTTGAGCATCATTTATTGGGCTGTTTTTAAAACTTGTGTTATTAGAGGCTCGAGGAAAAGGCAAAATCCTTGTCCATGCAACTTTGAGAACCTTAGCTTATATCCCACCACACCGGTAAAGAGTTAAGTATCAGACCATCTGTGTGCAATCCAAGCACTGATGACTAGAGATAAGAGCATCACTGGGGCTTCCCGGACAGTCAGTTTCCCTGACTAGGACAGTCCTATGTTAGTGGGAGACCCTATCTCAGATGATAAGTTGGAGAGAGAATGAGGGAGGCAATGACTATCAACCTCTGACCTCCGCATACCCCATACAGACATTCACACAACTTTCCTATAAACGCATCTGCATGAATTTGTTCAGCTGCTTGAATGTGCTCAAGTCCATATCACGCGCATTTCCTCCAGCCAAATCATGTCTCTACTATCTTGGTAAAATGAGAGAGGGTAGGGAGTCAGCTATCTCCTAAAGAACAACACAGAAACTCATTATTAGTTATGAAAGCCCAGCCTTAGCCTAGGCTTTTCTCAGTAGCTCCTATTATTTAAATCAACCCATTAATTTTAATTTATGTTCTGTCACATGGCTCATTACATCATCTTTGCATTCGGCTCATGCTGCTTCCTCCAAGTCTCGCTGGCAACCCCACCTTTTCTTCCCAGAGTTCTTTCTCTGCCCCAAAGTCCCACCTATACCTCCTACCTAGCTATTGGCCATTCAGTTTTTTATTACACCAATCACAGCAATACATTTTCTCACAGTGTGTAAATATCCCAAAAAACAGAGTGTATCTGGAAATGTTCATCTTTGCCAGCATCTACAGATGTGCCATCCAATACTCACAGAGTTAACATTTATTGACACATGATTGGTCAGAGTAAGAAGTTTTATAAGGGTAGCATACATGTCAAGACAATAAATAAAAAAGAAGACATGTGTGCTAGCCTAGTTTGATTCCTTGTGGTGTCATTAAACACTGACCAAAAGCAACTGGGAGACTAAAGATTCTATTTGGTCTACACTTAAAAATCACAGTTCAACATTGAGAAACTCAAGCAGGAACTGGAAACAGAAACCATGAAGGAATGAATGCTGCTTGCTGATTTGTTTTCCTGGCTCACTCAAAGTTCAGTCACAGGCCCATGCTTATTTAGCTTTCTTATACATGCCAGGATCACCCACCTGAGGCTGATGTCTCCCCATGGGCTGAACCCCCATATCAATTAACAATCAAGACAATCCCCTACAGATATGGCTACAGGCCATCGTTCAGGTAATTCCTCAGTAGAGGCTTTCCTCTCAGATTCCTAAGTTATATCAAGTTGAAAATTAAGGTTAATCAGGGCACACATTATTTTCATAGTGATTATATTGTCAGATGATATTTGAATATAACCACATACAAAAAATATAATTATTAGAGCTAATGTATTATTAAACCCAGGCATTTCTAGTGGGTTTCAAGTTTTGACTGGGTTTGAGAGCAATCTTTTTCTTTTGGAATTTCTTCCCATTGTTATTGATGTATGACTGACAAAAATTGCATGGATTTAAGTGTAATACGTAATTTAATGTGTCTACATTGTAAATTATTGCTATAGTCAAGGTAATTAACATATTATTATTTCATATAGCTCTCACTTGTTGATGATGACAGTGACAATATTTACAATCTACTTTGAGCAAATTTGAAATGTGTGTCATGTTATTGTTAACTATGGCCATTTATGCTGTACATTAGATTTGCAGAACCTATTCATCTTAAAATTGAAGGTTTATGCCCTTTGACAAATATCACCCATTTCCTACCCCCTGATTTAAAGTAATCACCATTTTAATCTCTGTTTCCATGAGGTGAATGGTTTATATTCCACATGCAAGAAGTTCATGCAGTATTTGCCTTTCTCTGCCTGGCTGACTGTGTATCACCAGTGCTACGACATTTCTCATGGATTCCAGCGAGGGGCTGAGGATTTGAGTAAAGACAAGCAGAGGGTCATTTGTACAAGGAGAATGCTGTTTATTGCAACAAGAGGGGAGCCGTATATATCAATCAGCAGGCACAGTGGAAAACTACCCAGGTCAGAAGTTTACGTTCCCAGGCCCATCTGGCAATCAGGCATGTGTAGATAACAGGCTTGTGGTCAGGCCTTCTTGGAAGGAGAGGAACAGGACGTTTTATGTTAAATAAGCTTCTAGTCACAAGCTGGTCAGCAGATTCCCATGGGAAGGGCCCAACAGGATATATATATATATCCTGTTCAATAAATGAGCATCTTAGGTTTCCAGGGACATCAACGTCTGCCTTACCCATCATTGAAAAGCCTTACCAGGCCCCGCAGACCCTATCTTAGGTTGACAGATGTCCCCCAAGTCTTACCTGTCATTGATTGCTCACTTGTCCTGCAGGCTCGGCCAGGCCTGTGCTGAGGAGTTATCTGCTGCCAAGGAAATTGTGATTTGCTTTGTTTGAAAATGGTGCTGGGCTTGCAGCCTTCCCATGTGGCAAAGGCAGACTAACGTTAAAGGAGTGCTGCCCAGGGCTATAATCCTGAGGGCTAGCAACTCACTCCATTCCTTAATTCATTGACATGATAGTTGCAGTCCCCCTAGGGTGTCTCCCGAAAGGGGAGGCACCCTGGCCTCATTAATCTTAATAATTTGAGTAGCCAGTTGAGCCGTGTAATTTGTGAAATTGACATTAGAGAAGTTTGCTGATTAAGATTTAAAGTGCTCAGTTGTACTAGAGAATTGATAGTATTCTGGGAATTTAAGGCAGAGGCAGAGGCAACCTTCCCTGAGAGCCTATCCAGTGTGCCTGCCTGGCAATGCCAGAAACTGTAGCTGCATTGGCGGTGACCACAATAGCGGTCATAATGGCAGCCATGGTGCCAAAATCTCTCTTGTGTCATGTAAGGAAGAGCTGGCTGTCTCCTGAGTGTTCCACTGGCATAGGCACGATACCAGGAACATGAACCACCAAGGCTGATGCTTGACCATTCCAACAGCATTCCTGGGGGCAACAATTAAACACTTCTCCCACGGGAGTGTTATTGAATACAACAAAGGAAAAGGGTAAAAGGACATAGGCTGCAGATTTTCTGGTTATATTTTTTCTTTAATTGGGGGATGTTTTCTCTGACTCTGCCCTTGGGAATTAACTGTCTCTATGACCGGGAATATCACTCTGCCCCTCTGCTCTTCAGGAGGGCCTGAAGGAAGACAGAGAGAGCTAGAATGCTCAGGGATACGAGCAGTGGGACACAGCTCAAGGGACAATTTTCTTTCTTTCTTTTTTTGGTTTTTCCAGACAGGGTTTCTCTGTGCAGCTTTAGAGACTGCCCTGGAACTTTCTCTGTAGACCAGGCTGGCCTCGAACTCACAAAGATCTGACTGCCTCAGCCTCCCAAGTGCTGGGATTAAAGGCGTGCGCCACCAATGTCAGGCAAGGGAGAATTTTCTAAGTGTAGGCTTTAATTTGAGGATGTCTTGAGTTGAAGTTCTTCACCTTCCTCAGCCTCATCCCCGGAAGAGTGGGGATTGGACTCAGAGGGGGAAACATCAGAAGCTTGAAGGGACTTAACAGACTCTTGGCTTCCTCAACCCGTTCTTTCACTTTCATGTTATCACTAAGAAGTGTATTGGTTCATCACAGAGAAAAGGTTACAATGGGTATGGTATTTGGTCCTTCTTTTGTAATGGCTTTTGTAGGTCTCCCTTCACCTGCTCACAATCAGGAATATTGAGGTCACCAGAGACCAAAAACCAAGGGCTGGCCTCATGTACAGTTTTTAAGAAGCCTTTTGCTGTCTTATGTTTAATACCTGTCCACAATAAGAGAGTGGGAACTAGTGGCACCATATTCAATACATCCTCTCCTTACCTTAATGAGAACGCTGGTCAGCCTTCACGGGTGATCCTTCAGCATTTACCCTTCTTTTCCAGTCTCAGTGGGACCTCCACTTGTAGTGCTAGCACTACAACATTTTTCATGAATTTGGGCGAGGGACTAAGGATTTAAATAAAGACAAGACAGCGGGTCACTCTTGAAAGGAGAATGCCGTTTATTGCAACAAGAGGTGAGCCTTATATACCAGTCAATAGGCACAGTGGAAACCTACCCAGGTTGGAAGTTTATGTTCCCAGACCCATGTGGCAATCTGGCATGGGTGGATAACAGCAACTTGTGGTCAGGCCTTCTTGGAAGGAGGGGAACAGGATGTTTTATGTTAAATAAGCTCCTAGTCACAAGCTGTTCAGCATATCCCTGTGGAGGAAGGGCCTAACACTGTTTCACTTAGCATACTGTTGTCCAGGTTTATCCATACTATTGCAAATGACAGGATTCCCCTGGTTTTTAAGGTTTGAGGTATTGTATAATTAGGTAAGAATTTATGCATTTTAGTATCTTTTGCTACTTTATAGTGATGATTATTGAATCTAAGGACTCATGAATGCTAGGCAAGCACTCTAACATGGTACTAGATCATCAGTCCCTATTGCATTTATTTAAAAATTCTTGTGTGAGTATAGAGGCCAGAGAAACACATTGATGATGGTCCTCTCTTTGCATCTTGAGACAGGATCTCTTGTCCACAAGACTAGCTTATGGAGATTCCCCTGTCTCCATCTCTCACTTCACCACAGAAGTACTGGGAAAACAGATGCATAAGGTCAACTCAAGTTTACTTAGGTTGCAGGGAATGTGAATGCAGGTCTTCATGTTTCTGTGGCAAGCCATTTTCTCACTGAGCCATTTCTCCAGACTGGCATTCATTTCTAAAGATGACTTTGAAGTTTCCTTTTTCCTGTCCCCTGGGTTTGTGTTCCTTGTTTGATTTTCTTTTGAAGAAGACCTGTCACCTGGTAATGAAGCACCTGGATATTGTAGTCATCCTGTCTAGGTTTCCTATTGGCGGAGCCATTTTTCTCGTTCTATACCTTTGAACAAGTCACTTGATTTCACTCAACTTTAGAGTTGTCATTTGGAATAGAATAGCAACAGTCTATTTCCATACACTATTGTGAACATTGAACAGTGTTATCGATATCCCCTGAAGCAGTGTTTGTATCATGGTAGCACAAGGTGGACACTACTTATTATTATACCACACTCTTTCTTCATAGATTTCTGACAAGGATTTTGTCTCCATCAGTTGTCCCTTTTCTTTAATTTTTCTGGGAGTCTACATAGGTATTTCTGTTTTATCTTTTCTTTACTGTTCACATGTATTAACTCAGTTGGATATAATATTTTTTAAATCACAGGTTGATTTCCTAAGCTTTGAGAATACTTCTCCATGATCTTTTGATGCCCAGATTTGATGTCAACCTGGAAGTTCTATTTTCTTCCTGAAAAGTCCCTTCTCCTCCTATAATGATGCATGAAGACCTTTTTCTCTTGGACCTGGAATTAAATATATCATCAGATAAGAACGGGCAGGTTTAAGTCTGCCATAATTAATTTTTACATGACATTATACATGTCCTTTAATTTATAGTCAAATGACTTTCTTTAAGTCAAATGAAATTTTCATGTCTTTTTTTTGTATTTTGCTATTCTATCTGATAAAGTCATTTTTCTTAGGCTTCTTTTAAAAACTTATCTTTGGGTGCTGTGGGGAAGAGACAGATTTGTAAACCTTAGAGTGAGGTTCTGCCTGCCGGAGGCCGCTGTGGTGCAGAGACCCTCGGGTGAAGCCACCGTCACTATGTCTGACCAGGAGGCAAAACCTTCAACTGAGGACTTAGGGGATAAGAAGGAAGGAGAATACATTAAACTCAAAGTTATTGGACAGGATAGCAGTGAAATACATTTCAAAGTGAAAATGACAACACATCTCAAGAAACCCAAAGAGTCATACTGTCAAAGACAGGGCATTCCAATGAATTCACTCAGGTTTCTCTTTGAAGGTCAGAGAATTGCTGATGATCATACTCCAAAAGAACTGGGAATGGAGTAAGAGGGAGTGATTGAAGTTTATCAGGAGCAAACTGGGGGTCATTCGAGGGTTTAGATAATTCTTTTTTTTTCCTTTTCCCTCAATCCTTTTTTATTTTTAAAATAGTTCTTTTGTAATGTGGTGTTCAAAATGAAGATTGAATACTGGCACTCCATCTCTTTTAGACCATCTGGTAATCTGAATTATAGTGTTCAATATTCATTATTGGTTGTTTTTGTTGTGCTGATTTTTGGTGATCAGACCTCAGCTCCCATAATATTGCCCTTCTTGTTTTAAAAAAAATTCATGTGTGCACAGAGAGGCCACCCTTTTCATGACTGTGCATTTCAGGTTTGTGATGATAAAAAGATCAACTAGTGGGAGCTTTCCTATGACCTTCCAATTGGCCCTCAAGTTCCAGCATGCAGTTGTCTCACTCCTGGACTGTGATTTTCAGTGGGAGATGGAACTTTTTCAGAGAACTGAACTGTGGGAAAATGATCTTTCCTCAGCTTGAAGCTACTTTTAAAATATGAGGGTCTGGACCAAAAGACGAATATCACATTTGTAGTCAAGATGACAGATACAGTGAGAGTAATAACTAACTCCAAAGATGGCTTCACTGGAGAGGAAGAAGCGTCCTGAGAGTAAGACAGGCTGTCTGAAGGTCCCAGGAAAGCAGTTAGTAACAGTTACTCATGCAGAAGTGTATGCAACAGACACTGCTCCTTTTGGTTCTGTTTGTACTTTTTGGCCTGGGACATGGGTTTTCAAGGGACATCGTCTGTACCAGCTTCATTAAAAATAAACAATTATTTGTAAAAACCATAAAAAAACTTATCTTTGATCTCCTAGTTCTGTCTACTAAATTTCATTTTCTATGGGTTTAAAGGTTTTTAGAAGTAACTTTTTATCTTATTTGTTTTGGGATCCCAATTCCCAATGCATTAGAAAAGGCTATGGTAACAGTTATATTTTCAATGTAGAGAAATTTTTTCCTTCCTTATACTACACAATTTTTAAACTTCCTGTTTTTATTTAGCAGAGAAATGTTTTCATGCATTTTTGCAAATATAGATTATAGATATGTTTTACACTTTTAGTTATTATTTACTTAGGAAGACATTCACAGAGTCGGGAGGGGGAGTGTGGTTTGTTAGTTTGTTTTGGTGAACTTTCCGCCTCAGTCTTCTGAATGCTGAGATTAGAGACAAATGCTGCCACATCCAGCTTGGGTATCCTTTTCTGCCTGCCCAGCTTGACTGCCTTCCAGTCCTTGCTGCAGCTCAGCAGACAGCCCCATATGTGGGCATATATGTGCGGCGCTAACTGGAGTGGGGGAATTATCAAACAAACAGGCAATGTATAGCGTTAGGAGGGAGAATTTTGGGGGACACTGTGTTAAACGGGGGAAACGGAGAGTGGATATGACTATAGTTCATTGAACACATATATGAATGAGATTCCCAAAGTATAAAAGATTATTAAGAAGGAAGAGAATGCGAGAAGGGGGGTGATAAAGGAACGGTAGATTTGCTTTTTGTCTACTGTAGTTTCACCCTGATAAGCTGTAGAATGAGTGCCTTTGAATAATGGGGTATGAATTAAAGGTAGGGCAGCACGAGGGGGAGTTTTGCACCTAAGTCAAAGGACTTTGGTTTGCTTTCAGTAGGAAATAAGTCCCCATTTTTAATAGTGGCTGCCTGTGTGGTTTGAGACTTTCTGTGACATTGACCTTATTCTCCCTGAATGTCTCTAAGATTAGCATATGGAAAGCAACCCCACTTGAGTTAGCTTCAGATCTTCAGCACCCTTCCGGTGCCTCACATTGTGAGAAAACAGCCCAGCTTCCATCAAGCTCTGTTGCTCTCTGCTTGGGTCAGCATGAGTTATGAAGTGGTTAGCGGTGCTCCAGATGAATTCCGGTTTGTAAGCATTCTGCAGAAAGTCTGCATTTTCCCCCTGATTGTTAGAACTAATACACATTTCCAACAAAGCCTTAAAGAGTTTTATTATGTCATTTATTTGTGTTTTTCTGTGTCGTTGCCTCCATAGGCCAAGAGAGGGCATTGGAAACCCTGGTGCTTCAGTCACAGATAGTTACCAGCTGTTTGACGTGGGTACTAGCAAGGAACTTGGTTCTTCTGGAAGAGCAGCAAATGCTCATAACCACAGAGCTACCTATGTAGGCCCTAAATTTTCAACAATTGTTGCATGCTTTTGGCCACTCCATTCTGAATTTTTAGGAATAAATTTAAACTAACGATTCAAACCAAATGTTTATGACAAAGCATCATGCAATAATTGATATAGTTTCAAATCAACAGAAAAATATCAGTCTACCAATTTTCTAGTTCCTAAATTTGGCCCTACAGATAATTTGCATTGGCAGTGTGTGGGAATTGCTGTGTACATACTTCTTATGACCTGTCTATAAGACTGTGATCCAGTAGGTTTATTGTGGGGCCTCGAAGTATGCATTGTGTGTGTGGGTGTGCGTATACATGTAGGTGTGAATGTACACATGTACTTGTGGAGGCCAGTGGCAGACCTCAGATGCCATTCCTCAGGAACCACACATACGGAATTTTGAAACAGGATCTCTCCTCTCTCTCTGGGACTCAGGACTTCTGATTACACCAGGTGGCTGGCCAGCTCCGGGGATCTGCCATCTGTCTCACCAGTGCAGTTTCCAATCCCAACCAGATCTAACTTTTTAGGTGGGTGCTAGGGAATGAACTCAGATCCTCAAGCTTGTATGAAAAGCTCTTTAGCAACTGAGTTCTGTCCCTATCAAAATCGAATGCATCGTAAGCCTTTTTCTAGGTACTCTTTTAATCAGCAAGATTTTCAAGTCACTGACTTAATCTAGAGAGTCTAAACCTTTTGTAAGTATATTATTATTATTTCATATGCTGGAGCATTATTCTATTTTTATTTAGATTCTCTTATATCCAAGCTCTTTAGAATAGCAGAGTGTATTTTATTCTTTTCTGTAAGAGAAATTTTGAATTACCATTTATTTTTTCATTTATAGTTTCACAATAACTGTGAGATGGAGCACAGTGTTGCAGACAGACGCGATGACTCTAGCTATAGGTGGTCAGAACTACAGTTGAATAGGGCATGTTTCAAGAAGGCCACAATGACCCCATACAGATTTACATCTGGCATTCTAAGATATGGAGAATTAATTTCATCATATGTTGCAATTATGTGGGGGAAAGTCTATTGTGGCTTTGAAGACGACAGTGGAAAATTGATGAGGAACACTGGGCAGGGACAACTGGAGGTCAGCAAGGGCTTTTGTGGGCAGATGTTGCATGCAGGGGCAGAATCCTTTATAGATATTGTTAAACAAAGATGCTTCCCATGTACAAGCATTTTAAAAAATCAGAATTGTTTCAGAACTTTGCTACTGACTTAGTTGCCAGGAATGAAACACACAGAGCAGACAGTTGTAAATGATTTAGTTCACCCAGTATTACTTGGGGCTTGGTTATTTAGATTAATACATAATGGAAATGTTCTGATGAACAATGTTCACACTTAGAAGGGAGTATGAAAACGTACAGAACCAAAGTCATTTGTTTTTAAACCTAGGAACTCTACCCTCCAGCTATGAAGTGTGGGAACACCAGACCTTGAGCAGAGACCCACTTCCCCATGGCCTGGGAGTAGGCAGCTGTAAGACAATGTTTACTAAAGACAATGTTTACTAAAAACAATACAATGCCCGGGGCAATAAGTTTCTGGAAAAGGCCTGCCCACGGAAACCGCCCTGACCTTGACCTTGTCCAAAGACTAACCTTGTCTTCTGCCACGCCCAGATCAGTTTTTGGTGTCAGAGCAGAACCAGCCAGGGTAGAGGAGAGAGCAGAAGCTTCTCTGGTGGGAGCCTTTCTTAGGAAGTTTTCTTGAACCTTTTTGGAGCCTGCTTAAAGTTTTCTTTATATCGTTGAACGAGTCTCTGTGTTGTCAATGCCCGACACCCTCCGCACGTTCTCGGACACAGGCTGAGTGGCAGGCGTGACAATGAAGCATCTAGTTTCCCTCTGTAGTGCCAACTCTAAGAAGTGGAGCAACACGCGAAGAGAGATTAATTGAGAAACCCTGACAGATCCACCCCTCTGGATCTCTGTCTAGCTACCTGAAGGACAGTTGTGGCTTCACTGATACAGGCTAAGATAGGGGGACGTGGAGCTATTATCATTGTGAACAGGACACAACTGTAAGACCCTTTAAGAGAAAACTAGTTCCTCCTGGTCAAGAGGATGAAACCCTGGCCTGGGCAGAGACCTAACAGTCCTCTTGGGCAGGTCAACCACCCCTCCTCTGGATGAAGGACCACCTGCAGAGTGTGGGCTCACCTTAAGCCATGTTGAAGAGACAGGAGGACTTATCATTCCATTAGTGAGATTCTGCACTTTTCCTTCCCAGAATTCTTGCCCACTTATGTAGTCCCTATGTGCCAAACCACTGGGCCTGCTCATCTTTGGGTCCCCCCTGCCAAAGCTGTTGTGTTTTCTTTCTTCTGGATCTTTCATATGATGGTCAGAATGGAAGCATGGCTTTCCTGGAGCCTTGGGCTCCCTTACACCATCTCTAAAGCTCCTGCTCCCCACTCCTCCCCCATCCCCACCTCGACTCCCCTTGTGGCTGACCTCCAACCCTGCTTAACTCATAGGGCATTTCCCTTCCCTCCTCTCCATTCTCCTCTTCTGGGTATCTGCTAGGATTTACAGCTTGCATACCCTGGGGTGTTTTTCTTTTGAGCTCTAATAATATTATTCTCAAGCTGCTGTTTGAGTCTGACCTAAACTTTTTTCTTCTTATTTTTTTTAATTAATGTGACTAAGAATTCCAAGAATAGATCCCAACTTCTCTGATGCCATCTGGGAGCCATAAGGGACTCCCTCCAATTTCTGGGAGCCAAAGAGAGGGTTCTGGTCTTACAGCATAGTTTTTCTGTCAGACTGCAGCCTGATAACACAGATACGCCATGCTCCATAGGATAAATCAGTAAACCAAAACTGCTGAGGCTGCTAGATAATTCTGTACTAAGTAAATAATGGTAGGAGAGATCTGAATGGTCTGTGATACTGTACATAACAGCAGGCTCTCAGTCAGGGTTCCCACTCCCTTAAGAGCTCTAACTTTCATCACATCCTCTTTCTAGTTTCTTCTACCTCACATTCTGTGTGTAAGCACAACTCAAGCCTCAAGGAAGAAAAGCACTTAGAAGCTTTTGGGAGTTAGAATTCATCAAAAAGATTCTGGAGGTAGATTATTATACTATGAATAAGGCAAGATTTTAAATAATTTCAATTGCATCAAGTGAGCATCTATGATTGGCAAAAAAAGCTATTTCTTGCATGAAATATGTCAATGACAGGTGTGCAAACAGCTTACGTGTTTTCTCTTGCTCAGATATTTTAAACCAAGTTCTGGCATACAAAACATCCTTACATGTGAGTGCATTTGCGTGCATATATGTGTGCTCAACACACGCTTTAACATTTACACCATAACCTAGGATGCTGTATTGGTTTTCTATGCTACATAATGAATTACCAAAAAAATCAGTGGCTTACAACAAGTTTAATCTGTTATCTGGTATTAGTTTATTATCATAAACCTGACACGCTTTAATTGGATTTTCTGCTCATTGCTTCAAGGCTGAAATCAAAATGTCAGCTGACAACATCCGCATCTGAAGACACAGCTATGAAAGTCCACTACCCAGCTTTCACAGCATCAGCAGGATTCCTCTCCTTGGAGTTTTGGGACAACTATTTTAGTCGTAGTTGTTGGCCAGGGACCACTTGGCTCCTGGCATCAGTTCCACAGGTAGCCTTGGGGTTTCACTCCATAGGCCTTCCTCCTGCCTCACAGAACTTTATGTGTCAAAGGCCAGACATAGAGGCTTACTTGATTAGATCAGGCTTACTAAAAATAAACCTCCTTTGATTTAACCAAGAGATAATTGATTAATTAGGTATCTTCATTGCATCTATAAAATTCCTTCATCTCCACCATAATATATAACTCAGTCTTGAGAAATTACATAAAACTTCACCCTAGGCACAGACTGTCTACACCCCTGGATAATATTAGATAAGGGGCAAACACTAGGCAGAGATTTAAAGAACCATTTAGAATTCATCCGGCAATAAGTTTCTGGCGTTGTTTGTTCAGTCCCAATGCTCATACCCTGACTTGTGATGCTGACATGGTCAGAATCCCTGCTGATGAGTTGACTCTACTTCCCCCCACTGCCTTGAGTTTCTGGTTCACCACTTGTGCTTCGTCTTGGCCTCAATGGCAGATGACTTCATTTGGCCTCCTGTATTTTGCTTAGTGCTCTGCTAGAATAGGCTCAACCCTAGGCACTGGCCCTGCCTCAAGACGGCCACCGGTAGTGGACCACTTGGCTGCTGATCATAGATACGGGAAACATCTATGACCCCTTGTTAGAAGAAGGGGAAATGGAAGTAGAAATAGCTGCAGGGACAGCTACTAGTAGATACAATTGTCACACACTGTTTGGGTGGCCAGACCTAGTAACAGAAGTAAAGGAAACAGTAGGGAGAAAGCCTTCTAACCAGCAAGTCCTGTGATTGGAGGGCCCTGGGAGATGTGAAATTCCCTTTGAAGCTGCTGCATGGGACAGGGACGGTGTGCCTTCTTCTCATCTATTCTATGTGGGACCTGCAAATACATTTTCCTGGAATCTCTTATCGTTAAGTCAAAACACACTTCTTCATACAAACCACGTTTACTATTATTTAGGCATGTAGAAAGCTTTCATGAAGAAGCAGATTGTCTTGTGAGTACTTAGCTTGTGTGAGGCCCTGATTCAGTCTCCTTACATCACCAAAAACTATCTCTATGTTTGAGTTCCAGCACCTACCATTTCGTCTCTCTGGGCACTTGGTTTAGATACTTCTGTTAAGTAGTTTTCCAATGCTTAAAAAAATGACAACAAACAAACAAACACTCTTGGAATAATTTTCCAAAGAGCTTGAAACCTTCATTTAGACTCATAGTAGAAGAGTCCTTTGCCAGCTGGCCGTTGATTTGGGTCCCTCATGACAACAAAGATCAGAAGATTTATGGATAGGTCTCACCACCTGAAAGGTTCCAGTAATTATGCATGTACATATATGCACGTAACAGGAAGTAATAAAAAACGGAGGCTGTGAATTTGAGAAAGGACAAGGAGGGGTAATTAAAAGATAAGTTTCCTTTAAAAGAAGAAGAATCCAGAACGTTCTCATGGCACTATTCTTGTGATTGGAAGGCAGCTGTTGTAGTGACCAGTCCTCCATTTTAGCAGCCATGACAGGCTAGCATGTGCTTGCATGACCTTGCTGCTCCTGTCCTGGGCACTAAGGTCAGATGCCCTCCTCGTGGCAAGGAGCCAATCAGAAGTTAGCTGGCAGGGCTGTGCTTTATGGCTCTGGGTGTGCTTTACGGACAAGTGCACAACAGTGACATGCAGAACATAGCAACCGCCCTGGGAGGGCCTATGGGCCATAACAACCAGTTGACCAATCAACACAGGGCACGTCACCCAAACCTGGAAGCGCACCAATCCTGAGACTGTTTCATACCCCTAGATACTCCCCTTATGCTGCCCTTTAAGGTCCCTGCCTCAAGGTTGCTTGGGGTCCTTCTCCAGCCATTCAACATGGTGGCAGGGTGGAGGGCCTGAGCTAATGGGGTTAGCTCGTTAAACATCTACAATAAAAGACTCTTTGCTTTTGCATCGAAATGGGCCTCTTGGTGATTTTGGGGTTCAGAATTTAGGTACAACACTGTGTTCACCATGATTACACCAACACCACACCAATACCCAGGCTTCCAGATCCAGTGATAGAGGAAGCCTGGCATTTTAGCATGCTCCTGCTTAAGAAATATTTTCTATTATTTAAACGGAGTCATACCTGATGAATTGGAGCACGTATCACTTACATTTCATAGAAGAGAAAACTCAGGCCAGGAAAAGTGGTCTCAGCTAGTGGAGGTAAGATTATAATTGGATCCGAAGATTGCAGAATTCTTAGCTTCCTTTCTGCCTCTCTTCATTGCTCCCCACACTCTAGAGCAATAGTTTTCAACCTTCCTAATGTGCAACCCTTTAATACAGGCGACCTCCAAACATAAAATTATTTTCACTGCTACATTGTAGCTGTAATTTTGTTATTGTTATGAATCATAATGTAAATATTTTTGGAGATAGTCGTTTGTTAAAGGGGTCATGACCCACAGGACGCCCTAGAGACACTGAGCCATATGAGGAGGTGCCCTGGCCATCAGGGCACAACGGAGGTCTAGCCCGCAGGAGCCTGGAATGACGGGACAAGAGACAAGGGAAGTGGACAGCGAGTCAACTTGACTGATCAAGCTGTATTTAATGAGAATTTCATATAGGCTTATACAGGGGAAATGATGTAGGGCAATGGGGCAGAGGAATGCAGGACAATGAGGGAGGGGTCGTTGCCTAGTGACCAGGCCACTAAAGGTGAGCAGATAGTAGGTAGTGGCAAGGTGAAAGGGTCACAGAAGTTGTTTGTGGAATGTTTCCTGTTTTGCCATAGGCTATTCCTGTGAGCCCAAGTTCTATTCATTAGGAAGCTGGGGATGGGGATGGACTATTCTTATAAAAGGCTGGCAATATTTGCAAGAGATTCTAAATAACAATGATGGCTCCCGACAAGGAGGTATCTTGTACTTTGTAATGACTACACAGAGGAATGCTACTGCCATGTAGTTTGGCAGGAACAATGAATGTACCTCAACATCTTGTAATACACTACAGAATGTTCTAGCCCCAATTATCAACCATATAGGGGCTCTTCTGAACAAATCTTGGTAGTCATTAACTCTTATGGAGTCAGTCAATATTTGATTCTGTTACCTACATTAATATCCCTGGTTCAGATGTCTTTCAAGGGCTTTGAGTTTATGGATAGAACTGAACCCCTCTCTTCAACTATCTCAGGCTCAAAATATCTAATCATCATGTATTTAGTCAGTTTTCTGATAGTTTGTTATATCAAAAAATTTGAGGCAGAGTCTGATTATGTAACATATATTGGCCTTGAAGATGTGTTCTTCTGACCTTAGCCTCTGGAGGGCTGAGGTTATAAGTATTTTTTTCCAGAAGTGCTTAACAGTATAATTACAATGGAAAAGGGGGTGGGTAGTTAAAATAGAATTGCCAGTCACTGGTGGAAATTTGCTTATCCATAAAAACTGAAGTTTTCATATCAGTATCTTCAGTCTGTTCTTTTTCTTTTTTTACCTTAATATATGTTTTTATTTAAACTCGAAACATGAATGCTTCACATGTCAATCCCAGCTACCTCTCCTATCCCTCCTCCCTTGTCCCTCCACCAGCCCCCCCACAGTCCCCCACCCAATCACCACATCATTCCCCAGGGAGGGTGAGACCCTCCTTGGGGGGATCTCCAGAGTCTGTCATTTCATCCAGGGAAGGACCTAGGCCCTTCCCCATGTGTCCAGGCTGAGACAGCATCCCTCTATTTGGAATGAGCTCCCAAAGTTCATTCGTATGCCATGGTAAACACTGATCTATTACCAAGGCCCCAGTGATTTCTGTGGCCTCCTCACTGACACTACATTTATGGAGTCTGGATCAGTCCCCTGTTGGCCTCTCTGCCATCAGTCTGGTGTTCAAGAGCTCCCCCTTATCTGGTCAGCTGTCTTTGTGGGATTCACCATCATGGTCTTGACCCCTTTGCTCATCACTCTTGAGGTTATAACTATAGACCTCTATGCTCAACTAATTCCACTTTTTTGATTACTGTTTATTTCTGAATGGTGATATAAATATTAAGGTTAATATTCATTGTGATTGATAGGCAGGTCTATAAATAACTTTCTAGTCTGTAAACTTTTCCATTTCCTTTTTATTTTGGTAATTTTAGAAAATTCAAAGTAGTCATCTTCCACAAATCTGATGATAAATGTTGAAGATTATATGGAAAGAGAAGAACCCTTGGTTACTGTTGGTGAAAGTGCAAATTAATAAAGCCATTATTGAAATCAGCTTGAAAACTTCAAAAAATTAAAAAATAGGACCTCCACGTTACCCAGCTATTTTACTCCCCATCACAGAAATATTTGTGCTCCCATTGTTATTGCTACTTTACTATAGCAAATAGCCAGAATCTATATAGATGTCTGTCGAAAGATGGATTAATATGCAAATCTAAACAAGAATGCAATCACAAAATTATCATGAAGATAGATATACTTAGAATATATGATATTAAGTGAGGTCACACAATCTCAGAAAAGAAGAGAAAATATGAGGTCTCATTTGTATGCTGAACCTATGCAATGTGTATATGTGAACAAATATATATGTGTGTATGGTATAATACTAGAAAAGAGAATAAGAAAGTCCAAATATTATGGGGTAAGGAAGGACTGAATGCAAGTCATGGACATGATATAGGAAAGAGCTAATTATTTTTCTAGTTCTAACTCTGTCATGTGTTTTCATCTTGGGTGGTTGATAAGTACATAAAATATATTCATTAGTGAAAGTGTAAAATCCAATGTGAAGCTCACAGCTTCAGGAACCAGATTTCAACTCTATGGAAGTTCGTTGAGATGTGTAGCCTTTGGGTCTGGTTAATGTCAGTGTATATTTTTTACTTCTAAGATTTTAAATAATTAAGTTCATTAAATATTTTTAAATTAATCATTTGTTTTGCTGATTTAGTTGAATGCAGCCTATGTGGCACTAAATCTCTGGCATATTTGTAAGTGGCTTTCTGATTTGACTATGAGTTTGACTAAGTTTGTGTTTGATCGTTTTAGTTTTGGTAAGCGTATTCAGAGATAGAATTTTGTTTGTCTGACAGGAGCATATAATGTCTATTTCTTTCTTTGATGATTTTAGCAGCAGTCTCTGATTAACACCTACCTTCAATGACTTAGTCATTCACGCAAAACTCCCAGTTAGTGTTTCCCACCCTTCTACACATTACAGAGGAAAGGCAGGGAGAATACTTGGTTCTTTTCTTGCAGTGTTAGTGTAGAATTTTAGACGGAGACCTAGTTGGTATGTTGGGAGTAGTCTCCTTGCTTCTTCAGGTGCTGAGCATGAGGAGATGAGCTATAGGGCTGAGCGGCTTGCTGCACAGCTCTGAATCTGTCAGTTGTATCCAGTGCACAGCTCTGAATCTGTCAGTTGTACCCAGTGCATCTCCAGAGGTCGATTTCACCTTGGTTCTTCCCTGACCTCAATGTTTGTCTCTCATCGACACGCTTGACTGAGTTCTATTATTGATGCCATCCTAGTGTATTTTCTTCTCTTTTTATTGATTTGCATCAAGTGTACTGAATATTGGGTTCACTGTGGCATTTTCATACATTCCATAATTCATCTTATAGCTAAAATTTCTCAGTTTTCCAAGCCTAATTATTATTGAATCTCTAAAATAATACTTGATTGAAAGAGAGGTCCTGTAGAGAGAGAGACAGAGGAAAACAAACAGTAGTACATGGAGTTTTTCTCAGTCTAATCTCTTTGTGTGGTCTTTTGAAAACTCAAGCCAAGTTACATAAGATACCACTCTGTGATGGAAACTTTAAAATTGTGAGTGAGTGTGTGTGTGTGTGTGTGTGTGTGTGTGTGTGTATGTGCCTGTGTGTCTGCAGACATACACGTGCACACTTGCCATGGTGAGCATGGGAGTTCAGAAGACAGTTTTCAGGAGAGGGATCCTTTCAGTGGGATCCATGGATATATCTCAGGTCATTAGACTTGTGTGACAAATGCTTTTGTCAGCTGAGCCATCTTGCCAGGTCCTGGGATGGAAATTTTTATTGGCCGACATCAGCCATCAAAACCAAGGCCAAGCTGCTTAAGGAAGCCGATTGTCTTCTGACTGCTCCTCAACCTTCCTCTGATTTGGCCCAGCTGCATTTTTCAAGCTTCAGACACATTGGCTAGTCTCCCAAATGCTGCTGTTTCTCCAGATTATAGCTGTTCTACTCACTGTGTCTCTTCTCTTCTAATTTCTTTGTGCCTTTTGAAGTCACAAGTCATATTGCTAATTATGCCACTTTTATGATTAAAATTTTTAAACAGCATCTTGGACCTTAAGACAATGTTTCCTTGTGACGATATATTGTTTATAATCAAATAAAGTTTGCTTGGAGATCAGAATGCAAAGCTAGCCACAGCCACAGAAGCTGGGCAGTAATGGCATACACCTTTAATCCCAGCACTTGTGAGACAGAGGCAGATGAATCTCTGTGGGTTCAAGGCCACGCTGCGTTACATGAGAGTGAATCAGTCTAAAAGAGAAGCAGAGCTCAGGCCTTTAATCCCAGCATTAGAGAGAATATAGGGAGCTCAGTGCAGTCTCAGGAGCAATCTGAGATTTGGAGAGGAGCAGTGCAGTCCGGAGATGCAATCTGACGTTTCGTGGATTGCCCCTTCAGTCTGAGCTTTGGTAGAAGTGAGAGCTTTTTGGTGGTTTGGCCACTTTGTTTTTCTGATCTTCAGCCTGAACCCAATACCTGTTTCTGGGTTTTCATTATTTGTTCTATGTTTCCTTTACCTCTATTCCTCAGATCTCAGCTTAGATGTTATTTCTTCTGTGGACCCTTCCTGACATGATGTTGTGTTCCCGATCTCTCTGGGATTGTTCTATACTGTGTCTGCCACAGATCAGTCAATGTTCATTATTTTCGGTGTGCCTTTTTCCCCCTCATATGTGTCTCAGTTTGGATGACACATTACATAATCAGTCCTCTAAATCCAGATGCCCGGAACAATGTGATACGCAGACGCTATTGTGCCTTTCCTTGGCATTGTTCTTGTAATTGCACCTAGTGTGTTTCACAGGCAATTACAGGTCCCTGTTTGATGGGTAGCCTTTGTTAAGGAGTGACTTGTATGTCTTCCAACACTTATATCTTAATTTCAACTCACAATGTGACTACATTGGACTGAGGACTTTATGGCTAAATGAGGCATACAAGTAGGGTGCGTGTCCTTAAGAGGGACAGACATAAGAAGAAGGAAAGACATGGTGATGGCCACACAGAGAAGACCAACACCAGCTGTGTATGGAGTAAGGACACGGACCCTGCCTACCAAACAGAGAGGCTTCAGGAGAAAACGAACTTGCAGCACCTTGGTCTGGGACTTCCAGCCTCTCTCACTGGCAGAGAATAAATCTCCATCTGTTAAGCTATCCAGTCTGTGGCTCTTGGTTGGGGTAACTCTAGGTGGCAAGGGCAGCTTTTCCAAGGCTACTTTCTTCATGTCCACCTTGCTGTCATCTGTCCTCACCGGCACGCTGGCCTGTGCAGCATAAGGCTCATCTGAGGAATGGTACAACATTGGGGATGATATCCAATGAAAGAGATACAGTAGGAACCTAGTCTTTTCCCTTGATTCCTATCATGTAGCTCCTATAAGTTTTGAATGTTCCTGAGTGATAAGAATCAATGTCTTTTGCTATTCATAATTTACTTCCTTGACCATACCAGAGTTTTGCTAATGAGGTAGGTGGTTTAAGATGGGACCTCTACCTAGCCCAGGAAGTGGCCAGTTAGAACAGACTCCAAATATCAGAGATTTGGAGTGTTGAAATTTCCCACTTACTTGGTGTTGAGAGGGGTGCTGAAGATTAAGCTTTAAAAGGTGTTTAACAAAAACATGGCAAGCTTTTCATAAGCTTCTCTATGGCCGAATGAATGTGACTCAGAGTGATCCTGGGATATCTTCACCTCCCCATTCACTTGGCCATACTTGGATCCATCTGTGTTTTTCATTTGCCTGTTCCTATATGTCCATTTCAAAATAGTTTATAACAAATTTGTGTTTTACAGCTATTTCCTCTGAATTAAAACAGTCTTCTCTGGGAGGAGGCAAGAGGCTTATAATATTTAGGAAGTTCAGCAAACTTACAGGGCTCAGGAAACACAGGAAACTAACAAGACCCACAGGCCCCTTCCTACGATTATATAGCCAATGAACAGTTAATTGCTAAAGAGGAGACTCTTCTGTGGAGCTACAAGGTTTCAGAGTTGACTAAAGTTGACTGATTGATTAGAAGTACAGCCCAGAGCCGGAAAAACATGATTATTATCTGAAATGGAGACAGTTTTGTGGAATTAGGCACTTAACTTGTGGAATCTGATGCTATCTCCAGGTAGTACTGTTTTGGCTTTTGTTTTGGGCCAACTTGACACAAGCTAAAGTTTTGTGAGAGGAGAGAACATCAGTTGGGAAACTAAGATTGACCCGCTGCCAAGCCTGTGGGAAATTTGAATTGATGTTTATTGTGGGAAGTCCCAACTCACTGTTGGTGGTGCCACCTCTGGATTGGTGGTCCTGGGTGTTATAAAAAGGCAGGCCGAGGAAGTCATGAGGAGCAAACCAGTAAGCACCACCCAACGATGGCCTCTGCTTCAGTTCGTATATCCAGGTTTCTGCCTTGACTTCCCTGGCTATGTGATGAAAAAAAAGAAAACAAAAAAATCCCTTTCTACCCAAATTGCTTTTGGTCATGGTGTTTTATCACAGAAAGACAAACCCTAATTAAGATAGGTACATAGTGTCAAAATTAATTAAATCAAAGGTCTTCCAGATGGTATGCACTTAACAATTGTTTTGTTTGTGGCGAAACTCTCCCTTACATCTCATCGCAGAAGTGTGTTCTGTGCTTAGTATAAAATAATGGTTCCTTTTCCTTTCACAGTAGGAAATTCTCTAAGGAGAAGTTGACTTTCTGTAACTGTTGGAGTTGTTTAAGCAGTTTGTTTTCTCACATTTGTCTTTGGGGTCTAAATTGGAAGGCAATTGCCTAGGAAGCGAAGAGGGAGCCAAAGTGAGGAGCAGAGAGACTAGAGACATGAAGATACATTGGAGTTCAGGCAGATGTGCCAGAACTAGCTCCCCCAAGTCTCCAGCTTCAAAATATCAAGTTCTATGTGACAGAGACTGAACCATTTATCATGCAAACAGACATTAACCTGGCTCACAGGCTGCAGACACTGAGTATGTCTTTCTGAGCAAGATGAGCTAGAACTAGGACCTGCCTATGTCAGGAAGGTGAGCCTGTGGACCGCACCAGGTGATTGAATTGAAACCAAGTGCAATTCAGTGACCCCAAGCAGGGTTGTTGAGTACTCTTTGTTGCTGTATAAGGCAGCCTAGCTCTACCCTTCAGATCTTGCAAAGGTATCATTATGGCCAACACTAGTTTGAAATCGAACAGTCGAAGTCATGTGACTCTCCCTTATCCAAGCTGATACACTGTGAATCTACCACAAGCACTCAAACGTTTTGTTAAAGAGACTGATATTATGTGATAGTGATATTAGTGGTCTCATAGCATTGTGATTTGTCTTCCAAGTGTAGAAGAGGTTTATAAAACACAGAATCTTCTCCAGGGATATCATGTATCACATTTGCTCTTCAGACTTTGAGAGTGTTTGAGGTATGGTACAATCTTCTTCACATAATAGAGGTCTTATTGGCTATACAAAGACACTTACCATAATTGGCTATCAGACTGATTTCTAATATAGCCAAAATATAGAGATTTATAAAGTTTATCAAGCAGTTGTTTTTACTGTTTCATAATCACCCTTAAATGGCTGTATTTACAGATTCCAGGGAGGAAAAAATATCCCCATCCATCCTAGGTGCTTCAGCTGTGTAATGAGCATTCTATGCCAGAAACACGGATGAACATGTTTGTGTCTTTCTACAAAGTTAGAATTTATTAAATAACAACAAATCCACATGATTTAGTGGTTTAATGATAAAAATTTCTCAAGAAAGAATCTACCTACCTTGGTAGTCTGGCCAAGATAAATTCACATTCTTTTCTTTCACTCTTAATTACTAATATTAACTCATACATCACACAGCACACAGTAATATCTATCATCTATCTATCTATCTATCTATCTATCTATCTATCTATCATCTATCTATCCTCTCTATCTCTCTGTCTCTGTCTCTGTCTCTCTCTCTTGTGTGTGTGTGTGTGTGTCTTTTAGAATGAAAGCAAGTTAAAAAGGCTACAGCAGAGTTGAACGGATTTCAGAAGTAGGCTGAGAGTTCGCATTTGGTAAGATAATGATCAGACTAGAGCCCCGTGGGAATCAGGGTTTGAGAACAAAGATCTCCTAGCTGAAAGGTGAAAGACTGAAGAGGGCCTGAAAACAGGGCACAGGTCCGGATGAAAACAATTGGCTGGTAGGGAGACAGAGTAGGACATATCAACTGTTGGAGACAGCTGAGCTGAAGCTACAGGGATGGTTGGAGAATCCTCTGCCCTTTAGTTCTGCACACACACACACACACACACACACACCACACACACACACATACACACACACACACACACACAGAGAGAGAGAGACAGACAGACAGAGAGAGAGAGACAGAGAGAGGAGGAGAGGGGGAGAGACACTATTTAGGCACATACCACAAGCACTATGCAGGCACACACGCACGAGCACACACAGACACACACTATATGCAGGCACACACCCTAGGTACCAGATGACAAGCAAACGCTTGGGCAATGGCATCACAGCATTAGGTGTCCTTCCCTTGGTCTAGAATGTCTGATAAGTTCTTGGGCCTGGCTTCTCTGATATCATTTTTATAAACCCATGTGCCCTGCAGTTTCACCTCACCCTGATATTCTTAGAGAGTCGTTTCTTTTCTATTCTCAGGAGCAAGTCATTTATCAGTCTGTTCCAGATGGGCGGTGCCTGAGACATGCTACAGTTACTGGGTCCACCCACACTGTCATTATTTTCCCTTAAAATAAAGTCAAAAACTTCTTGTAAAATGGAGTCTCCTAGGGCAAAGCACAGCCTGCAAAATTATTCTTTTACTCAATATGGACTAAGTTAGAGTAGCTTGATTTCAATTGCTTCCCACCTTGTAAATTAGACTGGCCAAGACCAGAGGTAGACATGTACTGTACTTGGTAGTTTGTCAGCCTAGTGTTTAGGAAGCCCTGGGCTTGATTCTCCAGAACTACATAAACTGGATATGATGGTACATGCCTGTAACGCAGCACTTAAAGACAAGGTAATGTCAGAAATATCAGAAGTTCAAGATCTGTTTTGGTCACAGAACAAGCTAGAGCCAGAGTGGGATGTGGGGATCCCTGTCTGAAAACAGGAACAAGACATAAACTGACATTAGATAAATAAGAAGCAAAACTAACCTAACTTAACCTATACTAAACTAAAAGTTCATACATTTTAAGCAATCACTTATTTTATTTTCTGGTATGCGTGTCTGAGTGAGTGTATATGCACCACAGGTTTGCAGGACCTTGTGGAAGTGAGAAGATTGTGTCCAGTCAACTGGACCAGGAGCTACAGATGTTTGTGAGCTTCTAGGACCTGGACCTGGTTTCCTCTGGAAGGGCAGTAAGTGCTCATAATCACTGACTGAGTCATCTCTCCAGCTGTAGGAGTTTAGTATGGCACAATGTGTGTTTCACAGTTGCATGCAGGAGTGGCCACAGACACGGGACTGAAAGAGATGGGTTGAATTTGGACTTTTAGGGCGGGAGAAAAATATATGGTGAAGTGGCCAGGAAAATGTGGAAAACAAAGGACAAAGATTTTTTTCAGTTCACCTTGTTAGACAGATTTAAGTCAGTGCAATCTCCATTGCTAAGAGTTGTTTAATGTCTTCCCCTTCTTGACATGGAAGAGAGATATCTCTGCAGCCCAAACAGTACTTAAACTTGGGATCCTCCTCTCTCAGCTTCCCAAGAGCTCAGAGTAGAGGCCTGGGCCACTCATCTCGGCAAGGGAAGGCTACATCTCAAGGATCGTGGCTTCCTTAGTGAAAAACAAAAACAAACAAAAGTATCCGTGCTTTAGGAAAGAAAAACTTGGGCTTTGATATAGACTTTTCCCTACTTCTTCTGGTTTTCAGTGTTTCTTTTTGTTTGCTTGTTTTTTTTCTTACTTGAAATCATGTATACGGCAAAGGAACACATTATGCGTGGGATGCTCATAAATTATCTAGTTTCCCCCTTTGTCCCCAGTTTTTCCTTTTCTGCCTTTTTCTGCATTCAGTGTGAATAGGGGAGACATGAGAATTCCAGAAAGACATAATACGTGGTAGCACAGAAACACTTTGTTCTGTAGACTGCCCAGGGACCAGCAGTTTGCAGTGGAACATGATCCGCCATTGTGTTGCCTGCTCGTATTGAAAGCCGGTACATGTTGCAACATTTTGATTCCCAAACGATTCATCACCATAGCATCTGAACAATGGCTGCAGTGTTTAGATAAGTGATAATTCTCATTCGTGGCGTTCAGTTGCTTTCTTTCTAGGGTACTTGAAATGACTCTGTTCCTTCACAAAGGTCCCGAGAACACAGGCAAATTTTATTTTCTACTTAGTAATGTCACTTGGGGCACTTAACCTAGGATTCAGGGCTCTCACCCATTTTTAAAGTCTTCCATTTGGCCACTATGTTGGATGCACATGCTTACATTTAACTGGGCAAGACTCCCCAAATAGACACATTAGCTACTTTGGAAAAAATGTCACCAATGGAGTTACTGGTCAAATTGTTACTGGAACATAGACAGACTTCTATTTATCCAATTAAATCTCTGGCATCATTTTTTAAAATATGGATAATTGCAGGTTGCTAGTATTCTCCCTTTAATTGGTTTTGATTATGCACAATGGTTTTCTGATCTCTCCAGCTGCTTCATTAGAATTTAAGAGAGAAAAATGACCCCGTGACCCTCCTCTCTCAGCCTAATGAGAAAGACATCAGCAAACCAGAAATGCAAATGTACTTTCTTGACTCTTTCCCTTTTAATACAAATATGATGATAACTGACTCTTTCTACACCAGCTCCTTCTGCTTAGACTTACACATGGGAAGCTGTGTGTGGATCTGACGGCAGAGTAGAGGAACCTGCATTGTTCAAAAGCCATGCAGATAGGTGAGAAACGAGCTGAGATAACAAGAAGGAGGAAATGGTAATAAATCATTAATGATAATCAAAAAGATCTTGATAAATCAGCGGTTAGAATCTAGCAAGTCTCTAAGGCTTCATAAAATGCCCCGACTGCTGCCAGCGTAGGCACGAGATGTCTTGGATGCGAGCCATCATGTCATATTTCCCTGGGTCTTTTACTGTTGCAGATCATCCGTCTCTCCTCCCAGATCATCAACACAGCTCTCAGGAATGAAAAGACTTTTCTCCTCTGAGGGCTGCGAAACTGAAACCAACTCCAGCCACTAGAGGACTCTCTCCTCTTTGGAAAAAGAAAACAAAAATCTCATCTCAACTATGAGATGGGAATGACAAAGACACAGTCAAGCTGGATATAAAATAAACTAGTGTGATTTTTCAAAGGTGTGCCGGTGTCTGTGGAGAGGACTTTGCTCCTGTGGCGACAGGTTGCTAAGGTCACGGAAGAGGCTGACACAAATGTCTGCTGCTGCACAACCGCACTTTGAAGTAACTACTCCAGTGGTCTTCAATGGCAGTTCAAAGGAAGAAGGCTAAAGGCTGATGGGAAAACAGTACAGGTCTCCAAGGCTGATGGCCACAAACTCCTAGTGAATCGAACCCTTATATTTGAAGAACTTCCTATTTTGTCATTTTTCTCCCTTAGCAGATTAAAACAGAAGGAATAATGCAATTGTATGTTTAACAGTTAATATGAGTTAATGATAGTGTGTATATAAGCATACATATATCTACATTTTGTTTTATGCTGAGTATCAAGCTTAGTAAGGACATAAAGACATCCCCAACCCTAAAATGGACACCCCTAAAATGCATTGACCTGTGTTAGGTTTTTTTGTTGTTTGTTTGTTTGTTTTGTTTTGAAACAGGATCTTGCTATGTAGCTCTGGCTGCCCTGGAACTTACTATGTAGACCAGGCTGGTCTCAAACTCACAGAGATCCACCTTCATCTTGCCTTCAAGTGCTTGGGGTCAAAGGTGTGCACCACTATGATGCCTGACCTGTGTACTTGTTCGTAGGAGAAGAGGAGGAGCATGCTTTGAGAAGAGCGTGGGGGTTTGAAGGCAATGGCCCGGGGAAGCTTAGCAGATGTGTTCTTTATCAGCCTTTTCTATGGCCTGATATTTTAGAAGATCAGCATGTTTCTTTCTTCTGGCTGTAGAAAGGGTGCCCCTTGCACGGTGATCCTATCACCTGCTTCAGGGGAAAGTCAGAAACTTGCCCCAGCTTTACATCCTAGCTCAGGGAGAAGGACAGAAGGCTCTGAGTGGGACCTTATTGCTTTTACCATTTTCTCAAAATAATTTGGATTAAAATATTTGAAGGATAACATACCTACACTCCATCTGGAGTAAAAATACCTGCTTCATAAATGGTGAGACTTGAAAGATCATTTACGTGTCTACATACTTATATGCATGTAATATGCATATATGCATATGATGTATATGTATGTGTGTATGAATAGGTACTAGGTACACTATCATTCATTTCTCAAATGCTGTAGAGCAGATATTTTTGTTTTCAGTGTGTACATGTAGACCCATATTTGAAGAAGTGAAGTCATTGCCTCAACTAAGTGGAAAAATCAAGATTTTTAAGTCAGTCCTTTTAATGTGCCATCTTTCATGCTTAAATTCTGGTAGAAACAATCAGAATTTTATAAGAAGGTTTCCTTTTGTAAATTCCATTGTGCTAAGAAATGTAACATCACAAAATATATTCATGCCATATAAACTTTTGAAACCCCGACTCAGGGAAGTTCAGAGAAAATATAACAATTTTATATAGAGAAATTTAAAAGGCAATGTGACTGGAAAAGCTCTCAGAAGAATAAAATGTGAAAGTTTGGCAAAATGATAAAAATTAGCTTTGGCAAATGTCCTTGGCTGTGGATTTAGAGCTATAGAGATGGAGTGGTAAAAGCTTTTCAAGGCAGAAAGCATCATAAGACATAGCAACAGGAAACACACATTATCGTAATCATGCTGGGAATAATAATATGTAAAAGTTAATACTTGGTAACAGATTTAGAAAAGTAAAACTGCTGACATCTTGCTAGCATTTGGAGAGATCTTTAACAGAACTTCTGAATCATGTTTCTCTGCAGGAATGCCACAACTTTTAGAAGATAGAAGAGGAAGAAAAGGAAACAAATATATTGAATGTCTACAACCTACAAAATATGAAGAGAGTGTGAACATCTACTGGGTTATCCCAGAATAAGAAAACACTAGAATCTTTATATTGTTATTGTATTAAACCTATATCTGAGTTCTGAGTCATCTGAATAGGAAGATATCCAGTGTCATAGTTGGAATGTGTTCAATCCATCAATCCATCCATCCATCCATCCACCAACACACATCCATGCATTCATCCATCCATCCATGCACTCATGTATCCACCCACCCACCTACCTACCCATCTTCATCCATCCACACTCCCACCTACCCATCTTCATCCATCCACCTACCCACCTACTCATCTATCCATTCATGGAAACAGCTGGATAAAGCTTTATTTATCACTAGGACAGAAAAAGTCCCTAGTCTTACTTTGTGATGACCACCTTGATTTTCTGTTCTTTTTGTTGCTGTGTTATCCTGTTTAGATTCCATAGGTGTCCTTACATGCTGTCATCTGACAAGGTATCACTAGCTAATCTCTGAATTAGGGTGTTTTTGGAGCTAATTAGGAGATCTGATTCATCCCCCATCAGCCATCCCACCACCTTCTCTACTTTGAGATACACTATAGGCCTCACAACACCCTACAAAACACCTTACCAAATGCTGTAGTTTCTGAAATTTGTAAGTGTTATATTATGTGTAATAGAAAATTTAAGAATCAGAAACAATTTAAGTAGCTAATCCTCTAACTTGATCAAACTTTTCAAGATCAACATTTATACCTACAACTCATACAATATTATAGGTATAGGTGATGTATTTTCTATTCCTTAGTACATCTAATAAGCTAAATATGATAAATATTTAATTATTCAAGCATTTAGATATTCAGTTCTTACCCTCTGATCATTTACTAGTGGTTCATTTTTATAGGTTGGCATACATTTAAATTTTAGTATCTATACGATAATTTTCTAGCTTTAGTGTGTGCTATGCCTCTTTGAGGAAATGGGATATCTTGATGAGATTAATAATTACAAGGCTGTATAGTTGGGACTTGGGGTGTTATATACTGAAATTGCCACTAGTTACCATATTCTTCATTCCCTCAGTCGGTCAATGTCACTTTTGCACTTACATGCAGTGTTAGTCATCCACTTTCAGAGAAAGCATACAGCTGTTACACTGCAAATACAGTTCTCCCTGCCTCCTCTCTGTGTCTCGTCAGAGACATGCAGCATTCCCACTTCTTTCCGAGATAACTTAAGAGTGTGTGACCAGGTGTACCCCAGTGACCTGGGGAATCTATGCAGGTAGGTATTTGCTGCTGAGTCCTTACCCTTAGATGCTCAGAAAATCCCTACAACCGGGCAGTCTCGGACAGTGGCCAGCTGAAAATGCTATTCTTGTAATGAACCACCATTCCTTTGTGTTTCCCACTGTGTCCATTCCATACACTTCACACAGCATGTGTCAAGTTCCCACACTCTTTACACTCCAGGTCATGCAGCAAGTAACACCAGCAGATGCTAACACTGCAATTTCCCACTACGGATATTTACAAGTAACCACAACAGCAAAGGTATGCTTTAAATTGATCCCATGAACCTTATACCCTTCCCCAGTGTACCCTCAGAATAATCTAAGTTATTAACTTAGCCATGGTTAATATGGAGAAAGAACAAAGGTAAATTTATTGGTACTTTTTGTTAGTAATTCCCAAATCCTCCTCATAAGGATTATATCATTCTAGGTTCCTGCCAAGAAAGCACAGTGGGTTCTATGTCCTGTGGTCCCTGCAACAGGGAAAATGGCTAAGCTTTTAGGTTTCTGTCACTCTCCTGTGTGTCGTGCTCATGAATTCTCTTATTATGAATAAAACAATCTGTTTGGGGTTTATTTCTTACAGCTTTTGTCCGTTTTTCTACAGAGTTGTTAATCTTTCATTTTTCCAAAGGATATTAACACTATAATGTGGTATAACTCACCTAACTGGTATTTTGTTCTCCTGTTATATTATAAAGCACTTAGTACTGAAGATGATAATTGTTGTAGAAGAAATTCCATGAAAGGCTATACTGTGGAAATATGAGTTACTTAACCTTCTCTAGATATGTAATGGGCGATGTATGATAAAATTGCTAAAAGCATTGTTGTAAGACCCCAGTTCCTGGATTTTCATGTCTCCAATGAGTGTCAGTGACAGAACAAGGTTCTGTCTTGGTCTCTGTCCCTCCGCTCCTCTCTGCCTGTCTTTTCTAACCCCTTTCTTGTGGTTTCCTCTTTCCTCCTTGCTGCCCACCACACTCTCTATCTGTCTCTCAATTTTACTAGTAGCTTTCTATAAAGCTGGATTCTCTTCAGTAACAATCATCAGGTGAAAAAAATAGCTCAGAGTGATAGTAATATTTAGACAAAGAAATTATTCCACTTACCATTGTACATATGTTACATCAATCTGGAAAAAAAGGAAAATAAATAACAAAACATAAAGAGGGATGAGAAACAATTTATTTGCTTTTGTTCTGATTGTACTGTTATTTAGCAGCTTGGATTTTACTATCTGGCCATTAATTCTATTACATCTTCTAACAGATAATTTTCTGATAAATAGTTTTAGTAAAACAATAATGTCTGCAAAAAATGTCTACATGAGGTGACATCTAAATGATAGCACTGGTAAGATGTTCTGCTTTCTGGATTTGTTGTTTTAAGTGATTGCTAATTAAAAAAAGAACGCATTTAAATGTTAAAGACACTCTTTAGTATGGGTGAACCACACTTTGTACTAAACAAATAAAAATGCTACCCTTTGTGGTTCACACCGTTTCCAACTCTTCCATTTCAAATACTAATCTAGACTCTGAGTCGCATGGTGGAGTCACAGAGAGGGAGCCCTTCTCTGTGCTGTCCTGGTCTCCTTTGAATGGGCTGCTTAAATGCACAGTGTGAGCCCTCCACATGCCCAGAGTAAGTCCAATCGTGTTTCAGACCTTCCGAGTTATTTAAAAACGAAAACAAGTGCTGAGTCGACAAGGGTTAAAGTCCAGGTGTACAAATGGCCATTCCCTCGGATTAACTTACTTGTAAAAATACAATATTTGCAAAGAGATGAGCAATAAAAACGGGCAAATATAAAGCTTACGAGACATTACTAAATTTTACAATAGCTAGAAAAACTATCTAGAATTAAGATCATCAAAAGACTTGGGGGAACAGAATGAATTTTACCACTGGTGTCTAGAATTGCCAGCACATGGTCATAATAAAAAGCAAATATTTTAAAGTTCTCTATAGGTGACATGCATCATTTTATTGCTTACATATAAGAAAGACCTCACCCACCATTTAGCCCACTCTTAAGTGGCAGTGAAATTGGAAAATAATTCACATGAGGTAGTTCAAAGTGCGCCACATACAGCCCCTTTTTCCTGGAGAGTTTATGCTGTGGGAGGGGCTTGGGCTGACCTTGAATCTTCTGCTCTCATTAGTAAGGTGGTTTTAATCCTCATCTTGACTAGCATTCAACCTTGGCCTGCCAAGACTTGGACAAAATATTAACCCAGTTTCTAACAGCTCAAGGCCATAAGCAAGGATAATGCTAACGCACACTTTTAGTGTTTGACCAAGAAAAATTCACTACTACAAAAAGAATAACAGTGCTTTAGCCACAACAGAGTTCCTGTCTGACCCAGCCTTGGTGAGAACACAGCTGAGCCTCAACTAACCCCTCTCCTACTTTTAATTTTTTGCTTCCTTGATTCTGTAATCCCTGCTCTCCTTTCCTGACCCCTTAATTCGCCCTTTAAAAGTCTCTGTCACCTATAAACAAGTCAAAGGTGACTGAGTTCATGCTGGCTTCTTTCCCCCTTGTAACAGTTTTGTGACTGATTAAAATCTGTCCCTAATCTTTAACTCATGGATTTGTTTACCTTAGACACAGTTTGTGAATCAAACTAAAATAGTTTTTTTAAGGCAGTCATATGAAGAAGAGGCATAATGCAAAGTGCACAGGAAATTCTACTGCCGTGGACGTCCTGTGAGTGAACCACTCTAGTGCACGTGACTGGAAATAGAAGGTGGGCCAGATAGGAAATAGGTAGACATTCAAACAACTTGTCTATTGTGAGGGGCTGGCTATAGAGAGAGATACTTTAGGTCAAGGATTTGGAGTTGATAGAGCGACGGTCTATGGAGTGGGTACTCGTAGACAACATCAAGTTTGTGGTCATCTTTAAGATACCAAGGTTAAGTCATTGGAAGACTTTAAATTGTGTCAGGAAAGCAAGCAAAATCTTTGGGTTTTTTCTTCCAACAGACCACGTGGGCTGGGGGCACCGGAAGTAGACGTTCAAACTATTTCAAAGGGCAAACCACATAACACATTTACATGTGATTTTGCTATGTTGTAGTGCCAGTATATCAATAGATGTGATATGCTAGAAAGTCATATATACACAAAGCAACACAGACTTGCTGATTATTAAATGCTGACCCGACATTTGCTAATAAATCATTCATTGATTCTGTAAAATATTTATTGATGCATAATGAATGCCTGCCTTTAGGTGATGGTGTGGTCTCCACACTCAGGATGGCAATAGATACAAGGCTGCTTCAAGAGCATGAGGTGTGGGTTTGTCTTTGATTCATCTGTCTCTGGGTCTCTGCCTTATCTTTCTCCAGCTTTGCTCTCAGGAGATCTGAGTTTTGGGGCTACATTTGTCAGGCTCTGTAAGAGTTTGGCCAGTTTTGGCTTAAGAGAGGCACCACAGAGAGAATAGAAAGTTGGAGAACTGAAGAAACCAATGAATCTATTCTGTTATCGTGTCTCCTCTGCCTCAGACAGCATCTTTGGAAGTTGGTGCCTTCTTGCCATAGCCCAAAATTACTTTTTATCTTTGATTTCAGCTCTGCCCACTCTTAAGAACTGAATGTGTGTGTCTTTTCCCAACTTTAAATTTACTGAGAAGCTGGTGTCTTGAAATCAGAGGCAATGGAACATTTATACCATGGGGATTGGCAAGCAGGTTTTGTTTGCTCTTAGATAATAGGAGCCAGCACATTGCTAGGTTTAGCGATGCCACAAGTTTTGTTTGTGTCAAACCGTGGGAGTGAGAGTTAGTGTCTCTTGCTATTCTTCTTGTAACTCAGCTGCCTCTACTTCCAACTTAGTTCTCCCTTCCTCTATGGAGCTACTTATTTGTGTGAAATCCTCTCCCAATCAAAACAAGTCACAGGGCACTTGGTCTGGTGTTGGTCTATTTTTGTTGTCATAATAAAATACCCGATGCTGAGGGATTTGAAAAGGGAAAGGATTCATTTGGCTAACAGTTGTAGAAGTCTGACAGCATAGTTGTGGCTTGTGAGAGCCTTCTAGCTACATCATGATGGATGGGATCACACCATGATGGGAGGAAGTGTGAGTAGAAGGAATCATAAGATGAGATACACAGTCAGAATGACCTCAGTCTGGGATTGCTCTATGCATAATAACAGACTCTACGGGAACTAACCAAAGTCCCATGAGAGAAATAACATCAATCTCTTTTGAGCACAGCATCCCCAACAACTTGGTCACCTATCACTAGGCTTCATTTTAAGGGACCTACTACCATTATCACTGTTACACTGTTAGCGTATGTACATAGCATCTGGACTTGGGTAGAAAAGATCTTTATGTGTAATAAAATGCATTTTTTAAATTTTAATTTTAAATAGCTTGTTTTACATGTCAATCCAAGTTCCCTCTCCCTCCCCTCCTCCCGCACCCCCCATTGCTCCCCCAGCCTCCCACCCTATTGCCAATTCCTTCCACATAGGGGATATCTAGAGTCTGTCATTTCACTCAGGGTAGGGTCCAGGCACTCCCCTAAGAGTCCAGGCTGAGAGAGCATCCCTCTTTGTGATATGGGCACACGATGTCTGTTTGTATTCCAGGGATAAACACTGATCCACTGCTCAGGGCCCCATAGGTTGTCCAGGCCTCCTCATTGACACTCACATTCGGGGGTCCGGATCAGTACCATGCTGTTCTCCCCGCTGTCGGTCTGGGGTCTAAGAGCTCTCCCCTGTTCAGATCAGCTGTCTCTGCTGGTTTTGCCAGCCCATTCTTTGCCAATTTGCTCATCGCTCTTCTCTCTCTGTCACTGGGTTCCTTGGGTTCAGTTCAGTGCTTAACTGTGGGTGTTTGCCTCTGCTTCCATCAGTCACTGGATGAAGGCTCCCAGTTGGTTATAGACATCAAGTTCATTATCAGGAATGGGCATTTGAGGTGGTCCCTCCACTATTGCTTAGCTTGCCAATTGGTGTCATCCGTTTAGATCATTAGAGGTCACACTGGTGCCTGATCTGTCTTCTAACCAATGCAATTTTTAAAAGTGGATGTAGCTTGATGATAGAATGAGAGGCGAAGAAAAGGTATAGATTTTTGTCTTGGGCACGTGAAAAGATAACGGTCCCTTTAGTTGCGGGAGTAAGCAGAAGCAGAAAAATGTGGAGGCAGAGATGCTGAATTGTCCAGAGATAAATGTTGAGCAGAGTTTGATGAAGGTGGATCATTGAAGACGTCCTTCCTCTTGAAACCTTCGACTCTTGCTGATTCTTAATCAGTTGACTATCTCCTCTTTCCTTTTTACCTCAGGTTTTAGCTCAGGTTTTACTTATATGCGATTCAGTTCTTTCTTATCTTGGGAAAATCTCTCTAAATTTCACATTTCTGCTAGATTCAGTAAGCTTGGTCTCCACTCTGCCATGAGCACTGAAGCCTGGCTTTCACCCCCCGTTCTTCTGAAATTGATCTTTGTGAACAACAGTGTCTGGCTTCTACGTAGAGCCAGTACATTTTCACTGTGGGCCAGCCAGACATGATACATCCTTGGTGGCTTGGACATAGTAGCTATCTAGTGTATGGGAACTGTTATGGTCAGGCTGGGTTAGTATTTTTTCAAAGATATGTCTAAGCTTACTTTTTCTCAAGAAGAATTTTCTTAACAATCTTTGTAAGATCACTGCATTTCCTTTCACTGAAAATCCACATTATTAGCTGGGTGGTGGTAGCACACACCTTTTATCTCAGCACTTGGACGGCAGAGGCAAGCAAGGATCTCTGTGAGCTTGAGGCCAGCCTGATCCACAGAATGAGTTCCAGTACAGCCAGAGCTACACACAGAGAAACCCTGTCTCGAAAAAGTAATATATGTTATATTATGGGGTGTGTGTGTGTGTGTGTGTGTGTGTGTGTGTGTATCTTCGTGGACTCTGAGTCAGTTCTTGCTTTCTACTGTGTGAGTCCTTGTATTCAAACACAAGTCTTTGAGTTTCGTTGAGTTTCGTGGCAAGCACATTTATACACTGAGCCATCTCTCTGGCCCAAAGATGTTGCTTTTCTTAATGAGTTTTTGTATATAAAACAACAGGAAGAAAGGAACATATAAACTCCATAAAAATTGTTTGACTACACTTTCAACCTTTTGGATAGCTGTTGGTTTCACCACAAAGAAAACTTCATGTTGCCTTAGGAGGAATGAGAGGTTAAAGCATTTTCCTCACAATTTTCTGTTTTCTTGTCATTCCCACAGATACCTGGTAATCTTTAGCAAGGAACAGAAGTGAAGAATAAGGGTTGTCTACTAAGTGGCATGTTTGATTTACAGTCTAGTAGTTGCAAAGAATCAGTGGTGTATTCATATTTCAATAGCGCACAGCATAAAAGGTGATCATGATGAGAACACTCTTAAATCATGTTCTTGCATCTGTGTAAAAGGGAATACACTTTAATAGAACAGCGTGACCCACTCTTTGAGCCACTTTCAAAGGAAGGAACAAAGTCTGCAAATGAGATGTGATACTTTACTTTTCATTTCCCCCACGTCTCTTTGTAAAAGAGCAGTTTTCTGCTTTGCAGACACTTTGAATTTTGAAAGGCAAGCTTTATCATGTGGACAGTTGTAATCATACATGCTCAGGTTTAATCCTGTGTCAGAACCAATACACTTCACTCTCTCAAGCAGAAATAGCCAGGCAGTCTTAAGACCATTGGTACACTAGTTTCTCAGGAATGTAACACCTACAGTCAGACTGCAGGAACATTTTTAGAGTTCATTTTCGGGTGCACCCAACAGTGTTTTTAATTAGAATATTACAGCTACAAGGATTAATCCCATTTTCATCTCAAATTAAACCTTAAAGCCTACAGGAGGATTGCAGGCACAATTTCATATTAGTGTCGAGGAGGTAAATGGTGCATTATTTTAGTAGACAGCAACCGAGATCTTCCTCAAACCATGTACCCCATAAGTTTGTTCAGGACACATGAAGGAACTACAAACTAGCTCAACCATTTGGACAAGGAATCTTAGGTACTCATGCAAGCACCCCCCCAGAAATTACGAAATCTTATCTTTTCATTTTCCTGTGTGTACAGTTTTCCGCAGTAGCAAAGACACTTCCCATCACTCTTTGCTGAATCTGGATTTCTGCGCAGTAGCTGGTGAGTGAATGCCTCATTATCCCCATCTCATCTTCATATCGCCTTTCCTTCTCATTTCCTTGCCCAGTTCTGCTACCCAGAGGACGTTTCATTTTGTGTGAGTTACGTAAATCACCTTTTGCATCAGAGTCTGACCTAGTGAGGATCATAATAACTGTCCTTAGGCCTGTTGTAACTCTTCAAGAGTTAATGCATATATATAGGATTCAGGATATCATCTATTTTAAACAAGACTTTTAAAACGTCGTTGTTTTCATGAGTTATTTGCATCCTTCCTCTTTGTTTTTGTTTCATGAAAATCTATCATATGGAAATGTGTGAATAAAATGTCAAAATTCCTTACCATTGCTTCTCACAACATACTCTTTCACAGAGATAATTATTTCATATGTACATTTTCAATTGTTTGTATAGACATTTGCGCACATTTGAATGTCAAATACATTTATAAATAAATGTATGCACATATATACCTATATGCACCATGCACAGCACACACACACACACATACACACACACACATATATATTTCATATATAAGGCACACATGTGCAAAAATAGTCAATGCAAATACTACCATATTTTCTACACTCTTGTAATCTGCATATATGCATGTATTTACTGACAGAGGTAAAAAGTAGGAACTTCTGCATGCTAAGCATGACCTATGTTCCAAACTCAAAGCTTGTACATCCATCTATGTTACAAAGTGAAGTTCTATGTATTTCCTTTTCCTTTTCTTTGCATGGGGTGTAACCCAGAGCCTTGTTAAGTATCCTGTCACTCAACCCTTCTGGAAGATACTTAAAAATAACTAAAGGAATAATCACATGTATTCTTCCTTATAAGTCACCATTCGTGAACTAATAGATGAATTGTTTTATCAAAAAAGAGTTGGTTTTAGTCAAAGAAATAGATGCCAGAAGGAATATGCAGCTTGATATTGAATAGGCTGTTGAGGAGTGGCAAATGTCTATGGACTGACATGAAACAAGACCAAATATAGAGAGGGCTCTGGTCAGGAGGTTACAGAAAGACCTCTTCTGAGTATGCTGTGCAGGGTGGGACCCTGGAGGGAAAAGTCAATCATAAGACTGTCTACTGAAAGACCCACCAAAGTCCAGGGCTAAGTAAGTGTAAATGCCCACAATATTTGAAGAGCTTTTGTGACACACACAGATAGAACGGGTTGGGGGCTTCATTGCACCAGTTCATTTTTATGATACGGATGTTGAAGTTTAGTTTTAACTTTCTTAGTTCATAATACCAATGTTTATTTAATCCTTCTGTCCTAGTGATAGAAATGTCTCAATCATTTCTCCTGTGGATGTTGCACTGAACATTGTCATAACTTCTTTGTGCACATGTGAATATTTCTGCAAATTTCACTTCAGATAGGAAGACCAAAAGGCGAGCATGATGTAAGCGTTGACACATGCTGTCAAACTGACTTCCTACCTTTACATTCCCACCTGTGATATATGTGAATGACAACTTCAATATTTCAATGTTAGACATTGTCACTCTTTTTATTTTGAACAATCTAGGGGATAAAATATCATCTCCCTTTTTCCTGGTGAATATTCACTATGCAGAAAACTGAATTGATAGGACACTTCCAAATATGTATAAAATGGATTTTAATCATATGCTACCCATCTCTTGCCACACTCCTTTTCCTCACGTTTTCCTCTCCAATTAATCCCCTTTGTTCCCAGATAGTGCGTATTTCAGGTCATCTATACATATATGGAATCTAGGACCCATGCATAAGAGAAAAAAATAAAATTTTTTTCTTTATTAGTCTGACTTAGTTGGCTTACCATGAGGTTCTTCAGTGGCATCTCTGTGTGTATGTGTTAGTAAAGTGTGTTAGTGTGTGTGTGTCTATATGTGTGTATGTCTACATATCTGTTTGGTACATAAGTGTATATACGTGTATGAGTACACACTTATGCATGTGTGTGATTTAGTCAGTTTTCAGTGTCAGGTGTCCTATACTACTGTCTGTTTCATTTTTGGAGACATGATCTTTCATTGAACCTAAACGTGAGCCTGATTTATGTGAACTGCCTGGCTAGTGAGCCCGAGACTTGCCTGACTTTGCCCCCAAGTGCTATAGTCATAAGCAGAAATCACTGATCTTGGTTTCCATTGGTACTGGAGATCAAAACTCAGGTCCTAATGCCTACATAGCATATGCTTTACCACTGTGCAATCTCCCTAGCCCCAGCTGTGTCCATATTCTCCCAGTGACAGGATTTTGTTCTTCATGGCTAAATAAAACCCCCTTGTGTCCCATCTTAGTGCAACCAGAATGTAGTCATTAGAAAACAAATAATGATTCTTTGTATTGTTTTCCTAGTTCCTACTTTATTGATTTCAGCCCTCAATTTGATTATTTCCTGGCATCTACTTCTCCTGGGTGAGTTTGCTTCTTTGTGTTCTAGAGCTTTCAGTTGTGCTGTTAATTCTTTAGTGTAACTATTCTCCAGTTTCTTCATGTGGGCACTTAGTGCTATGAACTTCCCTCTTAGCACTGCTTTCAAAGAGTCCCATAAGTTTGGGTATGTTGTGTCTTCATTTTCATTGAATTCTAGGAAGTCTTTAATTTCTTTTTTTATTTCTTCTTTGATCCAGGAATGGTGCAATTATGCATTATTCAATTTCCATGAGTTTGTAGGGTTTCTGCAGTTTGTGTTGTTGAATTCTAATTTTTACGCATGATGGTCTGATAAGATGCATGGAGTTATTCCAATTTTTTTTTGTACCTGTTGAGGTTTGATATGTTGCCAAGTATGTGGTCGATTTTTGAGAAGGCTCCATGTGGCATTGGGAAAAGGGTATATTCTTTTTTATTTGGATGGAATCTTCTATAGATGTCTGTTAATCCCAGTTAGTTAATCCTAATTCTATTAGTTCCTTTGCTTCTTTGTTAAGTTTCTCTCTGGTAGACCTGTCTACTGGTGACAATGGGGTGTTGAAGTCTCCCACTATAAGTGTATGGGGCTTTGTGGGAACAACAGACCTTGGTTGGAGGTGCACTTTCCCATCAGCCTGGGAGCAGGCAGCTGTAAGACAATGTTTACTAAAAACAATACAGTGGCTGGAGCAATAAGTTCCTGATGCTCACCGAAGGGAACACCCTGACCTTGATCTTTTCCAAAGACTAACTGCCTCTTCCTACCCACCCACCGCCGCCTCTGCTGTCAGGTCATATAATAACCAGCCAGGGTAAGAATAAAGTGAAGCCTTTTTGAGGAGTCTTCTGAAAAAGCCTTCCTGAAGTTTTCTTTGCACCACTGACTGGTGTCCTGACACCCTCCGCACATTCTTGGACACAGGCTATGCAGCGGGCACGGCGGGGCTTTATATGTGATTTGAGTTTCAGTAATTTTTCTTTTATGAATGTGAATGCCTTTGTATTTGGGGCATAGATGTTCAGAATTGAGACTTCATCTTGGTGGATTTCTCCTATGATGAGTATGAAATGACCTCCTTCATCTCTTTTGATTGACTTTATTTTAAAATCTAATTTGTTAGATGTTAGGATTGCAACCCCTCTTTGTTTCTTGGGTCCATTTGATCAGAAGATCTTTTCTCAACCCTTAACTTTGAGGTAATATCTGTCTTTGAGACTGAGGTGTGTTTCTTGTGTGCAGCAGAGGGATGGAATCTGTCTTTGAATCCATTCTGTTAGACTGTGTCTTTTTATAGGCAAGTTAAGACAATTAATATTGAGGGATGTTAATTATCTTTGATTGCTCATTCTTGTTTGTTTTGCAATGGTTGTTGTTGGTGGAGTTATATGTGAATTTTTTGTTTTGGCTGTTGGTAAGGTAGAATTATTTATTGCCTATGTTTTTCGGGTTGTAGTTAACTTCTTTGGGTTGGAGTTTTCCTTCCAGAACTTTCTGTAGGACTGGGCTATGGGATATGTATTGTTTGAATCTTGTTTTGTCATGGAATATCTTTTTTTCTCCATCTATAGTGATTGAAAGATTTACTGGGTATAATAGTCTGGTCTGGCATCTGCAGTCTCTTAGTGTTGGTAGAATATCTATCCATGACCTTCTGGCTTTCAGAGTTTCTATGGAGAAGTCAGGTGTATTTCTGATAGGTTTGCCTTTATATGTTACATGACATTTTCCTTTAGCTGCTCTTAATATTCTCTCTTTATTCTGTATGTTTGGGGTCTTGATTATTATGTGGTGAGGGAATTTTTGGGGGGTCCACTCTATTTAGTGTTCTGTAGGAATGAATTGGTACAGGAGACCACTTCTTAAACATAACTCCAGTAGCACAGACACTAAGATTGATAATTAATGAATAGGACCTCCTGAAACTGAAAAGCTTCTGTAAGGCAAAAGACACAGTCAGCAAGACAAAAAGGCAACCCACAGATTGGGAAAAGATGTTCACTAACCCCGCATCTGGCAGAAGGCTGATCTCCAAAATTTACAAAGAAGCAAGTCTCCAAAACACCAAAGGATCCTATCAAAAAGTAGGGTAAACAACTAAATATAGAATTCTCAGTAGAGAAGTCTAAAATGGCTGAGAGACACTTAAGAAAGTATGCAACATCCCTAGCCATCAGGGAAATGCAAATCAAAACAACTTTGAAATACCATCTTACGCCTGTATGAATGGCAAAAATCAAAAACTCCAGTGACAGTTTAGGCTGGAGAGGATGTGGAGAGAGGGGAACACTCCTACATGGCTAGTGGGAGTGCTGACTCATACAGTCACTTTGAAAATCAGTATGGAGATTCCTCAGGAAAATGGGAATCAGTCTACCACAAGACGCAGCAATTCCACTCTTAGGCATATATCCAAAAGATGCACGTTCCTACAACAAAGACATCTGTTCCACTACATTCATAGCAGCATTATTTGTAATAGCCAGAACCTGGAATCAACCTAGATGCCCCTTACCTGAAGAGTGGATAGAGAAAATGTGGTGCATTTACACAATGGAGTACTATTCAGTGGGAAAAAACAATGGAATCTTGAAATTTGCAGGCAAATGGATGGCACTAGAAGAAACCATCCTGAGTGAGGTAATCCAGTCACAAAAAGAGAAACATGGTATGTACTTTTTCATATGTGGATTTTAGACATGAATCAGGGGAGTGCAGCCTACAATCCCACTGCCTGAGAGTCTGGGAAACAGAAACTTCAACCAGTGACTGATGGAAGCAGAGGCAGACACCCACAGCTAAACACTGAACTTAACTCCATGAATCCAGTGACAGAGATGGAGGAGTGATGAGCAAAGTGATGAAGACTGGGCTGGTTTAACCCACAGAAACAGTTGACCTGAACAAGGGGGAGCTCTTGGACTCCAGATTGATGGCTTTGTGGAAACCACAGGACTGATCCAGACTCCCTGAATGTGGGTGTCAGCGAGGAGGCCTAGGTAATCTATGGGGCCTTGGGTAGTATTTATTCCTGGCATACAAATGGACTTTGGCTGCCCATCCCACATTGAGGGATGCTCTCTCAGCCTGGACTCTTGGGTAAAGGCGTAGGCCCTACCCTGGGTGAAATGACAGACTCTGGAGATCCTTCATGGAAGGTCTCACCTTCCCTGGGCATCAGAGTGGAGATTGGGTCGGGGAGTGGGGGGCCTGGTGGGAGGGACAGGGGAGGAGAGGAGGGAGAGGGAGCTGGGATTGACATGTGAAGCAAGCTTGTTTCTAACTTAAATTAAAAAAAGGAAGAAGAAAATATCAATAAAGCTATTCTAAAAAGAAAAAAAAACCAAACAAACCAAACAAGCAAACAAAAAAGAAAGCAAATAATAAGTGCTGGTGAGGATGTGGAGTAAGAGGTACCATTATACACATTGGTAGGGTTATGCAATGGCATGCCAACTAGTCCAGCCACTGTTACAATTAGTGTAGATTCCTCATGGCCCATCTTAAAGTTTGCATTTTCACTAATAAAGCTAGTGACGATTTTATAGGTTTATCAATCATCGATTTTTTTTCTGTTGTGAATAACCTATTGATTACTGTTTCATTGCAGATTATTCTATGGTCAGCCTTTTGAATGACTGACCCTGGAGCAAGTGTCTACCCTTAAAATACTCAGTTACCTGTACACAATTAGAGTGATGCACTATAGAGCATAACTTTTCAAGGATGTTTCCACAGCAAACCTTATAAGAAGTGCATGAAAACATGTAGGCTCTATGGGCACAGAATTGCTCTCTCACCCAGCATGATTTAATGGTGAATAAAGTTAGGAGTACAACATGCTACTGTATTTTTTAGCACAAAATAAAAGCAAAATGCAGTTTTTAATGCTAAGAGGGAAGAAAATTGCATATAATGGTGTTATATCCTAAAAGGTATTTGTAATTTTATAAAGATAGTCTGTAAGTAGAAGAACTTACTATAATTCAGTACAAGATAGAAATATCCCAAGGATAAGATAAATCAAATGATTAAATGTTTCTGAAACAAAAAAAATAGGCTTCAGTTGGTAAATCTTAGGTGTTGGGGTATATTCAATCACACTCTAAACCCCAAGTTTGGATTTGCATTAATTCAATGAAATTAACCTTGGGTCAGGAGACTGATTTAGCAACTAGTTGATAGACAGTCATCACAGAGCATCAGCAGGCATCTGGTAGAGATAGAGAAATGCACCAAAAGGGGTGTTTGGAGAGAGAGAGATATTTTGTTGGAGTGGAAGGACAGGCTTTTTGGAAGACACTAGCAAGAAGAAAATGTCAACTTGTTGCTACTCAACGTCTCTGAACTAGCAGGTTTTCACCCCAGCATTTGAATCTCAGGTCTTATTTATAAATAGAATGATAGAAATGTAGTTAAAACTACCTTTAGTGGCAGTGACAGAGCCAGTGCCTTCTGGAATAGAATTCCTACCAGGATTCAGCGACTTCCAGAGAAGCAGGTCGGGTAATTGTGGAGTAACATTTGGTCTGTCCTGTCTTAGCTTGATGTGGTATGCCTTGTTCAAGCCAATGGGAGGCCTGTGCTTTCTGAATGGAGATGGAGGAGTGGGTTAGAAGGGAAAAGGGAGGGGATGGAAGGAGGAGAGCAGGGAGAGGAAACTGTTTGTTATGTAAAATAATGAAAAAATGTTTTTAAATAAACACATACACAGAAATATCAGTAAATTAAGGCACAGCCACTATGCTAAAGTTAAAACAACATTTAAGATTTGGTGAGCAAATATTGGTCAGTCAGTGTGATTTTTCAATAAGTATAGAATATTTTGAAGGGACTACATTGGTTTTGTAAAAATAATTTTTTATTACTCTACTATATAAGGAAGTACTAAGAGAGAAATTAAAATCTACTTGATCCCCACTTAGAAATTTCACCCATTTTTTTAATCTTATAACTCAAAAATTCTGAGATGTCATCAGAAGACAACTCTCTGTGTATTCACGTGAACAACTTTATATAAATAGCATCCTTTTGAGGGCAGGGACCTCATTGGTGATTTTTTAAAATTTTTGGCCAAGGTTTACACTCAATGTGTGTGTGTGTGTGTGTGTGTGTGTGTGTGTGTGTGTGTGTGTGTATGTGTGTGTGTGTGTGTGTGTGTAGTGCATGGGTACAAAAGTTGACTTCAGATGTCCTACTCAATCCTTCTCTACCTTATAGCTTTTAAGTAGGGTCTTTCACTGATCTGAAAGTTTAAAAGTCCCATAGATTAGTTAGCAAGCCCCAAGAATCTGCCTGCTTCATCCTCTCCAACTTTAAGGTCACAGGCATGTGCTGATGTGACTCCTGTTGCGTGGGTGCTGGGGTACAGGCTCACTACCCTTCCTGTGCATATGCAGCATCTTTGCAACTGAGCCATCTCTCCAAGCTGATATCTTACCCTTGAGAATCACAGTCTGGTTCAATGTTTTCCAAAAAACGAAGTCAGATGTAGATATCTGGATGTGGCATGTATCTTCTTGCATCATAAAATGAACAGAGCAATTTTTCTATTAAAACTGTGAGGTTATGCCAGGCTACATGGCATTTCTGTGAGCTAGCTACTAAATTACAAAGGCAGTTTAGCCATTTACCACAGTGTACCTGTAATCTTCAATCAATTTTCAGTTATGCCAGGAGAATTTTCTGTGGATGGTTGTGCCAGTTTTTATGCTATTGTCTCTTGCTCAACCTCTCCTGCAATTATTTTGAGGTGCTGAAGCTGGGACTCCACCACCATTTTCTGTCTCCTTATCTGACTCCTGGCGAGGTTCTCCTGATAAGAATGGAGGAGAAGAAGGAACTTGCCCCTTGAGGCTCATTCACTGTTCATTTCCTATTTGCTCGAGTAGGTTCCTGGGAACTATCTGGGCAAAGCTTTATCCTGGGAACCACAGTTCTTCCCTACCCAGTAGCAGCTGACATCAAGGGGTAGTCCTTCTAGGTATCCCCTTGAAGACATTCCACCCATCACCATTCCACCCTTCCCACCACAGCACCCATTCTCTGAGACTGCATTTCAGTCTCTTTGAGCCTCTCTCAGGCCCACAGACAGCTGTGTTCACTCACGAGCAGAAACTACAACTTCTCCTTGCAAACCAGAGTCTCAGCTCTGTGGGGCACTGTTGCTACATTCCTTTTTGAGTGTTTCGATCATAATGCCATCAGTTTCCCACCTTTCCTTCTTCCAATGTGCAAGCATTTCCTTTTCTTATCTCTCCAGTTGCCCAATTCACAGCTTTGTACCTGGTTAGTAATTCTTTATAATATAGTGAAGTCTCCTTTTCAATAATGGGTCTGTTTTCTCTGTCCTTATTGCACCCTGACAGGGGTTATAGAGCAGTGGCTGTTTTGTACTCCGTAAGTGGTGAAACTAATAACTCACAGTCACTCAGTGTGCGTGACATAACTTCTAAGAATTCTGTGAGACAAAAGAGGATGTTCAGAGTAAGAGGTGACACAATTCTTGATAAGCATGAGCTAATAAAATGTTCTGCAAAGAATGGCTTGCTGTACCACAGGGAGACTCCAGGCACCAACTTCCTGCTATTCATCCCATGTCATAACACTACACATCCACTGCAATAGCAGGACAGCTTTTCAGGGTGTGATCAGGCTAATACTCTATTCCTTGTGAGCCAGGATGTTTTCATGATCTGAGGCTATTTTGAAATCTGCAGGTGATGGGGGAAGTCCTTCTGTGTATATGTTGTCCTATTGGTTGATAAGTAAAGCACTGTTGGCCAATAGAGGAGAAATATAGGTGGGATTGGGAGTCTAGGAGCATTCTGGGAAATGTTGTCAAGAGTGGACAGTCACCATGTGATCCTGGGAGGAGAGGACGAGTCAGGATGGCATCTTCAGAAAGATAAGTCCTTTTAAAACTATATATTAGTAATTATGGGTAAATAGTTAAGTCAGAACTAGTCGCCAAGAAATCATAGCAAATGGCCACAGCTTTATAATTAATATAGCATCCTGCACGTTCATTTGGGACTGATGGGGCTTAGAGACCAGGCTGGTGGGAAGAATACACGTTACATGCAGGTACTTCAAAGAATAGAAAGCCCATGTTTGGGGAAAGTCTGGGAAATGTTATCCAGATGTCCCTGCTCTCTTGTAATGGCCACATTTGTGAAATATGATATGACTGCAAGATTCCAGGGTTTATATGCTGAAATATCCTGATGTATCAAGATTACATGCATGGCTGGTGTGCTTGAACCCAGTTTTCCATAAAGTTTTATGTTTTCACAACCTCAAGTTATCCTAAAACTCGGCCATTTAAAAATAAATATTAAAAGGAGAAAGCTGGACTGAAAAGATGATTCAGCAGTTAAGACCAATGGGTACTTTTCCAGAGAAACAAGGCTTGATTCCTAACATTCAAATGGCAGCTCACAACTGTGTACATCCCCAGTTCCAAGGGATCAGATAAATGCCCTGCTCTGACCTCCATAGGCAGGCACACACATGGTACAAAGACATACACACAAGTGAAAAACTACACACATCCAGTTCACTGTTGCTCTGAAAGCCAAAGTGAGTAGACCGTTTCTTTCTTTTTCTTTTCTTCACAGTGCATTCGTTTTCAGAACAAGCTTGTTTGTGCCATTAACTTGGCTTTTTTTCTCTGTACCCATAAAAGCCTGAAAGCAATCCCCCGAACTCTGTAGAATATTGATAGTTTTTACATAATTTTGTTGATTAAAAAGTCATGTTTTTCTGCCATAAAGTGGATAGATGTATCATCAAAGCAAGAGCATGTAAATCTATAGTTCTCTTTTTGCTACATTCAAATTTTCTGTAGAAGTCAGGTTTTATTTATTTATTTATTTTGGAAACAGTCATATCACTTGCTAACAATTACAGTTGTGTTTTGATGCTTATCAATCATTTTCCACTTAGGTCTTTAGGTCTAGACCTTTAATCCGGTACCAAAGAGAAATGTTGACAGTGAGTGACGTCCTCTCATGAATGATTCTACAGATTGTATTTTAAAGCATTGGCATTGAGTCTGTTTTTGTGTAGTGATTTGGTAAATAGGCTGATGTAGCAAAAGTTAATAGTAAATGTTTTTAATGTTCTTAAATAATAAGACTACTCTGTGTGTTTTGGACACTGTCATGATTAGTTTTTGTCAACTTGACACACATTAGGGTCACCTGGAAAAGGAAACCTGAACTGAGGAATTGCTTCTACCAGACTTGCCTTGATAATGTGGGTGGTGTGGGACCTGCCCACTATGGGTGGGGGCCATCCTTTGGCAGGTAAGCAAACCATGAAGATCTGGTCAGTAAGCAGCATCCCTCCAGGACCTCTACTTTAGTTCTTGTTTCCAAGTTCCTGCCTTGGATTTTCTTGCTGATGGATGGACTGAAATCTGTAAGCCAAGTAGATCCTTTTATCTCCAATTTGGTGTTGGCCAGTGTTTTATCATAGCAACAAAGAGGCCAGGCTTTTAGATGCACTGAACCCAATTGTGCCAATTTACTGGAAAGGCTGTAAGCTTTATGGAAAATGCCTACATTTCCTCTGAGAGTCTCAGACATTGGTACTATCCTCAGCACAAAAGAGAGGACAATGTGACCACACCCAGTATATCTCAGGACTTAAGTGGATTGTCTAGTCAAAACACCACACATTGCTTGGGCACTTTGCTGCTAGAATACGGCTATGGTCTAGGTAATCTCTTTTTTATATTCACCCAACAGAACTATGGAAATTTTTGCAGAATTATTTAGATTTTGTAATGTCTCTTTCACATGAAGAGCTTTCTGGATAACCACATGAATTCATATGTAAAACTGCTTGGATTTGTGTTTCATACTTTAATTTTTTTCCCAGCATAATGAGAAAATGTGTCTTAAGTTATTAACTGGAACTCTTTAGTGGTTGAATTTCCATCTAAAGTTTCTGTTTCTTTGTCGGTTTTAAAAAATGAAGTTCATCTACTCTAAATATTTTTCAACATCATTTTACTTCAGACCCAAGAGTGATTTAAATACAACAAACTCATGTTTGTTTATGTGTGCAATTGGAGTTTTGGAAAAATAAAACAAAACATCCGTCATAGCATGATCATGATGGGGAAAAAATCGTAATAGGAACCATCCCAATCTTTTCAAAATTCTAATCAATTTTCTCAATTCCTACTAATTACAACCCACTTTTAATAGATAGACTTTCCCCTTATCTAATTCCACATAAATGGATTTGTGTAAGTCCATATAATGAAAATGAGATAGTCTATGGTTTGGGGATCTGACCTTTTTCAATTTATTTAGTGAATTTAAGTTTCGCTTCTGATATTGGCTATATAAGCAATTAATTCTCATTGCTGAATACTATTTCTTGATTTGCCTATATCACAACTTTTTTTTACCTATTCATGAGTTAATAAGCAGGTATTTCCAGACTTGGCTATTATAATTAAAGGTTCTAAAATATGATTTGTTTTCAAACACTGAGCAAACATGAATGTTTTCCTTGGCTAAGTATCTAGGCGAAGGAGGGTTGCTGAAGGAAGCAGATTTTTCACTGGTATCATCATAGTTGCTGAACAGCTTTCCAAAATGACTGTGCAACTGCAATATATGTGCATTGGAAGTACTTCAAATGCTTCCAACACTTGGTATTTCATTCCTTTGGATTTCAGTTAATCAGGTAGCAAATGACTATAGCTTTGATTTGCATTTCCTGGATGCTTATTTGTGGTGGTATTCACTTATCTTTAGGGACACATGTGCTGGGGGGACTCTGGTAAATAGACTCCTACAATTCCAATACTAAACTTTTGGATTTATAGTAGGCAATGGGAAGAAAAAAAAAGAAAATCAGTATTTGCAAAATACTGATGCTTTAAATACATATGGACCTCAAAGAATTCAATAAAACAAACCTGCCAAAAAAGGAGGTCGCCCTTCCTCTGGCCACGGGACTAGCTAATCCTGGGCCCGTTTCAGGGCCACCTTCTTGTGCCCTGTGCTTATCCAGCTGAGGCCTGGAAACTGAACACTGCAGATCACATCACGATGGGGTGCAGCCCACCTTGAGACTGCCAAGGCCCCGGTACTAGAACCACCTCCACCCACGGGAAGAGGAGAGCCACCAAAGTATTGGACCTGCTTGCACCCACCAGAAGAGAACCCTGGTCCTGTACCCACCAGAAGAGGAAGAGACTCCTTCTGCACCCTCTGGAAGAAGGGATGGAAAGGAGACAATATAAAAACACACTTGGCAACAGAGAAACCAATATGACACCGATAGAATCTAGAGACTCCACACCAGCAAGACTTGAGCATCCCAATGCACTGAAGCAGAAGAAAATCATCTTAAAAACAACTTCATAAAAATAATAGAGGGCCTCAAAGAGGATATGAGAAAATCCCTTAAAGAGATGGAGGAAAAAACAAACAAAAATGCAAGAAATGGAGGAAAAGAAAAGCAAAAATTGTAAGAAACAATTCAAACAGTGCAAGGGTTGAAAGCTGAAATAGACACAATAAAAAAACACAATCGGAAGAAAGGTTGGAAATAGAAAAACTGGGCAAATGATCACTACTACAGATGAAAGCATAACCAACAGAATACAAGAGATGGAAGACATAATCTCAGGCTTTGAAGATACACTAGGAGAAATAGATTCATCGACCAAAGAAAATCTTAAGTCCAACAAATCCCTATAAAAATATCCTGAAAATATCCTGGAAATATGTGACACCATGAAAAGAACAAACCTAGGAATAGGTATAAAATAAGGTGAAGAAATCCACCTGAAAGGGGCAGAAAACATTCAACAAAATCATAGAAGAAAACTTTCCCAACCTAATGAAAGTACAAGAAGCTTACAGAACACCAAATAGAGTGAGCCACAAAAATGTCCCCTCATCACAAAATAATCAAGACCGCAAACATGCAGAAAAAAGAAAGAATATTAAGAGAAGCTAAGGATAAAAGTCAAGTAACACACAAAGGAATACCTATGAGAAATACACCTGACTTCTCCATGGAAACTCTGAAAGTCAGAAGGTCCTGGGCAGATATTCTACCAACACTAAGAGACCACAAATGCCAGCATAGACTCCTATACCCAGTAAAGCTTTCAATCACTATAGATGGAGAAAACAAGACATTCCAAGGTTCTAACAATACATATCCACTAACCCAGTCCTACAGAAAGTTCTGGAGGAAAACTCCAACCCAAGGAAGTTAACTACAACCAGAAAAACATAGGCAATAGATAATCCCACCTTACCAACAGCCAAAAGAAAAAAGAGGTGGAAATCCACATATAATTCCACCAACAACAACCATTCCAAAACATAGAAGAATGAGCAATCAATGATCATTAATACCCCTCAATATTAATTGTCTTAACTTTCCCATAAAAAGACACAGGCTAACAGAATGGGTTCAAAGACAGAAACCATCCTTCTACTGCATAAAAGAAACACACCTCAGCCTCAAAGACAGACATTTATCCCACAGTTAAGAGCTGGGAAAAGATCTTCCAATCAAATGGACCCAAGAAAGAAGCAGGGGTAGCAATCCTAATATCTAACATATTGGACTTTAAACTAAAATCAATCAAAAGAGATAAAGGAGGTTATTTAATACTCATCACAGGAGAAATCCACCAAGAAGAAGTCTCAATTATGAACATCTATGCCCCAAATACAAAGGCACCCACATTCGTGAAAGAAACATTACTAAAATATTTACACAATGGAGTACTGCTCCATGTAAAAAAGTAATGGAAAATTGAAATTTGCAGGCAAATGAATGGCACTAGAAGAAACCATCCTGAGTGAGGTAACCCAGTCACAAAAGATAAACATGGTATGTACTCACTCACATATGGATTTTAGACATGGATCAGGGGAGTGCCAGCCTACAGTTCCACTGACAAATAGGAGTCTGGGAAACAGGGAGAACCCTAACAGAGATATTTATGGTACCTCAGAGAAGGGGAATGGGACAGGATCTCCTGAGCAGATTGGGAGCATGGGGGGAGGGAAGAGGGAGGTGAGAAAAAGAGAGGGGCAGAAGAGGATGGGAGAGGAGGACATGGGGAGCAGGAAGGTTGAGTCAGGTGAAGAATAGAGGAAAGCAGGATGAAAGATACCATAATAGAGTGAGCCAGTATAGGTTTGAGGAGACATCTGGCACTCGTTTTCTAGAGATCACAAGGATGATACCAACTGGCAATCTAAGCAATAGTAGAGAGGCTATCTTAAGTTCCCTTCCCTACAATGAGATTGATGACTACCTTGTATGCCATCCTAGACCCTTCATTCAGTGGCTGGTGGAAGCAGAGGCAGACACCCATAGCTAAACACTGAACTGAACTCCTGGAAGCCAGTTGCAGAGAGGGAGGAGTGATGAGCAAAGGGGTCAAGACTGGGCTGGTGACCTGAACAAGGGAGAGCTCATGGAGCCCAGACTGATAGCTGAAAGGCCAGCATAGGACTGATCCAGACGCCCTGAATGTTGGTATTAATGAGGAGCCTTGGCAATCTCTGGGACCTCAGGTAGTATATCTTTATTTATCCCTGGTGTACTAATGAACTTGGGGAGCCCATTCTACATGAAGAGATGCTCTCTCAGCCTGTACACATGGGGGAGGACCTAGATCCTACCCCAGAATATATGACAGACTTTGGAGATCCCCCATGGAGGGCCTCACCCTCCCTGTGGAGGGGAGAGGATATGATATGGGGATTTTGGGGGGTTGCTAGGGAAAGGGGAGGTGGGAAGGGGAGGAAGAGGGAGCTGGGATTGACATGTGAAGCAAACTTGTTTCTTATTTAAATAAAAATAATGTGAATGTACCACAGCATATTATTTTTATTTAAATTATATGCAAGATGTAGTACATTCGTATTATTTTTTAATTTCCTTGCCATGTTAGTGCTGGAACCCCAGGTTTTGTTAGACGAGTGGTCCCTGTTAGTATTCAGGCATCTGTACTGGCCTGTCTTTGGACTTCTGACAGCATAAGCCTTCAGTTGCAACTACTAAGAGCACCACCTGTGGGCATTCACTATGTTACCTTTTAAAGGGGCCCTACCTGCCTCCCACCCTCCTCTCTCTTTCTTTTCCTCTGTCTGTCTGTTTCTCTCTCTCCCTCCCCCCTCTCTGCCTCTCCTTATTCTCTCATGCTTCTCCTGTCCCTGGACACTGGTCTCCCCATTCCTCTTTGCCCCCCTTTTTGATTCCTTTCCCTAATAACGTCCCTCCATTTGAACTCGGCTACATGACATCTTTCTTTCAAGTGCCACTTTTTTAAAATTACAGCAGTCCCCCTTGAGCTGCAGCAGGCCTAGGCTCACCCTATCATTCTAAAGTTTGGATTTTAGTACCACTGTGATGTCAGGTTGCCTGGAATAAGCTGATGGACTTTGCTTACTGTCACTTAGTATAGTACAATGTGGCTTATTTGTCTCCATTGTTCTCATGCCTTCCTACTGGAGTTTTCTTTGTCTTTTCTTGTATTTTCCACAATGGGGCAAAAAGATGAAGAGAGGGGCAGAGGTTAGGACCACTGTCTTTGTTGTTTTTCTAACTTTCAGTTTTTCTGTCAGGTTTGTTTTCCTCTTTGGACACTTTAGGCATGTTGCCACAAGGTTGCATGTAGTTGACAGGTAGTTCCACAAGAAGTTCATCAAGTTCTCCAGTCATGGTCCACATGCTTTCTGTATATATGTATGTTTTCCCTCTGATTCCTGATGTCTGATTTTTCTTCTTTCCATAAACAATACTATTTTCTGGCACAGGACTATGTTGGACATAGATTTTGGCAGTCTATTCTAGAAATTAGTGTATCACCTTTCCCTACACATGCACAGAACTCCCTTTCTTGTTTTGTTAATTACACATCAACATATCATGGGATGAGTCACTTAAACCTAAAATGTTTCTTTGAAATGATCTTAACTTCTTATTTTTTTGTTTATTTGTTGTTTTTTTTGAAATATGTTCTTTCTGTGTAGTCCTAGCTGCCCTGGAACTTTATTTGGAGACCAAGCTGGCCTCGAACTTGGAGGTCTTCCTGCCTCTGCTGCCCAAGTGCTAGGATTAAAGATGTGTGCCACCACCACCAGACTATCTTCTCCTTTAATGGAAGTATCAGTAGTGCCAAGGTATGATTTTAGCTATTCTGGCTGATGGAGAGACTGTTAATGACTTGAAATCCTAATGAGTTCTGTGAAGCCAACACTAGAGACACTGTATGATTGTAATGTAATCCATCTGCTCAAGAGATGAAAGCTATCCCTGTGGTCCTCAGAAAACCTTTGTAAGTTGGCTCAGGTTTACAGAGCAAAGTGGGCACTACCATGAACTTGACATTCTTGCTTAAAGTAACATCAGACTAACTTAATATAATGTAAAGAATGGTGGTGGTACCAAGGGCCCGGAGAGATGGCTTGGCAGCTCAGAGCACATAGGGCACATAACTGTATTCAGGCATAATGCATAAGGTAAAATAATGAAATACCTAAAAATATGTTAAAAGAATGATGGGACTGGAAGCTCAATGCAGTAAATCTCTTATACATCACCCTTAAAACTCACGAATACGGTCCCTTTCAATGCATCTGGAACCCATGAAGTACTATTGTGTTTTCTCTGACTGTAAAGTCACATGGCTAGTAAATGCCCCTACGGCACTGGGGGCAGAAAGTCATGTGAAAATTTCCCACATTGAAAATTTTGATTAATTAAACTTGTCTCAAGTGACTGGCATTCAGTGTCTCTTTTTGTTAGTAATAGTCTATGAATTTCCTTTGATAGAACTCGATTTACATTTTGGAGTGTATGAAATATCACAGTTAAGTTTTGGGATCTGCTGGCTTCCCTTTTATTTTGTATCTATTAATCTGTTATTTAGAAAGTTGTAATATTTGCATTATTCTAATGTTTTATGTCAAGATCTTGTTTATGTATGCAGAACTCAAATGCATATGGATTTATTCTTGGGTACCTGCTTTTCATAATAAAATGTCATAGGCATAGATAGACTTATGCTATGGTCCCAGCAAAAAATGTGAATTGATCAGTTACATAAACAAGTAAGTTAAGCAAAGATTAAATAATTTAAGAGAATATTTCATTTTGGGCTTATTTATGGTATGTATGATAATTTTATTTAATCCCAAATATATATTCATGGCAAATCGATAGTTTTACAAATATGCCTCATTTAATTTTTGCATAAAGCCTTTGAATGGCTTATAATATGAACTGACTGGAAGTATTTAGCATAAAATTAAAACAATGCTTTTCAAACTCCACAAGTAGTTAGAGTAGCATTATTTAATCATTTGATTTATTCAGTGAAAACATATCTTTAGATACAGAATTTTATTTTCATATTGTATTCCAAAATTCCTCCTTATTTTTTGTTGAATACTCAACAGTTGCCATGCCTTTGCAGCTGTCAAATGGTGAAATAAATCTTTTGGTTCTGAAATAGAAGGATGCTCCCTCATCCCCTCCTCCCTCCACACAGAAGGGACAACTATTGATGAAGGAAGTCACCATGTCAGAGACAATGAATGAACCAAAAACACCTGTTTGCAGTGTGATTTTTTGGCAGTCAGAGGATTAAAGAGATCACTAAGCAATGAGCTCCTGGAATGGCAAAGACTTTTTGAGTAAATACTTATTGAAACCGATGTGTATATCCTGGGAAGAGACTGGAGGGGGAGGGGGAGGGATGAGATGGTTTACATGAGGCTGAACCCATCACTGGCATAGTGATGGAGAAAAGGGGGCTATCTGTGTCGTTTTAGCTGGGAGTTTCCTGTCAGGAGTCAAAAACTAATATGATGGCTAAAAGTAATTTAGGTAAAAGCTTAAAAGGAATGGCTGATAGCTTAAGGGAAAACAAAAATCAAAGGAAAGGAGATAAATTTAAACACACCAAAAGACTGTTATCTAAGGCTACTCACTGAACTTGGGGCCGTGGTCCTGAATAGCGAGACCCCAGTATTGACCTTAATTTACACAAGAGCAGAAAGCTAACTTCATTGGCTAATCCTAGAATTAAAATAAGGACTCTAGATAAGATTCTAAATATTTCTGTCTCACACACTAGCCTGCTAACATTCCTGCCATGGTTGTGAGTTGGTGCTACTTTCAATCACTTTTTCCCCAAATGCAGCGTGGAGTAACGCTTGTCTAGGCAGGTGTCGTGTAGTTTGTGTTACTGTTGGGACAGCTGAGGATCCCAAACACAAAGCAGGTGAGAGATCTGGAATCCTGAGGTGAGCAAGGGAAAGGCAAAGCCGGGAAATCTCTTTGGCCTCTGGGACAGGTGTTCCTGGGAGCAGGAGAAGAGGGCAATCCTGAAGAAAAACAGCATACCGCTTTACACTGAGTTTGCAGGAATGGGTATTTGAGTAAATATGAGTCATCTCTATATTTGTTTGTATATGAAGAGACGTGATTTCTATAAAGCTGAAAATCAGGAAGTGAATAAGAAAAATTATATTTATATCCATATATATGTACTTTTTTTAAATTGCACTTCTGTGCTATGATATAAGCATCTTTTATGGCAACTTAAAATACATCTTGAAAGTATTAGTATTTATTTGGCATACATTTGTAAGAACAGTACATGAATGGATGACATTCAAGGCCTCAACAACAAGATTACTCTTAAAAAAACAAACTGCTGATAAAATTGTATTTGTACATTTTCAAAACAGACAAAATCTTATGGTGGGTCATTTTTCTTGCATTGACTACACAGGTAACAATATTTTACTTAGACTTTAATAAAACAGGAATTAAAAGGCTTCTCCTAGGTGTGATGGAAGAGAAGATTTATTGTAGGCAAAAGGGAGAGCATAGGCAGAGGCAGGGATTTCTGAATGAGTCCAGAGTGGGCAGGATCCTGAGCCATGTGAGGAGAGGCTGGGGTAGGAGGCGGGTAGGGTGGGGTAGGGCGGGGTAGGGCGTGGAGGGGGGATGGAGCACGGGACACCCGGAACAGTAGCCAAGAGGGCAAAGGTAAAAACGTGGGTAACGATTGGCTGGATTACACAGGGAAGAGCCTCTGGGGGAAAGCTGGCCTAACCCCTAGGCTGGAGAGTTCCTGGTAGAGGCCAGGGTATGCCAACCATACTCTTTACCACCTTGGGAGTAGGGGTTGCTGGGAGAACCTTGAAGCCAGGTCAGCTTTGATATGTTAAATGGCACCTCTGCCATTTGTCCCAGGCTTAGCAGAGTTCCAGTAACGTGTGGATAATTTAAAGATAAAGCTTTGAAATCCTGATATGGTAGCTGTAGAGGTAACAGGCAGAGACTCCTGCTTTGGAAGTCTCTCGTGGAGCCCAACGAGTGAAGTGATCTCCGCCTGCACCTTGCTTCTCTGGTTTCTAAGTGATCGTTTGGGGGCGTATATAAGAACCCCCTTTAAAAGCAAGTACCCAAAACTGCATGTCCAAAGCCTCCGTGGAATGAAGCAATCAGAAAGCCCCACTTCATTTGCATTTTAGTGCGTAGAAATAAGAGTGGAAACACGTCTTTGGACTTAAACCACCGTGGCCACACCTGTGTCATTAATAGGACCAAAAATGGACGGTGCGTTACTAGAAAAGGACACTGTGACACTTGCAGAACATCCGTTTGTTTACACAACAGGAACCAATCTGGTTAAGTCAAGGTGCCTGAGTCTGCTGGTGACACATTTTCTTAATGAAAACCTCTGTAACTTCAGACCTTACACATTCTCTACCAACAGGTGTCATTACTCATTATCACATTTATCAATACTTGTAAAACAACGAGGTGACAGCAGAGGGTCAGGGAAGAGCTGAAATGGAGTTGGAAAAAGAAAAGGAGAGAGATAATAGTAGTTTAGATCACTTAAATACATGCTTTTTTTTCTCCTTTAAAGAAACAGCGACAGCCATCGTTTCTCCCTCACAAATTCAGAAGCAGGGTCGAGGTGTTGGCCTCTGCTGTGAAAACAGCAGTGAGATGAGGCTTTCCTCACCCTCCTCCAATTCTGAATTAGAAATGACAAAGCTCCCAACTGATAAAATTCCGAAATATATAATCAGTGAGGTGATAATTACTGAATCTCATTTTTAGAAATCCATTAACAGGTGTCTCTTTAGTCATAGACAAAAGTCTTCATAAATATTGAACTGTGCTATCATGGGTGCAAGTCTCTTTCAAATAATGGAGTCTGCCTAATTTCAAGGTAACTCTTTGCCATTAATTGGCTGTAAGATTTAATCAAGTAGAGGTTTCGTTTATTAATTCTGATTTGTAAAGTCAGAAAAATGTGTAATGTTACTAATCATTAGTTACACCTCCTCAGAAACTCTCCGGCTGGGTTAGAACTCAGAAACAAAAGGTAGTATTTCTGTGATGTGGTAGTCCATGCCTTTATTCCCAGGACCCCAGAGCTGGGCAGCAGTGTTACAAGTTCTAGGTCATTCTGGCTACAAGCCTCAAATCAATAAACAAATCAACCAACAATATAAATAACAGCAATATAAATAACACCAAAGAAGGTAATCCCATGTTTGTTTGCTTGTTTGTTTTTTAACTGAAATAAGACACATTTGTCAATGGGTAGTTTCAGTGGATCTTACCGTAAAATGTCACTGCTTCACTTAAATATAAAAACGGCAATAATGTCATGACTATTGGTTAAAAGGTTTTAGTGGGGAGGCTGAAAGGAGATCAAAACTCAAAATTCTCAGCACAGCCATTCTGATGTGATAATGATCTATAGTGTTACATTTTTCGATGTTCTTAAGTAATAAATTGTGCTGAAACTGTAACACCGAGGAGCGTTCAGTGTTCTGAGTGTTAGTGTTCTCTCCAAATTCACCTACTGGAACCTTGCCCTTCAATTTGCTCTTATTAGGACCTGACACATAGATGTGATTGCGTTATGGAGGCACAGACCCCAGGAGTAGGATTAGTCACCCATAAAACCAGAGTAAGGGAGCTTGTATCGAGTACAGACTTATCAGAAGTAATTGTAGATGAACAAAGAAGTGGAAATCTCAACAGACACCGAATCTCTTAATGCCTTTTTCTGGGAGTTTCCAACCTTGAGAGCTGTGAGAAGTAAAATTCTATGGTGTGAGAACTATCCAGTGTGTGATTTTAAATAAATCCCAATACATTTATCCTAATAAACCAAGACAAGACAGTAACCTCCCTTTTACTTTTGATGCTGGTGACACAATCGAATGAGACTATCCTATGTCAAAACAATGGAGTTCTCATAGCACCATATTTTTCTTCCTAGATTCCTACCATGAAGACAGGTGATCTTCAAAACAAGAAAAAGAAAATAGATATGAAAATGGAGTCCCAAATGACCAGTTCAACTAGTCATCACCACACCCATATCAGCTTGACAGCATTAAGATTAAGGATTCAGTACTTTGAGTGTAAGGTTTGCTAGAGTAATTGCTTCCTGGGATCCTTCCCTTCAACCAAGCTAGGTTTAGTTTAGAAACTGAGGTCACTTCTGTTTGTTTCTTTCTGGAAGAACAACAAACAGTTTTGTTTACATGCTAATATATTAAAATCCCACAAAATCGCTTAAGGTATCTTAAACATCACTAACGTATTACATTAGATTCAATTACTTTCCTGGTAAGGAAAACCGTCAGCCAAATGTTTTGAAAGAAAGGTTCATAAATAGTGGGAAATGGAAAACGGACCTCTTATTTATTTGAAGCCTAGTGTGACTCTTGGCAGAAAATCAATTTACTTTTTTAACAAACATTTTTTAATATCCTCTATGCTTAAGATCTGTATAGAGTTAGTGGATTTATAGGAGTACACAGAACTTCTTTCTGCAGACTTACAGTCTAGTGGAGGAAGCATGAATAAAACAGTTACACCAATGAACTTATATAAAATTATAATTCTGTGTAAAATTATGATGTGTTAAGAACTACAGATGGAATGGTGTATAGTGCTATCTATGAAAGCTTAGCTTTAACCCAGTGAAAGAACATCAGAGAGTGTGGGCTGAGTAAACATTGAAAACTGAGAGAAGGGGGCCCATTAATGAGGGGTGCGTTATGCTAAAACACATTCCAGTTCAGGAAAAAATTCAAACATATTGGACGAGAAAAGGTGACTTTATTCAGATAAAATACTAAGCAATGGTTTGGTGATTGAATAGTTTTGTAGATCTGTGGTTAGTAAAACAATCTCCAGTGCAGAAATAGTCTTGAAATCCTTCAGCACAGCATTGTTAAAGACTTGGGAATGGAAATCCTGGGGGGAAAGTACAGTATAGAATCTACTTCTCTACACAGGATGCTAGGTCCCCTTCTTAGTACCTGGAACCCGTGACTGTTGTCTTAGATTTAGCACAGGAGACCCCAAAAGACTCATAGATATAGCACTCGTTGAAGGATTTATGGGTGTCTTTGTTGACATTTTTGCTTATTTGGTTTGTTTTGATTGTTTTTTTTTTCATTGTGGAATGCTGGGGCCTTTATTATACTAGGGGTGTCCCATCCTTCGTTTTCTTTGACCTCACCCACCCTGTCCAGGAGTGTTTTCCAGCAATGTTCAGTTCAGAGAAAATGCCAACAGCTGAATTTGGTGCTGTCATTTGTGATGGAATTGGGAAACACCCACAGGCTTCTTCTGAGGATGGGGACTGTGTTGGTAGTTTTTTACTACTTTCACAAAATGCACAACAATCAACTTACAAAGGGAAATGCTTTATTTAAGCTCATGTAGTTAGAGCTTTTAGTCTATGGTTGTTGCTCATCTCTTGACTTCGGGACTTTGGTGAAGCAGTATAACCCAGAAAGGAGTGCTCTCTGCAGGCAGTTACTCATCTCATTGAGTCTAGGAAACAAACAGAGAGACAGGTCCAGGGTCCTAATATACCTTTTGCTCTGGCTAGTTTTATGTCAGCTTGACACAACCTATAGTCACCTCAGAGGAAGGAACCTCAATTGAAAAAGTACTTCTGTAAGATTGAGCTATAGGTAATTATCTTAATTAGTGATTGATGTTGAAAAGTTCATTGTGTCTGGTACCATCTGGGGCTGGTGGTCTTTGGTTCCGTAAGAAAGCAGACTGTAAGCCATGAGGAGCAATTCAGTAAGCAGCACTCCTCCATGGCCTCTGTATTAACTCCTGCCTTCATGTTCCTGCCTGGCTTTAGTCTTTGCCTTGGCTTCTCTCAGTGAGTTGTGACTTGGGATATGTAAGTCAAGTAAGTAAGCCCTTTCCCCCATTAAGTTGCTTTTGATCACAGTGTTTCCTCACATCAATAGTAACCCTAGCTAAGACACCCTTCAAGGACATACTTACCATGACCTAACTTCCTTCTGCAAGACTTTACCTCCTTAAACTCCCATTCTATTACAACCCAGTAGCACCACAGACTAATCACCAATGCTATATCTATGAGTCTTTAGGGGGCATTTTAGATCCACACCACAGCAAGTTACAGTCTGGGGTGGAGTTGATTGTGGACACTTCTTCCTTCTCCCACAGCGACTGGTTTATGAAATTTCAGTTTTTTACTGTCTTATTTGGTAGCCATTGCTGATTGGGGTTTTTGTGTACTTTTGGTTTTTTTTGTGTATTTTTCTTCTTTATTCCTTTTGTTGAATTCTATGGAAAGGAAAAATAAATATCACTTATCATCTTAACCTGAAACTTACAACCAGTATTTCACTAGTTGCTTTCATCCATTATTTAAAAATAAATTCATTCCAAAATTATATTTCAGAACAGGATTGATTATTTTACCATGTTAGATTTATTATCACTACTGCCAGAAGTAACTTGTGTTTTTAATTTCTCTAAAGTGCCTTGATCATGTAGTGATAGAAACAATAAACATCAAATATAAGTATGTACTTGTACTTGACAAGTAATTTATAAATTTTTCACATGCACCTGCTACCATATGTATTTCCATATAGATAATACACAGGCATACTATCTCTGCAAATGAAAGTGCTGACCACACAAAGTTGTAATTCCTAGGTGTTATATGTCTCTTTTCTCTAGGTTTATTTCCCTCTGCATCCTTTCCTGTAATTATTTCCTTAACTCATGGTTGTCAGTTCTGCTTTAAGGCAAAAGCTGAGAAAATGCAGTTTTTGAATTTATGCCAGAACAATTTTTCCTGCCTTGGAGAAACATAATATTTCTAAAGGTATATTCTAGTTTTTATTAATCTTGTGCGTTAAGTGAGAAATGATAGTCAATTCTTGCTAAACTTTATATAAGAATATGCAAAATGAAGAACAAAAAAGATAAAAATCACAACATAGCATGGAAAGAATATCAAGGAGAGTTATTTTAGGTGCTAGCGCCATGTGCAACTCATACTTCATTCAGTGTGGGATTTTCATATAACCCTATTTTCACTTATACGTTTTTTTTTTACCTACATGTATGTTTCTGTGAAAATTCTGTAAGACTCAGAAAAGAACACTGGTTAGGGTCAAGAGGTATAAGTGTGCTGTATGCACGCATTCATGTTCATGTACACATGCACACATTTAAGCACACACAGCAAGTTAGATTCCTGATATCAAGGGTAGCCAAAATTTGATCCAGAAAATTAGCCCATCCCTGTGAATCAAGGGGGTGAGAGAACTCGGTGGAAGAAGTGCTTGGCTAGCGCGTCTATGACGGCTGACCTCCTGTGATTTCTCTCTTGAGCATGAAATGATTTCTTTTCATTGTAATACATCATTAATTATATAAAACAACTTTTATTGTAATATATCATCAATTATACAGAAATGCTTTTCATTTATTTTGTTGTCACAAGAAGAGAAGATTTGTAGCCAATTTTAATCATTTCATTAAAATTTTAAGTCACACCAACAAGCATCAAATTGACACTCTGTGTAAACTACTAGAAAGATTCCAGTTCTTTTTTAATCTTTGCTAATAACAAGTATTATTTTTCAAATCAAGAAGCCCAAATAACTTCTAGACACAAATTTCAGCCTATGACAAATCCCTAATGAAATATCAATATAGAGTCAATAGGTAATTCCAGATGCATATTAACTTGGGATGAAGAATTTGATGTTTACATAGGTGACTTAGAAGCCAGTTGGATTAATTTGAAGGCTATCCAGAATCCAGCAATGTCCTTTCTTTGTTTGCTTTTTTGGCAGGGTCCTTTACTTTCAGGGTCTGATTATATTATTAGCACTATCTAAATGATTCTGTGCTAAAATTGATGCAATTCAGTTGATTTCTGCTTTTGTATTTCACTGTTTGAGTACTGTTAATCATTGTCAGAATTCATTAGTCTTAATAAAAAGTCTTATTAGATATGCAGACATTAGTTCCAATGATGTGTGTATTGGCTCTCTCACATTTTAAGGTGTAGCTATAGCATGCTTTGACTGGATCTGTGTCACTTATAGTCAGTGCTTTTGTAATTTCACAAACTTCATATATATATCCAGTAAGACTCCAGGAACTCATATACCTTGGGTACTAGGTTCTCCCTAGAGAATTAATTTGCATGTTTGATATCCTCTCTTCATATAGTTATGTAGAAGTTAATATTGAAAGGTCATCAGCTAATCTCCATTCTCTGCCACATCCAAAAGCTGTGGACATCCTATGCCGTCAGCAACCTTGCTTTCCAAATTTCTTTAGGTTAATTTGAGTAACCAAGCTGGGCGGTGGTGGCGCACGCCTTTAATCCCAGCACTCGGGAGGCAGAGACAGGAGGATCTCTGTGAGTTCGAGGCCAGGCTGGACCGACAGCCTCCAAAACAATACAAAGAAACCCTGTCTCATAAAAACCAAAAAAAAAAAATTTGAGTAACCAAGTAGTAAATTCATTCAAATCAGGTATAGGTTGAATTATGACCAATTTTATCATCCATTGATTCAAGAGTTGAAATGTTTAAACTGACAACAATGAAGTGATTGATTAGTTTGATTCTATCTACTGATTAAGCAGCAAAACTTCTTACATAATTGGTATTGTCATTACAGAGTCAATATCATCACTTTCTGTGCTATATATTCCTAAAAGGTTTATACAGACTGTCTATGAGAGTAGAAGATAGATAGTTTTGCATTTTAACTTATAGTTGATAAAATATCTTATCACCTTGGATAACATTCATTTGTTATCTGTATGATTGGATGAATATATTATTTCAAGAATAGGCTTCATTAACCATCTTCCTAACTTCAACTTTGTCTCCCAGTTTACGAAAACTCTCCTATCCACCTAATTCTCACTTAACTATAGCTAAAATATAGCTTGCATAAATTGTAGGCATGGAGCTTGATTGCATTTTACATATGTAAATATTCAAAATGACCACAGTCTTGATAATATTATCTAACATATCTAACATCCAGTAGAAGTCCATCTAGTCATGGACTTAGGACAACTCCTCATTACTTTGAAGGAAAACAAACCAGTTGAAAGATCATTGGAAAACTCCAAAATCATACCAAAACAGAAAAGTTCACAGTGATGAGAGATGTCCCATACCCAGTGATCATTCTTTATGCTCTGTCTTTCCTATTATATTAAATAACAAAAGCCTCATGGCTTAGCCCTCAGTAGACTAAGTCTTCTAAAGAGCAAGTTGGAGAAGGCTATGCTAGCAACTGAAATCATACCTTTGGCAATAGTTCACCAACATTTCATTTGTATGTGAGTTTAAACACTTCAAATTATTTTCTGCCGTGTCCTCTAACCAAGCAAAGCTCCATGTGTGTTTGCATGTGAGTAAGACACTCTGTTATGAGAGTATGAAAATGATTAGCTTTCCCTGGTGGTTAGTGATACCTTTACAATCTCTTAAGGACAGACAGAAATACCACAAACCAAACTACACAACTCAGTTTATAGTATTTTCCATAGAAATAATTAGCTTATCAGGGCAACAGATTTGCTTCTATTTATCTCCTTCAGAGGTTAATTGTCAGCATTAACACATCCCTTTTTTAATTTTTATTTTTAAACTTAAATTTAAATTAGAAACAGGATTGTTTCACATGTCAATTCCAGGTTCCACACATTCTTAAAAGATTTGCTAACCGAACAAGTGAAAGAGCTATATTGCTAGAACTTTGAGTCTTTAAACAAAGAGATTAAACAAAGAAGATACCAGAAAATGGAAAGATCTCCCATGCTCGGGGATAGGTAGAATCAATGTAGTAAAAATAGCAATCTCGCCGAAAGCAAGCTACAGATTCAATGTAATCACCATCAAAATGCCAGCACAATTCTTCACTGAACTTGAAAGAACAATTCTCAACTTTATATGGAAAAACAAAAAACCCAGAATAGCCAAAACAACCATGTACAATAAAGGAATTTCCAGAGGCATCACCATCCCTGACTTCAAGCTCTATTATAGAGCTATAGTCCTGAAAACAGCTTGGTATTGGAACAAAAATAGACAGGTAGACCAATGGAATTGAATTGAAAACCCTGATAATAACCCACATACCTATGAACACTTGATTTTTGACGAAGAAGCTGAAATTATACAATGGAAAAAAAGAAAGCATCTTCAAATGAGGCTGGTATAAGTGGATGCTGGCATGTAAAAGACTGCAGATAGATCCATGTCTACCACCATGCACAAAACTTAAGTCCAAATGGATCAAAGACCTTAACATAAATCCAACCACACTGAACATCTTAGAAGAGAAAGTAGGAGGTACCCTCAAATGAATTGGTACAGGAGACCACTTCCTGAATCAACACCAGTAGCACAGACACCAAGATAGACAATTAATAAATGGGACCTCCTGAAACTGAGAAGCTTCTGCAACTCAAAGGACACAGTCAACAAGACAAAAGAATAGCCCACAGAATGGGAAAGGCTATTCACCAACCCCACATCTGACAGAGGGCTGATTTCCAAAATATACAAAGAACTCAAGAAGGTCGTCACCAGAACACAAAATAATCCAATTAAAAAGTGAGGTACAGAACTAAATAGAGAATTCTCAGTAGAAGAATCTAAAATGGCTGAAAGATACATAAGAAAGTTCTCAACACCCTTAGCCATCAGGGAAATGCAAATGAAAACAAGACTGAGACACCATCTTACTCCTTTCAGAAGGGCTAAAATAAAAAGCACCAATGACAGTTTATGCTAGAGAGGATGTGGAGAGAGAGGAACACTCCTCCACTGCTGGTGGGAGTTCAAACTGGTACAGTCACTTTGGAAATCAGTATGGTGTTTCCTCAGGAAAATGGGAATCAGTCTACCACAAGATTCAGCAATTCCACTCTTAGGAATATACCCAAAAGATGCACATTCATACAAGAACACCATAGCAGCATTATTTGTAATAGCCAGAAACTGGAAGCAACCTAGATGCCCCTCAACTAAAGAATGAATGGAGAAAATGTAGTACATTTACACAATGGAATACTACTCAGCCGGGAAAAAATCATAGGAATCTTAAAATTCACAGGCAAATGGATGGAACTTGAAGAAATCATCCTGAGTGTAGTAACCCAGTCACAAAAAGACAAAAATGGTACTTACTCATTCACTCATATATGGATTTTAGACCTAGAGCAAAGGAGTAGGAGCCTACAATCCACCCCACCCGAGAGGCTAGGAAACAAGGAATACCCTAAGAGAGACATACATGGTCCCCCAGAGAAGGGGAAAGGAACAAGATCTCCTGAGCTAATTGGGAGTATGGAGGGGATAGAGAGTTAGAAGAAAGAGAAGGGGAGAAGATGAGGGGAGAAGTCAGGAGACAGCAGGAAGATTGAGTCACAGGAAGAATAGAGGAGAGCAAGAAAAGAGACGCCATAATAGAGGGAGTCATTATAGATTTAAAGAGAAATCTGACACTAGTAAAATGTTCAGAGACCTACAAGGTTGACCCCAACTAATAATCTAAGCAATAGTCGAGAGGCTACCTTGAGTCCCTTCCCCGATAATGAGATTGATGACTATCTTATATGCCATCCTAGAGCCTTCATCCAGTAGCTGATAGAAGCAGAGGCAGACACCCACAGCTAAACACTGAGCTGAACTCTGGAATCCAGTTGCAAGAGGAAGGAGTGATGAGCAAAGGGGTCAAGACCAGGCTGGAGAAACCCACAGAAACAGCTGACCTGAACAAGGGGTTGCTCATGGTCCCCACACTGATAGCTGGGAAATTAACATAGGACTGTTGGGAGCCCCCTGAATGAGGGTGTCAGTTTGGAATTCTGGTTAATCTATGGGGCCTCTGGTAGTGGATCAGTATTTTTCCCTAGTACATGAATGAACGTTGGGAGCCCATTCCACATAGAGAGATACTCTGTCAACCTAGACATGCATGGGAGGGTCTAGGCCCTGCTCCAAATGATATAATAGACTTTTAAGATCCCCATGGAAGGCTTCACTCTCCCTGGAGAGCAGAAAGGGAATGGGATAGGGGTTGGGTGGGGGACAGTGGAGGAGGGGAGGGAGAGGGAACTTGGATTGATATGTAAACGAAGCTTGTTTCTAATTTAAAAAAAGATTTTCTGAAGAGAACATGAATAACCAAGTGGTTTAAATCATTGTGAAGCTGCATTCTAGTGGGTGAATTATTGCATTTGTTTTACGGTCATATGTACTCAGTCTTTCTGAGCAAATATACATTTTTATGAATTGAATCAAACATTTCTTTTATTATATAATCTATGATCTTACCTCTCTTTAAGGAAAACTATGACTTCAACTCCCAGAGAACTTTTACTTGTATGGGTGGTTAACATTCCTGTGATAATCACAAATATTCATGGCAAACATCCTATTACATCTAACTCTAAAACAGAAACTGCTGAAACATAGCACAGTTCAAGAAGCCAGTTATTCATAGTTAGATTTACTGACTACAAGTTTCTGCTTTTTAAAGTTCATTGGTTGAACTGATATTGAACTTAACAACATGTTCTGAGCTATGTAAAACAATTCACAATTATAAAAACTATTATTATTGTTGTGGCCATAGTCAGCACAATCATTTTGGAAAGTTTTCATGCTCTAGAGTTATCTTTGCTAACTCAAGTACAATGGATAATTTTTACTTTGGAAAAGCATAAGATCAGAATACTCTGGAGAAAGGTTGGGATCAGCAGTTTAAGAACTGTAGTGGCATAGTCAGGATATTCAAAACATCTTTCTGAAAGATCATTTAATACTTGTTAGGCTTGATAGTACTAAGATATTGTCAAGAATGCAGACCGCTAGTCCTCACCCAACCCTGACCAGTTACTATCCAAAGAAACGTCCACAAAATAGAATGATGTCCAAATTATTTAAATATATGCAATGTATTTCTTATTTTGATATATAGATAATTACTAAAATGTTAAAATAGATTTTATTACTATAGAGGTAATGCCAATCATTGACATCGTGGGAATCACTGCAAATATTAGAGACACAGAAAGTCTTCGCAGATGAAATATTAGTATGATTGAAGTTTCCTGTGTACTTGTGATCAGCAAAAGGAAAGATTAAATAAAATCAGAAATAGGTAGACACAAAGAGATCATTAGTTACTTTATTGTAAGTACATATTACTGTTCTAGATATAATAAGAACATTGGTAGCTAATCTCACAAGACATCAGTTCTGTAGGTAAAGCACACTGTTAGCATTTGTGGAACAGAGAGGTAGAATCAAAGAGTTATGCTGAGCATCCCTTTCCGTTGGTCACTATATACAGAGGAGAGGCACAGCGTTTTTTGAGATGGTGTGGACAGCGTGATGAACGCCAAAAGAGCATAGGCTGTTGAAAGAAGTAAGTGGTTGAGTACAGATGAGTTTCCAGTGGAAGGTGGGAAGAAATGGAAATTGGCTGGGGGAGAAAGGCAGGGAGGAGGTTGTTTTGTGGATGCAAGGACATTTTCAGTGGCTTAGCTGGGTGCAGCATATGTTGGGAAAGATAACACTGAGAAGTCTGGGTTCATCAGCCAGGGTAGAGCTAAGGGTCACTTGATATAGGCCACGTTGTGGGAGAAAGAGGTAGGAAAAGAAAGGGTTTTGAGACAGAGGTGTTTTTGTACCAAGCAATAGGAAAAAGGAAAATGTTTGCTTTTTTTTCTGCTTTTAATCTTCCTTCCTTTTAACTACTTCCCCATGCCTCCATTTTCCTACCTTCTTTCTTTCTTCCTTTTTAAAAATACATCTTGTACAAAGATTTAATTTAATTTTTAAAGAGTTAATTTGTGCCTTTTGACCAGCACTCAAAACACACACACACAAAATACTTAATAAAAAAAATGCCCTCCCCCAACCCGCACCACCCTCTTGCCTATTTCTTTCCCCCTAAGGAGCCAGGCATTGTTTCTCCAAAATCTTTTGTACATTGTTTCAGAGCTGTTCCATGCATTTGTGATTATACATACACACTTGCAAAGACTTTTAAAAATAACTTGTGTTGAGACTTTGCGTATATACTTGACAAGTTAATTAGCATGCTAGCAGCACTAGATTAAAAATCCCATTAATTAATTTGATGGGTCATTCGATTGTATAGCTCTAAAAGAAAATGCCGGCCTTCTTTTGCAGACAACAATGAACCCACTGCAGATATTCACATGAATAACCTCCTTTGGGAGATGAAAAGTGTTATTAAGGCACCTTGGTGCTACTGTCTTGAGTAGATCTGAAGACCATTAATCTGGATCTTTCCAGAGTCCAAAATAATTTTCCTTTAGCTCATTAAAATTTTTGCTTATGTAACAGCATATTGGTGTGTTAAAATCTAGCTTGGATAAATAATACAAAGGAGTATAATAAAATTGTCTTTATTTTTTAGACATCACAGAAAATTCTTTAATCTTTCTTCAGTTGTGGGTAGTGGCTATCCCAATGATGTAAAACATTCCAGCTTCTAGTTTCTCCTGCTGTACACTGCAGTGAAATTGTAACTGCAATAATTCCTGGAAGAACAGAATATACGATGCTTTCATAAATAAATATTAGTGCATTAGTCTTCTTCCAGCCTAAGCCAGATTTTTCTGGCTCCTTATTTCCCTAGGTGGCCCGAAGAACACAATCTCTGATATAAAAACTTGGCTGCCTCAGATATGTATCTGATCAGAAATAACACTCTCATTTGCATAATGTTCTTGTGATCTTGTTGATAAAATATGGAATAGTGGTTATCTAATAGGCATCATAAAATAACCTCACATATGATCATAGCCACTAGGTTTTAATTTGTGGTTGTGTTTTGCTTGTAAGGAAGTCTTTCTTAATATATACTTGTTCAAGGACAAGTTCTTGAAAAACGTAAAAATTTAGAGTAGAAATAATGGTTATGCCATGCTCAAATCTGAGTGTTTCTTAATATGATTTGCTGTCCTAAATGCTTGGAATTACATTGAGAGAATTAAAAAGACAATAAATTTCAAAAATATTATACACAGTATTGTTGAATTACACTTTTTTCACCAATAAGGTGCTAACTAGCATACACCAAAATGCAATAACTATCTTGTATTTCAAGCGAGGTTGCAACAGTTCATGGAGAACCCTAGTGTATTAGTGTTATTTTACAGAATAAGAGTTCTTATTACCTTGATCCTAAAATCATATTAATGAACTATACATGCTATTCTGAATTAATAACATACCCTGAAAAAGTCCTCTAGAGTAAAAGTTTTATCAGTTTGGTTCAGTAACTTACTTTAAGGACTTAGAGGGTGTGTGTTCAGTAAATACTTTTAAATGAACCAATATGAAATTAACTACAACCCATGTTTAAACATTTCTTTTGCATTTTATCTCTGATTCTTTTCTTTGCTATTATGAGCTAAGAACTACACAATGGAAGATTAAAAGAAGATTCCGTTTTTCTGGTTTGATTCGTGCAATACATTCTAGGTGCATGAAACCAAGAATAAACAAATGCTCTCAGATTAATGATGTCATTTTTCCTCATGCCTCACTCCCCTAGTGGAAAGAGGCTATAAATATGTGGATGCTGTGGGTTCTATGAACAATAACAACAATAATGTATTTTTTAAGGGAATAGAAAGGAGGTAGGCTAAGCAGCCAGAGACAGACACAAAGCACACAGAGATAGATTGGTGCTCGGAGAGTCTTGTTTATGCTAATGAGATTGCCATTAATAGGCCTCTTACTTCAAAGTGCCCCACAGTACCCTGCACAGTTCATCATAAGCTAATGAAAGAGGTGTTTTAATTAGGAAGATAACAAGTTATTTGGAGGGAGAGGGAAAAGGGAAAGATTCCAAATCACTACAACTATACCCACAGAGGGACGGCTGCCAAACGAGAGGAGGGCTAGCAAGAAATGATGGAGCAAGCCGACTGCACAGCCTTGAAGTAACTTGGAATAAGGGAAGGGACTGCATCCTCAGGGGATGTGTCTCAGGGCCACCCTGGGCCTCCACCATATGACATAATATTAAGCCAGCTAGGTTTCTTATTTGTCGGAATAATATCAGGTGATCTCAAATTTGAGAACAAATCACTAAAATGATCTTACATTTATTGTCTCCACTATTGGTTTAATCTTGAAATCTGCAATATTTTCTTGACATGCCTTAGAGAATCAATGGCCTATTATTTGAGAGAGGAAAGAAGGGACAGCCCAGCTCTGAGGAAATCTTGCCAACTGCTTGGCTATGAGGAACCGATTACTAGTAAGATCTGTGCTTGCTCAGAAGGAATAGATAGAAAATGGGATGTAAATATTGCATCTGACTAGAAATCAATGCTGCTGCGTGTCTCCTAGGGCTCTTTTCCTTTTCATTATGTCATTATTCATGCTTTCTTCTCCCAGTGACCCAAAGAAACTACTTGGTATGAGAAGATAATGTCACACACAGGCAAGATGCCAATAAAAGAGATTTCTATTTTGTAAGGGAGGCATTGATTCTCACCTGCATATGCTGGATTCTTTTCTTCTGTAAGGCAAAACATCCCCACAGAAATTGCTGGTGACTCTCTAGAATTATGTTGGGATGAGGACACTCAGCCCATGCTACACAGTGTGACTAACAGCCTGGTGTCTCTCTCCGCTGAAAGGAGATAAAATGCTTACATATTTCTCTGCAATTTGGTAGGCTTTTTTCACTATTGAGATTAATAATCAACTTTAAGTCTTCCTCTATGGATACATTTTTATTTCATCTAATTTTATCTGACTTTTAAAAATGTGTGAGTGTTAGAATAATATGTATCTAGCAGTAAATAAGAAAGCAAAAATTGTTTATGCTACAGAAGCTTTAGTAGGTCTTAGACTAAGTCACTATTATAGTTTGGGTCAATGACCTCTCACGTTCCATTGTAACAGGCCTGGTCCCAGCTGAATACACTGTTAGGAGACAATAGAGTTGTTATGGAAGAAGTCACTCTGGTCATTGACAGGAACACTGGGAACCTGGCAAGGGGACCTTTAGGAACCTGCTCATTCCTGCCTCTCTTTGCTTCTTAAATAGTGACTATTCCACTATGCCTTTGCCACAGTGCTCTGTCTCCCTACAGGCCCGATGTGATGGGGTCCCCTGACCATGGACTGGGAACCATGAGCCAAAATAAACCTTGCCTCCTTTTAAACTTGTAGTTTTAAAGATTTTTGTCTCTGTAAGGGGAAGCTAAGATGACTCTGAAAAAAAAAAGTCACATAGTAATTTCAGACCCTATTTTGAATCCTCCTAAATCTCTCGAGGACTTTGAATACCCTTTTCTCTTACAAATAATTTTATCTGCTCTTTTGAAAATTCTCTCCAGTGTATTTATATTGTCTTCACTGCAAACTCGTCTTCCTAACTCCCTCCCCCCAGATTCATCCACCAACTCCCTACTCCTCACAAATTCATGGTTCGTGTACTCTTTTGTTTTTTTCAATCATAACCCATGAACCCAAAATTTTGCTACTCTGGTACTCCTGGGTGTTGTGGTAACCACTGGAAAATATTTGACCTGCCAGGGGCCGCACCCACAAAGAAAATTGACTCTGTCCCGGAAGCCAAAAATAGTCCTTAGCTACTTAGTCAGGGGTGGGGACTGGTGAGCCTGTACCTCCCCACACCCCATCCCCCACGCTAGAATGTTGATTGCCTTGATTCTGCACAGGACTTGTGCAGGTAACCACAGCTGTTACCAATCCCTGATGTAAAGGGGATTTTAATTTTGCAAATATCATTTGTTTTCTCTAGTGTCTTATTTTACTTACGTGCAAGAGAACAACACATTTACGTGGGTTCTGGAAATTCAACCTAGGCTGCCAGGCTTGCTCAGCAAGCACCTTTTACCTGCTATGTTATCTCATTGGCCTATTACCCTATTTTGAGATAGAGTGCCTCACTGAAGCTTGCAGGTTCAGCTAGCTTGGCTGGCCGCAATCCTTCAGGATCCTCCCTGCTCTAGTCTAGCACTGAAGTTACAGAAGCAATAACTAACCCACTCTCAGAGTTATGACCTCCACCCATGACTGAGGGTGGTCTTCTCATGACTAATCACCTCTTAAAGTCTTGTCTATCAGTACTAGCACTGAACAATCAGACTTCAATATGAGTATTCAAACAGCCGTTCAGAAACTGTGCCCAGGAAGCCATCACCACTCTTCAGTGGCAAATCTTTTATTCTCTTGTCTTCATTGTTGCCTGACTGATATGCCTATATGCTCAGAAAGAAAAGTCTGTGCCTGCAGGTCAACCCTCGAGTCTGTGCTCAGGTCTCACCTCCAAAAGGAATGACTTTTCCTTTGTTTTCAGGTTTGATTTTCCTTCTCCATTTCAACAGCCCACTGGCATACTTGATATCACCATATTTTCAGTATTTGTCCCTCAGCTTCCCCTGGCTTCTCCACTTTCTATACCCTCCTCCCTTTCTGAATAATTTTCACACGCTGTGCGTATTCACTGCCTGGAGTTCTCAGTTCCTCTCGCTCTTCAACCTGTTTAGTTGAGCTTCTGCTCTTAACTCCCTTAGAAACTGGGTTTGCCAAAGCAAGCAGACATTCTTGCTACTGAATTAACTCTTTCCGTATTTGATTCCCAGAGCCTCCTCCCACCGTTTACTCTCTGCTCCACTAATTAACACCATACTCCTCTTCATCCCATCTGATATTGAAATCACAGAATCCTCTGTGAAACTCGCAAGTTTTGCTATTTCGTAGAGCCCTATTTGTAAGTTTTTTCTTTTACTTTAAGTGTGCATATCTGCTTTGAAATCTCTCTCACATTTCCTATAGTAATTTTAATAATCCTGTCTAAATGTTGATCACTCATGAATCCATCTGTCAGTGGACAATTCTCCCCTCTCCATCCTTCTACAAGATGTTTCTTGGGCATCTGATGGATCTGTCAAAGTCAGCAAGGCCATGTAGGAGGTTGTGTTTTCTGCCTTCATCACTCGTCTGGGTCTCATCCTTGTGTGCAGCCCTGCTTTTATTTAGAATGCCTAGATACGGTGCAGCTGAGCCCTCATGTTTTCACACCCCCTGCTTACTCATTCACTTCATCACTTCATTTTTAACAGCTAGCAGCTTTTTGCCCTATACGAAGATATCCTTTCAACTTACTGTCCACACTGCCGTGGTGGTTTTTCTAAACAATAAATGCTATGCTTGTGCTGTGACTAGACAAAGTTATTCAACATCTTTTCATTGTCTGGGGAGTAAAGTCCAAACTCCTTACTAAGTCTCAACAGTCCTTTGTTTTGAACTCTCCAGATCCTTTTGGTTTGTTACCTGTTTTGACATTTTTCTGTTCCAACCACATTGTACTTCACGCAGATGGTCAAATATCTCCTTTTGTCTAATTTATCACCCTCTTCTCTACCTCTGCCCTTCAAGGTCTTTGAAAGTCTTGAATTGTTTTCTTTTTGCGAACCTCCCTCTGCTTTCTCTCACCTCTACATATCTTCCTAGATAAACCATGTTCTGCCCGAGGCTCACATATAACTTCTACCAGAGAACTTTTCTTGATATAATAGAACTGGTTTGCAGATTCTTCCTTCTGCATCTACAGCAATTAATATTTCATTTACATAATACTTGTCACATTCTATTGTACTTTTCTATTTTTGCCTTTTTATCTCCTATTAGCCTGTCAGCTCCACAGGGGCAAGAATAGTTTGTTTGTTTTGACTATAATGTTCTTGGCACATAGAGAGTTCTAATAATTATTCAACACTTGAATTCAGAAACAAAGGAATTGGATGATACAGGCAGAATCAAGCTGGTGGAGGCAAGATACGAAGAAGATTCAAAGTAGATATAAAAACTAAGGCCAAGGACTTAAACTAGAATCAGAAAAGTTTTAGATGCAGCACATATAGACCTATACAGACACAATTCACCAATGGGGCTCTTGTGCGCCCTCTTGAACACATCCTTCCCATTTGGCCTAGCCTCTCTAAATTTGAGTTACGTGCTTCAATTGATTTCTCACAAACATCTTTGATATTTCCATGAAGTATATTCTTTATAATACTGGTCAGTGTAGACTAGTCATCTAACCATGGTCCTTGTTCGTTGGAAACCTATACTCAGTCAAATGCAAAGCCCTCATAACTAGTTCAGGAACTACAAAATAGTCAAGTTACCATCTAAGTAAAACACATAAATTCATGCAAATAAATGTATAGGATGCAACTGTGTTATTCCATGTGTCTACTCCTTGAAAGGCTCTAAGCCTGTCTCAAATGGCACAGGATTCATATGGACCAGAATCCTGGGAATTGCCTTTTTCTATCATTTAGGGAATTATACATGTGCTTGAACAATCTATAGTCCTAACATGTTGGGATCCTGTTAGATTGAAACTCCAATTCAGAATTTAACAAATATATTCACAGTATTGCTAAATTCTTAGCTGAAGTTAGAGCAACATCTTACTTTATAATCCACAGTACTAAAGTACTTCCAATATATTAACTTTGAATTATCTATTCAAATAGAACATAATCAGCAGAATAAAAACACAACTGATAGAATGGGAAAAATTTGGAAAATTCAATCTATATGTAGAAGCCCTATAATTAACAACATAAATAGATTACCTGATTAAATCAGAAAACAGATTTGAAGAGACTTTTTTCCCAAAGGTTATACCGAAGCATCCTCAAACATATGAAAATACATAGGAAAAGGAGAGTCAATACCACGATGAGCATTTAGTTATCTTATACCTGTCAGGATGGACACCATTTAATAACCAAATAAATCAACACATATTGATGAAAGTGTTCTCTTAGTTTATTCTCATTACTATAACAAAACACCCCAAATAATTTACATTTTAATTTTTATTGAAACAAACTTTCTCTGTGTAACAGCCCTGGTTGTCCTGGAACTTGCTTTGTAGACCAGGCTGGCCTTGAACTCACAGAGATCCACCTGCCTCTTCCTTCAGAGTGCTGGGATTACAGGCGTGGGCCACCACAGCCCAGCTACTTCTTTTCTTTTAAGGACTAGGTTAGTTCACAGTTGTTGATTCTAGAAGTCAAAACAGGATAGTGTCAGTTCCAGTAAGGCTTCTGATAGCACGTGGTGGAGCATATGGCATTAAGGTTTACATTGCACACTGGAAGGGAGAAAGAAATAAGAGATTAAACTCAGACTTCAATAACTTACTTTCATAATAAATTACTCAAAGAGGCCAGAATTGCTTTCTAAGGACAATGGCATCAATGACATAGTCCTCCCCCCTCCAGTAGCCACATTGCTTAAGAAATTCATATCTTCCAATATCTCCTTAGCACGAGCCACTGTGAGCAGAAATGAAATGTGTCTAAAGCAGAAGTTAGCGAGGTTATTGTTCAGCCTTTCTGGTGGGAATGTGAACGGAAACAACAACTATGGAAAAGACGGTAGATTCATCAAGAAATCTGACTCAAAATATGATCCAGAAATCACAGTTTTCAATGATTAATATCCAAAAGCAATGAGACCAGTGACTCAGTGAACTATTTGTGCATTTCTGTTCATAGCAACATCATTTTAAAACATGGAAAACACCAAGTGTATATAGGATAAATATAGGAACGCATGATAGAATCTTATTCCACTCTGGCATATACTGCAATGTGGATGAACCTGGAAGATATTGTGCTAAGAGAAAGAAGTGTGCAGAGGGAGAAAAGCACTGAGAGAGTCTACTTATTGGAGGAACATGGAACACTCAAATCCAGAGAGGTATGAGAATGGTGTTGGTCAGGGATTGAGGAAGACACAACAGGAAGCTACTTAGTGAATGTAGAGTTTTATTTTGCAAGTCAAAATGCAGTTTGATAATTGTCTACACAACTGTGTGAACTTTCATAAGTCTACTGAATTTCACATAGGTAAATGATTATGAAGGCAAGGCTTAAACATACTTTCCCACAGCATGAAAAATTTCAAAAGGGCAAAAATGCTTTCAGAATGAATATACACATGCTTTTCTATTTAAAAAAAGTCATGAAGATACATTGGAAGTATGTTGGTATTCAATACTAAATACTTGCTTGTCTCTATTCTACCTTGGAATTATTGTCAAGTTTTAAGGAGGAAAATATCTTTTATTACGGATCTTTGTTGCTTTCTAGTTGAGTTATAATTCCATAAGAACAATAATTATAAGATGACTTCAATATATCCATTAAGATACTAAAACATAATATTTCTATTTCATTGGTTATTCAGAAAATGAATATGGAATTGTATTGGAAATGTATGATGTATGTTTCTTACCAGTAGAGAACTATGAGCTCTACTGAACTTACGAAATTTGTTATAATCAAACTTTAGTTATAAATTTATAAGCAATTCGACTCGGGACAATTATTATGTGTGTGTAGCCTAGAGAGAAGCCCACTCGACAGGTGGTAATATCTGGTGTTAGTCATCACTGTTTTGAGAATAAAGGTCAAATGAAGGCTAGAAATGGAGTGTCTACTGTTGAGTGACCCTGGTTGATGTCTGGATTGCTTCCCATGAGAGCCCTGACACAGAAGCATCCAGCTAAACCCTGTCTGGTTTTGAAATCCTGAAACTATGAGAATGAATTTTCTCTTGTTTAAAGATAGCAAGATTTGGAGCTAATTTGCTACACACTGATTGATAACAAATATGTGCTCAAATGTATCAAATACAATAAGCCTGTAAAAGTAAAACTTTAAGGTAAGCTACATATTAGACTATCGTTTGGCATAGTTTGAATCGTTCTGTGTTGTATCTCTGTCACCTTGACATTTACCAAACACACAGTAGGCACCCAATAAACACTGTTACCTGTTATCCCCCTTGATCTGATTTGCCTTTTCAGTTCTTTAAATGCAAAAAGTGGTACCAAAGTATTAATGATGGGTAAGTGGTGACTCTGGAAATTTTATAGCCACCATACTAAGAAAACATTGGCAGCAGAGTCATTGTTTTCATTCAAAATAAGCGACCTGATGGAGCATATTAACAAATAGGGCATGATTTATTCATCACCATTTGCTACATCTTGACTGAGAAAATTAAATTGTTCTGCAGAGACTTGATACACTCTGAGACCTTTCCAATTTCTTCCCTGGCCTTCCTTGTTAATTATTCTTGTTTTCTTTAAAGGACTGCAGGCAAATAAGCAATACCCTGCCTCTTGAGCAAATAATTGATCATTTGGCTTTGTGAACTTCCTCATGGATTGTGTAACTCTCCCCAGGTTTACTTAAAATCTTGAGCAGTGTGGTGGACTTAGAGTGATTTCTTACTGGAAACTGTGCACAGAAAGGAATAAATGCTTCCTATTTTGGCCACAATGCAAGATAAAGCAGATGACCAGAAAAGGCACTCCCCTCACATCCCTTTAAAATATGTTTCACTGATCTTCTTTGTCTCAAGGAAGTTTCTTCCTAACTTATCTTAGGATACTATTGCTAGTCTTACAGAGCTGAAATAGAGGAGTCACACTAGACTTCTAATGTCAAGTGAGAATGTAAATAAATCTAATAAAATTACTTTCCCTTTACTATTACATAAGATATTACGGAAACATCTTATGTCAATTCCTTTTTGAAAATATTCTTGCAATGAAATTTTACATTGAATTAAATATCTTGTTTAAGTTGAGATTTAGGTTTTAATCACTGTAAGAAACAATGCCTATTGCAACTTAACTCTAAATCAGGAATTAACAATTTTCTTGCTGTAAATAAAGTTTAATTGAAACATACCCATGTCCATTCTTTCACACATTGTCTGTGACTGTGTACATCCCTGTTAGAATAGCAGAATTGAATCTCTGTAACAGAGGCTGCGTCAGGAAAATCTAAAGCAATCCCCGCCCCTTTATAGAAAATATTTGGTCATTTTTTGTGAAAGTTTGAATATAGTTGATCCCTATAAGCTCATAGAGAATGGGACTATTAGGAAGTATGGTTTCACTGGAATAGGTATGGCCTTGGAGGAAGCATGTAACTGTGGGGGTAGGCCTTGAGATCCTCTTTGTTCAAGCTACACTCAGTGTGACAGTTCACTTCCTATTTCCTGTAGATCAAGGTGCAGAACTCTCAGCTCTTTCTCCAAGACTGTACCTACCTGCATGCCACCATGTTGCTTGCCAAGATTAGGATGGACTGAACCTCAGATGTATGCCACCTCTATGAAATATTTTCCTTTATAAAAGTTGCACTGGCCATGATGTGTGTGAAAATTGAAACCTTAAGACACTCTTGTATAAATATAAAAAACATGAAAGCATGTCTTTCATATTATATTTCACTGATGTTAACCTCTGTGTGTACTTCTGAGCGAAGAAGAACTTGGAGACATTTCAGAATTTCATGGCAGTTAGTAGGAACTGGCCCAAAGGAGACATCATTCCTTAATAACCGTGGGGTTATATCCAGATAATGTTATCATAAGTGGGGGATATGGTAAGTAAAAAAAAGTGCATCAGCAGTCCTAACTAAGTGAACATAGAGTTCATAGAACACTGTAGAGTACAGGAAGTGACAGCTCACAACCATAACTTGGCATCTAGGGAACTAGGAAAATATCAAAGTAAAACCTTGAAGAAGGACACCTTCTTTTGATGTCTGTGACTTTCTCCCCACTGGAAAGTCAAAAGTAGTTAAGCTGAGGAGTGTATCGGCCTCATACCAACCTCTAGGCTGTCCACTCATATCTTTATATTATGCCTAATTTCTGTTCTAAATTCTTTAGGTGACTGATGCTTAGAAGTGTTTGTTGAAAAATAGACAGGTAGACCAATGAAATTGAATTGAAAACCCTGATATTAACCTGTACATATATGAACATCTGATTTTCGACAAAGAAGCTAAAAACATACAATGAAAAAAAGAAAGTATCGTCAACAAATAGTGCTAGCATAACTGGATGCTGGTGTGTAGAGGAATGCACATAGATGTCTATCGCCATGCATAAAACTTAAATCCAAATGGATCAAAGACATCAACATAAATCCAGCCACACTGAACCTGTTAGAAGAGATAGTGGAAGGCACCCTTGAACGAATTGGTACAGGAGACTGCTTCCTGAACATAACACCAGTAGCACAGACACTGAGATAGACAATTAATAAATGGGACCTCCTGAAACTGAGAAGTTTCTGTAAGGCAAAGGACACAGTCAGCAAGACAAAAAGGCTGGGAAAAAATGTTCAATAACCCCACATTTGACAGAGGGCTGATCTCCAAAATTTACTAAGAACTCAAAAAGCAAGTCTCCAAAACACCAAAGGATCCAATCAAAAAATGGGGTACAGAACTACATAGAGAATTCTCAGTAGAGGAGACTAAAATGGCTGAGAGACATTTGAGAAAGTGCTCAACATCCCTAGACATTCTGGAAATGCAAATCAAAACAACTCTGAGATACCATCTCACTCCTCTCAGAATGGCTAAAATTAAAAACACCAAGGACAATTTATGCTGGAGAGGATGTGGGGAGAGGGGAACACTCCTCCACTGCTGGTGGGAGTGCCGACTTGTACAGCCACTTTGGAAATCAGTATGGAGATTCCTCAGGAAAATGGGACTCAGTCTACCAGAAGACCCAGCAATTCCACTCTTAGGCATATACCCAAAAGATGCACATTCATAGAACAAGGACATCTGTTTCACTATGTTCATAGCAGCATTATTTGTAATAGCCAGAACCTGGAAGCAACTTAGAAGAAACATGGTATTTATTCACTCATTTATGGATTTTGGACATGAATCAGGGGAGTGCCAGCATACAATCCCACTGCCAGAGAATCTAGGAAACAGAATCTTCATGCAGCGACTGATGAAAGCAGAGGCAGATACCTACAGAAAAACACTGAACTGAACTAGAATCCAGTGTCACTGATGGGCAAAGGAGTTAAGAATGAGCTGGTTTAACCCACAGAAACAGTTGACCTGATAAAGGGGGAGTTGAACATATATGGAAACAGATTAAGAAGTAAGACTTCATAAGCATGAAGACTGGAATAAAACAGTAGGAAATATTTGCCAGGAATTACAAAGTTTGGGGGAGGAAAAAGATCTGTAAACAACATAAATATCAATCATTTGGTACAGGCAGGTGGATCTAATGTTTAAAATTGGTATAATAGCTATGATTTATAAAGATTTCTTTGATTTATGTGATTGTAGTAATAGCTCTTTGTTCATTATTGCTAAGAAGTAGCTAGACACAACACAAAACATAATAGACCCAAAATAAAACATAAAATTCCACATTTGAATTACTATGAAAAAATTATTCCATTTTATTGCTTTGATTTCTAGTTGTTTACTGTCAGCTACTTCTTCTTAAAAATCTAGCATTTGAGTAAGCATTTTAAAAAATGGTACTTGAATTTGAGATGGGCAAGAGGTTAGGAGCACTTGTAATGCAGTCATGAGGACCAGACTTTGAATACCAACTCCCACATAGCAATCCTGTGCGTACCTGTCAATGCCAAGTGAGGTTGATGTGGAAGATAACTAGTACTAGGCTACTATATTAGTGGAGAATCTAGTAGCCCAGGACAAGGAGAGGCTATGCATTAGAGTAATGGGCAGAGCGTCCCAGTGGAGAACAACGAACACACACACACACAGCCACACACACACTCACACACACACATACTCACACGCATGCACGCACATACACACACACAAAACCACACACACACTCACACACACACGTACTCACATGCATGCACGCACATGCATTTGCATATACATGTGTACATACATGACCATAAATACATACACATACATAATACATAAATACATAACATATAAAGACACAAGTACATACACACTAACATATTTGAAGGCAAATGAATAATCAATATTTATAAAAAAAAAGTAACAGACTAAAGGAGCTACAGGAACAACACTACACAAAGAGGAGATAAAATGGAAGGAAAACAGGTGAATTTCTTTAGTTGTTTCAGAGGTTCTGGGGGCCATGTGACCTGAGGACTAGAAGACAGTCCCAGGCTTGACACTGCCGTGCCTTTTGACCTCTATCCAGAGGAGGGTGATGACCTACAGGAGTCTTTAAGGGCCTGTGGGTCCTCAGCAGGTGCCGCACATAGGCAGGGGCAGGACACAGGATGAGCAGTGTAAGCAAAAGGCCTGGGGCCTGGCAGAAGAACCCAGAGAGAATAGGAAGATGAGTCATAGTAGAGGAAGCAGAGGAGGGGGAGGGGGGCGTGGGAGGGCAGGTGAGTGCAGGAGCCTTTTGAGTGGAGGCCAAGAGTGAATAGCAGCAATGAAGAGCTCAATGGGATTAGGTGGCCCCAGAGTTCCGAAGACTCTGGCTTAGAGCACTGTTCCCCTTGGCTCTCTCTCTCTCTCTCTCTCTCTCTCTCTCTCTCTCTCTCTCTCTCTCTCTCTCTCTCTCTCTCTCTCTCTCTCTCTCTCACACACACACACACACACACAAAAGCAGAGAGAGAGACAGAAAGAGACAGAGAGAAAGAAAAAGACAGACAGACAGACTGGCAACTGCTACTGTCTGTCGCAGCCCAGTCAGCGGGCTCAGTCAGACTTGCAGGATGAATGGCAGGAACAGTAAGGCATGCCTCTGTTGAGTGACATCCAGCTTGGCTGGGAGGACAGTGCTGAAGTGAGGCGTCAGGCACGATGGAAGCGTCCTGGACGTGAAAGATTCCACTGGGCTGTGTGGGCTGTGATCATGTGAGACATCTGGGCAGACACCGGCCTGGATCCTTACTCAGGCCATGTCACCACGGGCAGCCGACTCCTGCTTCCCTGTGTGATCCAACGCTTACCCAAACTGGGAAGGGCCAGGGTCAAGGAGGCTCCCCTAAGTTTTCCAATTTGGAGAGTTGATCTGGGAGCAGAAGTTTTTCTCAAATCTTGCTTTGAAACACTTCCTGCTGTACAACCAAAGCAAACTTTAGTAGATATTACAGCATAAGTGTGCATTCAATAAGGAATTAAGCACTTGTCACCATGAGAACCTTTTTACCCTCGATACAAAAAGGTACCCAGTTGTAAGTTCCACGTCAAAAAAATTATAACCCATGCTTATATTGTCACTTTTTCTGGCTTAGATTTTATTTTTATTTCCTGACTGGAAGTACTTCTGAACTTTTCTGCTTGTGGTTCTGAGCTTGGAAAGCTGTCTGCACACCCCTGAAACCCAGAGATCTGGACCCCCAAGAGGAGCAGAGTTGGGAGTGGATATTTTTGAGAAACTTTTGAAGAATATGACATTGGTTATTTTGAGGCAGACCTCTCTTTTTGGTCATATAAACCTTGGGCACAAAAGGAAGACTCAGGAGGCCATAGAACATCAAGTTGAGTAGGTTTAATATTTTTATCTCTGTCCTTAAAACTTATGGGTTTGGGAAGAATGACTCCATATTTTATATTCTGTCCTGTCTCAGCAACTTTTAAATTAATTTTCTACTTGTGAACGAGTGTGTCCCTTTTCCAAATGCTTAAATTTAGAAATATTATTGAACTTATAGATGCTGCGTGTAAGTTGTTTTACCTGTATGTGTACTTCCAATGAAGTTTATAAAGTAGGCAAAATAAAAAGGTAACAGCTAGTAACAGAACACTATAATTACAGCAATATGCTTTAATTAAATTGCTAAGTAACACACAGAACTGGCACAAGACTTTATCACTCTGCTCAAAGTAATATACAGTTTAAAAGTTAGGAATGATTCTTTTCTGGAATTTTCCCTGCAGTATTTTCAGACTACCCTTAACTTACAGCAGCTGAAAACTCAGAAAGAGAGCCCATAGAAAAGGGGGACTCCTGGATCCTGCCATTCCTTAGGTCCATTGAATGTGCAGCATCTTTTCTACTTAGAGTCTGCTGTGCGTGCTTTCATAAGGTCTTTATTACTTTGTAGATGATACATGTTCCGGCTACAAATGAACTCAAATCCTGACTCACAGAGGGCGGTCTTTTGGACACAGCCCTGCGTTGGAAAACTCAACCACTGCTCTTTGAGGGCACTGCCATTTGTCATTACCCTTTGTTTACAGTCTCCAAGGCAGTTTTCAGTTCTTGTGGCAGTGTTTCTGCCCAGATCAATTTGTATTAATTTTTCAAGTCAGATTTGTGAGGCACTGGATCCAATATGCTACAAACATCCCAGCATATGACATCTATGCCTCCGCTCCATCCCGAGATTTTGTCATTAGGTATCCGTGTGTGTGTGTGTGTGTGTGTGTGTGTGAGTGTGTGTGTGTGGGGGGGGGATGGGACCATCTCAGCACTTAGCACAAACTCGTGGGTGGGAGAATTGACATAGATGCAAGTTTATTCCTCAAGATAAGATAAAGGATTTGTTAATGGAACTGAAACATCAGCTGTCCTTCACATTCTCCACCTCATATTGTCCATGAGGCACCCCCCACCTCCCCACATGCACCCCTCACCCCCACTTCAGCAGCTCTAGCCAGGAAACTTTGAGTTGTTTTTGATTTTCTCTTATCCTTTGATCTGTGAGATGAAGCAAAATTTGGAGTCTATTGGGTTCTCTGTGTTCAATTCCCATGTCCCTGTTTCTCCTGCGTGCAGGCAGGGATTCCACTCTTAGGGCCCTGAATTCATTTCAATCCAGCAGTAGCTCTGAGATTCCCTATTCTTGCGTTTGAGGTTGTCCGGTGGCTGTTTGGATGACTTAAGTCAGCTGGTAGGGTTGACCCCAGGTGCCATGGGCACAGGTCTCCTTACTCAGGCACTTCATGTTCTTACATGGGCTTGTTCTGAAGCTTTGGTTCCTATCATCCCCCATCTTCTTCACTGAGATGGGAGCAAACAGAACTTCCTGGAATCCATAGCCTTTTTTGTTAATGTCTGAATGCATCATCTTCCTAAACAATCAGCAGATTCTGTGTGGTGGCACTTTCACTGTATCCCTGAGCAGAAGAGAAACTCTGGAGCACTTCCCCATGTTATCTGGGAGCATTTGCACTTGCAAAATCCTACAGAATATTGTGCAGTGTACAAATTTGCATAGTTCCAGTTTAGATTTTCTCCATCCCTCAGTCACCCTGATGGAAAACCATTTTTTGGAAAAAAAAAAGAAGAAGTACTGTCATTAGTGATTGTAAGAAGCACATGAAGCCTCTGGGATGTTATTAGTATGTGTCCCCACTTGTTCAATGAGAATAGTCCCTGGTGTGTCAATTCAAGTCATCCGCAAGGTACCCTGGTCTTGTCTGAGCCTATGAACTTTGAACTATGTGGTCTTCTCAAATCTTCTGGCCAAAATTGAATTTTATAATACTTGACCTTTTAATCTAGAAAATGAAATCGTCTTGTAATTAAATTAGACTTCCCATGGGATGAACCCAGCTATCAAATGTCATCTTATCTTCAGCGGCAGGAGCTGAAGCCAGAACATCAGACACTGTAGACACAAAAGTCAAAACAGATCATTAACACCAGGCTAAATGCTTCTAGACAGTTTTACAATGTCTTCATGTTTAGCTGCTGAAAATAAGCTGTCAAAAGATATGTTGCTGTCTTCTCAAAGACTACAAAGCAATATACTAACTATGTTTGCTTTGAAGACTGTCTGGACAACTCTGATAAAGACTAACAACTTAATATGGACACATGAGTGCCAGAGTGAATGGAAGTGCTTCTTGTGAGACTCGAATCACCAATCCTAAACACCCTGCTTTGTGAGTATCATGGCCAATAATGTTAATGGAAAACCAGACAGGACCAATTTGAATATGCTGATTGAACATTAGAGGATATAGTTTAATGTATCATTTAATAATAACTTCAGTTTTGATAGTTTGTCTTTTTTGTTTGTTTGGTTGGTTGGTCGGTTTTTCAAGATAGGGTTTCTCTGTGGCTTTGCAGCCTGTTCTGGAACTAGCTCTTGTAGACCAGGCTGGCCTCGAACTCACAGAGATCCACCTGCCGTCTTCCCGGCCAGTTTTGATAGTTTCTTAACAATTCAAAATGGATTTAAGAGACCTGTCAAAATACATGAATGAGTTAAACTCTAATTTTTGAACTGAAAAACTATGTGCCTTAGCATGGAAGAGAATGTTTTCCAGCTACCTTCTAGACAGGGATTTAGTATCTAGAATATATAAGGAACTGCAAAACTAAACACCAAAGAAACAAAACAATCTGTCAATCACTATGAACAGGAAAAAAAAAAAACAAGTTTGCCGCACCCACTGTGCAGCCTGTGTCCGAGAATGTGCGGAGGGTGTCAGGATTGATGACACAGAGACCAGTCGGTGGTGCAAAGAAAACTTCAAGAAGGCTTTTCAGAAGGCTCCTCAAGAAAGCTTCACTTTATTTTTACTCTGGCTGGTTATTACATGCCCTGACACCAGAGGCGGCAGTGGGTGGGTCAGGAAGAGGTGGTTAGTCTTTGGAAAAGGTCAAGGTCAGGGTGTTCCCATGGGCGTGCTCTTATCAGGCACTTATTGCTCTGGTCACTGTATTGTTTTAGTAAACATTGTCTTACAGCTGCCTGCTCCCAGGCTGATGGGGAAGTGGGCTTCTGGCCAAGGTCTGTTGTTCCCACAAAGTTCTCAAAAGAAGAAACACAGAGGCCAATAATTTTTTTAAATGTACAAACCCCTTAGCTACTGGGAAAATGAGAATGAAAGCTACTTTGACAGTCTATATCATTTCTATCAGAATGGCCATCACTGAGAAAACAACAACAAATGTTTCTGTGGATATGGGGGAAAAGGCCTTTTACTCACCTTTGGTGGGAATGCAAACTTGTGCAACCACTGTGAAAATCTTTGTGGAGGCTTCTCAAAAAGCTAAATAGGCTGCCATACGACCAATATATATCACTCCTAGACATGGACACAAAAGACTTTATATATCAGACCATAGAGATATTTGTATACCCATGTTTGTTGCTGAAATATTAACAATAGCTAAGAAATGAAACCTACTCTCCAGGTGTGTCAGTTCCTCTCCAACACATGAGAACCATAGTTGGTATAAGTGACAGTTGTAGCTGATGTGACTGAGGTCCTGCGGACTCCCTCAACACTTGCTGTAGACTTTCACTGAGTCCTTCAGTGTTCTAATGTCCTTGTGCTGACTCTGTTGATTTTTCATGAGTCCCTAGAGCAGTGGTTCTCAACCTGTGGGTCACAATCCCTTGAGCTGTGTTTAATGACCCATTTACAGGTGTTGCCTAAGACTGCTGGAAAACACAGATATGTATATTATGAGTCATAACAGTAGCAACATTAGAGTTATGAAGTAGCAATTAAAATAATCCTATGCTTGTGGGTCACCACAGCATGAGGGATTGTATTAAAGGGTCACTGAGTTGGGAATGCTGAGAACCACTGCCCTAGAGTAACAAGACATAGTCATCATAGCAGCAAACCTGCAAACACATTTGCATGTTAGGTTGCCGTCTTATCAATTCCTCACTCCTGCAAGTTCACTTCTGGTTTTGGAATCATCTCTTTCTCTACAATGGACTACTACATACAATCTTTCCCTCAGCTTTTACTGTTGAGACAACCCAAGCTAAGGAATCTAATCACTAAAACCAAGTCCTGGAGAGAGTAAGATGACCAGCACTCAAGCAGAAACATCACACTTCACTTAATAACAGAGCTGAGGCAACAAGAGCCTGTGAGTGAGGTTTGGAAGGAAAGGGGAGTGTTATTCAGAATTATATCCAGTGCCACTCTCTGAATAAAGGGAGGTGAGCACAAAACCTAGGCTTACCCTCATGTTCTATCTGAATGGATGGTAGCCTCGATCTCAGATTTGCTTAGAAAGATGTCTGCAAGAGTCAACATAACACCTGGAACTATTGACCGGGTATTTGAGAGATCTAAAGATGTTCATGCCTGGAAAAAATGTCCTTGACTAATTAGCAGTAAAGAATTAATCTTTCCTAAAACAGATGTGGCTTCCATCTGGGTACCTTGAAGGCAATTTTTGGTTGTGAGCCTAGCCTTTAATGGCTGAGCCATCTCTCCAGCCCTTGAAGGCATTTTTAAGTCTTTGGATTGTGCGAATTTAGATATGTATCTTTGTTCACCTGGAGGCCCTGTGCTAGTACAGATCATTGATGCCAGTAATTTGTAAAGGAGATCCATGGGAAACATGTTATCAGTTTGACCCCTGCAAGGGCTGGAGAAAGAGAGCAGCCATGTGGTAAATCAGTAATGTTCACAGAACTGAGCCCTAATTAACTCAGGACACCAAGACATAGTGAATGCTGAACATCTCTGATTGGCGTTACTCCAGAGCTATGGTTACCCATTCCTGCTAGAAGAAACAGGCATTGTCTTTGCTGCTGCCCTAGACTCAGCCAACTGCAAGTTCCATACGTGATGTCTCCTCACCCTGACCTACATCCCTTTCCCCTCTGTTGATTTCCATCTGTGACGTAATCACCCATTACTGACTATAATGGCTTTTCAGAGCTTTCAGGGTGATCTTTGCATCATTCCCACTGACTTGCAGTTAGTGGCAGAAGTAAGAACAGTCACAACTCCATGAACATATATAAGAAGGAAAAGAGCATGGAGTTGATAGCTAATATTTTTAGGCTACTGACCGCTACCAGCCACTGCCTGGTGTCTAACAGGACAGTACTGTCTCATGACTTCTTTTTGAAACAGGTGCTGGAGTCTGATAAACCAGACTATAGAGCATGAATGGGCTAATCCTTGTTGTACAATCATGATTAAATATGATTGGCTGGTGGATAAATTAAAATCATCATGCCTTTAGAACTGTGATAGCAATTCTGGTTCAGAGAGTATTAGCACCTTTTCTTTCTGCAAGACATGGCTGGAATTGAAGATATATTGAATTAACTATGTCCAACTTTTGCACAAAGCTGCTGATTACCATCTCATAACCTAGAGAAGATTGGTTTTCCATTTAGATTTCTGTAATTGGTTATGAGAATATATTTAAATACCATAAAATCTTTTCACTTTTCATGAGACAGAAAAAATCCACCTGTGTTTAAATGTGTGTTTATCAGTCTGTCCCAAGGCAGGAGCTGCAGATAGCATAGCTCATTTGTATTTTTTGTCTTTCCCATGTCAATTTTGTAAAAGTACTTTTCATCTAAAATGTTGCTTTCCCACATGTCATACATATAAGGCCAACTAAAGAAGTATGACTCTCACAATAATGAGTGATCTGTAAGGTGAGTCAGAGTGACAGGACACAGTGGCAAATTAAAATTTGCTCATGAATTGTTATTTACTATCTAAGTTACACTACATCACAGTCAGGATTTTGTTTAGATAGTTATTCAAAAACTTAAAAAAACTATTGAATGCTAGATTGACCAAGATTAGAAGTGATGATTTTACAAATGTATTGGAAGTATTGAGTAGAAAATACATAACATCAGTACAGATTTATAATGTTGTTGTCTTAAAGGTTAGGATAAAAATGTAAAACTCTTTTCTTGCAAACTTATCCTATGAATGAGTTTCCTACATAGCCTCAAATACATATCTACATACCTACATACATACATACATGCATACATACATACATACATATGTTTTCATACTCCTGATTTGGTATCCTCCTTCTGAAAGTGAGCTCTACACAATAACTTGTTTCTAATGGAATGGATGTAAATTCTAAGATTAAGCGTGAAAAATCAGTGCTGTCCATTAAGCTCATATTGTGTCTGTGGGGTGAGGGTGCTCTACTTTAGTCAGTCCTGCGGACATCTGCCATGTTCTGAGCTGTGTTAGATTTTCTTACTGGTGGCCTCCATAGGACAGCCTGCATGAAGCTGAGGCCTTCTACCCAACAGCTGGTAAGCCATGGAATTTCCCCAACAGCCATAGGAGCTTAGGAGAAGATCCACCCTCAATCAAGCACTGAAGTGACTGCAGTTTACACCTAGTAAGTAATGGCGAGCCAGGGGATCCAGATAAACCACAAGGAACTTGGAGATAATTAATGTTATTCTTTGAGGTCAATAAGCTTTGAGATAGTTTGTAATGTAGCCATAAGTATCAGTATGCCTGAGCTTGAATCTCAGTTTTGCTCCATTCCAATACTGTGATTACTCATTTGCTATTTAAGTCATTTGCTTAGTTTCTTGCAATTTTTTCTATAAGAGTAATACCTACCTAATAATATGAAAAGAAATACAGAGGGTCTGTCCATATGAGAAGATGAGTGTGTCTTCAATACATTTCCACTTAGACTCAGCTCGTGTGTACAGGAGTGATGACTACTGCCCTCTGTGACTGGCAATGTGAGGAATATTACCCACTGTGACTGGCAGTGGGTTCTCCAAACAGACAATGCACCAGTTTTTAATGATGTTATCTATGGAGACTGACATCAGGTGATTCCAATATCCAAGTGATCAAATCAAGCAATTTGAAAAAAATAAAAGTCCATGATTCAATGAGCAGTGGGTTTTTTATTTAACGTCGAACATTTTAAAAAATAAATACCAAATTTATATAGCATTATTGTAAAGCCAAATACTTAGTTCCGAGTATTTAAAATGTGACTGTTAGAAGTGATGGGTATTCAACGTTTGTGAAGAGTGTTGGCACTTCATCTGAAAGTGAGTTGAGGCTGAAGGGCAATATGGGTGGCACGCAGAAAATAGAAGAAAAAAACTTACTCTCCCCATTGTGAATTTTATACCATGGACTACTGAGTCATCATGCTTTCTAAATTCAGATCGCCTTATCCACAAACAAACAAAGTAAATGCATTGCATTAGTCAGAATCCTGTCTTCCTGCATTAGTCAGAATACAGTCTTCCTCCAATACAGTGACTATTAATTAGTAATATTTTATATCCATAATTATAGTGTAATAAGGATGAAATCATGCCAGTATTGTTCTTGTGAGTCAAGCTACATAAGATTCAATCTACTTCTGCCTCAGACCTTCACTCAGCTATTTCTCCACACATCATGCGTTTTGTTTGTTTCTCTTCTAGTTCAGAAAAGAGCTAAGTCATGCATTTGAGAGGCACACAAACAGCCAAGATTAAGGACACATTCAGGCAAGGGTCCTGCCAACTTAATTTAATTTAGGGGTACTAGACTTCCAGAAACCTTTCTTCTGGAATGGGAAGACATTTAGGAGGATGTGATGGACTGGCAACGCTTGTCTGAGTAATTTGTATTCTGTTGCCAGCCAACTGCAATAACATCAGCTTGAAGTGATAAGAATACTTCTAAATTTGCTTTAATTAATGTCAAGTCCCGCAGTAATAAATCACCATTAATTCTTGAGTTCAGTTTTTGGAAATAGTCTTGCTTCGTCTTCTTGGCTGTCAGTGGAATTTGGCTGGGGAAGTCTCCCACTTGTGGAGGCCGATAGATCAGCTCAGTCATTGTCTTTGTTGTTCTTAGTTTCTTAAGGTGAGATTTCATATGGCTGGGAAAGCACTTCATTCTTTTTGTTTTGATCCCAACATTGCCACCTCTTTGTGCAGACGTGGACCTGTCACTAAAATTATTAGCTAATTTTTGCAGGTGTCTGTACCATATTCAGATACCTTTACATTAATAGGGTTCCTAAGAAAAGTATCATTGGGTTTTAAGAAAGGAAACAGTCTACATAATAGGAAATAACTGAGATTCTACACAATTTTGGTAGTATTGGTAGGATACCCAGAGTATGCTCGCTTTCATCTCCTCTCCCAATAATTTAAAATGCATTTTATGAGCTGGAGAACTGGACTTCATGTGTGTGTACTTGTGTGTGAATGTTTATATTAGTGTGTGTGTGTGTGTGTGTGTGTTTGAAGTTCTATTTATAAGTCATGACCTTTCTTCTTTTTCTGTTGATTTGAATCTGCCTCAGATAGACTTGGTTCCTAGCTATACTCTCTACGACTGGGCTACATACCCAGCCATAATATATCATTTTCTTTAAAAAAAAAAAGGAGATCAATGTCTGTACTGGTTGGCATCAAAGAATTCCTCTTCTCAACTGAGGAGCACTTTGTTACCATACTTCTGAGGTTCCTCTAGGCTGCCCTTTTCAGTTTTGTTTTGACTGGCATCTCATGCTTACAGTGGGGGCTTTATTTTACTTTGTAGGTTGTATTGTCAGTCATAGGCATGTTACAAACGCATAGGCCAAATCCTATCCTGGACTGATGCATGGAAACTCGACATTTTTTGTAATTATGCTCTTTTGATAAGTTTAACCATAGGCCATTTCAGATTTCATTCAATTTAAATGATTCCAAAAAAGCATTACTGATCACTTAATTCATGGATGTCAGGGGTCCTATAGTCTTGTCACTAGATGTAACCTGTTTTAGTCCTTTAGATTCTCTGAGAAATGTCTGACCAGGTCAACATATAAACTGCTTTCTTCATGCCTCAGTGTTGCTCATTGAATATGCTAAGATATCAGCTTAGGAATGTGGCCAAGTTATCAGGTCCATCTTTAGTTGATTCTAGCAGAGTTGGGGAGGGGTGGCATAAAGAGAGCTAGACTGAGAGTCAGAGCGCATGACACAGACATCAGAACACTCAGCAGACAATCCATGAGGCCTTTCTCAGACCCTTTAATTCAGAAGAGGTTGATGGCTGGAGGAAACTCATCAGGGCCTTTCTGCTACTGACATCCTGAGAGCTGCTCAGAAGGCCTAGCCATACCAGTGTGGCATTTTTACTTAGAACAGGAACAACCTCGGCAGTGAAAAGTCAGGAAGTCTATATATTCTCTTTTGTTCTTAAAACTTGTGACACATGGAGTAATTCTCAAAAGCAAATTAAGTCACTAAGGAAAAGAGAAAAGGAAATTGTCCATGGATTTGTGAATCACAGTGTCATGCCTGCTATCACCATGACAAAATACCCGAGATAAGTCAATATGAAGACAGGGTTCTCTAGGGCCTGTGAGGGTTGGAGCTAACTTGACAAACTCTAGAATCACCTGGGAGGTGGGCCTCTGGGCTTGTCTGATGGGGGCTATTCTTGTACATTAATTAGCCTTGAAGACCCATCCACTGTGGGTGGTAGTATTACTGGACTTAGATCCCAGACTGTATAGATGGAGAAAGCAACCCAGCCATAATATGTATTCATTGCTCTTTTGTGGTAACCCAACATGTCCAGATGTTTCAGGTCCCTGCTACCTAGACTTTGTCACCACAATGGACTGCTCCTTGCAATGTGAGTCAGAAAGAAATAAACTCTTTCTGCCTTAAATTGCTTTTAGCGGAACATTTTATCACAGCAACAAGGGGGACAAAAAAAACAAGACAGAATCCACGTGTTCAGAGTTGTTTCATGGCTGCTTGGCACTATTGCCGGCACCTGTGTTGGCAAGTACAGTGTGGGGGGGTCGCATATGGCAGAAGAGTCATGCTTAGCCGATGGCAGGGGAGAAAGGGAAGGAGAACAGAGTCACAGCACCAATGTCCGCTTCTGGGGCATTCTTGCAATGATATAACTTCGTCTAACAAGCTCCCATCTCTCACAAGTTTTATAACCTCCCAGTGATGGGACAGTCCTGGGACCAATCCCCTAAACACAGGAGCTTCCAGGGAACATTCCAGTGCCAAATTAGAGCACGTGACATCTATTAAATTATCATGGGAAATTAAATATTTGTTTTCTGTTCTCATCAAAGTGTTTGCTAGACAAGGACAAATGTTGCTAGACAATCAGCTACAGTAATTTCTGAGTGTTCCTTGTGGTCATCACTTACTATTCGCAGGAAGCAACTGGAGTTTTACAAGCTTTGGGTTCATTTATCCCCCAACAGTAATTATCAAAGCTTCTTTTGCACACTCAGTTTATGGTTTTGTTACACAGCAATGGTAGGGATGAGAGGAAACGAGGGGATTAAGGTGGTGTCGAGTGTTTCACCTGCTTTTCCAACCGCCTGTCAGTGACAGAGGGATTCCTGCCCCAAGTCAAACACGTAGTACTTGGCACAAGGAAGATGAAGTAGGCATCAGTTAATTATAGCCTATTGGAGAAGGACAGTACATGCTCTGGCAGGTCACTTGGGAAAAGAAATCCATCAGGAGCTTGCTAGGCCAGCTTTACAGGACAAAGATTGTAGATACCCTGATTCCCACAGGACCTTGTGATTGACTTGTCTGAACAGTTCCAAGGGATGACAGGAAACTGAGAGCCACCACTCAGCTACCCAGGGATTTATGGTTCTTCACTCAGAAATAGAAGGAGGAATGAAACATCCAAGAGCCTCCGTTTGCAGTGGACCCTGAGCAATCAGAAACATAGAGCCAATTTCTGTCTTTTTATGTGAAAGTAAAATGATGAGCCTTTTAAATACATTCAAGTAACTTAAATACAATGTGTGGACCTTTTATTCACAAGAAATATAGACTAATATTTCATAATTTATTGGAAGACCATTAAGGATTTAATGAGTAACAGCAAACAATGCCAAGAGAAATTTTGTTTAGCTAGAAGGCGTTTGTTATATTTTAGATCTTTTGAGTTTTAAGCTTTTGGGATTCTTTATTAACTAACTGATGGATAATGTTTGCCTTTCTTATGGATTTTATGAACATGTATCTTTTTTCTGATTTTCATTTTCCTTGTGTTCTAAAGCCTTTCTGTCTAGGTAACTTATATAAGCTTTTTCTGCATCTTATAAGGTTAAACTTAGCTCTTCTCTTTGCTTTTCAGGAGATTTCATAGTGCAAATCTGTACTCATGATTTTAGGTTTACTCTGATCTTTTCTATATATGAACATGCTCCAAAAATAGTAATCTAATGGATTGGCTTATAAATATTGACACAAATTATAACACATTTAATGAGAAGAAACTGAACAGAATGTTATTTAAAGGCTATTTTTAGTGAATGTTGCTGCATATTCTACAAGGAGAATGTATTATAGTGGCTGGTTCTCTTTGCATGACACTTGTTTTATCATCTTGGGAAAACTGGAATGGCTGGTCATTCCACTTAGCATCTTTCTTGAACTTCTATTTCAGAAGGTCACACATACAGAAAAGATGATTGGCATGCTATGTTGTAGTATGGCATTTTGCACACTTTCTAACACTAAAAAGATATCTACTACCACAGAAGATTTTAAGAAAATATCTGATGATGGAATAACAGAATACAGTCAATGAATCAGTGTCTCATTAATTTGGAAGGAGTTATATCCAACTGGAAGAGCATCCTCAACTTGGAGAGGACTTTTTTCACCCTAATTCATGTGACTCTGCCCTAAGGATAAACAACAAATTGTCCTGAATCAATGGGAAGGTACACATGATCCAAAATGTGAACATAAGCGCATGTGTTAGAGTGTTGTTGTAAACTCCAAGTTAAAAACTCATGGTCTCTTTTACCATACGTCTCATAACAAATTTCCTGCCACAGTGGTGTGTCTCTGAGGACAATGGTACACACTGACCTCTAACGTGACCTATGGGCAGGAACTTTGTTGAGAAAGCACTTTGGGGACTTTTGATGCAGGCTGACCAGCAGGGGGCATTGGAACTCCTACAGAGGGACAAGCGATGATGACCAGTCAACAAGATGCCCCTAAAACTGAGGAAAACTATAAAGAATGTGGAAATATTTCATTCAAGAGAGCATTGAGACCACCTGACATGAGGCACAAGCTGAAGTCTGTCACAGATGAAGAAAGTGTCAGATTTGTGTCTAAAACCAAACCAATATTCCTATAAACAATCATACTTAAGGGCCAGCATGCTAACCAAGGCACATTTTAAAGATGCGATATAATCCAGATCAGCATATAGCCTGAAATAACTTTATCCTATAGTTTCTGGCGTTAATGATATCTAACATGTTCAGTATTTTAATACTTCTGAAATCCAAACTCACACATTACTTTACACAGATCATCCTGTTAAGATATTTATGTATCTGTCCCAGTACTTTGTACAGAGTAGTTAAGTAATTTACATAGAGACATAGAACTATATGAATTGACATGAGGCACTCTGAACACTCTTTTCTTCTCTAAGTATTATGACTAGCTTTTGTTCTTTCTTTTCTCTTTCCATTTTCTTTTCTGTTTTTCTAGTCATGTATAGTTCTATTTTAGGTTTCGGGGCCATCCAGCCTCTGGTTCCTTGGCCTCCAGGCAGTGTTGGTTGCAGGCTCACTCTCCTGGCATCGATCTCGAGTTGGACCAGTCATTGGTTAGTGACTGTCACAACTTCTGTGTCACCTTTATCCCAGCACATGCTACAGGCAAGACAAGTTGTAGATCAAAGGTTTGTGGCTGGGTTGGTGTCCCAGTACCTTCACTGGAAGCCTTGCTTGGCTATAGAGGATGGTCAGTTCAGGCTCTGTACTTATCCACCATTGCTGAACAACATTTCTTTTTGTCCTCACTTACAGTGCTCATTGGGCAGTAGTATATCACGAGTATTAACTGGCTGATTTTTTAAAACTATTTTGAGGCTTTCTACTGATAGCAGTATTTCTTACATGTTTTAAGAGAAATTCACCAAGACCAACTTCATAATATGATTTACGTCCAAATATGTTAAACGCCCTTGCAAATACGAACTCAAAAAAAGTAAAAGGAGCACTGCTTTCAAAAGAGCAGATTTTTTTTTCAATATAAGAAAAAAAAACACTATTTCCAGATGTGGTTACATTTCTAGTCTTTTAGGAAAGAGCTCATAGTATCTTGGGAACTGAGAACTTGGTGCTGTTGGGAGGTTGTGTCCATTTCTTTTGCTGGGGATGAAGGAGAGGGTGAGTGTCTAGTTTCAGCTTCTAACGTGCCCATAGCAGTGTGACACTGCTGAATGTGTTTTCTGACTTTCATTGTTTTCAGGGAGCTGACAGCTGCTTGGCGTCTCCCTGGGCACTGCCCAGTCATTTGCTACCTTACAGTAAGCGGTGTCTGGCTGGTCCCTACTGAACAATGGGGTCTGTAATTTGACACTCATATTCTTCCCCACTTCTACTGGGCTATGTGACCAAAACACAAACAACCCTCATGGGGGATGTCCTTCTGTATATATGCTTCTCTTGTTTGTTGATGAACAAAACACTGATTGTCCAGCAGCTAGGCAGGCAGGAAGTATATGGAAGTATATGCAGGGCTATCAGACAAGGAGAATTCTGGGGAGAGGCAGAAAGAAGATGGCCAGAGAGACACCTTGTAATTAATGAAAGAGGAACTTGCTGGGGCATTATCTGGTAAGATAAGGACATGTAGAAATACATAGATTAGTAGTTATGGGTTAATAATTAAGAGAGAGCTAGCCAATAAGAAGCCTGAGCAACTGGTCAAATGGTGTCTAATTAATATAAGCCTTAGTGTGTTTATTTGAGGCTAAATGGCAGAGGGATCTGGTGGGACAGAAACTCCATTTACACAACCCTAAAAACCATACCCAGAAATAGTCATCCATTCTCCAACCAGTGGGCTTCTGTGCTCAGTTATCGGGAGTTCTACTGTACATGTTATTTGGAAACACTGACACTAAATGATTTAAATTTGGAGATGTCATCAATACAACAAAAGTAATAACTTGAGAACTACTGAAACAGTTTAGAATTGCTTATTACATAATTTCTATATGTATAAACTACATTGATATACAAATGTGTGAAACTTCTAGAAACAGTGCTTAGCTGTAACCAAAATGAGATCCTAGGGTTTCCCACCAACCTTTTCTAGCTGTGAATATTTAAGAGTAAAATATGCTACATATTTGACCCCAATTCTTTTCTTCTGTCATTTGGATAGTCACTCTGGATTCACTGCCCTCTGCTTGGTTTCTTTTCTCCCTATGCCTCCCCTTTCCTCAATGCCCTCTCCTCCTTCGCGTCTTCTGTCTCCCCATCCTCCTTCTCCTCTCCCCTCCGTTCTTCCTCTGTTAATGCTGGTTTTCCTTAGCATCATTCTTGAGCCCATCAAGATGTGCTAATTGGAAGAATTTGCAGTCATTTCCAGTTCCAGTTCTTAAGTGCAGCTCTTTTTGGTAGAGTTCCCACTGCTTGTATTTATGTTCATATTTAATACTGTACATGGCGACTCAGAGGTTGGTGTTTAAAAAGACACCATTTCCTGAAACATGCTTCTGTAACTTGGTTATACAATTCCTTTCATCACTACAAAAGTAGTTCCTCCCAAGTGTGCCTCTTATGCTTGCCTGTACTGCGAATTTCCCTTACACCACATATCAAGGTCTATTATAATTTCACATATCTATTCCCCGTTATGTTCAAAACTCTGGGGAGAAGATTAGTGCTAATGTTTTTGTCATTGTTGTTGTTCAGTCATGCAGGCAGTTGAGTTCTTTTTTGTTTCATAGCTTAGGTATTTGTTAAACATCTACTATGAGTTGCAAATATTATGTAACGTATACATACTTAGAATCTGCCCTAATTTGCTTTTCTGTCACTGTGATAAAACACCCTGACAAATCAATTTGGGGAAGAGTGGTTTACTTTGCTTACAGATTCCAGTCTGTGATAGAGGTAGGCAAAACATAAACTCAAGGCAGGAGCTTGAAGCAGAAGCCAGGGAAGAATGCTACGTACTGGCCTGCTTCCCATCTCATGTTCTACTACATTTCATACATAGCCTAGATACCTGTGCCCACGGCTGGCACCAGTCACAGTGGCCTGACCCTCCTGTATCAATTAGCAATGAAAAAATGCTCCACAAACATGTCCATAGACCTAACCAGTCAAGAAATTCTTCAGTTAAGGGTGCCTCTTTCTGGCTGTGTGATGTTAACAAAATTAACCAGAAAAGGATCAAAGCCCAGATTTTCATTCTACTAAATTACATGATCATTGATCTTGTACTCTAATAAGGCAGGAGGGTGTTAACCATAGAATCAAACAGATATAATATATAATGCTTAAATGTGATGAAAGAGGGTACAGGTTCTTATGAGATTAATTAACTCTACCTGGTAGTGGCCGTGTGGGGGTGGTCAGAAAAGAGTTCTGAGATGAGAAGTGACTCAAGGGTTCTGGATGCTGAGATGACTCAGCTGGTGAAGGGCTGTCATCTGAGTTCCTTTCACTGAACTCACACAAATGTGGGAGGAGAGAATCAACCACAAAGCCATCCTCTAACGTATAACATGTACGCCCCCCCCCCTTACTGTGTACACACAGCAAATAATGAAAAAGGTGACTAGGACTTAGTTAGCTATTTAGCTAGCTAGCTGGGTAGGGGTAGAGTTAGGAATAGGACCTCCTAAGAAACCAAGACAAATGCTCGAAGGGACAGTAAGAAGTTTGAGAAGAGGAAGGCACTTTCTGCTGGCTGAAGAAGAAGGAGAAGGAGAGAGATGGTGGAGAAAGGTGCATAAGGAAGTATGGAATGAGTTGTGTGAGGCATGGAACCAGGGTGGGTTCTTTTCCCTTACCTGAAGAGGGGAAAGTCCAGGGGACATCCATGTGATCCTTTCTTTAAAAAAATCGTTCTAGCTCCAGCAAAGAGAATAATTTTGAAGATAAGACTGATTAAAAACAGGTTTCTGATGCTGGCTGCTTCAGCAAGCAAGGTTTAAGATGGGGAAGGACAAAGCAGTTGGAGCGGGTCTTGCCAGAACGATGAAATGAAGCTGGGTTCGTGTGGGTGAGCATTATTCAGAATTCCTTAACTGTGCTGTGATCTTACAGCATCCTCATAACATGGTAAGTGCTTCACATGTATTTGTTTAAAGAGAACAAGAAGAAATTGAGAAGCAAGTGCATTAACTACCAGATGTTAAGTTGGAAAGAAATACACAGTATTTGGGGTAAAGGGATGACCCAAAGGTTAAGAACAGTGACTGTTCTTTTAGGGTACCCAGGTTCAGTTCCCAGCACCCACATGGTAGTTCACCGTCTTTCAGCTTCCATGGTACTACACTCACATGGTACCAAGGCACACATGCAGTTAAGACACTCATATTCGGAAAACAAAAATAAACAAATCTCCTTTTAAAGGCATTTCAGTAGGGACTATGCATCACTGACTATTTGAAATTCAAAAGCCTTTTGCTGACCTTTGAGACAAAGTATTTTTCAAATTGAATGCAAAGTTTAATTGTTCATTCATTTTTGTTTTTTTGCTTTATAGAGTAGCTATATTCAATGCTAAAGCATGCTGAGGCCTGCTCTGGGCTCTATGGGACAGGGAGTACTGAACCTTCAATTCATTTCACACTGGTGAAAGGCAAAGAAAGGGTGTGCAATGTGAACCCCAAAGGCGCCCAGCACTGCAATAAAAATGCCTTTCAGTTTCTTGAATGGTTTAGGTATGTGTTTTTTCTTTTGTTAATGCCAGCTTACCCTGGCATTCTGTGTGCTGGGACCACACACACACACACACACACACACACACTTGCCACACACATGCACACATATGCACACACATGTACAAGCATGCATACACACATGCACTTGTGAACACACACATTCACGTACACATGCATGCACAGACACACACATACACATACACACACAGACACAGACACACACACTCACACACTCACACACACACTTTGCCTGAATAGGAATCATTCTCAAGAGTATGATGGTTTGGTCTACACCAAGGGATCTTCTTTTGATCACCAATCTGTCATAGTCACTGTAATGCACTTAGCAGACCAATGATTAGCTCCCATACCCATGGAAGTAGATGCGCAGACCTCTGACCTCTCCTGCTCTCCAGATGCTCTATTTCATGAGTGAGATCAATGTCTATTTTTTCTTTTCTGTCTCCAACTATTGACCCCCAGTCTCTCTTATCCTGTAGCTCTATATCATTCAATTCCAGACAGATCAGAACCTTCCAATTCATCAATAATCTGAACTGAATACTTTTCTCTTTAGTGCTCAGATTCTGAATGAAGTGTGTGTGTGTGTGTGTGTGTGTGTGTGTGTCTGTGTGTGTGTGCCTCATAAAAAAGTACATTTAAAGTCTTGAGAACTAGCTGTGTACTTATTCAGATGGATAAGTTGTACCAGTTTAACTAAACCAGAGAGTTAAATCTTTCTGTCATTAAGAGATGATAGTAATCACCCTCAGAATCCTCAATGCAAGAAGACTAAGCAATGGCATGCAAAACTAATCCCATTGGCCCCTACATGCATAAACTCAACAGGAAATCCCAAGACAAAACACTAAGCCCTTGGCAGGCTTAATTTGCCCTGCTACAACAAAGCTGAGAGCCAAGTGATGAAGTCTTCGGCAAGACTATGCCAGCCTATTGTTTCTGTCTGGTAATATAATTGGTATTGCGTAATCTAGAAGAAAGAATTGCTGAAAATTCATTTTAAAAGAAACAGCAAAAGTATACAACGAAATAAAGGAAATAATCCTGTTTGCTAATTCTGGTGCTTATTTCTAGTGTGCCAATCTTTTCTTCCTGCCACAGTGGGACGTTGTACTTTCTGAACCTTGCAATTAGGTTAGATTATGAAACCAGCCCCTGGAAAATATTGTGAGAAGTGATATTCTAACTTGTTCTTCCAGGCTAGAGCATTTAATTGCTGCTGCTGTGTGTTCTTTTCCTGATGCATTGACTGAGAAAATGCCCAATACAAATGATATGGAATGGTGGAGACCAACCCATCCAAGACCACCGTGACTGCATAAACAACGTATGCTTTGGAAAAGAACCAGCAGACAGCTTCAGTAAAATAAAAAAAATGTATGCATTTTATAAAACCAGTGACATTTGGGGTATAGTACCATAGATTCCCTAATCTACCTTGATGCATATAGTGACCTTGGGGAAATAAATTTCTTATCAAATATGAAGGTGTTACCAGATTTTGCATGATGACACCCAGTATTAAAGATTGTCTGAGAATGAAAACAAATTATTATGAAACACATCTTTTTTCCTCTGTTCATGTCTATGTGTAATACAAATGAGTTTGGGTTTGGAATAAGTTATACCATATGTGGGGATGATTTTAAATGTAGATATTAATCATTTTACACTCATTTGTTCACTTACTGTGTATGTGTGCATGTAGGTGTGCAACAACATGCATTTGGAGGCCAGAGGAAAAGCATGTCAGTTCTCTCCTTCTATCTCATAGGTTCTGGGGATCAAACTTATGTCATTAGACTTGGAAACTCACCTTTACCTTTTGATCTTTCCTGTGTCCCCTGCATTACTTATGAAAAGTTAAATATATTGCAGCAAAGTTCACATCAAGCTATTTTAAGCATGGGGTTTTATTATAATATTTTATGAAAGCACACGTTTGTGTCAGCACTCCCTGTGTAGGTAGAAGCCTGGGCATGTGCCTTGGTGGGTGAGCATGTATAGAGACCTGGGTAGGTGAAGAGCAGTGAGAGGGAACAATGTGATGGAGTGTCCCTACTGCTCCGAACCTTCTTCTTCTATATCTCCTTCTAACAGATCTTCTTTGTTGTTTTCATCTAAGTTGTCCTATCACCAATAGAGTTTGGGAATCAGACACTGCGATGAAAACATAATAGACCAGAGAAGCAGAGGAGGAGTGAGCAGTTAGCATTCCCTTTCTTTCCATTGACCCAGCAAGCACTTCTCTCTCTCCACACATCCCAGATTGCTGCGAGCACAAATTCTCCAAGTCCCTCCCTACTCCTTACTGTGCATATTCTCTACCCATAATCCTATCATCTCTGTGGCTAGCTCTGGTCTGCTAGCCAATGGCTCTACCTCCTCATTCAAGATTAACCTCATTAACACCATCCTGGGGTGTCACAGTGCAATCAAATATCCCGCAACACTTCTTACCTTCTTCCTCACACCCCTAACGATTAGTCATTTCTGTGATGTATGTCCCTGTATTTTTGTACTCGCCACATATTCATGCCAATGGAATAAAATGACGCATGAGTCGTCTTGCTTCTGCCTCTTTCAGATTGCGTGGTGCTTCAGAGATCACAGTTCACACTTACTGCACGCAAGTAGTAGTTGAATGGAGTGGCAATTCATGCTTATCCACTCACTAGTTGATGAACTTTTGCATTGTCTTCAGTTAAGGGGTACTGTAAGTAGAGATGCCATGAACATTCACGGGCCAGTGTTTCTGTGGATGTGTAATTGTATCCCTTAGCTTTTCTCATACTTTGGGAAGAACAATGGGCAGAAATAGCACACATAGCCTCATGTACTTTTATGTACTTGTACACACAGAAGAACTTCTCATCACATTATCTCTTGTTCACCTCCTCTCTGCTTCAGTAAACAGCTGGAATATCTTCCAGCCAGAAGCCCCATGGCACTCAAGAGTTTATTCCTATCTAGGATGTCTTGGAGATGAATTTACCAGCTATGTTGGTTTCTGTCTGTAGTCCTGGCCACATAGAAAGCTGAAGCCACAGGATTTCTTGAGTTCAGGAGCTCAGGGTGAGCCTAACAAACATTGTAGACACTTCTGAAAAATTACTTTCATGGTACTTTGTTTGGTAAATGTCTTTAATGCTTCAATATTTCAGCAGCTTATGTTCTCTTGGAAAAAGAACCAACTAAATTGCATTTATTCATGATGGATCATTGAAGAAATTAAAAATAGGCAAGTTATTTTTACTCTAGCAATTTGTCTGTAATAATAACTTAACTTGGTTATAAGCCTTGGAACCAAAGGGTCATCACCATCACAACTTATTGTACTAATTAGAAAGTATCATTTAAACTTACTTGTCTTCTTTAGGACAGTTTATAAATTCATTCTTCAAACTTTGGTAGCACAACTTTCTCCCTTAATTAAAAAGTGTCTTCATAGGCCCTTTCTAGGTTTGAAAAATTGTGGCCTCACTATAGTAAACTAGCAAGAATTCTGACTAGAATACTTGAACAGCAATTTTCCCTATAGTCTGGACTTTTGATCAATCTCTCAGGGGTTAGAAGAAGATAAACTCAGATTCAAATTCAAATGCTACCAATAACATTTACAATAGTTCATACTGCATCTATTATTTGTGACTACTTAACAATGAAAAAGTTGTTCCATTGGAGTTGATAAGTAACTTTAAATTAAGAAATTAATCATCTTTGTCAAAAATCAAGTGTTCATAGGTGTGTGGGTTAATATCAGGTTTTTCAATTTGATTCCATTGGTCTACATGTCTATTTTTGTGCCAATACCAAGCTGTTTTCAGGACTATAGCTTGAAGTCAGGGATGTTGATGCTTAGGAAAGTTCCTTTATTGTACAGGGTTGTTTTGGCTATCCTGGGTATTCTGTTTTTCCATATGGACTTGATTATGGTTCTTTTAAGATCTGTGAAAAATTGTGCTGTGATTTTGATGGGGATTGCATTGAATCTTTAGATTGCTTTTGGGCAGATTGCCTGTTTTACTATGTTGATCCTACCTATCCAAGAGCATGGGAGATCTTTCCATTTACTGGTATGTTCTTTAATTTCTTTCTTTGAAGACTCACAGTTTTTGCTATAAAGGTCTTTTACTTGTTTGGTTTGCGTTATCACAAGATATTTTATTTTGTTTGTGGCAATTGTAAAGGGTGATGTTTATTTAATTTTTTCTCAGCCCTGATTTTTTTTAGTTATTCTTGTATCCTGCCACTTTGCTGAAGGTGTTTTTCAGCTGTAGGAGTTCCCTGGTAGAGTTTTTCTGGTCATTTATGTAAACTATCATATCATCTGCAAATAGTGAAAGTTTGACTTCTTCCATTCAAATTTGTATCTCCTTGATGTCCTTTTGTTGTCTTATTGTTCTAGCTAGAATATCAAGTTCATGACTATTGACATGCACAAAACTTAACTCCAAATGGATCAAAGACCTCAACATAAATCCAACCACATTGAACCTCTTAGAAAAGAAAGTGCAAGGTACCCTTGAACAAATTGGTAGAGGAGACTGCTTCCTGAATATAACACCAGTAATACCGACACTGAGATCGACAACTAATAAATGGGACCTCCAGAAACTGAGACGCTTCTACAAGACAAAGGACACAGCCAACAAGACAAAAAGGCAACCCATAGAATGGGAAAAGATATTCACTAACCCCACATCTGACAGAGGGCTGATCTCCAAAATTTACAAAGAATTCAAGAAGCAAGTCTCCAAAACACCAAAGGATCTGTTTAAAAAGTAGGGTACAGAACTAAATAGAAAATTCTCAATAGAGGAATCGAAAATGGCTGAGAGGCACTTGAGAAAGTGCTCAACATCCTTAGCCATCCGGGAAATGCAAATAAAAACAACTCTGAGATACCATCTCACCCCTGTCAGAATGGCTAAAATCGAAAACACCAATGACAATTTATGCTGGAGAGGATGTGGAGAGAGGGGAACACTCCTCCACTGCTGGTGGGAGTGCCAACTGGTTCAGCCACTTTGGAAATCAGTGTGGAGATTCCTCAGGAAAATGGGAATCAGTCTACTACAAGATCCAGCAATTCCACTCTTAGGCATACACCCCAAAGATGCACATTCATACAGCAAGGACATCTATTTCACTATGTTCATAGCAGCATTGTTTGTAATAGCCAGAAGCTGGAAGCAACTTAGATGCCCCTCAACTGAAGAGTGGATAGAGAAAATGTGGTCCATTTACACAATGCAGTAATACTCAGTGGAAAAAAAACAATGGGATTCTGAAATTTGCAACCAAGTGCATGGCAAAAAAGAAATCATGCTGAGTGAGGTGACCAAGTCCCAAAAAGCAAACATGGTATGTATGCACTCATATATGAATGTTAGACATGAAGCTGGGGAGGGCCAGCCTACAATCCCATCACCAGAGAGTGTGGGAAACAGAGAGGATCCTAAGAGAGATAAGCATGGTCTCCCAGAGAAGGGAAATGGGGCAGGATCTTCTGAGCAGACTGGGAGCTTGGAGGAGGAGAGAGAGAGCTGGTGAAATGTGAAGGGGAGAAGAGAAGGGGAGAGGAGGATATGGGGGAGCAGGAAGTTTGAGTTGGGGGAAGAACCAAGGAGATCATGATGAAAGACACCATAATAGAGGGAGTCATTATAGGTTTGAGGAGAGATCTGACACTAGGAGATTTCCAGAGATCTACAAGGATGGCATCAACTGGCAATCTAAGCAATAGTGGAGAGGCTACCTTAAATGCCCTTCCTGGATAATGAGACTGATGACTACCTTATATGCCATCCTAGAGCCTTCATCCAGTGGCTGATAGAAGCAGAGGCAGACACCCACAGTTAAACACTGAACTGAACTCCTGGAATCCAGTTGCAGAGAGGGAGGAGTGATGAGCAAATGGGTCAAGACAAGACTGGTGAAATCCACAGAAACAGCTGACCTGAACAAGGGGGAGCTCATGGACCCCAGACTAATGGCTGAGAGGCCAGCATGGGACTGATACAGACCCCCTGAATATGGGTGTCAGTGAGGAGGTCTCGACAATCTTTGGGGCCTCAGGTACTAGATCAATATTGGTCGCTAGCATCCAAATGGACTTTGGGAGCCTATTCCACATGGGGGATGCTCTCTCAGCCTGGACACATGGGGGAGAGCCTAGGCCCTGCCCCAGATGATATGACAGATTTTGGAGATCTCCCCATGAAGGGCCTCAGCCTCCCTGGAGAGTGGAGTGGGGATTGGATGGGGATGTGAGGGGACTGGTGGGATAGTGCGGAGGAGCAGAAGGAGAGGCAGCTGGAATTTACATGTGAAGCAAGCTTGTTTCTAATTTAAATAAAAAAAGAAAATTAAAAACATATTAATCATCAAACTCCACCCTAAATGTTCATTCAAAATGGATTCTACATATGAAGAAAAAGTTATTGTGGATATCCAACTTGGCATTTATTCAAGATCTAAAATGTTCAAAAAAATGGGATACTACAGTTTTGTAGTTTAGTAAGGTGGCTAATGTCTAAAGAAACAACTTTTGATCACCTGTGTTCAGGTGTCTTTTACTATAACATGTAGGGCTAACAGTTGATAGACACATGCTTAACAGTTTTTTATTTACTTTATTTTGTAATTTAATTTAAATTAGAAACAACTTTGCCATGTCAATCCTAGCACCCTCTCCCTCCCCTCCTCTCTGGCCCCCTTCAACCCTCCCTCAATTCCTCCCCAATCCCCACTCCACTCTCCAAGGAGGGTTAGGCCCTCCTTGGGGGATCTCGAAATTCTGTCATATGATCTGGGGCAGGACCTAGGCCCTCCCCCATGTGTCAAGGCAGAGACAGCATCCCTCCATGTGGAATGGGTTTCCAAAGTCCATCTGGATGACAGGACTAAATGCTGATTTATTGCCTGAGGCCCGAAAGGATGCTGAGGCCTCCACATTGACGCCCACGTTCAGGGGATCTGGATCAGTCCCATGCTGGCTTCTCAGCTATCAGCTGGGGTCTATGAGCTCCCCCTTGTTCAGATCAGCTGATTCTGTGGGTTTCACCCGTCAAGTCATAACCCCTTTGCTCATTACCCCTCCCTCTCTGCAACAGTGTTTAGCTATGGGTGTCTGCCTCTGCTTTCTTCAGCCACTAGATGAAGGCTCTAGGATGGCATACAAGGAAGACGTCAATCACATTATTGGGAAGGGCATTTAAGGTAGCCTCTCCACTATTGGTTTGATTGCCAGTTGGTATCATGCTTGTAGGCATCTGGACGTCACACTAGTACTAGGTCTCTCTTCAAACCTATAATGTCTACTTTTATTATGGTATCTCTCATCTTTCTCTCCTCTATTCTTCCCCCTACTCAACTTTCCTGCTCCCCCATATCCTCATTTCTTCTCCTCTTCACCCCCTCTCTTTCTCCCAGCTTCCTTACCCCTCCGCCATACTCCCAATCCACTCAGGAGATTCAGCCCTGTTCCCTGTTAAGAGAAGCTTTTTCCTTGAGAAGGAGCCGTCCCGCCAGCCTGGTTCCAGAGCCGCATTAGTCCCAAATAAACACACAGGAGGCTATATTAATTATGAAGCTGTTGGCCTTGCTTGTCCCTTACTGGCTAGCTCTGCCTTAAGTAATTACCCCATAATTGTTAATCTAAGTATGTTTCTTACCGGAGAATAGTTCCTGGCGTCCTACCCCCATGGCGTCACATGTTGACTCTCTTGTGTTTCCCGTTCCCAGAATCCTCCTCGACTCCTAGTCCCTCCTATCTAGGTTTTCTATTGGCCAGACAGTACTTTATTGACAAATGCACAGGCAAATAACAGGACTTCCCCAACAGTTCCCCTTCTCTGGGTTACCATGCATATCTCTCTTAGGGTCCTCCCTGTTTTCCAGACTTTCTGGCTGGGAATTCTAGGCTGGCACTTCCCTGCTTCAGGCCCAAAATCCATATATGAGTGACTACATAACATGCTTGTCTTTTTGTGACTGGGTTACCTCACTCAGGATGGTTTCTTCTAGTGCCATCCATTTGCCAGCAAATTTCAAGATTCCATTATTGTTTTTTTTTCTGCTAAGTATTACTCCATTGCGTACCACATTTTCTCTATCCACTATTCAGCTGATGGGCATCTAGGTTGCTTCCAGGTTCTGGCTATTACAAATAATGCTGCTATGAAATATAGTGAAACAGGTCTACTTGTTCTATGAATGTGCATCTTTTGGGCATATGCCTAAGAGTGTAATTGCTGGATATTGTGGTAGACTGAGTCCCATTTTTGTGAAGAATCTCCATATTTATTTCCAAAGTGGCTGAGCAAGTTGGCACTCCCACCAGCAGTGGAGGAGTGTTCCCCTCTCTCCACATCCTCTTCAGCATAAATTGTCATTGGTGTTTTCGATTTTAGCCATTCTGACAGGAGTGAAATGGTATCTCAAAGTTGTTTTGATTTGCATTTCCCTGATGGCTAAGGATGTTGAACACTTTCTCTAGTGTCTCTCAGTCATTTTAGATTCCTCTATTGAGAATTCTCTATTTAGTTCTGTGCCCCACTTTTTAATGGGATCCTTTGGTGTTTTGGAGACTTGCTTCTTGAGTTCTTTGTAAATTTTGGAGATGAGCCCTCTGTCAGATGTGGGGTTAGTGAATATCTTTTCACATTCTGTGGGCCGTTGTTTTGTCTTGTTGACTGTGTCCTTTGCCTTATAGAAGCTTCTCAGTTTCTGGAGGTCCCATTTATTAATTGCCGATCTCAGTGTCTGTGCTACTGGTGTTATGTTCAGGAAGCTGTCTCCTGTACCAATTCGTTCAAGGGTACCACCCACTTTCTCTTCTAAGAGTTTCAGTGTGGCTGGATTTATGTTGAGGTCTTTGATCCATTTGTAGTTAAGTTTTGTGCATGGCGATAGACATGGATATATCTGCAGTCTTCTACATGCCAGCATCCAGTTATGCCAGCACTATTTGTTGAAGATGCTGTCTTTTTTCCAGTGTATAATATTAGCTTCTTTTTCAAAAATCAAGTGTTTGTAGGTGTTTGGGTTAGTATCAAGGTTTTCAAGTCGATTCCATTGGTCTACCTGTCTATTTTTGTGCCAATACCAAGCTGTTTTCAGGATGATAGCTCTATAATAGAGCTTGAAGTCAGGGATGGTGATGCCTCTGGAAATTCCTTTATTGTACAGCGTTGTTTTGGCTATTCTGGGTCTTTTGTTTTTCCATCTAAAGTTGAGTATTGTTCTTTCAAGATCTGTGAAGAATTGTGCTGTCATTTTGATGGGGATTGCATTGAATCTGCAGATTGCTTTTGGCAAGATTGTCATTTTTACCATGTTAAGCCTACCAATACAAGAGCGTGGGAGATCTTTCCATTTTCTGGTATATGCTTTAATTTCTTTCTTTAAAGACTCAAGAGCTGGACATGTAGGTCTGAGCTGGGAGGAGAGTTCTAGCCCTAGAGGGTGATTGCAAAGTGGCCACAGAATAATGTCTGAAGGGCTGAAGAGAAGAGGGGGACCTGGGAAGCAGACTTGAAGAAGCAGGAGGAGTCCGGAAAGCTGGAACCCAGAGGTGGGACCTGGAGTCACTTGAAAGAGGAAGAAGCAAGGCTGTAGCTGCTGCAGAGGTCTTTCACTTGTTTGGTTAGTGTTATCACAAGATATTTTATGTTGTTTGTGGCAATTGTAAAGGGTGATTTTTCTCTGATTTCTTTCTCAGCCCATTTATCATCTGTATATAATAGGGCTACTAATTTTTTTTGAGTTAACCTTGTATCCTGTCACTTTGCTGAAGGTGTTTATCATCTGCAGGAGTTCCCTTGTAGAGTTTTTTTGGGTCACTTATGTAAACTATCATATCATCTGCAAATAGTGAAGGTTTGACTTCTTCCTTTCCAATTTGTATCCCCTTGCTCTCCTTTTCTTGTCTTATTGCTCTAGCTAGAACTTCATGTACAATATTGAAGAGATATGGAGAGAGAGGACAGCCTTGTCTTGTCCCTGATTTTAGAGGAATTGCATTGAGTTTCTCTCCATTTAGTTTGATGCTAGCTGTTGGTTTACTGTATATTGCTTTTATTATGTTCAGGTATGTTCCTGTTATTCCTGATGTCTCCAGGACCTTTATCATGAAGAGGTATTGGATTTTGTCACAGGCTTTTTCTGCATTTAGTGAGATGTGGTTTTTCTTTTGCAGTTTGTTTATATGGTGAATCACATTGGCAGATTTTCGTATGTTGAACCATCCTTGTATCCCTGGGATGAGGCCTACTTGATTATGGTTGATGATTTTTCTGATGTGTTCTTGGATTCGATTTGCTAATATTTTATTGAGTACTTTTGGATCAATGTTCATGAGGGATATTGGTCTGTAGTTCTCTTTCTTAGTTGTGCTTTGTGTGGCTTGGGTATCAAGGTAATTGTAGCTTCGTAAAAAGAATTTGGTAACGAACCTCCTGCTTCTATTGTGTGGACTACTTTGAGGAGCACTGGAATTAGCTCTTCTTTAAATTCCTGGTACAATTCTGTACTGAAACCATCTGAACCTTGGCGTTTTTTGGTTGGAAGACTTTTGATGAATGCTTCTATTTCATTAGGGGTTATAGGTCTGTTTAGATTGCTTATCTGCTCTTGATTTAATTTTGGTAAGTGATATCTACTAAGCTACTGAGAAAATTGTCCATTTAATTTTACATTTTCGATTTTTGTGGAGTACAGGTTTTCAAAGTATGACCTGAAGATTCTCTGGATTTCCTCAGTGTCTATTGTTATGTTCCCCTTTTCATTCCTGATTTTGTTGATTTGCATGTTCTCTCTCTGCCTTTTACTTAGTTTGGACAGAGGTTTGTCTATCTTGTTGATTTTCTCGAAGAACCAACTCTTTGTTACATTGATTCTTTGTATTGTTTTCTTTGTTGCGACTTTATTGATTTCAGCCCTCAGTTTGATTATTTCCTGGCCTCTACTCCTCCTGGGTGAGTTTGCTTATTTTTGTTCTGGAGCTTTAGGTTGTGCTGTTAATTCTCTAGTGTGACTATTCTCCAGTTTCTTCATGTGTGCATTTAGTGCTATGAACTTTCCTCTTAGCACTGCCTTCAAAGTGTCCCATAAGTTTGGGTATGTTGTGTCTTCATTTTCATTGAATTTTAGGAAGTCTTTAATTTCTTTATTTCTTCCTTGACCCAGGAATTGTGCAATTGCGCATTGTTCGATTTCCATGAGTTTGTAGGGTTTCTGTAATTTGTGTTGCTGTTGAATTCTATCTTTAAAGAATGGTGGTCCGATAAGATACAGGGGCTTATTCTAACTTTTTTTGTACCTATTGACGTTTTCTATGTTACCCAGTATGTGGTTGATTTTAGAGAAGGACCCATGTGGCACTGAGAAGAAGGTATATTTTCTTGTGTTTAGGTGGAATGTTCTATAGATGTCTGTTAAACCCAATTGGGTTATAACTTCTTTTAGTTCCTTTGTTTCCTTGTTAAATTTCTGTCTGTGGGTCCTGGCTAGTGGTGAGAGTGGGGTGTTGAAGTCTCCCACTATAGCTATGCGATGTCTTATGTGTGATTGAAGTTTTAGTAATGTTTCTTTAAGAACATTGGTGCCCTTGTATTTGGGGCATAGATGTTCAGAATTGAGACTTCATCCTGATGGACATTTCCTGTGGTGAATATGAAATGAACTTCTTCATCTCTTTTGATTGATTTTAGTTTGAAGTCTAATTTGTTCCATACTAGGATACTACACCAGCTTGTTTCTTGGATCCATTTGATTGGAAAATCTTATTCCAACCCTTTATTCTGAGATAATATCTGTCTTTGAAGTTGAGGTATGTTTCTTGTATGCAGCAGAAGGATGGATTCTGTCTTTGTATCCATTCTGTTAGCCTGTGCTTTTTATAGGCAAATTAAGACCATTAATATTGAGGGAAATTAAGGTCCATTGAGTGTTAATTTTTGTTTGTTTTTGATTTGTTGTTGGTAGTGTAATTGTTTGGGGATTTACCCCACTTTTCCTTTTGTCTTTTGGTAAAGTTGGATTATCTATTGCTTGTGTTTTTGTGAACATAGTTACTTTCCTTAGATTGAAGTTTTCCTTCCAGCACTTTCTGTAGGGCTGGATTTGTGGATATGTGCTGTTAAAAATCTGGTTTTGTCGAATATCTTGTTTTCTCCATCTATAATGATTGAAAGCTTTTTTGGCTATAGTAGTTTGGGCTGGCATCCATGGTCTCTTATTGTTGGGAGAATATTTATTCAGAACCTTCTGGCTTTCAGAGCTTCCATGGAGAAGTCAAGTGTAATTCTGATAGGTTTGCCTTTGTATGCTACTTGGCCTTTTTCCATAGCTGCTCTGATTATTCTTTATTTATTCTGCATGTTTTGGGTTTTTACTATCATGTAGTGAGGGGACTTCCTTTTGTGGTCTACTCTATTTGGTGTTCTGTAGGCTTCTTGTACTTTCATTGGCATGTCTTTCTTTAGGTTGGGAAAGTTTTCTTCTATGATTTTGTTGAATATGTTTTCTATGCCTTTGAGCTTGGTTTCTTCACCTTCTTCTATACCTATTATTCTTAGATTTGGCCTTTTCATGGTGTCCCATATTTCCTGGATATTTTGTTAGGGATTGTTGAACTTAAGATTTTCTTTGATCCATGAATCTATTTCTCCTAGTGAGTCTTCAACACCTGAGATTCCCTCTTCTAACTCCTGTATTCTGTTGATTATGTTTGCATCTGTAGTTCCAAATGTTTAATCACCTTTTCTAGTTTTTTTTTAATTGTCTCTATTTCAGCTTTCAAACCTTGCACTGTTTGAATTGTTTCTTGTAATTCTTGGTTTGTCCTTTCTTCCATTTCGTTAAAAGATTTTCTCATTTCTTCCTTTAGGATCTCTGTCATCTTCATGAAGGTGTTTTTTAGCCTTTCCTGGTGAGTACAGGTTCAAGGTTCTCTTCGGGTGGATGCAAGCAGGTCCATTTCACTGATGGGTCTCATGGTGGGTGCAGATGGGTCTCAGACACTCCCTCTCCTGGTGGGTGGGAGCTCTGCTCTCTGCACTCTGCCTTCTGCCCTGAGTAGGAGTGGGTATAGGCAGGCTCTTTCAGCAGGCTCCTGATAGCTCGGTCCTCAGGGGGCCAGTGGAGCTTGCTGCAGTTCTCAGTCTAGGAGATCCCAGAGAGCCAGGTTTTTTTTTGTTAATCCATAAAAAACTGGATATTTCTATGCCAACAGTAATATTATGCTTTGTGATTTCCATACTGAACAAAATAGTTGAAAGTATTCATTGCTGGTGTTTATAATTTTTAGTATAAAAGAAATTTTCTTGGAACTTTATTTCACACACACAGATATTACACACATATTACACTCACACACACACACACACACACTACCCAATGAGTACTGTTACAAAAGGAATTCATTTTCCCTTTTCTGGTTGAAATGTGCAATTTCATTTTCTGTTCTTATGTATGAGGACAGACAAATTGGAGACCTTGCTGTGAACTAAATTCTTTCCTTGTCACTTGGTGAAGCAATGTAGACTGAGCCATCTAAAACCATTATATATATGCTAAGAAAGCATTTCATTTTCCATTCTTCTTTCCCAAAGTGAAATAAAAACACTTTTATAATGTTTGCAAGGTATTAGTTTTAACCAAATAAACAAAACATATAATTTAGATGAATTTTCACTTTTAGTTTTTTAAAGACAGTATTTCTCTGGCTATCCTGGAACTCACTCAGTAGACCAGCATGGCATCAAACTCACAGAGATTTATCTGCCTTTACCTCCTAAGCCCTGGGACTAAAGGTATGTGCCACCACTGTCTGGCTGAATTTTTGTTCTTAGTATAATTTGTAGTAGTTCCATTTTGTAAACTGATACTTAAAGTAGAACGGTGAGCCACACTGAAGAGCTCTGAAATGTCAGCTTGGCATTGTCAGGAGACATTTTTATTGTACAGTTGGGAATTGTGCTCCTACCATTTGGTGGTTGAGTCAAGAGATGTGACAAAACATGTTTAGTAAAGATGGTGATCACCTAAATAAAATTATTACCTAGACCTAAATGTCACTGCTCATTTAGCTCAGAAACCCTGGTCCATATGAACCACTAGTTGAGACAGTAAAAAGATAAAGTGACTCCCGGGGTAACTGATACAAGTTAAGGAGACACTTAAAACTGAGTTTTCAGAGCACCGAGTGTCACAAAATGCCTTTCAACTTCCAAATGCCCTAGTTAAATTCATCTGCCATAGAGCTGAGGGGTAGCCCCACTGACAGTTACATGTGTAGTTGAAAGCCATGGACTTGACCTTATGTGTAAAAATGTATCCTAGAAGAGGTAAAGAAGTCAGGAACCTCAAAAGGAGATCAATATGATTCATTTAAATTGCCCCTAAGTTCAGTGGCTGATATCTTACTTAGAAAATAGGAGAGGCCATGTGAAGGCAAGGGAAGAAATTGGAGTCGTGTAGTCTCAAGCCAAGGAACAAGGTGAATCACCAGGAGATGAGCCATGTAAGGACAGATTCTCCATGAGAGGTTGCAACTGGAACATGCTCCTGGCACACTGATTCCCACTTTGGCCCCATATCCATGAAAGGATAGTGTTCTGTTCTCTGCAGACACCAGTTTGCAGTTATTTGTTATACGAGTCCTAGGAAACTAATGGTTTACTGGATTTCTCTGACCAAAAGAACTCGAAATAAGAAAAGAAAAACGAAGTCTTCAGGGACGAAGTTCTAGAATAGTTAAAAAGAACAGAGTGAACCTGTCTGACTCTTTATCCCTGCCAACAGAGGGGCCAAAAGGACTGTGAAGCCAAGTCAGTCTCCAGGGGAGCCCTCTACTGGACGTTGAGTTCAGCCAACCTGAACTGGCTGTGAGGGGTGAGCCTTATATAGACAAGAACCCTAAAGCCAAAACCAGAACTGAAAAACATTTGAAAGGTCAATGTCAGGAAGGTGATGTTTGCTAGGACATTTGCTCCAAGGCTTTCTTCTCACTCAGAGTGCAAAGATCACAGTAGGGAACAGAGCACATGAAGACACGGATAATCCCATTAAGTGAGAATTCCTGAAGCATGACTCTTCCCTTGTTGCTCATGATTCAGAACATCAGAAGCCCGAGTCTGCTTGCAAAGCCTGCTAAATCCATGATTCACTGGTTCAACAAATATCTATTAGGTTTGCTGTTCAAATTGTCCATCAAACCACTCCAGCAGTTACCTTAGCTCAGGAATTTATGAAGAGAACAAATGGATTTGTTGATAGTGATTGGCTCAAAGATAGGTTATCAGAATTCTGTAGCATTTACTGTAATTTCTTGGGCACATAAATGATATGTGGACACTGGCATTAGAACTTGGCTACCCACCTCCCTTGGAGTAAGAATCTGGATGACCCTTAAGCAGTATATCAAAAGGAATAGTAATTTAGAAATTATTGTCGTGATAACTCCACCCTGGCATCTGTGCTTTAAAAATCCTTCACTGGAGCTGCAGAGCTTGCTAATCAGGTCAGGACATTTGCTGCTTTTGCAAAAGACCTGGATTCAGTTCCCAACACTCATGCAATGGCTAACAAATATCTGTAACTCCAGTTCAAGGGAATACGATGACCTCTTCTATGGACCCTGCATGGTTCACAGATATATACATGAGCAAACTCTCATACACTTAAAAACAAAGAAGCTTTCATTGCTAAACAAGGCTTCTATTCATATACTTTCATTCTAAATGTACTTCTAAGGATGTGTAGCTTTGCTTGATTTTTATGGTCAGTGTGTTTCCGTCATTATTTCTTAGGAGTTTTGAGGGAGGATATGAGGTGCTCTGTGCTACTACCCACACTTCATTTGGTGACAGTGGGGTTAACATTCCCATCTCTGAGGTAGTGTGAGGAAGGTGCTTTAAATTCTTTGTGTTTAGAAAGAGCTATGCCATGCTCAGACAGTGAGAAGCACATGATCTCCATTTATACTTCAGAACTTTGGGTATCACGATGCTGCCCACACAAAAATGCTGTGGTTTGAGCAGACATATAAGCCTTGTCCGGGATATTGCTGATTGAGACAAGACAGCCACAGTTTAGTTTGCTCATTGCTAAGGGGTTTTATGTGGGGTAAGAAAGCATTATTTAGTGTTTGGGGTTTACAAGGAAATTCTGACGTAGAAAATCTTCATCATTATTCTTGAGATCTTTGTTGACATGAGAAATATATTTCACAATTTATACTTTGGAAAACCTTGTTGATGGAACTCTGTGAGCTACAATAACAACCTGTATGGCAAATTATGACCATGTATGCATAGTGGCATGAGTGTTATGGTGATAACTAACCACTTCCTGATTTATTTGATGCCCATTCCACCAGAGGAAACACAGGTTGGTAAATCTGGCCAAGAACCCATGGTAGAGAAGTTTATACACCCCAAGTTTATATACATGGGAGAAAAATACTACTATTATTTTGCTAACCTGGCAGAATATCAAACTGACATTTGCATTTGCATCTCTGTATCCATGGACAAGTGCAGCTCTCACATCCTCCGAGAAGTTTCTTTGTGTAGTGGATGCCAATTAACCCAGAAGCTCACAACTGCTCCAAGTGACTGTGGAGTGCTCAGCTATAGTGTGACATCTATCACACCCTGGTTTTAAGGGTCAGGGACCATCAAGGAAGATGGGTGGAAAGACTGTATGAGGCAGAGAATTCAGAGAATTGGGGGAGAACAGCCTCTTGATATGACAGGACCACTACACTCAAGAACTCACAGGAATTATGGATGCCTATGCAAGACCTGAATTGGGGAAGGAATTCTGAGACAATCCCCCACCCACAGCTGGCCAGTTATTAAGAGCTGATGGCTCCAGTGGGGTGGGGGAGTGAGAGTCAATTTTATTTAGGGGTGTAGCCCTCAGTAGGTTAACCATGCTTCACCGGATGGACCCACACCCATGAAAACATTGGCAAAATAAATGCACTAAGTGACAAAAAGAAAAAGAGGACACGACAGAATGGGAAGAGTAAGGCAAACAGATCCAGGAAAGGTTAGAGGGGATGAGTAGGTGGTGAACAGGACCAAATTACATTGTATGCATGTATGACATTCTCAAATAATTAATACATAAATATATTATATTCAAATTGAAAATAAAAGTTCAATTCCAGTTCTTCAGTGAAGTTATTTTTGCTTATACCCTCTCTACCCCTTAGAGCTGAATACCTTAGATTTGGTGGTCATAGCATACTTTGCATTTATTTGCATAAAATTGTACCCATGTTCCATTAAAATTAAATTAACCAGGGACTGGTACGTTATCTGTCACCTCTCCAATCTTTTCCTGCTACTTGCAATAGATTTGCCTTTCTGGGTTCATTTCATCTTATTTTATGTCTCCCCTAACCCTGCATTAACTCCAAGAGATGGAAAAGGAAAAGAATTGAGAGAGAGCTTGGGTAGTTTGCTACCAGTTTAATTTTATACACATGGAAAGGGAGCTAAATTTGTTGGCTAACACCAGAAGGCCATCATAGGATGAATTTACCCCACTGTTTGTCTGCGCCAGCACTTGACGGTAGTGAAAAATGCCCTAATGTGCAGTTTAGTTTTTGGAAAGCTGCCTCTTGGGGTTAAGGGACTCTCCTGGCAGGCCCTAGTGCGTTCTGTGGGCAAGCTGGGAAGCTGATTCCCGGCAATACAATGGTGGGAAATCAACACTGTTGTCCCACTTCACGAATTCCTTCCAAGTCTCTAAAATGTGCTTCAAACTCATTTGCAGGACAAAAATAATAGATGCTGAATCATAGTGTTCTGCTCAGACAACTCTGTCTGATGTCTGCTGTGCAGGAATTCATATTTCTTTCTGTTTACAAAGCCATAGTTCTAATATAAATAGATATTAGTCCAACTCATTTGATTGAAAGAGCGAAGGATGGATTCTATTCACAAATGTTAATTAGAAAAATGTGGAGTTATAGGTCAATATTTAAACCTTGTAATACTGAGGGGATTTCTGAAGAAATTGTAAAGACAAGAGATGGTAATAAAGATGAAGAGGTATGGTCAATTATGTGATATATATATATATATGTACACACACACACATATATATATTAGAGAGATTATGTGTAGAGAGAAAGAGAAAGAAAGGTCATAATAAAATTCTTTATCTTATACTATACTCAAAAAATGAAAAAGAATATAATATGGACATTTAACTTGTGAAGATTCATACAGGGTAAAGCAGCCCCACCAATGTAATGTAGTAGCTGTTATTTCTTCTAGCACATAGACAAGATCATTTTCAACCAATACAGCACAGATAGCTTTTATCAGTGCAACTGTGAAAGTCAGTGTATTATCTGGCCCTTCATTTCAGTTGACTGGTAAAGCCATATATCTGAGCAAATGGAGGACTTCATGTGAAATAACCTTTAATTTCCACATATGCATTCGTGATGGCTATTTTTAATGTGAGACTATCCAGTACAATATTGAATATGTATTTATATCTAAAAGTTATGTCTTATTTATCTGAATTTCAACTTTGTGTTTTCTCTCTCTTTATCTTTACTACCTAAACTTACCAGTGATTCTTCTCTAGATACTCAATTTAATCAAACACTTACATTTTCTGTGTCTGCTTGTCTAATTATGTATGTGTGCACGAGTACATATGTACATGTGTGTATTTTACAGACTTTTCTCCACACAGTTCATCTGTACCCAGTCTAGGGATTCTATGATTCTGCCTAGTGGGTAAGTTCCTCCTTTCATTCTCTGGTGGTTGCAAATCTGTCATCCCAAAAGTAACTGTTAAAGCATGAATTATGCCCCTCTGTGTTTTGCCAAGCACAGAATGCAAGCTTCCTTCCTAAAAATTTGATTCCCGGGTTCGAAGTACACTCTGATAACAATGATCAACACAGACTGAAGAGCACCCATTGCCCTGACATCACTCGGGCACAGAGAGTAGGGGGTTCGTCTGCCCAGCTGCCTGTCGAAGTACCACACATTTAGGCTTCCATCACTTTTCCAACCATTATCCACTCAGCACTAGCATTCTAGGTATTGTAATACTTACTAGTGGCTCAAAGGCTTCAAAGACATTACTCTTAATTTCATCCAGTTTATAATGTGGTAGGGAGAGGAACAACACAAGAGGCGCAGTAATGCTGGTAGTCGTGATGCTTGGGGGTAGGGGAGACAGGCAGATCTCTGCTCTCACTAGCCAGAAAGCCTAGCCTAAGTACTGAGCCCCAGGTTCCTGTGAGGGAAGGCGTCTCCCAAAAATCCAAGTGACTACCTTCTAGGAACAATCCCTGAGGATTACACACACACACACACATACACACACACACACACACACACACACACACACACACACACACACACGAATGCACACCAAAAATAATGAAATTTTGGTATAGCTTCTTTGACATTTTTTTCTGAAGATTACTTTATACTCTCTGTGTATGTGGCTCATCTATACTACATAACCCGCTGAGTTGGTAATTTCTTTCTGTTTCTGCTGGTTCTAAGTCGGACAACCAAACTGGTTTGGGTGATGACTTAGAGAGAGCAAAAATTAGCCTGAGTGCAGGTCTGAGGGACTGCTCTCTGAGGAAAGAGCCTGAGCTTTTGCATGTGATTTCTATTTTGAGTCCTCGGAGGCCGCAGCCACGCCCCCTCCACTTCCTGGGTTCAGCTGTGTTCCCGGCACTTGAGGTTACTGGAGAGATGACCTCTCTGTAAGCAAGCGGCTTTTTCTAAATGTAGTTTCTGAGTTTCTGAAACTAATGAGAATTTGGCAATGGCTAGCTATCAATTGCTTGTCACTACTCAGCAGCGAGCAAAAATGGCCTCAGTTATAAGTGTCCCCGTCAGCTCAGGAGGAGCTGGCTATTCTATTGAAGGAGGACACGTGGCCACTGGCGTCCAGTGTAGGTTACACTTGACAAACGAGAGCCTTCCTTTAGGGTTGCCCAAAGAAAATATAGACCAAGTCATTACTTTGAGTTTAGATAAGTAATGGCTAAGTTTAATGTGAAAATATATACAATGCAACATTGTGGATCTATTTACCTTAAAAATCATGTTTTATTTTTCTGAAATTCAAGATAATTGTGTGTTCTATATTTTATCCCCTAAACTTAGCACTAATAATCCTTCTTTTCTAGGCGTCCAGTCACTTATCTGTCTTCTCCCTTTTTCTTTGTCTTTCCTTACCCACACGTTGGCCAGATTGGCTTAGTTAAGTTAAACTGACCTCATCTCATGCTTGCTTGTAGTCCAAATATTCTGCATGATTGTGTGGCACAACAACTAATTTGAAATAAATGTCTTTAGATAAAAATAGCACCCTATTCTATAGAAATTAAATTGATGCCAACATATATGCGTTTATTCCTTCACATGGCACATTTGAATGACAAAGAATGTATGGCAATGGCCCCATAAAATTATGTCACCAAGCAGTATCAGAGCCCTTGTATATTGTGGAGGTTACCTGCAATATAAACACAATGACAATACTAATAGCACATTTATCAGAATATATTTTTTAAAAGTTATCATAACTGTACATATACATATATACAAATGTATAGACATAGCAGTTAAAAATAGAAATTCACTTCCCCTTTAATGCTATCTTTTAAAATTTTTAAGAAAAGTATTTGTTTCCAGCAAATGGTTAAGTTTCTGAATCATGGAAGAAATTACCTGAAATATAATTTTTGTTGGCCTAATACTGTTGTCAGTGACATTAATGTCTTAATTCCCCCAGAGCTGCCATTTCACTGAGCCAAGAACATCAGGGTTCCCTATCATCCTCGTCATAATAATGATGATGCCTTTCAGAAACTTTGCTGTTATTATTGGGTACTTTAGGTTTTTTCCTCATTATTAAATGTTAACTTTTTTTACTCATTCACATAAAAAAAATCTAAAAATGAAAAGAGCATATTCCAGAGCTTCCCTCAGATTAGAGTCCTACCCACAGTTCTCTTATTTTCGGACTGTGGAGAAATCCCTTGAATTTTCTGAGTATCAGGATAAAGGGCAGAAGATAATAATTCCTCGGACTGTGTGAAGATTAGATGCGGGGACATAAGTGAAGAATCTGGCCATACACAATACCTAGCCTATATATGTCACTCTGAGATGTAGTTGGTTTTAGTCATCAAGCTATTTGACAGTTGGAACAGTATCTTAGCAGTTGGCCTTGGCTTCTTGTATGAAGGTCTGAACTTCTCCCTTTAAGTCTTTCCCTCTCTTTTCTTTTACTTCTACACAGCATAGGGTATTTTGAATAATTAATCCATGCTCTGTAATACGCTCTTCACTTTTTGCCAAATGCTCATAGCCGCTTATGGAGAATGGCTTGCTCTTTGGTCTCCATCTAACAGGTTAATGTGCAGATAATAGAGTAAATTCACATGCCTGGGTGTTTGCTTTGAAAATAGTAGCTACTGAGTTTTCTTCATCACTTTTAGGATAATATATATGCAGTTCTCTGGTGAGTACAGTCTTAGCTATGGTTCCTCTGTGGAGAATGGGAAACCGTCTATAAGAAAGCAGGAAGAGAAGTTTTTGTGACCTTCTGTTTGAGATTTCATTGTTACTAGTTATTACTGAGAGTTTATTTTTCTTACTTTTAAAATTGCTTGACAGTTCATACATTTACATGAGGCATTTTCGCCGTCTCTACCCCCTCACTGGCTTTCCTTACCACGTTCCTCTCCTATTGGCAACTTCTTTCTCAACAAGTGCCTCACCTGTGTCTATGTACTCCTGGTGTATGGCCCACCGAGTGTAATTACAGTTACTTGATAGGGTGATTTCACCAAAACCCAACTTGGTCAAATTTACAAATGCTCCACATATAATATCTTACTTATATGCAAGATAAAATGTTTAAACTAACTAAGGTCTCCTATGATTTTTAAATAAATAAAATGTAGCACAAACAGGCCAAAAGGTAGAAAAAATATAATTATTTCCAATGCAAAAAGTCCCCACCAAGAAAAACAAACAAACAACAATGCCTTAGTTAGGATTTCTGTTGCTATGATAAAATACCGTGACCAAAAGCGGCTTAGTGCAAAAAGGGTTCACTTAATCCTGTACTTGCACAACACAGTTCATAATGGAAGGAAGGCAGGGAAGGAAGAAGCCGAAGCGGGAACCTGGGTGCAGGAGTTGAAGCACAGGCTGTGGATGAAGGATGCTCACGGGCGTGTTCCTCATGGCTTGAGCAGTCTGCTTTCTTATACAGCTCAGGACCGGTCACCATCTGCCCAAGGGCAACAGTACACATAATGAACCAGGTATGCCCATAGGCCAGTGTGGTGGGGACACCTCCTCAATTGAAGCTTCCTCTTCTTATGTGACTGTAGCTCATGTCTAGTAGGGAAAACAAAGAAAGGATGAACATAAAATGGGGAAAAATAGCAAAAACATTTATGAGTTTTCAGTTGAAAAGAAATTCCCTACATTACCAACAGCTTTATCTGAAAATTGCTAGGTTAACAAAGCAATATTGAACCAATATTCTTTTAGTTTGTATTACATCAGCACAAATACAAAATCATTGTTTTAAAAAGTATTTCAAAAGACAACATGAATCTATCTCCAGTAAGTACTTTTTCCATTCAATGCAGAAGTGATTGGGGTATGGTAAGAGTGAATAGTTAATGCTATTGTCAATGCTCTCACCAGAGATACTCTTTTAGTATTACATCACATGTGTCTACATTTCAAATGTTTTGTGCAGTTGTCTCATGTTTGTAATGAAGATAGCAAAATTCTAACATTTTAAAGTAGGTATATATCTTAGTCACTATGTGTTCGTAAACCAAAGTATCTGAGGCTGAGTAATTTATAAACAAGAATTGATTATCTTGAATTTCAAAAAGTTGAGAGGTTCACAATCAAAGGGCCAGCAGATTTGGTGGCTGAAGAAAGTGTGTTCCATTGGTACTGTCTTTCCTTTGTGGTACCCTCATACAGTGGAGCCTCAAATTAATCTGGCATGGTGATTCAGCAATTTCTGTTTGGCTAGAGGGGAACAGCATGATGTCAACCACAGGAGAAACAGGATGGACAAGAGAGAACTTTCTGTAAAGGGCCATCCTTCCAGTGATTCAGAGCCATCAGGAGAATCTAGGTGAGGAGAAAGTTAGTAGGTGTGTGTGCACTATGCCACTAACTATGAAAAGTAGATGAAATAACTCTAATTGACTGACAATTGAAATGATCAGTTATTAACTGATGCAAAATGTCTTTAGGATCCCTGGCTGAGTATCCCACAGAAGGAGCAGGGTTCCTTTGACTTTGAATTGCATTCTAAGTGTGCTAAACTTCCCAGAAAGGGAGACAAAACAGTTTGCATTTTAGGCAGCACCAGGGTCAACTGGAATACTGTTGGGAAGCCAATGTTCCCTTTGTGGCATACAAGCAGGAAGGATGGTGATGAAAGAGTTGTCATGGTGATAGATGCTGTACTAATAGGATTCCAGGTCTCCAGCTTCAGGAGGTGATTCAGAATATGGCATAGCAACTGCTCTAACCATTGGCAGTTGGGAAATATTGACAACGACAGTGTTAGTTAAGCCTGACACAGACAGGACACCCGTCATTCCTGCTACTCATTGACCTTTGGTCCTAAAGGCACATTTCATTAGTTCATTACATAGGAGGTTTTCCCTGTGTTCACGAGAGCAGTGACCATGGAAACAATATTTTAAGTTTCAAACATTTCCTTTGGGGGTTCAAGGGGCAAGACAGAAGAGTCTTGACTTGCTAGGTATGTCAGCCAGTGGCAAGGACTAACAAGTGCCCCCAAAGATTTCAGAAATATTAGGCAGAAGAACTAAAAACCACATGATGTTGTTCAATTAAAATGGAGAGTGGTTCAAAAAATATATAAACATCAGACATTAACATGAACAGGTGAATCTCTGTCCTCATTGGCAGATGGCATTCACAACACCTAGGTTTTACTTACATTTGTGATGTCACATACTTATTCACTGATGTGACTGAGGAACATTCACTGAACATTTTCAAGATGCTAGAAGTATGCAATGCCATGGGGATGTATTATAAATAACTTAGATGTGATCATTAATGTTCTAATGTTCCTTTGTGGAATTTTCCGGTTAGGTATTGCATATCTCCAAGAAAACTTCAATAGAAAAAAATCATTGTTTTATTAATCTGAAGCATTTAAATATAATTTTGTAAAAATGTAAAGATTTTTTACATTTATTTTATGTAAATGATTACATAAAAATGAAATCCTGGAAAACCTTCATAAAGGTTAAACATAGATATGACTTGAGTATGCACAAATACTAACTGTTGCATTTGTTAGGAATATATATGCTTATACCTGTAATATATATATATATATTTGTATAATATATACACACATAATGTATATAACACATGTAAATACATATACATATATATGTATGTGTTTCATCAATTTTCTTCATTATAGAATGTTTCTTCTCCCCTGAATGAGGCTTCTCATCCTCTTACTTACATCCCATAATTTCATCTGTACCAGCCAGAAGAAATAAATGTCCCACAAATCAGGTAGATGGTAGATGTTGCTGACAAATATTTTTAATTCATGAAAGAGAGGTCAAATAATTATTTATGTTCTGACACAAAATATAACCATTATGCTATGCTTAATATATTTTCTTAGGATACCAACATATGGTTTATAATACAGTTTAGTTGTTTGGATATGGTATTACTAGTATTATGTACTTGACAACACCTGCCACGACAGGTATCTGTAATGAGTCAGGACAAATTGTTGTTAGTATTTAAGAAGTTAACTTCCTGTTGTTCTCTCAAAGAGAAAAATCGTGTGAATATAGAGTATGGTGCATATTTCAAATTAAGAAAGCTGCATTCTTTTAAGGAAGGTAAAATTAAAAATGCAAGGATGCGTCTAGCTGAAGGATGGAAGTCCTAAGGGGAGTCATGAGAAATAGTTGGAAATTGTGATGGACTGCATTTGTGCCTAACCTTAAGACAATGGTAAGTGTGTTGCATGTACCACTTAACTTTGGAAATTCCAGGCAGGAGAAAGTGTGCATCTTGTTATGAATTTGAGGGATTTGCACAGAAATAAGCAGACTCGATGGGGTGCAAATATAATAAGATCATTCAAATTACATACTTTAGGAAAGTCTTAAAAGTGGACGAAAGCTGTTTCATGGGTAGTGGGGAATAAGTCCTGCCAAGCTTTTGTGTAGAAAAGTGTATGCTTTCATCAGTGGCTGGAGAAGAATTAATGTGACAACTGTGCAAAGATTTGCGGTAAGAAGGACGAGACTGGAGACCGTTAAGACAGCTAGCCACTGGTCAATGGTGAATCATTGCTCGATACATAAAGCTACAGGGTTACCTGCAGGAGATTTATTGTGGTGTATGGATTAGAGTGCAAGCAGAAAAACAGTAATTAAATAAAAAATGACGATAGAGCAGGAGAGCAATGAGCTTGGAAAGTTTGAGTTTAAGAAGAGAGAAAACAGAATAGCTGCTGATGTAATCCTGGGCAATATAATGTTTTGTGTCGAAAAAAATCATTTTGGAAGCAAAGTTAGTAAGTAATAATTAGAAGGACCTAAGAGAAATTATTAGCAGGGCTCTGACTCTTGCTGACCTATAGCACCCTGGTAAAATACACACATTATGAAGCAATGTTTAGAGAAAAACAGAGTACTGGGGTCACTGTATGCCCCTATATCCACGAACAGGTCATTATCAGAGATCATCTCTAGATCAAAATGTAAAAAATGTACCATGTTCAAATTAGCATGCAAAATAAAACATCATTTTGAAGTAAATTATGTGATTATGCCATGAATAATTCATCAGTGCTGGCAATACAATTAGCTGCTTATAATATAATGATGTAACTATTACATTCATGTACAGTAAGCCTGACCCAAATTGTACTGATAGTTAGACCAAGTTCAAAAGTAAAAGAAAGCCTCCACTGTCTCCAACCCAAAGCCACAAAATGACATTTGTTGCTTGTGAAACAAAAAGAAAAAAAAATAGTAAGTAGGCAAAGCACATTCATAATTAAAGTAGGTTACACAAAATGGAATAGTTTCACATGTGAACAAGATATTGAATAAAGCTAGTTTTACCAGTATTATGATCTAGTTTATGTGTTTGAAAAAAATCTATATCTTTACAACCTGTAATGTGTTTATATAAAAGGCACATAGACCAAAACTTAAGTGTCTAGAAGTCTGTTATTTACGTTTTATTTTGTGTATGGATCTTTTGCCTGCATGTATGTCTGTATATCATGTGTATATTTGGTCACTATGAAGGTCAGAAGAGTGTCTTGGATTCCCTGGGACTAGAGTTACATACAACTGTGAGCCACCGCGTGGGTGCTGAGAATATGGCAGAGATCCTTGAGAATAGCACCCACTTCTCTTAGGCACTGAGATGCTTCTCCAATGCTGTTCTCATTTTTAAATGTTATCTCATTTATTAGTCTCTCCCCCTTCTCTGTGTGTGTGTCACATATGATGCACATGTACATGTGTGGGCACACTCATGCTGTAGTACAGGTTGGTTTTTCTATCCATGTGGATGTCTAGGGTTAAACTTAGATTTCAGACTTTTCAAGTGCAGAGCCATCTCACGGGCCCAATACTCTATTGTTCTTAATGAGAGGCATTTTAACTATAACGAATCATTCCTTAGTCTTTCAATAGAGCAAAACCATGAGGCTGAATAGACACAAGATGATCGATGCTTGCATTGGATCAATGAAGAAATGGCATCTACAGTCAGCTTCAGTAGAAACTTTACTTTCCAGTGATTCTATTCACTTAGCCTCCTCAGACATCTTCAGGAAGAAATTTGCTCTCTCTTGGACTGTAATTCTGTTGGCTGAAGGCTGAGTTTGCCCATCAATAGTCATTGTATAGGGGTTTCCTTGGAACTTCATTTTCATGGTCATTAAGTGTTGCCAAGTCTCCCAACAAAGAATCCATCTGGGCAGCAGGATTCCAGGCTACTGCTAGGAAGTTTTGCTTTACTATCAGTTAGTGAGCAGCAGGCAGATATGGCAAAGCAGAGGGCTGACTTCTAAAAGCCATGCTCTTGTCACCTGGTTATTGTCAGTGAGCACTCTGTGGGGGAGAGGGCAATATGGTTCTGAGATTCAAACACAATTCCCACAAGAGCAGTTTTGAGTCTGTCATCATACTTCTTTCCTATGATACCCAGTGTATACACTAATGTGCATTTGTTTCCCATTCCACTCACACACATACCATATCTATCTACCTATCTACCTATCTATCTGTCTGTCTGTCTATTTATCTATGGCAGAAAATGTTCATGGAGGAAAACTTCACCTTATGATTTCCATATGCATAAGCCCTTTTAATTGTATCCATCCTTCCCCACACAAAACCAACTTACAAGTGGGACGACCACTTCTGGAATCCTGCAAAACCTGTCTGTTAAGAAACATTTAAAAAACTGAATAAAACACCCAAACACATGCAAACATGCCCATGCTTACATTGCAGAGCTGTTAAGAATCACTAAATTATGCACATGCATGACTCCAGAAAGAGGAGGACTGGAGGAGCTACCAATCCTTCCTAGAACCATCCAAAGAGGAGCATTGATGCTACAGGCCAGATGCAGCTTGAAAGCACAAAACTTTGGGCTTCCAAATATGTGCCCCAACTTCATGTAAAACTGGAGCATCACAAAGATCCTCAACGAAATTATTAGGAACAAAATTGAGAAACTGTCATACAAAGGTTGGCATCAAGAGACATGGACTCTTCCTTGATGGATGTAGGAGGAAGAAACTCAAACACCTAAACAATAAAGCAACATAGCAGGATGCAAGCCTCATGGGGGGGTGTTCTTGTTTCTCCTATTAGTTGATGAATAAAACACTATTTGGCCAATGAGGCAGGAAGATAGGCAGGACTAGAAAATGAGGAAAATTCTGGAAAAGGTAAACAGAGGAAGACTGTGAGTCAGTCTCCGTGTAGGTCGCTAAAGGAGTAACAGGTCCGGGCACTTCTCTGGTAAAATAAGACAACGTGGAACTACTTAGATTAATAGAAATGGGTTAATAATTAGGACAGAGCTAGCCAATAAGACGCCCTAGTCATCGGCAAACAGTTTCGTAATTAATATATCATCTGTGTGTTTATTTGGGACTGAAGGGAAGTGGGACCAGCCGGGACAAAGAACTTCTTATTACACAAGCCCAGCACACCCAAATCACAAATCTCTCCACACAATAGCAAACAGCAACCCAAAAAGAAAATGAGAGCCCCATTTTTATAAAATGTGTCAGAAAAAACCAAAATACTTAGGAATACATTTAAGCAAAGAGACAGCAAACATGACATTGCAGAAAGATCAATTTAAAGAAAAACTACACAAGGCATAAATAGTCAGAGAAATGTATTTTGTTTCTGAGTTAGGAAGACAATACTGGTAAGATGACAATAAAATCCAAAGTAACCTATGGATTCTATCAAAAACCTTTTTGTGGTTGTTCACGGCAACCTTACTCATAATAGCTAAAAGATAGAAATAAAGTTGAGGATAGATCTCACTATAGAGCCCTTGCCTCCCATGTGTAAGGGTTTCATTGCCACTACCCTGTTTGGAAGCAGAAATCAGATTACAAACAGGACTTCCTATATGATTCCATTTATATACCACTTCCAGATGGGTAATTCTGCGGATGTAGACAGCCCTGTAGTAGTTGACTGGAACCAGGGAGAATGGGTACTGGGGAGAAACTGCTTGTCACTATGGAAAGGGTTTCCATTTGCAGCTGGGAAAATATCCTGGAGATGTATTCAGGTGGCGAGTCTATTGCCTTATGACTGTAATACATAAGTATCACTGGATGTATACTTTAACGGGTTAATATCTTAGTCTAGAAAGTTTGCCTTGATTTGGAAATCACAAAACAAAATAAAAAACAAACAAGTAAAAATGTATTTCTACTAGGAGTGTGTGAGCACATACTGACCCTGATTTGGGTCTGTACTCTGAATTTATTGTCACTTCCAATGGGTTGGGCCAGCAAGTGGGTGGAATTTTACAGAGAAATACTCTCTCCTGTAGGACTCAGAATAGCCCCACAAAAAAGTCTCATCAAGCCTAACTTCAGAGGAATAAGAGAAAGATAAAATGCAACAGGAGATAAAATCCCAAGTCCAATGAAAAGCACAAACCCCAGCCCCCCCAAACAAAGACAGCAAAACATCTACAGGGGAAGCCAGAAGAACATGAGCGGTACCTTTAAAAGGCTTTGGAGATAAGTGCCTAACTACTGAGGAATGGACCACTTAACAGAACAAAGTGATGACAGCTATGCGTGGTGGTGGCACATGACTGTAATCCAAGTGCTGAGAAGACGGAGGCAAGAGAAGAAAGAGTTCAAGGCCAGCCTGGGCTCCGTTAGACCCTGTTTCAAAACAAAACAAAAATAAGAATAAATGGAATCAAGCTAGGAGAGAGCTGTGAGTTTTCTAGAAACCCCAGTGATGCAGAAACTCTTGCACATGCTCTAAGCCAGAGACGGTTAAGTTCAGCACATACCCCAAGTCTGCAACTAGTAAGTGAGAAAGTAAACCCTAACACTCATGTCTGTATGACCTGAAGTCTAGTCTTCAGTCTCTTTTCTTAGGCTTCTATAATAAAAAGGTCTTTACTATGCAGTTTTGGGTACCAGCAATTCTAATTTGTTTTTTCTGGCTCTGAAGCTTGGAAATGCCAAGGTTAAGTTGCTGACCGACTCCCTTTCTGGCATGAAGGATCTCTAGAGGCAGGGGCTGGCAGAGGACTATTGAGAGAGAACGTAGATCCTCCCTCATAGATTCCTTCTGAGACTGCAGTCTTATAGAATAAGGACCTTACACTTTGATCACAAGTTAGATATTCTGTCTTTTTTCCCCCTCTGTGGTTAAAAACAGAATACCAGAATCAAGGCAAGTACACAAAGATCAACTTATTTTGAATCACAGATCTGGAGCTAGGCAGCAGATAATGGGCTGAATATGCTGATGGCTTCTGTATTGGTGGTCCTAAGGCGATGTCCAGCACAGCATAACAAGAGAAGAAGTAAGCACACCCACACTTGTGTGTGTGTGTGTGTGTGTGTAACTAACTATATGTTCTCACTTTTCTCTCTTTGCCTTGTCTTAAAAAGTCATCCATATTGAGTTATGAAGGCTCCATCCTGGTGGTATTATTTGTTTATTCACAGTAAATCCCCCGATCTGCCTCCAAACACCGTGGAGCAATCAACTCAGTATCTCCCAAGGATTAAAGTCCCAACATGGGTCTCAGAAACAAAGTGCGGTTCCTCAAACCGTTGTAAACCTCATCTCCAGGGGGCAGTCACACTCAGCGAAGGAGCCAAGGACAAGACCGTTCAGTTTGTAGTACTTGTCTTTCCCAAAGCAGGGCTGTGCCCGGACCCGATGGTTGATTTACCCTCTTCTTTGATTAAAGAGCAAGTTTGATGTTGGGTGTTCCCTTCTCTCCACTCCAAGCCCTCTCTCATCAGCCCCTGCCCCGTTGCATGCCTCTGGAGGCCAGCCTCCACAATCGCTCTTCCGCCAGCAGGTTACCAATTGCATTTGGTCCTCGGGATAAACTGGCAGAAGATCAATGCACCGGAGGGAAGACAAGCCAAGGTATTAACTTTCGGTTCCTCCCCGGACTAGTGCGGTGTGGCTGCTCTAAACCTCCTAGGATTCAGCTCCACCTGTACACCTCTTCTCCCATGGTGCTTCTACAAGTGCTCTGGTTACAGTCCTTCTTTCCCTTGTCCCTTAGCTAAGAAGTGGCCGTGTTGCTGGAGCCAAGGTTATCTCTTGAAATTGTGTCCAGGTCTCCATCAAGAATCTTGCCATTACCATTTCTTCATTTAAACCCTTCAACCAGTAAATTACACTTCTTTGAGTCCCAGGACTTGGGCAGCATTGCTTAAAGGTCTTTTCTTATTTAAATCCCAGTTGTGTGGACTTATATGCCACTCTCCATTTATATTTATGGGGCAAAGTTTATAGAAATTCATCAAAACTAGAAGTGAAACATGAAAAAGAAAAGGAGAAAATGCTAGAGTTAGTTATAAACCTGCATAAAGATAGTGTCCCTTACACCTTTAGAAACCCTCTCAACTGTCAAGGGATCTCATAGGATAACCACACAAATGCCCTTTGTCTTCTTATGAGTGAGTTGAAAGCCATCACCCAAGTCCTCTCCATCACTTTAACAGAAAGGTTTTGAGGAGATCATTTTTCTCCCTGTGACTCACTTTTTCAATTTCCCTACTTGGAATGAGAAGTCGCCATTTTCAGTACTTGAGTTTAAAATAGGTCATTTCCCTCTGGCTTTGTCAGGGTAGTCTGGCTTCCTTAAATTAGGCGACTGGGTTTATTCACCGAGTCCCTCAAACAGCGTAACCGAGTTCAAAAGGGGTCATATCCTCAGGGTTGAACATGGGTGGTAGAAACTTCTGGGATTGCTTCATAGACAGAGACTGGACTCCTGGAGGTCTAAAGGCAGCAGGACATGGGGGGGCGCTTGGGAAACCATCATCAGAAGAGCGACTCCAGGAGGCCACAGGCAGCTGCAGGTCTAGACACGCCATGCAGAGCAGGCCTGTTCTCTGATAGAACAGCCAAAGGGGGGGGGGGGAGAGCGAGAGCCCGGAGCCAGTGGGAAGGAATAGGAAAGGATGTTGGCTCTGGTGGCCAGCTTTGTCACTGACACAGAAGACTGTTCTGGCCCAGACTTCAGGGAATTTGTAAGAAGTGGCCTAAGGGAGATGGATCTGAAACTTATGCTAAATGAATTGAAAATACATTTGCATTATTCATAGACAGATAGATTGGTTACATCTTACTATTTTCCAGTACTACTCCCTTCCTCCCTCTTTCTTTCCTTTTCGCCCTACTCTTCCTCCCTTCTTCCCCTCCTCATTAAAACAGGTTTTCACGCAGTCCAATCTGACTTAGGACTCAAACCTGCTGTGTAGTCAAGCATATCCTCAAACTTCCTGTCCGTCTATCCCACACCTCTGAAGGAATACAGGCATGCTTGGCAAGGACTGGTCTATGTGATGCTGGGAATTGAACTCAGAGCTTCATGCATGCTAGGCAAGTGGTCTATCAAAGGAACTATAGGCTGTATCCCATCCAGGGCTATTTTAGTGTCCCTAAATCATAACAGTTGGCCCATGTTATGTGGAAAAGATGAGAGACCCCAGGAGGGATAAAATTGCTTTTCAATCGGATAAGGGCTTTGATTCTTTGATGCTTAAGGAGATGGAGACTCCCTAAAAAGTAAGCCAAATATGATAGTCAGCATCTTCTATGGGCTTTTATGGTATAATTATTCTGCTCTGGGTTTTGTATATCAAACACCTTTGAGAGAGGAGGCATGACTATGTGGTCTAGTATTCCCAGCATACAGATGAATTTTGTCTTCAAAAAAGTAAACCTCGAATCTTGACTAATCATTGACTAATTGCAATAGCGTTCCTGTGTTGGGATTTCTTATGTCATTTCATCCAAAAGACTTTAGAAGAGGTGGCCTTAAAGACACCATTCCTTATCCCCCATGCCAGGACATGCCAGCATCTGCCACAGTGTGTGTTGGTAAATTTAAGACTTGAATGCTGTTCTAGCAGGAGGAGGAGGAGGAAGAGGAGGAGATACGCTTTCTAGCTAGAACCTGTTCTGAGATCTTCAGAAATGTTTCTAAGCTGGCCTTGCAAAAATGCTGTATCTAACATCATTAAAGTCAAATGGAAGCTTTTTCTACAGAGAAAATCCACAGCAGCTCTCTGTGGTGTGCAGGGCAAGCAGCCAGGGACACCTAAGGGCAAGCGGTTGCCTTGCTCTCACTTTGGGTCCCAGAATGATGATACAGGAATGACAAAGAGAGATACTGGGGATGTCAAGTCGAACAAATCATAGCTCTTCTCTGGTGGCTTTTTTGACCTTGTTCTGAGGTAAGTCACACATGCAGGAGGGACTTTCAGGATAAGCACTGTTTGTCATCTGAGGCTTCTATCGGCTCCAAAAGGAACTCTCAATCTCCCTTATGGAGGCATTGACATTTAGTTTGGCACATTTTCAGATACTAGAAAAAGAACCATGATGTGACAAGAAAAAAAAAGTCAAATTAATACAAAGCAGAAGGAGGGTATTGCTTCAGTAACTCAGAAGATAATTTACACAGAAGCATGCAAACACACATTTCCAGATACTGGAAATTCTTTCTTTCCATTTTCTCCTTGTTTCTTTGTTCTTTCTTTCTTTTTTCTGCCACTAACAGTTCTGTCTAGCAAGATAACTGTGGTTTTTATAAATCCCAAATCAAGTAAAATCAGCTTCCCCTTTCCATATCAGAGTCCTTAGTTCTTCTTTGTGTGCTTGCAGTCATGTGTGGTTTTATTTAAAAGTTGAAGATGGTTGTGTCACATATCAAGCTTTATCTAATCTGAAGATGAAGGAGACTTCCCAGAGAAGCTATGGTGTTCATTTTAGGGTGGTGATAAATCTTCAGTTTGGCACATGCCTATCTGATGAACCTTCTGATTTTCAATTAAATCCATTCTGGGGCAGAGTGCACATTTGTTCATTGGAATGGGTGTGTGTGTATATTCTTATATGTTACAATTTTCCCAATTAAAACCTAAGGGCTCTTGAGGGACTATGGATACACACATATCGTCTAAGATAGATATATAGTTTATACTTGATATGCTTCCTGAATATTTTATCTTTCCTCTTGTTCAAAGGGGTGAATATTTTATTTTATTTTTCCTCTTGTTCAAAGGGGTGAATGTTTTATTATTTTTCCTCTTGTTCACAGGGTGCCTATTTCTGCCTCCCCAAACCTTCTTTTGTGCTGCTCTTCTCCAGTTTGTACATCACGTGACTTCGGCAGTCCTGACCTTTTAAGGTGATATTTGATCCTTCCAAGTCTTTGAAGACCACTTTCTTCAGACTAGCTCTTCACTGAGCCGCCTTTAGAGATAAAAGGCGGCTATGCAAGTGAGATCAGGAGCAGAAAGTTCAGTTTTGTAATTCCAGCAATGGGACACCTTCCACACTGACTACCTCCCACAAATCAGTTATTTGAGACGAATTTTCATTTTAAGAAGAAAAAGAGGCCTGGTGTCAGAAGCACTAGCATGCCATGCCCACATCATCCCAAGTTCCTTGAACTCTGAGAGGTTAAGAAAAGACAGCCTGCCTTCCCACATTCTGCCTTCCTTATTAACTGTGACCTTAGCCATTTCTCAATCGGCTGCTTACACATCCATCTCAGATAGGAGAGGTGAAGAAAATTCCAGAAGAAAAGCAGCCAGCATAAAAATGACTTTTTAAGGAAAGTTCAGCAACGGCAGGAGAGATTGAATATGACATCGTACTTAAGGAGCTGACTTCATTTATGAAACGCACTCCCTGATGTGTTTACTAACGCTTTCTTCTGGTGCACAGGCTATGCGCGGCTCTCTCTCCACTGCCTCCCTCCCCATCTGCAGGATTTATGATGTTCTCCCGACAGGCTCCACATGTCTGGGGCCCATTAGGTAGGAACAAGGTTTCACCTCTTCTAACCCTGAAGTCATCTTGCGGTGACTGCTGTTACTTGACGGTGTCCCTGTAAACCTGCAAAACAAACACATACAGAACCACCTGGAACAGAAACATTTTCTGTTAAGTGTTGCTCTTCCTGTAGAATTTTCTTCCTTGGAAACTATCATTTTCATCATCATCATCATTATTAAAGTTTTGTTGATTTGGCTATTTATGCCCTAATGAAGTTAGTAGCAAAATGATATGAAATAGCAAATATTGTTGCTTACAAAATAGTATCAAAGACCGATAGAAAAACCTTAAATTCATCTGTACCGTGTGGCAATTAGATGCTGTCCAAAAAACAGTCCAAGGGACACAATGCTCTTCCTCAGCTCAAGCTAGTCCATTTCAGTTTAGAGTCAGAGTGTGTTTGGGGGTCTGAGGGACCAGGGTTTCCTCAGTTCTTCCATAGATTCTCCCGTGACTGACTGGATCCACTCCACTCTGGAGGTCACCAGTTTTCACTCCATACTAGATTGATGGTCTTGAGTGGCACCAAACCATCACATGAAGCTTCTTTTACCCTCTTGCTTCATAGTTCCCAACAGACTTTGCGGCAGGATACAGGCCTACAATTGCCCTTGCTGGGTTGAAGGCTTAGCTTCACAGATAAATGAAGGGGAAAGTTAATTACGTTCTCTGTTCACAAGTTAACTCATTTGCAGTATAACAATTACAGTAATAACTGTATCAGGAATCTGAGAGGATTACATGGTTCATGTGGAGCTACTTAGGAAAATATAGGTGCTCATGTCTGCATATTTATGTATTATTATTCTCTTATATCTTCATTGTATGCATGTAAATTTCTTTCCTAATATCATACAGAATTGACACAGGGATGACATTAGAAGGTTCACTTGATTCAAAAAACACAGACTTCCCCATGTTGTAACTGAGGTTACTTTTGGGAACCCTAAGGAAGGTTATCTTTCTGTGAAACATGGTCTCCTGCCTGGGCATAAATAGAAGATGCTGGTAGATATGGAAGGTTCTGGCATTGTCTGAAAATAGCTCTCACTGCTACGCCACGTGTGTGTATAAAACAGAACCCAGAAATGCAGAGTTGCTTTTAGAGCCATGTGGAAATCGAGTGTCTGAGCTTTCCTGTGGAGCCTGCTGATTGAACACACCTAGAAACAGTGCTGTCAGGTGAGGAGCATGGCTATGGACCATGGTTCCTGCTGAGGCTGACATTGAACAAGGCGTGATTGACTTGAAAGCAGGATGGATACCCAGATTTATTCTACCGGTGTTTTTGTTCAAATTCCTTTCAAATGAGACTTTAAGTTTACCCACTCTTCTTTCCTTTGAGTAAGTTTTATTACCAGATCAAGAACTACCTAAAGCCAGGTCAAGTACAATTACAGATAATCTATGAAAAGGCAGAGACTTCTGAGTATCTCCTAGTTGAAGGAGCAGTAATAGCTGTTAAATTTATGACAATCCTGGTTCCTGATGTCCACCTACCCTGAGGCCTCATTGCTAACACATGAACTTAGAGGAAATCCAAATTTGGAATTAGGAGCTGTGTTGATCACTTGAGATAAAAATGTCGTGGTTTTGAGTCCTTGGAAACTGCTGCACTTAACTTCCAAACTGTTGCTTTTCAGATGGCTAATTTAGGATTGGGTACATTCATGTCACTGTCTTAGAAAACAGCAAGCCAAAAAATGGCAGCGAGACATTTTTTCCCTCGCCCATGTCAGCACAAAAGGGTGACTCAGTTGTTTCATCTCCCAACAGCTGCGTGCTTTCATTGACATTTGGTGACCTTTCTTTGTGCGCCCAGCCTAACCTCTTAGGTTATTTCCTGGCCTCCCTTCTGTGACCTATGACCGAGGCTGACCTTTAGCTGGAGAATGTGACATTTTGTTCTCCTCTAGCTGACATGTGATGCTCTCATTATTCAAAGGTATGTGAAAATAATGACCCTGGGTGACCTTTGAGTTTCCTTTCATTTATTGGTTGTTTTAGTGCTTGTTCAGCGTGTACTGGCCTTGGTGAGCGGGGGTGAGGGTAAGGGATGGAGGAGAAGATAGCCAATGTCTTTTTTTAAAATACCTCTCAATTCCATCTGCTTCCCTCCCAGACCAGCCACTCTACTGTGCAAAAAACACTATAGTGTTTCCTGTTTCTGGATTTGGGGACAACTTTGGTCTTCAAACAATAGGGCTTCTTGGAATGTAAGAACTTCAGTGTAGTGAGTCAAGTTACTATTTATTTATCTTCCAACTAGTGATACTCCTACGCCCCTGCAGAAAAGTCCCATACATTAGTGTTTATAGATACAGAAGGAATAATATACATCAAAGTGAATAATTGGGAAGCTTGTCATTTATGTCCTATATATGTGAGCCACATGGATTTTGAAGGCATTCCCTTTCTATGGAAAACATGGTTTGTTTTTATCACATAGTTTAATAAATTTGATTGTGCTTATTGGAATTAATGCCACATTAAAGAATGCATGTATCTTAATATGTAAATGTACACAGCAGGTTAAAAAGTATGGAAAAGTAAAATTAAATCTGGGCACTGAGGAAATAATCGTCATAAATTACTTATGTATTTTATAATCAAAGTTGAAGGTATTTACCCATAAGAATTGGATATTAAAACTATTTACTTCAAAGTATACCATTAAATAATGTATGATTCCAGACATTAAGCTTTTTAATAAGGCAAAGTGTATTTCCACGTTAACAAAATAATAGGTCAGGAGTGCAAATTCTTTTCATGAGGCATGTGTCTGCTTGCATTTTGCTCACAGTCAATTCTCGCTTCTCATGTAACTGTCTCTGGAATGGTTCCAGCCAGTGGAGAAAATGGAAGACAAAAGTTTGAATTGCTTGGCCAAAATGCAAACACTGTCATTTAGTCTGAGATTTCATAACTTTCCAAGGCACGATGCTGAGGTGCCGATGTAGTCTATCCAAGGGCCTATTGAGTACAGAATCAACTGTGAGTTTCAGCAAAAAATATAGGACCCTCGGGGTGCACGTTCCAATAAAGAAAGGTTCCTCATTGTGAAGTCATTGTGTCCTCTCTAATGTCACCTCCAGACAATTCATGAAGAGAGTAATTGCCAACACTACAGTATTTTGTTAATTTTAGTATAGTTAAAAATTAAAATAGCATCTTGGGTCCTGGGAGTCTTTTCTTGTGTGTGACTTAGCTACTCTTTGACCTTTAGCCACCCAAACAGTTGATGAAATAACCATCTCTTTGCAGTGAGATGCACATCTGTTGTTAGCTGCCAAAAGGCTAGGACAGAGACGGGTGCTTTAAGAGACCTGTTGTTTCCGGTGCACCAAGGATCTCTGACTCCTCCTGAGTGGTACCTGCCGGGAAGAAGGATGCATTGACTCCCAGTTTAGAAGATGCTATATAAACATGCGATATGGGGCATACGTTCAATAAATATTTGAATGGGTATTATGTACAAAGAACTCTAGCAGTGACAAAATGCAACCTTTTTTGTACCTGGCCTTCAAGGAAGATGTACTCTTCCTCAGAGCACACTGAAGTTTTATTATTTTTTGAGGGTGTTGGGAGTTCGAGACAGGGTTTCTCTGTGCCTTTGGAGGCTGTCCTGGAACTAGCTCTTGTAGACAAAGCTGGTCTCTAATTCACAGAGATCCGCCTGCCTCTGCCTCCCTAGTGCTGGGATTAAAGGCATGTGCCACCACCGTCCGGCAGAACACGGAAGTTTCCAACTCCTGCAAGAAAATGTGACAAGTTTTAGAGTTTGACAAGATATGGTGGCTCATATAAGCTTTCCTAAGTCTTGGGAGGTTGAGGTGAGAAGGATAGCTGTAAGTTGGGGGTGGCCTGTGCTAGGCAGCAACGTATTGTCTCAAAACAAAAATTTTGTGCTTCCAAGAAAAATGAAGAGCTTCAGCTTAAATCTACATGTGGAACTGGACATTGGTGGCACACACCTTTAATCCCAACACTTGGGAGGCAGAGACAGGAGGATCTCTGTGAGTTCGAAGTCAGCCTGGTCTATGGAGTGAGTTCCAGGACAGCCTTGAAAACAATACAAACTCTGACTCGAAAAACCAAAAAAAAATCTACATGTGATTATAATCTTAATAGTTTTATTCAATGAGTGCTGATGTTCTATTCACAGATAACTTCTTGGCTTACCTATAGAATTTATGTCATATGCTATCTTTACACCTAATTGGTGTATATAATCTACCAGTCATCTAAATAAACTTTACAATAATTAAATATAGGCTTGTTAGCTCTTTTGACAACGTCAAAGTCAGACTCCGGTACTCAAGCAACACAAAGTCAGACCTTAAGGCTTCCTTGCTTCAAACAAACTAAGGAGATAGTGAAGTGTGAGATTCAGTCCACTTAATATGTGACCAAGAACCACAACAGGAAAAAAATGTAGCATACATTCAGAACAGCCGTGTGCTTATTACCCACATTCTGAATGATGGTTTGCTTCTTTAGGTTTTTTTTTCTTCTAATGCTAAAAGCCTGCTCTTTTGGCAATAAAACCAAACCCCAATCCAACTCATGAAATGCTGCATAGCTTGAGACGAAACCTGAACACTTACTCTGAATTAAGTCCCTCTGGCTTTACAATTTGCAAATATGGTCTTATGGGGTTTGAATGGCTACTTCATCTCTATTTGAAATAGGCATAATGCAATAAATGTCCAAGTGCTCTAGTGAATTAATGATGTTTCACAGGTTCTCTACTGAATTTGAGAATCTTGCTGTGTTCATTAACAAACGGAAATACAGGAGGAGTATACAAGCTGCAGCGGCAAACAGTGACTAGGAAGGAGGTCAAACGGAACAGGTAATGTAATTGGTGGATTTGATGTGATTGAAAAACAACTCATGGGTTATTTTCATCATTTCAGTTTCTAAAGTGGAGAAGCCGTCATCTGTTGTTTTGAGGGCTTCACATAGGGATTGCTACCCAGACTTTAAAGACATCTTGAACTTCCTGGCAGGATGCTCTGTCTCTCCGGACCCTCTATTGAGCTAATTCTCTGTCTCCGTCCCCTCTACGGAGTTGTTATTTATTTTGGGATGCAGCAGTAGAAAACTGTTTTTTCGCTTAGCTCATTTTGTTCTCTGCTAAGATCTCATTTGTCAGGCATTTAATCACGATTAAAGACAAATGGTTTCTCTTGTTTGCAAAACTTTCCCTGATTATTAAACGTGACTTTCTCCCTGTGCCCCCATTCATAGACAATGAGTCAGTAAGTAAGGACCTGTAACAGAACATATACATGGAGGAGAGAGTAAGACTCCCTCTCCAGACCCCCACCCAAGTAACCTCACGCGGAATAGACCTGAAGTCTGATTGCTGCTTTAGAGGTATCTCCTGATCATCATTGAAACACAAAGACCCTGTGCTATACGGGTAGATTCCTAACAGCCTTAAATCTATGCTGCCTTGGTCAAGTAGGGCGTTTCTGTATATGTTTTCTTGAGTAGCAGAAGTAGCCCATAAGAAGAGTAGGAAAGAGTCACTTTTGTTTGACCTGCTCCCATTTCCCACATCTTTACATATCCATTTGCCCGTGATTTCCAGATCAGTACTAAGTCGAGCAGGAGCACTGCAAGGGGGGCCACCGAAGCCTTCATGGCTCAAAAGGAAAGGGAAATTTTCTTGTGTGGGAATGCTAAGGATGAGCGTACAGGGTTTGTTTCATTGCCTCTGACAAAATAATTTCCCTTGTGGTTCTTTAAAGAATCATAACTTGTCTGTCGCACTCACGGTGAGATCCGTTATAACTTTTGCTAGTGTCCCTGAAATTCTCACTGGCTCCTTGAGAAGCAGTCTAGAAATCATTAATGTTTATGCATTATTATCCATTCAAATGTACACTTCTTGTTTCTCTTCAAAGGATCATTTACCCCAATTTTTAACTTAAAAATACTGAAGAGTATTTTTAATCTTAGATCCATTAATTCAGAGGTCCATCACCAGTTTGCTTCAGAATGAGGGACATGATGATAATAAAGGAAGGCAGGGAGACCCAGTAGATTGGATTCTAACTCTGTCTAGTAAACAAACCAGCGGAGCTGTCACATTTGTCACTCTGCACCAGTGGACTGACTCCTTCACCGTAAAAATACAGAATAACAAGAATGTGTTTTATATATCAGATTTTTATCCTTTCAAGTCCAATTGGCTTTTATGGTTGCTGATATGAATGAACATATATTCCTTTAGGTCAAGAAATTATTTTGAAATATTGTTTTTTTCAATTAATAATACGATCTTAGGTTTTATATGCCAAAAAACCAATAAATTACTTCATAAGGCACACAAATTCATTATCTACTGTTGCATGAAACTGAAACAACCTCCATATACATAAAATCTGCAAAGGAATTTATTTCAGGAGGGCACTAGCTGATTAATAGTGTTAAGCTCAAAAAGGCAGAAGAAGATAACAACCCAATTCAGGCAAAAGTGTAGCACATGTATGCTGGAGAAAAATAAATGTCACATAGAAACTATATCTGGAATTCAGATCACATTCTCATGCACCCCAAAACAACATTAAGAGCAGTGCATATGTGTGTGCACATGTTTGTGTGTGTGCGTGTGTGTATGTGTGTGTGTGCATGTGTGTGTGTGTGTGTGTGTGTGTGTGTGCCATCTTACTCCAATTAAACGTCCCTTTCTCACATCAATTAGCCCTGGCTTGAAGGTTAATCATATGATTTACAGGACTGTTGGAGGAATAAAGGGTAGTGGGACTCTGACAGGGAAAAAGGACAACATTTTTAAGTATGAATTACAAAGATTCGTCTGGAATGAAGTAAGGGTAAGTTAAGAGAAAGTCATTCAAAAATCACGTGTTTACATTTTCTCGTGCCTGCATGCGTGCTTATGTGGGAGCTCCTGTGTATGCTAATATGTACATGTGGGGTGTGTGTGTGTGTGTGTGTGATGAGAGAGAGAGAGAGAGAGAGAGAGAGAGAGAGAGAGAGAGAGAGAGAGAGAGAGAGAGGGAGAGGAGAGGAGAGAGAGAAGCCATTCACTGGAGATTGTGTTTGAAGCCTGGGAAAAGTCAACTAAAAAAATTCCTACTCACAGAGCCTGTAACTAAACACCGCAGGTTTCCTAAGGTTGGCACTGTTCCTCAGGGGTTTGCAGCAGACAGATGGGAGATGGACACAGCAGTGCTTGCATTTGTTAAAGTTTAGCCCAGGCACCAGCGGATCTGTTTCCATTGTGGAAAACATGGAGACAGTGGCATCCGCTATCCCCTTAAGCACTAACTGTGGGAACAACTTGGAGGGTGGGAAAGTCCCTCAAACATGGACCAGAAAGAGAAGTCTACTTTGACACATGACTCTTTTTGCAAAGGAAAATACATGAATCTGAAGAGGAATGTAAATTAGACATTTTGAGGCAGGGTCACGTGAGCTCTTTGCTGTCCTCAAAGGCCCTGGATATGTGTGCAGGATTGACCAAAGGAGTTTTATAAAACCATGATGGATTGTAGTTGACTCTGTAAATATTGAAAAGGACACAGCAAACTCGTATGTGTATAGATTCTTGAAATTTTCAGGGTTTACAGTGCTCTTATGAGGATAATAATCAGTGAAATTTATGCAAGTCATTTGACAGACATTTAAGATACTAGTAATGTCTTATTGAAAATGTTTACACTTTTTCTGGGGGAGGCAGTTTCTTTTACTATTCATGTAATGCTTAGTTGGTTAGAGTAAGAAACAAGAAAATAACAAGAAAAGAAACTCAGGAGACATAGGTGGCTATGTTAATTGGAATGATGTTGTCACAACCTTAGTAGTTACTGATCTCTACTCATGCAATGTTGCTCCATATCCTAGCAGTGTGGGTCTTAAGATGAGATCTATAATCATGATAAATCATAAGATGCCACTGGGGACAGAAAGAGTTAGGAAGGAATCACTAGACTGCATGTTGTAAATATGCATGTAAGATCTTTGCATAATGCAGATGACATAGATTTAAATTAAGTGACTTTTAAGAACATTGATTGCTGATCTGATAAACTATGATTATTAGGACCTGTTGTGCAAAGATCCATTTTTAAAATGCATACTGATCTATAACAAAAAATTCTTAGGAAAAATACAACTTCCTACATGCTGAATAACCACTGTTAAACATCTTGGCTAAGAATGCATTTTAAAATTAGGAACCATTTAAGCTCTAAAGGGTGTTAGTATTTGGGCATCTGTACTGGCCTGTCCTTGGGGTTCTGACAGGATACACCCTCAGCTGCAGTCACTAAGAGCACCACCTGTGCACATTCACTTTTAAAGGACCCTGCCCACATCCCATCTTCTTTCTTTCTCCCCCTCTGTCTCTCTCTGTTTCTGTCTCTGTCTCTCTCTCTCTCCCTCTCTTTTCTCTCTTCTCTCTCCTATCCCCCACTGCTCCAGTCCCCAAAGGCCGCTTCCCTCTCTTCCCCCCCAACCCCTCTTTTCCCCCTTCCCCCCTTTCCCCTTTTTATGGTCCTTTCTCTAGGAAAAACTCCTCCACATGAACTCTGCTGCATAGCATCTTTCTCTCTCCCACAACCTTTTAAAAATTACAACACAGGATGTGTGCATGTGTGTATTGTACTGGGTATTGATGCTAGGGACTACTCAACCTAGGTAAGTGCTCTACCATTAAGATATACCCTTAACCTTAAAAAAGAAAAAAGAAAAATGAGACTTCAATTCATTGTCTTCCTGCCTATGCTTCTTAAGTAGCGGAGATTGAAGACCCATACCATGAGACCGGCCTGGTCCTGATTTCTTACAGGGTTTTGTGACATAAAAATGAAAGGGAAAATAGAAAATGCCCTTTCCTTGCCAATGGCTGATGAGACTTCTTGCTGGCTTGAATGATAACACATCCTTGGGCACAGTGGAAGCCCCTTGAATGTGCGAACTAGAATAGGTTTTAAAACACTGGCATGCTTTGCTTGATGAGCGAGGGATGAATTACAGGTAATCGCATGTCATTACCAGGAAGGACACTTCTCGGTCCAAACAAAAAGACTTCAGATATCAGAAATGGAAAAAAATGTCTTCTCAAGGAAAGAGTATGTATACAGTGTTTGCCATGGTCATGTCATTTGACAGATCTCATCCTCTTTGGTGAAATAATGGCCACTTGAGAAACTACAGCAGTGCGTTTCCTAGAAGCAGCTTGTTAGATTCTTGACTTCCTTTCAGAAAGGACCTCTGCAACGGCCACATGCAAGGTGACAAGTATCACATGACATGCTTTAACAGACCACTCACTGCTGACCTCTAGTAATGGCCAACCATGGGTCTGGCAATCAACGTTTTCAGTCTCTTTCCCACCCGCGTCCTCTGAAACGCTTAAGAAGGAACCACTACTCTGCCATGCTGGCCCCTGAATGTTATCAACAGTGGTCATACCTCCTCTAATAAATCTCCTACAAAAATGTCAACTCTTTCACGACCTCCCTCGAGCCCCACCCCTGAAATGTTTCAGAGTATCTGAGAAACAGAAAAATTTTACATTTGAAAGATAGCACTAATTAAATTAAAGTGATTAATTCAGTGTCACATTCATTCAATTTTTATAAGATTGAAACTTTGGACACTATTTTTGTTGTTGCACTAAGGCTTAATCGCAGGGCTCTGAAAACACTAGGCAGGCACTGCCCCATCTACACCCTCTACCCCTGCTTCTGACATTAATACATTCTCTTTTAATTTTTGATCCAAGGTTTACTTGTGTTGCTAAGACTGACCTTGAACTTGTGATTCTTCTGTATCAGCCCCGAGAGTACCAGACATATACCACCAATCCTAGTGGAGAAGTGGAGTTGACTATCTTTCTAAAACTTGATTCTCTTCCTTCTGATGCAGACTTTCTGTCTTATTTTTGTAGGCATCACACTTTAAGGGAAATTGCTCCTGTCGATCATTTTCTTGCTTTGGTGTGAGAACCACATTTCTGGGGCTGCAGTAGTCCTGTTTCTTTCCCTGATAGCTTCTCTCCAGACTTCAACTGAGATGTTGGGAGAGGCTAGAGGAGTCTAACTCCCTAGAGGGAAAGGTCACTGTTTCACAGAAAGTCTGTGAAGATGATGATCCCTTGCCAGTCAGCCTGAACAACATGATATTATTAAGGGATGCGTAAAACCCAGCCTGTCCTATGAGCTAAGCCTCCTCCCCACCCACCTTCCTATCCACCAAATGCAGAAAAGGAATGGGGGTTAAAGTTGTGACATTCTCTATCAGTAAAAACAAACAAAAAGGCTGAATCATCACAAATATATCTATATGGGTTAATCTCAGGAGGCAAATGCCTCAAGTTTAAACCTGTTTTAAAGGGTAGATGAACTCCAAAAGATGCCTTCGTTTCTCCGGAGCCAAAACAAATGCCTCGTGCTGTGTCAATGTTTGCACTTGTATGAAATTCTCACCTGCTTTTAAAGCAGCCCGGGGCCCCCAGCTGGCATGAGTACGGGATGGGAAGCATGACTGAGCTATCTTTCTCAGGTCACTGAACTCGGTAATTACTGAAGGATCAACATTCATGCCAACAGTCATGACCTCTCTTGGGGTTCCGTGGCGGTGTGCACTTTTACTGCCATTTCTCTTTGCCACCTGCCCTACACATGATCTGCCGCTTTGTGTGTGTGTGTGTGTGTGTGTGTGTGTGTGTGTGTGTGTGTGTTTCTTTGTCATAGTATCTTTTTTGTTCCAAATGTTGATTTGCCAAAAAAAATTATTTTAAACCTACAATCACCTCCAGCATTTTAGATGTTCAATATAAAAAAGATTTTGACAGCCTTGGAAAAGACATCATTTATTAAGAAGCCCACGGATCGCAAATGACCTTAGTAAAGTAAGTATAATACGAACTACAGAGCTTTCCTACATCATTGTACAAATTAATTTCTTTGCCTGGTGGACTTTCGTTGGATACTTTCATAGTGCAGATCGTGTTTGCAAAGGTATGTGTGTAGGTGCTTGGGATCTTAGCCTTATGGACTGGTGTTGCCTCAGATAGGCTCTACTGATTTACCAGGATAAGGGTTTATAGTGGGGCTCCACTGACATTGGCTACAATTCAGTCATATTGATTCTTCAATATTTTAAGCATATAAAGGGATCTCCAAAATAAATGTCTGTCAGTCACTAAATAATAACTCACTGTTCATTCAGTGCACCTTCTTTCAAGTTCCACAGCCACTGGGGGAATCTAGCAAGTGGGATTCATTTTCCCCACCTGAGTGGTGACGGAGTCTAATTTAAAGATTTGCAGAGCTCCTGCTGTTGTTTCTCCCACACTGGTAAGACATTACTTCTCACACTCCACACAGGCACAGCAGTGAGTTCACTCCCAACACCACAGGGAATAGATTCTGTTTGAAGTTGACGCCCAAACAGTGCTTTCAGGGTGTGGGTTCCATTCTGCATACAAAAGAGAAATCCTTAGTCTATGCTCGCAAAGTCTCTGTAATCCCCAGTGTCATTGGACAAGAGTAAGGACCAGGAAAGAGTGCCAAGAAAGTAGCATCATAGCTGGGAAGTTCTGCTTTGGTGTCCTACATCCTGCGGCTTTGGCCTCTTCTCAAATGAAAGGTATGTGGTTATTGCATCATACTTTGGTTCTGTGTAGATGATTTTTAAAAAATCTTTACTCAAAAAAATTAGTGTTTATATATGAATTGCCTTTTCAAAGGTTCATGAAGTGAAGGTGCGGTCCCTAGCTAGTAGTGTTACTTCAGGAGGTTATACAAACTTTAGGTTCTAGAGCCTAGCTGGAGGAAGTAGTGGCCTCTCTCTCTCTCACTCTGGCCCACCTCTGTCTTACTCTCTTTGCTTCCTGAATGGCATCTGGTTCATACTCCCTCATCATGAAACTCCAGTGAAGTCAGAGACTGTGGACTGAAGTCTCTGAAGCTATCAGCCAAAATAAATGGTTTAAGTTGTTAGTTTTGTCACAGCAAGGAATGCCTAATTCACTGACGATATCATCTGTTGCATCCAGAATTTAGTAGCGGGTAACAATGTAAAATGTTATTCTCGGAAATATTTGCATCACAATTAACTTCTGCAAGGAGAAGCTTCATTTGGCATCAACTAGTATATGGTAAGGAAAAGACAAGAAAAGTAAGGTGTTTGCTTGGACATGTGCTCCAATGTCACCTACATGGATAAGACAGACTCTATCTAGCTTCTGCTGTAGGTGGTAAGCCCACAGCCTGCAGTCAAACATCCCTTTGAGCTGACTAAGCTGTAGGTCACTGCCTGTCTCAACAGGGGTCCCTCTGTCTTCATGACACCTGCATCCTGATGGGCAAAAGGTGACAAAAGGAGCAAAAGGCTCATTGACAGGTAAGCCACTGCTCAGAGCTGCCTTCAAAGGTGGTTCACGCTTTGACTAGCTTGGATAATTACAGGTCAGCTTCTTCCTTGCTTATCGATGACAGAGGGCTGATGCAAGCTGTGACAGGAGAGACCTGAGGAATACAAGGTGCGAGGTGGCCTGTTTTCCAAAACCTCATTTGATGATGTTGTATAGAGAAACACAGCCAGAAAACAAATAGATCAGGAAAACAGTTACATAGATGTTTGGGAAGGGAAGAACCTAAATATGGAAATCTCAAGAGATTCTTCTGGAGGTCATCAGGAAGCAGGGTGATCAAAATAGTCTCTGGTTCACTTCCTGTCATTGTGAGTTCCTATTTGGGACTCTGGAGGAAGAGGTTAAGTGTTCAGTTCTATGAGTGAGGTAATACATTTGCAGTCACAAATTTGCAAACTGAAATGCTAAATTACTCCCAGATTTGAATTTTTCTTTTTTTTCCCAGACAAGGTCTCATGTAGCTCAAGTTAGCCTTCATCTTGTTATGTACCCTTTGCTGTCTTTGAACTCCTGATCCTCCAGTTTCTGCTTTTCACAAGCTGGCATGACAGAACCACACTACTGTGTCTCCCTAAGGCTTCACATAGTGAAATCTTAATGAATCTGTGGTTTGGTTTTATGTCACCGTACATGCATCTATAATACAAAAAAAAGAGCTTTTTCAAAGATTAACAAAATAATTTGATTTTGGGGGGTTTACAAATGTTCTCATATTCTTTATGTACTTTTCTCATTGCTGGGACCAAGTGCCCAATGAAAGACAAAGTAAGGGAAGAAAAGTTTATTCCAGCTTACAGCTAGAGGAGATACAGTCCATCAAGGCAGGGAAGGCACGGGGCAGGCTGGGAGTCTAAACCAGTGCTTCACATTGAATCTGCAACCAAGAAGCAGGAAGAGATGAACTTTAAAGTCTAGCTAGTTTCCCTTTATAAATCCAATCTAGGACCCCAATGACAAAGAACATTCTGCCCATAATTAATGTGGGTCTTCTTATCTCCTTTAGCTCAATCTACACTCCACCCCGCAGACATCCTGGAGATTTGTTTCCATGGTGATGATACATCCTATAGAGGTGACAATCAAGATCACACACTGTTTTATGTTTAGTAGCCATAGAACTGAGAATGATGACACAAAAAGGACACTAGACCTCGGTAGGCATATCCTAGACAACTTCAGGAAAAGGTCAGATTCTCTTGTAACACAAGATATCACAAGAGATGTAACATGGCTTCCTAAGGAACCCAGGATGTAATGGTCTTCTTAGGAAGCACTGGCAATCAGAGCATGGACCTTAGGACAGTGCCAATGCTTACTGTGTAAGGGAGGACCAACTTTGAGTGACTATACTAGTATCAGCCCCAAATGCTATTTTTGATAAACTGATTCTTCCTCAAGGTAAGTGTGGTAGTTTGAATGCAATTGACCCCATAATCTCACAGGGAATGGCACTATTAGGAGGTGTGGCTTTGTTGGAGTTGGTATGGCCTTGTTGGAGGAAGTGTGATACTGTAGGGGTGGGCTTTGAGGTTTTCCTATGCTCAGGACACCACCCAGAATTTCAGTCAACTTCTTCTTACCTGCAAGATGTAGGACTGTCAGCTACTGCTCCAGAACCACATCTGCCTGCACGCTGCTGTGCTCCCTGCCATGATGATAATGAACTGAACCTCTGAAACCGTAGGCTAGTCGCCTTAAGGAAATATTTTATAAGAGTTGCCATGGTCATGGTGTCTCTTCACAGCTTCAGGAACCGAAAACACTAAGTATTCAGCATTTTTTCCTTTTTTTATTGATAAACAATTATTTTACATGTCAATCCCTCCATTCCCTCTCCCACCCATCCTCCCATGCCCCTACCAACTCCCCAAGTCCCCCATCCACTCCCCAAAGATGGTGAGGCCTTTCATGGGGCATCATCAAAGTCTGTCACATCATTTGGGGGAAGGGCCTAGGCCCTCCTCCATGTATCTGGGCTAGAATAATATCCCTCCTTAGGGAATGAGCTCTCGAAGTCCCTTTGTGCAATAGAGATAAACACTGGTTCCACTGTTATAGTTCCCATAGACTGCTCAGACCCTCTAACTGGCACGCACATTCAGAGGCATGGTTACATCCAATGCTGGTTCCCCAGCTTTACAACTGGGGTCCGTGTGCTCTCACTAGGTCAGGTCAGCTGGTTCTGCAGGTTTTTCCAGCACAGTCTTGACTCCTTTACTCACCCCTCCTCCCTTTCTACAACTGGACTCCAGGAGTATGGCTCCATGCTTAACTGTGGGTGCCTGTTTCATCAGCTACGGGATGAAGGCTCTAAGATGGCATTCAAAATTTTAGCACATCATATTTGCATCTAGAGGCAGCTTGAGCCAGTATTTAAAGTGGAGAGCAGGAGATGAAGAACTACAAGCATTCAAAATAGCCTAGTGAAGAAGCATGGGCAATGAGACAGGACTCAACTTGAACTTACTTTGTCACCTTTCAAGCTCTGAAAGTGGGACAATGTAGGCAATCATCCTGAAGCCCAGTTTTCATATCTGTATTCAGGGGATAATAATTATTATCTTCGCCTTCCAGACCCCACCCCCAGCATGCCCAGCTTCAGGTGAGCTTGGGTCCTCCTGGGACCCCGCCCCTGCCCATCACCCACTCCCTCAATCTTCCAGGGACACCCTCCTGGCATTGAGAGGACCAACCCACACAAGAAATATGGCAGTCCTTGCAGACCCTGCCCTCCAGCATGCCCAGCTTCAGCATCATGAAAGGAGACCAGTGAAGACAGAAAGACCCCACCTGCACTTACTGGAAGAAGAGATTAGAAGAAGACAGAATAATAACACACTCAGCAATAGAAAGACCAATATGTAATTGGGTTACCTTACTTAGGATGGTTTCTTCTAGTGCCATCCATTTGCCTACAAATTTCAAGCTTCCATTGTTTTTTCTGCTGAGTAATAGTCCATTGTGTAAATGTACCACCTTTTCTCTATCCACTCTTCAGTTGAGGGACATCTAGGTTGCTTCCAAGTTCTGGCTATTACAAATAATGCCGCTATGAACATACTAGAGCAGATGTCCTGGTTGTATGAATGTGCATCTTTTGGATATATGCCTAAGAGTGGAATTGCTGAGTCTTGTGGTAGATTGATTCCCATTTTCCTGAGGAATCTCCATACTAATTTCCAAAGTGGGTGTACAAGTTGGCACTCCCACCAACAGTGGAGGAGTGTTCCCCTCTCTCCACATCCTCTCCAGCATAAATTGTCTTCGGTGTTTTTGATTTTAGCCATTCTGACAGAGTAAGATGGTATCTCAAAGTTGTTTTGATTTGCATTCCCCTGATGGCTAAGGATGTTGAGCACTTTCTTAAGTGTCTCTTGGCCATTTTAGCCTCCTCTGTTGAGAATTCTCTGCTTAGTTCTGTACACCACCTTTTAATAAGATCCTTTGGTGTCTTGGAGACTTGCTTCTTGAGTTCTTTGTAAATTTTGGAGATCATCCCTCTGTCAGATGTGGACTGCCTTTTTTGTCTTGTTGACTGCATCCTTTGCCTTACAGAAGCTTCTTAGTTTCAGGAGGTCCTATTTGTTAATTGCCGATCTCAGTGTCTGTGCTACTGGTGTTATGTTCAGAAAGCAGTCTCCTGTACCAACTCGTTGAAGACTATCTCCCAGTTTCTCTTCTAATAGGTTCAGTGTGGTTGGATATATGTTGAGGTCTTTGATCCATTTGGACTTAAGTTTTGTGTAAGGCGGTAGACATGGGTCTATCTGCAGTCTTCTGCATGCCAATACCCAGTTAAGCCAGTGCCATTTGTTGAATATGATTTCTTTTTTCCATTGTATAATTTTAACTTCTTTGTCAAAAATCAAGTGTTCTTAGGTGTGTTGGTTAAAATCAGGGTTTTCAGTTTGGTTCCATTGGTCTACCTGTCTACTTTTGTGCCGATACCAAGCTGTTCTCATGATTATAGCTCTATAATAGACCTTGAAGCCAGGGATGTTGATGCCTCCTGCAGTTCCTTTATTGTATAGGGCTGTTTTGGCTATCCTGGGCCTTTTGTTTTTCCATATAAAGTTGATTATTGTTCTTTCAAGGTCTGTGAAGAATTGTGCCAGAATTTTGATAGAGATTGCATTGAATCTGTAGACTGCTTTTGGCAAGATTGCCATTTTTATTATGTTTATCCTACCAATCCAAGAGCATGGAGAATTTTCTGGTATCCTCTTTGATTTCTTTCTTTAAAGACTCAACGTTCTTGATATACAGATCTTTCACTTCTTTGGTTAACATTATCCCCAGATATTTGATGCTTTTTATGGCTACTGTAAAGGGTGATGTTTCTCTGATTTCTTTCTCAGCCACTTCATCATCTGTATATAATAGGGCCACTAAACAACCTATGGGAACCTGGGTAGTAGATCAGTGTTTATCTGTGGCATACAAATGGACTTTGTGTGTCCATAACACAAAGAGGGATACTCTCTCAGCCTGGACTCTTAGGGGAGTGCCTGGACCCTGCCCTGAGTGAAATGTCAGACTCTAGATATCCTCTATGTGGAAGGAAGTGGGGATAGGGTGGGAGGCTAGGGGGGATGGTGGGGAGTGCAGGAGGAGTGGAGGGAGAGGGAACTGGGATTGACATGTGAAACAAGCTATTTAAAATTAAAGTAATAAAAAAGATAATAAAGAAAGACCAATATGACTCCATGAGAATCTAGAGACCTAGTCCAGCAAGACCTGAAAACCATAACATAGATGAAACAGATGAGACAGACATTAAAAATAGTTTTATGAAGATGATAGAGACCCTCAAAGAGGAAATGAGGAAATCCCTTAAAGAAATAGAAGAAAAAAACAAACAAAAAATACATGAAATGGAGGAAAAGACCAACCAAAAAATTCAAGAAATAAACAAATATCTTAAAGAATCTAAAGACTACCAAGAAAAAAACAACAAAACAACTGAAGGAAACAACTCAAACAGTTGAGGGATTGAAAGCTGAAATAGAAACAATAAAGAAAACACAGAATGAGGGGATGCTGGAAATAGAAAAGCTGGGTAAATGATCAGGAACTACAGATGCAAGTATAACCAATAGAATACAAGAGATAGAAGAGAGAATCTCAGGTGTTGAAGACTCATTAGAGGATATACAGTCATCAACCAAAGAAAATCTTAAATCCAACAATTCCCTAACACAAAATATCCAGGAAATATGGGATACCATAAAGAAGCCAAACCTGAGAATAATATGTATAGAAGAAGGCAAAGAAATACAGCTTAAAGATAAAGAAAACATATTCAACAAAATCATAAAAGATAACTTCCCTAACCTAAAGAAGGATATTCCTATGAAAATACAAGAATCTTACAGAACACCAAATAGACTGGACCAGAAAAAGAAGTCTCCTCACCACATAATAATCAAAACATAAAACCTACAAAATAAAGGGAAAATATTAAGAGCAGCTAAAGAAAATGGCCAAGTAACACATAAAGGCAGACCTATCCGAATTACACCCAACTTCTCAATGGAAACTATGAAAGCCAGAAGATGGATGCCAGCCCAGACTACTGTATCCAGCAAAGCTTTCAATTACCATAGATGGAGAAAACAAAATATTCCACTACAAAGCCAGATTTAAACAATACATATCCATGAATCCAGCCCTCCAGAAAGTGCTGGAAGGAACACTTTGACCCAATGAAGATAACTACACTCACAAAGACATAGGCAATAGATAATCCCACTTTACCAAACACCAAAAGAAAAAGAGGAGAACTTACACATAATAACACCACTACCAATAAATATAAAACAAACAAGAATCATCAATCAATGGTCATTAATATCCCTCAATGTCAACGGTCTCAACTTGCCTCTAAAAAGACACAGAGTAGCAGAATGGATACGAAGACAGAACCCATCCTTCTGCTGCATACAAGAAACACATCTCAGCATCAAAGACAGACATTACCTCAGAGTAAATGGTTGGGAAAAGATTTTCCAATCAAATGGACCCAAGAAACAAGCTGATGTAGTAATCCTAATATCTAACAAATTAGACTTCCAATTAAAATCAATCAAAAGAGATGAAGAAGGACATTTCATATTCATCAAAGGAAAAGTATATCAAGATGAAGTCTCAATTCTGAACATCTGTGTCCCAAATACAAAGGCACCCACATTCATGAAAGAAACATTACTAAAGCTCAAATCGCACATAAAATCTCACACACTAGTATTAGGAGACTTCAGCACTCTGCTTTCACCACTAGACAGGACCTCCAGACAGAAACTTAACAAAGAAACAAAAGAACTAATAGAAGTTATGACCCAACTGGGTTTAACAGACATCTATAGAACATTGCATCCAAACATTCTCAGCACCACATGGAACCTTCTCTAAAATTGATCACATAATTGGAAACATAGCAAACCTCCACAGATACAAAAAACTTGGAATAATTATTATCTTCAGGGTCACTGTGAAGTTTACATTAGATTAGGTGTGGTACATGCAGGATATAATTAGTACAAAACAGTATTGTGTCTCTTATTGCTTATGGGCAATCTAGGTTGAATTTTTTTATTACTTGACAATATTGTGAATTCATCATTTTGACATAAGAGGATAACACTACCTTGAGAAAAATGGCTTTCTCCATCTCATTTGATTGGCCTCCTAGAGATAGCTTTTTTCTTTGCTTTGACACTGATACAATCATATTCTCAACCTCTAAGATTCATGGCTTGTGTTTTACATTTTTATATGCCGTGATTCATACACCATTATATTTTCAAAAATAAATAGCATTAGCATAAAATCTTCTTTTACTGGTAAATTTTAGCTCTAGAAGAATGTTTCTAGTTGTCAGCATACTCTTCCTGACCCATCTTGTCAATATGTACTTAATTATCTATGTGAATACTATGATAAGAATCTGTGTGGTGAAGCCCTCTGATTAGAAGTCCTTATTAGTAGACAGATGTTATACTTAACAGCAGAATGATGTTGAAGCAGGTATGAAGCCCTGCATTTAATTCAAAGCATCAACCGAACACATGGACCTCTCTCTAAAGGTAACATTCATCTTACCTCCATTACAGCTCCCCAGTGTGTTTCCTGACATGCTTGCTCATTAATATTACTGTATTACACATGAAATATGATTTTTCACTTGAATGATTAGACACAGACTTTGTGACTAGAGCAATATAACTCAGGAATGGTAAATCGCTACTATCCTCTTAAAATGACCACCTAGGAAACGGGTGGAATGGGAACACAAATTAAACAAGGTAACCCTGGCTCAAAGAGACACTGTACGAATTGTTGCTTATAACAGCTCAGTGTGTGTATTTCTAAGTAATAGGAAAGTGGATAAGGGCCATGACACCACAAAGAGGACCACGAGATGGGAGACAAGGGAGGATTTTAGGGGAGGTGATGGGGAAGATAAAATTTATGGCTATTGAAGTGCAAGGAGACGTTCTGGATGCATCAGGGAAATGGAAACAGGGTGAGGAGGTAGGAGAGAAGATGGGACTTGGGGAACAATAAAAACAAAGTGTATATGGAAGTGTTATAAAGAAACTGACTACTTTGTAAGCTGATTTTTAAATTAGTTAAACAAACAAATAAATAAAATAATCACTTGGTTGCTGACACATTATCAGTGTAGTAAATGGCCCCAGATGTTTCCTGGCACTGGGGTCAGATATGGGTTCAAGCACAAGTTCACAAGAACTGCTTGCGTGAACCTGGGAAATCAGTTATGCTTTAGGAGCCTGAGCTTCTCGGCCTGCTAAAATAGGATGAATACTTCCACGTGATGTTGTAATGTGTTGGGAGAATGCACACAGGGCGTGCAGACCTCCTCCTGGTACATAGTAGTTGCTCAAGTCATAACTTCATAAATTCCATTTCCTCAGCTTTACAATTGATCACACCACTGGGCAGGGCTAAGAAGGGAATGCCAGTGATGAGCAAATACAATGAGAGGACTTGGGAGAGTGCCATCCTTAAAGAGAGAGCATTCAAGGGAAACAGATGTCCCATCCACATGTGAAGCACATGTGATGTTAACCAAACCGTGCAGGATGGGGATCGTGACTCGCATGAAAGTGTCAGCTTGAGCATAACACACTTCACATTGTGATCACACCACCACTATTACTCTTTTAATATAAATTTATATATGTCAAAGCTACTTTTGTTTGGCATAGAATGTCCTTAGAAGATGCTGGAACATCAGAGGAATAAGCAACAAAAGAAACACCAGATACTTTGAATAATGTCACAAATAAAAATTTTCTGCTACAAATAAGACTCTCAAGAGTTTAAAGAGATAAGAGAGAAATCAGATGATATTTGTGAACCATACATCTGTGAGTCACTGACACCCAGACTACACAAACTTCCCACAACTCAAGAAAAAAATAGCTGAATTTAAGAATGAGCAAAGAATTGGAATAGATTTTTTTCCAATCTAAAATGGACGATTAGCATAGAAGAAAAACTATTGAGCATGGCTAGTTGTTAGTGGAATTGTCACTGAAGCCATAATGAGAAACACATTCTTATGTACTAAGGTGACCATCACACGAACAAAACACAATCTTAAAAACAAAAGGAAAACATGGAAGGAAAGAAAAGTAACCAGTGGCAGCGAGTCTGTGGAATGTTTTAGATACTTCTACAGTCATTTCATAAAATAATTGGGGGCTTCCTCACAAAACTAACTCCACTGCAACTCAGGAATTCCACTTCTACATTTATTCTCAAGGAAAACATAAATAGATGCCCATTCATAAACTTCTGTCACACTGTACATAGTACCCCCAAGTAGAAATAATCTGAATGTTGATGGCCTGGGAAAAACAATACCAAGGCGTATTTACATAAGATAATAATAGTTAAAAATACACACGCTATGCCAGGGTTAAATCTTGAATACTCTATATTGAATGGAAGAAGACTATCACGCAACATGACAGATTGTGTAGGCTACATTGTAGAACTCAAAATCCCATATGCATAGCATAGTGCACCTAGTCTTGAAGGGTTTGAAAATAGGGGTATTAAGGGACAGACAATTCCTCCAGGGATTGATGAGACAGTTGAACTTAGATGTAGGCTGTGTTTACAGAACTCTTGGGGTATATCAAACCCTGGTGAGTTTTGTTTTACATAATTTTATTTTAAAAGAAAACAGGAAGATTTCAACTTTACACCATTGCCGTGCTTGAAAAAAAAGATTAAATCTTCTTGAGGCTATTCTCCTGTTTCATGTGAAGACGTTATTCTCTGTGTTCTCAGAGACCTTACACATGTCTGTGAATTCTGTTCTCTTCTCCGTGCCTCCTGTCTACAAGACCCCTCCCCGTCACCATCATCCTCCTTGGTTTAAATAGCGCTAATTCTGGCCTTTCCTCTCCATCTTGACATCTTGCCCATTGCCCTGATATGGTCATGATTTCATCCTTAGAAAAATCCTAATACTCTAGATGTTTATTGGTTGTTTTCCTAATATGTTACATTCCGACTCCCCACCCATTTCTCTTCTCTATTCTTTCCCTTTCCTTGTATGATTAAGTCCCTATGTAGTCTAACATACTAGTTTTATGTTTTGGTGTCATTTGTTGATGAGTCTCCTCCTTGAACTCTGTTTTCTCATTCTGATCTGGACTAGTTGTTTGGTTATCTCTCAGAAGTTCTTATGGGCCTTTCTTGATCTTTACCTTGGGAATTCCTTTAGTTTCTCTGGCCATGGGCCCTAACTTCCTGAATTGCTTGTCTTGGTTTGGAACTCACACACAGCATTTTCCCAGAAAAATAATGTGTCCAGGAATGAGAGGGAGCAGGCAGAGATGAATGACTATTTTGACATTGTTGTTAGTGTCTGAACATGTCTTTAGTTTGCTCTCATAACTGATTGCTAATTTGGTTTGGTGTAGAGTCTATGTTAGTACCTCTTTCCCTTAAGAGATTTAAACACTTTATCTATTGAATTGTAGCTCCTAGAGTTTGGTGGGAAGTCTCAAATCATGGTCTATGCAGTTCCTTCTTGGCAAACTTTCATGGTACTGTTTGTCTCTGTGTTTCCTTTTCATTCACTGCCATGCCTGCAAATGAATAATTTAGAATTTGTGCTCCAAATATTGACTAGGTTCTCCCAACAAGCAGGAACCATCTTAGACCTTATAGGTGGAGTTCTATGAAATTTTCTTTATCATTTCCTAATATTTCTTACCCTTCTGTCTCTATTTGCTCCATTTATGTAGTCCCTCCTTTCTATTTATGTATATTCAGGAGTGTCCAATTTTCTCACCCATTTAATGACTTATTTTAAATTTCCTTTCCTAGTCATCCTTTCTCTCAATAATTGTCTCAAATCATCTTCAAGTCTTATTTTTTAAAATGCCACCTTTTCTCTACTTGATTCATATTAAGTAGAGAAATAATAATAGTGAAATTTAAATCCTTTCTCCCTTTTATCTTGTTCCCTTTTAAGGGATTTCCTCCATGCATTGGATTCCATTTGTAATGGTGATAATTTTCTTAAGTAACTGGTTATCACTCTACTTCATATTGAAAGCCTGACAGGTAAATGGTTAGCTAAGGGTGAGGGTAGTGGCAGCACATACTTCTCTAGGGACAATAAATCTGATTCTCCTGTCTCCTGCCAACTGGGATATTTATCCAGCAGCCCCAGACCTGCATCCTCTAGGAGAAGGACAAGGGGTGACTCAGGACTCTCACCATTTAGAATGCCAGTGATCTCCCAAGGCTTCATTTTCCATAGTAGTTTCTTTTACTGTTCACAGTCAGAGTTTCTGGTACCCTCCTATCCAGATCTTCATGGTACGGCAGTCTTGATGGTAACCTTGTCTCTCCCAGAGCCAGAGATGGAGAACAGACATGCTGTGTATGAGAGAAGCATTGATGCTATACCTCATGTCTGCAGTAGTTCATTCAACCCATCTGGGTCATTCACTTCCTCCCTCTGAGCTGCCTGGTACATCCAGGCCTAGAACCTGTTCAGAGACTTGTGCTCTGCTGCTGCCTGTGAGGTGGCCGAGTTACTGGAAGACAGCAAGTTGGGCGAATTACCACTCATGTGACAACGCCTCCCCCTTTTTGTCTGCCTCTTTCATTTTTTTGTTTTTATTGGGTTTAGGGAGAGAAGTAACATATGTCAATGACCATGTTTATTTTACTACTTCTGTGAAGGCATATTTTTTTTACTCAAACTGTTTAATCCCTTCCTTTATCATACCAAGTCTTCCAGATGTCCCAAAGCAATGACCCTTAGCTCACCACCAGTCTGTGAACTAAACAGAGAAGTCAGAGCTTCTAAGAGGGCAGGAAACAGAGAGCTGATGGCAGAGGTGGCCTGACCTCAGCCTGGGTTGTAAGTTTGGGTGCAGTCAGGAGTGACACTGGCTGGCTTGAGGCTGGAAGGCAGCTGGTGACTAATGATTCTTTTAAAATAAGAGTTCTTCTGGAAACTTAAAAGAATAAAGGCCTTGGAGTAATTGGCAGAGCCTAATCAAAAGAGATTCTCAGAAGCCCGACGCCTGAGGTAGCTGTGACCATAGCTAACAGGAAGGCATGAATTCTGTGTACTGTTTTCATGTGTCCATAAAGCCCCTGGAGACATACACTGGTTTCTGAACCCCAGTGTGAGGCGTAATCTTGATCGTCAACCTTGTTGGATCTAAAAATCACCTACAAGACCCAACTTGGACATGTCCAAGGGCATCCAGAGAGGTTTACCTGAACAGCTGGGAATGTGGGAGTCCTGGGATAGGGTCCCAGTCTGAATAAAATGAAGGCCAAGAACCAGCATTCACGTCTCTGCCTCCCTGGCTGTGGACACACTGTGATCAGATTCCTCACAATCCTCCTGTTCTGTCTCTTCCCCAACCAGGTGGTGGACTGTAGTCACTCAAACAGTGAATCACAATAAACCTTCTTCCCTTAAGCCCCTCTGTCAAGTGTTTTGTCATGACAAGAAATATAATACGCTCAGTTTCTTCAACTGTAAAATGGGATCATTAGTCGTTACTTCCTCCCCAGAGTTGTTGTAAAGATTAAATCTATGAATGACCTGTAGAGTTTAATGTAGTCTTAAGTGCATTAAACAAAGGAGGACGCTCACGTGCACACACTAATTGCTCAGTAACCCCCTTTTAACTAGGTGAATTAAAAGCATCGTAAGGGACTATCTGTTTCTTTTTAAGTTTAGTGTTAGTTTCTGTGGTTCACCAAAAAATAACCAAAGAACTGTTTTAATGGCTGCTTTTAGTTAGAATAATTAGCCACATTGTACTGCAATTGAAGAGACAACCACTTCCAAATCTCCTCCAATAACACCACCAGGTAGACAAATCATGACTGATTAACCAAGAGCTACGCTTTGTTTGGTCCAATAACATTTCTGCCCCAGGCATGTCTGCACAGTCTTCTAGGGACTCTGACTGATCAGCAAGGAACCTAAAGGCTGGTAATTTCTAATTTATAAACACTGCTTGACGTAGGCAGTTGGGCATTCTGCCATCCTGCTATGGCCTGAAATGGCCCAACCACTTTGCAGTGTGCTGAAAGCAATTTCAAATGACTTAATAACTCTTTACCTACCTCTCCACTGGGGTCCACAGATACCATTGGATGAAGGCCATCAAATGGCCTCAGGGACAAGGGGTTCAGGTTACAACTTCATGGGGTTTCCAGCTGAACAATGAGTATATTGTGAGAGTCCCATCTGTCAAAGTCATCAAAAGATAAAGAGGGAAATAATACAATTAAACCTTTAAGACACATTCATTTTTCTTTGGTTTTTCAAAACTGATCTCAATTTGGCAAGGTTCTTTTTGGCAAAGAAGCTAGAGATTGGCATTCTTTGATACAAATTGAGGTCTTATGGAAATCAAATTTCTGTATACAAAATGACAACAAAATGAAACAAATGGTATTGTGGACTCTGCCTAGAAACTGTGTCCTAATAAGACAGAGAATTAACTAGCTTAAGTTAAGCATAGTGTGTGTGTATGTGTGTGAACATGTAAATGTACACAGGTACACATGTATAGGTACACTTACTTGCACATGTGTGCATGTGAATGGAGGCCAGAGGTCAATCCTGGATGTAATTCCTCAGGAACTACATACTATTGTAGTGAGATATTCACCCCCACACACACCTGTAGCACTGACCACGCCCATTTGGGTGTGGTCACAGGTAGGACAAGATCTGGTGTTCCGACCCCAGTATGCTCTTTTGCTTCTAGTTGGGTCACAGAGGACAGCCTGGGTGGATCCTCGGAACTGGAACCTGTGGCAGTTACCTGCTTTTTTTGTAAGTGCACTCTCTCTGAATAAACTTCACTTAGGCTGTACTGAGTCTAGTGAATCTTGATCCCCAAGCAATATCTGGTGCCCAACATGGGGCATGAACCCACAACCCTGAAATTAAGAGTCTCATGCTCTGTCAACTGAGATAGCTGAACTGGCTTCCATCTTATTTTTTGAAACACATTCCCTCACTAATGTGAGCTTTGCCCATTTGGCTAGATTGGTTGACCAGGGAGTCTCAGGGATCCACCCAACTACATCTTCCCAAAACTGAGATCACAGGTATGCCAGCTGTTGCTTTTTTTACATGGGATGTGGGGTTTGAACTCAGGTCCTGTTGCTTGTACCAGTAAGCACTCTACTGGTTGAACTACCTTCCAGATCCTAAGCACTGTTTTGTTTGTTTGTTTTATTTCTAACAATAGTGTGAGAAATCAACATGTGCAGAAAAAGAACTGAAATTGTCCTTGGTGATGAAAGGACACAGCCCCCTCTTGTTGCTGTGACTTCTTACAATATCTCTGACAGGTTCCTGATCACCTCAGCAGGCCCTTTCTGCTCTAAAGAACTCATGGAAGCCCTGAAATCTCTCCTTCAGACTCATTGGCAGCAACCATCACTTCCTGCACTTGTGCTGTGTTGGGATTTTTCTCCATCTGCCAGATGTTTTGTCTATGGACAAGCCAAAGTCATCTCTTACCTTCAGCCATATGCAGGAGGCATGCTTCCACTACAAACAAGTCTTTCTGTGTCCCAGCAGGTTTTCTTCCCCAAGGCCCTTGGCCTAGGCTGCCAGACTCGATGAGTTGCCTTTGGACCCTGCCCAGCTTGCACACGCTGGGGCAATATGATATTGGTTGTGATTTCTCCACATCTGGTTGTCAGTGCAGTGGCAGAAATCATTATCCTTCCTTTCTCTTCTCTCTCCCCCACTTTCTTACATCAACTGGACAAGACACAATTTGAGGGTACAATAACTTCTTACTCTACTCAAAAATCCCTTATTGGATATTCGGGCCACCTACAACCTTGTCTGGGTCTAGAAGGGCATGGAATGGAAGGCAGACACACAGACATCTCTTAACAGCTCTAAATGTCGTCTTCTTCCTGCTGTTCTACCCCCATCAAGGTGCCTTAGGTTCAGGGAGAACATCATTTGTCTAGACAAAACCTTCAGCTTTCTCAAGAACCCAGCCTTAGGAAACTTCCAGACCCAAACAAGACTTTCACCCCAGAAACAAGCCAAGTCAATGCGTTTTCAAGAACTCAAGTAGAGTTCCTGAGCCATGTTTTGCCTGGTCCATACGATGGCATGGTTACAGGATATGATTACATAAGAGTCATATGAGAACTCCATTGATAATGACAATTAACTTGTTCTTTTACTTTTTTTCTTACTTGAATGATTGCAACAACTTCCCTGAGAAAGAAAAGGATTTTCTATGTACTAACCACACATGTCACACCCTGACATTTAATTGTGTTAATAATTGAAAGAGTCCTGGTCTTTGTAACATGTGTAATAGAGACACCAAGCCTGACTATGACAAAGGTAAGAAACTCTTTCTTAGCATTGATCTTGAGGACTCATCACACAGAAAAGCCAACTCCCTGGTTTTTCAGCTTAACTAGCAACTATCAACTGCACATTTGACCTCTTATATCACCCTCCACCCTCAAAAACACAAAGTAGCAGACTCAAGATGTCAATTCTGGGTTCCAGGTAATTTAATGTCTGTTGGGTGACTTAGAAGTCCAAAAGCAGGAGCTACGTTAATCTGTCCAGGTTTGGAAACCTGGCCAGTGTGTTTGCTCCAGCCCCACAAACTGTCTGTCCTACTTACTGCTGAATGAATCCATCCAGTGAAAGAAATGACTATTGAGCTGTGTCCTGTTGTAGTGCAGAGATCAAGAAATCAAACTTCGAATATAGGAGTCACCTCCAGTATTTGCACACACCCTCAGACTTTGCTCTTGGGTCTGTTATTCCCAGCTCTCTGGCTCCTCTACTTCACAACCTAGCCTTATATCCTCTGGTAGCTTTACATTTCTACTTGAACTTCTTTAATGTTTCTTAAGCTCAAGACTATGCTAGACTCTTGAGATGTCAGGAAAGATATTTCTTTTTTATTGGTCTCTCTCTTTCTCTCTCTCTCCCTATCATTCCTTCTTTTCTTTTTTTCTGTTTCATTTGTAGTCTGTATGGATAGTTGTCTGCTCACGTAGCTATTCACCATATGCATACAATACCCTGGTAGATCAAAAGAGGGCATCAGAGCTCCTTGGAATAGGATTTACATCAGTTATGAGCTGCCATGTGGGTGACGGGAATCAAACCAGAGTCCTCTAGAAGAGCAACTAGTGCTCCTAACCACTAAGCTATCTCCAGTTCCAGAAGAGATGTTTTTAAACAAAACTTGGCTTCCCTGAGCACCTGCAACCACTCTGTGCCACCACCATGGCCCAATCAGCTGTCATGAGCTCTTTTTCTTTTTTCCTCCTCCCACGGAAGGTAAGGAGGATTATGCATGAACTCCTGGAAGAAACATTTCAGCCCAAATGATTTTAACTTCAAATTGTTTGGTTTTGATATATAATCCAGCATGTCTCTTTGAAGTCTGTCCTGTTTATCAGTACATATTAGGAAATGACTCTCTTTACAGAGACCCATGGTTTTTGCTGCATTTGCTTTTCATGAAAGCATTAATATAAAATACAAACTAACATTTTAACAGTTCTGTTCACTTCCCTCATTTTATGTAATTGCTTGTGTGTTTTTGTGGATAAGCGTGTAGAGAAGCGTTCTATTTAGGCTGCTAGATTGGAATGGTAGAAAATGTAGGTACTGACATGGGCTTTAAAAACTCCTTTAGCTTTGCTCAACTTATGTCACTTCTTGTTTGTCTAAGAAAATCAATATTCATTTTCTTGTTTCATGTTAAATAGTTGAGATAAAACACAAAAGCAAGAAAATGCACCTGGTACAAGAAGTTACCATTCCTGACAGCACTTCATCTTTTTCCAGGCCCATATTGGCTGCTCTCCAGGCCCATCCATTCTCTAATGTAAGTGTTATAAATTGCTCTAAAGTGCCATAAAGCACAATAAACATAAATCAATATTTCTTGGTTAAAAACTTGGAAATGCTGATGGGGGCTCAGTTGATCAGAGGCATCGTGCATCTATCATGTCCCTCAGATATTTCTTCTTAGCAGCAGTCATTTCTGGCCTCAAGAATAACTCTTTGTTTTCCTCTCTGTCCCGAGTTCCCTGGACACTCACGGTGACACACCAGGATGGATGTGGGGAAGATCTCTTCCAGCAGTCTTAGCAAACCCCCATTCTTTTTCCTTTTGGCCTCTGAGCCTGGCAACTTCAGTAGAAATGCATGTCATGCTCAGACAGGGTTAGACCACTGGCTGGCAGTATATCAAGCTGCTCTGGGGCTAATTCCAGTTTGTCATGGGAGGAAAAAAAAACTATTCGTTTTTGTCTACGATTCAATAGAATAAGCAAACTTCTGCCTCTTTCCTTCTGCCTTTTGCAAATGTGACAACCAATCTGAGAAGAGCACCTGCAGGCAGGCAGCTTGATGGCAAAGCCCACCTGCCTGAATTCTGCCATCTTTGGCATGCGATCATTTGTTGTCCCCTTGGAGAGAAAGCCACATCACTCTCCTGGAAGTGACAGCTTACTCCCACAGCCAACTCGTGCTATTTGTGTGGCATTCTTGTTATTTATTTGCATCTCTGAAGGAATGATTGAACAGTTTTGTGGGCCCCTCCTCCTGGTAAGGAAGGGTAGAGCTGTAGAGTGTTATGTTTGCAAGCTCAGGTGATCCTTTCTTAGACTTTTCACAGCTGGCTTGCAGGAAACTCAAGAAAGGTTGGTAAGACGATATATGTTGTGGCTTTGAGAAGACTGACCCAGAGTCCACTTTTCAGGCTAATTGTGATCCAGCAAGCTCAGGGTACACTGCCTTCTCCCCACATCTCCTTCATGCTCCCAACCAGAGCAGGTGCTACCTCATAGTAAGAAGTGGTCTTAGTCCTGAGAAGATACAAGGGCCCAGTCTGTGGACAAAAGAATAGAGGTGGCAAAGTTAAACTCTGCTTCTTGATTATATTATCACCAAACGCTCAGTCTGACACACTGCTGTTAACTGCCCATGTCTCTAAATTCTTTAAATTGTGGACGCTTTTGCATCAATAGGAAAGGCACTATGAGTGACATTTAAACTAACGAAACTATGCTCAACTACTCTTACAATAAGGACAATTTCAATGGAAAGGGCAGCCAGTAATATCTCTTCATAATGATATTAGCAAAACAAAACCTCCCATAGTCTCTTGCTAAAACTTTGAGCAAATAGACACTCCACAACCTAGTGGAGTGTGTGACTGCTCTTTGATTTCTGCAAACCTAATCTGGGGGATTAAACCTACTGTAAACATTGTACACACGAATGAAAATACATACATGCACCTATTGGAGAACTTTGTAAACACAAAATCATTCCATTAAATTTTGTCACTAAAGGTGTAATTAAAATAATTATGACATATCTACGCAGTAGCATTCACTATGGCAGCATCTACACAGTAACATACACTACGACAGGAAAAGAGAAAGGAACAGCTCTACATTCTTTACCAATTTCTAGGACATCTATTTCAATATAAAAAGGAAAACATGGGACCATGCGTGCAAGTTAACATATACATATAAAAAAACAGAAATAAGAATTCATATTTACTATTCTTTTGCTACTTGCATAAAACGACTTGATAAGATTTGTGAGAAAATAATTCCAAGAGTTGTATGTGGAGAGAGCAGTAACTAACCTTGCAATGTATGCTGTTTTGCTTTTAAATATGGAAATGTGTAACCTGTTCAAATGGTGTTTTTAATTAGAGGCCAAATGTTTACTTGTCTTGTAAAACACTTTTATTGTGGTGAAATACATGTAATAAAATTGTAATAAAATGCCACTTTAGCTACTCTTTCATTTGTATGTTTGTGCATATATGTGTTTACATGTGTGTGTGTGTGTGTGTGTACATGCCTATGCACCAGTAGTTGATGTAGTTTGTTTTCTTCATTTACTTCCCACATTAGTGTTTGAGACAAACTCTGTTACTGAACTTGGAGCTTACTGACAGATTAGTCTAGCTGGTCAGAGAGACCCAGGGCTCTCTATCTGAATCACCCCAGCTCTGGGATTGTAGGCACATGCCGCGGCACCCAGATCCCCTCCCTCATGTGTTCTGGATTTCTACACTCAGACCTTCATGCTTGTAGGGCAAGCAAAGCACTCAATCTATTGAACCAGCCCCAGCCCCAGCCCCGGCTGTTCTTAAATGTCCAAGTCAACAGCAGTTATTGCATTCATAGAATGCAGTGGAAGTGTCTAAAACTTTGCACCACCCAGAACAGAAGCTGTCTGCCCTTTAAGCAATAACTTTCTGTCTTCCTTGTCTTCTAATAATTTCTAATGTGCTTTCTGAGTCTATGAATCTGCCTGTTCTAGAGACTTTGTGTCACTTGAATTATATAACATTTACTCACCTAGTGTCTGGCTAAGTTCACTTGATGTCTTCAAGGAGGATCCAGATTGTATCACACATCAAAGCTTCATCTCATTTTGTGATCAAGTAGTTCAATGTTGAACTGAGCATAGAATCATTTTATCTATCCATTTGTATATAGATCTTAGGTTTTCAGGTTTTGCTCTATAGTGACTATTATTCTCTAAGCACTGGCATACAAATATCTACTTAGCTTTGTTTTCAATTATTTTTACCATGTATGCAGGAGGCATAATTGATGGGTCATAAGGTTCTTCTCTGTTTTACATTCCGAGGAAATATAATGCTGCCTTCCATGATAGCTGCACTCATATTTGAATACAGCAATCCCAGGGAGGCATGAAGCAGTGTCTTACTAGGTTGACCTATTTGAAATCAAAAAGTAAACCTTTTAAACATGTTCAGTAAACGGTAGTGTTTGTGACAATAATCACTTCGATTTTTTTAATTAAATCATTGGCATTCAGCAGGCATGAGGGTGCTCAGAAGCTGGGGTGGAGGAATCCGTACCTTCTGAATGTACTTGGATGCCTCTCAAAATTGCACACGCCAGTACTGCAGGCCTTCCATGTGCAAATCTCCTTACACCATGATTCTCCCTCCAAAGCTCGTTCGTCTGTGTCAGGGATACAACTCCAGCCCGCATTTGAGCAGGGCAAGTATTTTATCACTGAACTATACCTGGAGACCCTGAGGGAGGATATTTTATCCTTGCTTGATAGATTAAGAAATCCAGAGTCAGATGAGCAGTGGTGACACACGGCTTTAATCTGAGGAGGCCAGCCTGGTCTACAAAGTGAATTCTAGGGCAGTCAGGGTTGTTACACAGAGAAACCCTGTTTCAAAACAAGGAAGAAAAAAAGAAATGAATGAATGAATTAGTGAATGAATGAATGAATGAATTCTTCTAGAATAAACGGCATAGTCAATGTCAAACTGCTGGTAAATGGCAGCACCGAGATTTGAACCTCACAATGGGCTTTCCTCGCTTTGGCAAGCAATGAGGCTTTACCTTCCTTTGTGATTTGACATTATGGAACTTGGGCTATTTTCTAATATTTTCTCTGACAAGCAGTATTTCACAGATGCAATGCCCAAGGACATGGGTTTTCTCTGTACCTGGAGCTGTCTCCTTTCACTGGGACCTGTGTATGTCCCAAGTGTCATATCGCAGGGGAAAATACACCTACAGCCATGAGGCAGGGCCTCCTCAGAATGGGCGGAGCTACAAAAGGCAGAAGACACAGACTGCATGCCCAGGTAGTCTTAGCGGGAGGACGACAGCAGGAGAAAACCATACCCATCAGTAGAAAGAGTATCTTCATGTGATCTCATAAGTGGAATGGAAGATAAGACCTTCCGGTCCTGGTGTCGGCAAAGTGTCCTCATTTGTGAGCACATGCTACGAAGACACTTTTGCATGGTTTAACGCGCCCTTGAGGCACTGCAGAGTCACCAATCATTTCCCTCACCAGGTTCACCTGCGCTTATGCTGGTCCCAAGACCCAGGCAAGCATAAGAGCACAAAGAAACTTTTTCACCTCTTTGCTTCAACACTGACGGTTTTTAAAAAATATAATGGTTTTAGCGTGTACTCCCTGTACATAGTGTGAGGAGTCATGCAACGTCTTCATGCAAGTATATCATTTACTTTGACTATATTCAAGTCCCCTCCACTTTCTTCCACTCCTCTTCCAATTAACAGCATTCATTCTACAGTTTCATTTCTGTGTCCCACGCTTACCCAAGGCTTGAAATATCTATGTAAAACTAAGTATTCAGAAATGAAAGTATGCATTATTTTATTTAAGCATGAATTGTTTTGTTTAATATTATCTCTAATTACATATATTTCCTGCAAAATATGTGATTTCATTCTTTATGACTCTATGTATATGTACACACATAACATATACATATATGTAGAATTTGGCACACACATGCACAGCACATATATACATGTGTGTATACATGTGTATATATGCCCATGTGTGTATGTATATTTGTCAAATTTTCTTTATCCATTCTTCAGCTGATGGACACTTAGGCTGATTCTGTAGTTTGGTTGTTGTAAATGGCAAGGCCATACAATTCCAAATGTGAATGTCCCTCTAGTATGTTGGCATACTTTCATCTGTCTCTGCAGGCATGTCATGGCTATCTGGCTCAGACGGTACTTGTGTTTTCAGGTTTCTTAGCGACCTCCACACTGGTTTGCATAGTGGTAGAACTAATTTACAGTTTCAGCAGAGTGGAAGCCTTCTTTATCCTGCTTCCTTGACTGCGTCTGTTGCTGTCTTCGTGGTAATAGCTACTCCCACAGGAGTTGGATGAAACCTCAGGACTGTCCTTATTTACATTTCACTAATGGGTGTGGATGGTGAACATGTTTCTGTACATTTACATATAGTCCTTCCTCTTCTGGGAACCTTTTCTTTCATCAGTTTATATTGATTGGGTACCTTAGGTTGAGGATATGTATTTTCCTCTGTATTCTTTACACATGTGAGATATCAGTCCTCTGTCCTGTTGTCAGTTGCAGAGTTCACAAAGGTTTCCTCTCGCTTGACTAATTACTGCCTTTCTGGCAGAGACGCTTCTTAGCTTCATGCAATCCTGTGTAGAATATTATTTTAAGGTGTGTGACTTTTGTTTACACTGCATTTGTTTTAACTCTGTGATGCTGTGATTGTTCGCTTGTTTAAAACACTGATTGCTTAGTAAAGAGCTGAGCAGCCAATAGCGAGGCAGGAGCAAGGACAGGCAGGGCTGACGGGCAGAGAGTGTAAATAGGAGAAAGGGGGAAAAGGAAGGAAGAGCAGGAGAACAAGGAGAAGGAGGAAGACATCAGCCACCCAGACAGCCACAGAGGAAGAAGCAAGGCATACAGAAGAAAGATAAACGCCCAGAGGAAAAAGAACATGGGAGCCAGGCGTTGGTGGCACACGCCTTTAATCCCAACACTCGGGAGGCAGAGGTAGGTGGATCTCTGTGAGTTCAAAGCCAGCCTGGTCTACAGAGCGAGTTCCAGGACAGCCTCCAAAACAATACAGGGAAACCAAAAAAAAAAAAAAGGAAAGAAGATGGGTTAATTTAAGTTAAGGAAAGCTGACTAGCTGGGCGTTGGGAGGCAGAGGCAGGCAGCTCTCTGTGAGTTTGAGGCCAGCCTGGTCTACAGAGTGAGTGCCAGGAGAGACTCCAAAGCTACACAGTGAAACCCTGTCTCAAAAAACAAAAACAAAAACAACAAAAAAAGAGAAAACTGATTTTGGTAGCTATGTATTTATTTGGATGGGAATGTAAAAGTAATGAGGAGACTTCTGGAAACATCTAGCACGTATGTTCTTGGGCAGTAGATTAGTATTCATCCCGAGTATACACATGGACTTTGAACTCCCATCCAACAATGTGAGATGAACTCTCACCCTGAACTTTTGGGGGAGGCTCTGGGGCCTGCCCTGGATGAAATGACAGACTATGGATAACCCCATGGAGGGCCTCACCCTCCCTGGGGAAACAAGGGGATATTGGGGGGGGTGTTGGTGGGAGGGCACGGGAGGAGGGGAGGGAAATGGAGAGGGACTTGGAATTGACATGTGAAGCAACCTTGTTTCTAATCTAAATTTAAACTTAAAAATAAATAATAAAAAAATAAAAAAGAACTGCAAAAAAAAAAGTGAAAATGACACTGACTTTCTCACTGCAAACATTAAGTATAGAAAAGGAAGGAACCCCTCTTCACTCTGCCCATCCCACTTTCTGTGAATATTTTCTGCATCCACTTTAGTGCGCTTCTTCCAGTGTATTTTATAAACACTTTGAGTCGTATTAATTCATTGTGAGCTATGCCTTCAATCAATGAAGACGTATTTAATAAAAAAAAAAGCAAAACAAAACAAAGCAAACTTGAGTTAAGTCCTCAAGGAAATAAGCAGTGTGAAAAGGTAAGTCACAGTGTACTTGGACACAGTGAACACAAAAATGTATGTCAGGAATGGTGTTGGGGGTTCACTTCTGGTATTTTACCTGATTGGAATGACCACTCTAAAAATATATCACATTTTAATTTTGTGGGCGGGAGGACTGACTTCAGGAAAGGTAAACAACTAAACCAAGGGCACAGAATCTCAATGGCATCACATGGCCTTGTCCTAAAATAACAGCCCTCGTCTAGCTTGCTGTTCACCTCAGAGGTTTATATGTGTGGGATCATTTAATTTTGACAACACTGTGAAGACAGGCAGTGAATTGTCCCATTTTAAATATGAGGAACTGTAGACCCAGTACAGAGCTGGGATTAGAATGTAGACACTCTAGGTCTGTGGAGTTTTCTCTAGATTTCAATGTCAAGCTGTATTCCTTCATTATGTACATAGATTCTCACTGGGATAAAACACTATTCAGGTCTTAATTGTGTTTGTTAGAGACTTCAATAACATTAAAAATTGCTTAGTCATAATGTAAATAAGATACCACATTGAGAAGTGCATACTGAGTGTAACCCTAAGTATATGAAGTTTGTGTGCTTGAAAGTTTTCTTAAGAAATTCATTTATTTTGGTTCTGACTGCCATGAGGTAATTTTTCTTACTATTTCAAGAAGCTTACCCAGTTCTTTCAGTTCTTTGATCTAAATGAAGTTTTCTGAGAGGCCTTGGGACAGAAGTAAGTGGCCAGGCAATGGTTGTACTGGATTGAGGTGGAGATCGCTGAGAAGAATGGGGGAGGGGAGAAGGGAACAGAGCTAGTGAGAGGTAAGGGAGCTTCCTCCATTAAGGAAGGGTGGCTGGGACTGGATCTTCGGTTCCTTGGCTCAGGGAAACCAGTTAGCATATTCACGGTGACAAGTTTAGGAGGAGACACATGAGCATCAGCACACCCTCACACTATTTCTCTAAATGTGAGTGATTAACAACTGGCCGGGGAACCCACTTAAGATCCATATAACCAGCAGTGAAAAGCTGGATACTAGCCCTAACCCTAGCCAATGTGGCATGATGGGAAAAAAATAACAACAAACAAGCCCTCTCCCTTTCTGGAATGTTCTCGATTGCAAAAAAAATAAACAAACAAAAACCAAAAACAAACAAAAAACCCTCCCTTTCTAGAATGTTCTAAATTGCAAAAGATCCCATGAAACTTTTTGGAAGACATTCCTTCTACTCTGCTTCTATCCACTATTGATGCTAGTAGAGACAGAGAGTTCCCTCCTGCTGGTCGGTATGAAATTTCATGAGATTTAAAGGCAAAAGGAATGCAACTTTCCACAAAGACAAAAGACAGGGACAAGCCTCAGCAGTTGTTTTCAGATGCAAGAATTGTGGGTAGCTTCCCTGAGCATTTTCAAGTTTCCTGTGATTCTCATTTTGTTACTTACAGAATCACAAAACCAATTACTTTATTTAAATTCCTATTAGTTATATCACTTCACTGTCCATCTGGCTTAGTTCATGCTTTATTTCCATGCAGACATTTTTATACTGCACATGTTTGTTACAAGTAGGACAGCTATGGCTTTTCTGTAAAATCTAATCCTAGAATTTGCATTTAGATATATGTAAATTAAAACAATTTAGGCCAACAACATTCTATATCCTACTTTGAAAGAATGTTTGAAGTGTTAAGCAAAACTGGGGCTTAATCAGTTTGTTCCGAGCCACTTTAAGTCCCAGATCAGAAACAAGAATGTCGACAGGGTCCAGACCACTCCAGGGATGAAGGGAACAGCACTTTGACCACTATTCCTCAAAGGTGATGTTTTAGAGTTACACTCAAATGTTTTTAACAAATGGAATGTGGGTCAAGGGTAGAATCCTAGAAGAAACCCTATAGGCTACTTTCAAAGGAAGAGTACACTTTTCACTGTCTGCTTGAGTCACTCTCTGGTTTACAGTTGTAGTTAGTTGGAGCTGAACCGATACCAAAATAGAAACACTGTGTTGAGTATTTATACCAAAGTGTGGCATACTACTATGATTCTACATCAAAAGCAGTGCTCTTAAAGGGTTCATCTCAGCACAGCTCTATCCTAAAACACACTCCTAACACTCTAGCCTCCTGGCACAATCACTGAGAGCTCCTGTATTTGTCCCATGTATCCAAGACACTGGGAGCACTTCTGGCCACGTGACACTAGTTCCATCTTTTGTGTCCTGTAGTCTAGCCTATAACTTTCTTTGTCATGTTTACACCCACTGTTTTCTGTGGCATACTGTTTTCCTCAAAACATGGCACCATGCCCCTGAGTGATTGTTTCATTGTGTGTTAGATTAATAAGTTTAAACTGGAGCCACTGGAGCTCTGCCCTCTGAGCATGACATGGCTGTTGCCCTCTCGAGAAGTGAGATTCGAAGTCCCAGACCTGCACAATATTAAACCTGTTCCCATCATCCAGCAGGAGGGACTCATACTACACAGCAATGTCCCTGCTAACACATAAACAACTAACAGTTGCTGGGGAAGGATTTCTTTCTTCCATGGTGTAACCACCTTTAAGTTTCCTACTCTCTAGTTAAACTCACCAAACTATGCTTTGGTAGGATAATTTTTGTCAATGGTACCCAGTCTAGAGAGAATAGATGTTTATCCTTATCTTTTCAGTAAAGAATTTCCCACAACACCTAACACTCTGCAGGACATGATTGCTTTGAGTCCGATTATCAACTGCTGTGATATCATCAAGCAAACTGTAGAGGTGTGCTTGGCGTATACTTTCTATTCATAGATGTTACCTTGTGTCATCTTCCTTGTCCCTTCTCTGCCATCTTCCCTTGACCCACCTACTGGTCGCCATCTCTCCCAGTAAAAGAGTAGTTCATCTTTTTTCTGTCTTCCTTGCCAACTTTGTCTTTTCATGTTTCATCACTCATAAAATGAAGTTCGGTGTATACTTACTGGGTATCTTAAGTTGGTCTTATTTCAGGTATAGAAAGATGAATAAGGCAAGACCTTTTCTTTTAAGTAATCTATGCTTAGTGGGTACATTAATTTTCTAGGGCTTCCATAGCAGAATACAACAAAATGTCTAACACAAAAGCATGTATTTATTGTCTCATAGTTTTGACTCTCAGTGGTTGGAAAACAAAATCTAGAAATCAGCACAGGGTTTTTAGACTTCATCAGAAAGCTTCTTTTTGCAGTCGGTGGCAATTAATACCAAGACTGGTCACTAGTCAAAAGGCAGAGAATAAATGGCTCTGGAGTGCTAAGCCTTAAGTGTGACATCAATAACATTCTTTACTCAGCAAGATTCTGGAAACAATGTGGAAGAAGCAGTGAGAATAATTTAAAAGCCAGGGGTTTTTAGAGGAATGTCTTGAAACAGTCTTTCTGGACATGGCAGTTACATTTCTAATTTCACTGTATGTCTGATTAACTGCACATGATTGTACCCTTCATTATTTCATCATGAAATGGGATGAGCTCATTATATCCTGCCCCTCCTTGACAGAGAATGGTAGCTGGAGGAAGGGGGAGGGTGTCATTTTTCTGCAGTGGGGTAGCCATTGCCCATACCCCATTAAACAGCCTTCTGCCCCTGTTCAGACAGGCAACCCTAACCAAATTCAATGCGTCTCTCTCTGTCTCTGTCTCTGTCTCTCTCTCTCTTTTTCTCTCTCTCTGTGTCTCTCTCTATTTCTATCTCTCTCTTTCTCGAACACACACATGTTAAGAGAAGCTTTTTCTTTGAGAGAAGCCTTTCTGCCCGCCTGGTTTCAGAGCTGCTTTCCCGCCAGCCTGGTTCTAGAGCCGTATCAGTCCCAAGTAAACACACAGGAGGCTATATGAATTATGAAGCTGTTGGCCTTGCTTGTTTCTAACTGGCTAGCTCTGACTTAAGTAATTACCCCATAATTGTTAATCTAAGTATGCTTCTTACCGGAGAGGTTCCAGGCTTCCTACCCCAATGGCGGTTACATCTCGAACTCTCCTGTGTTTCTCCTACCCAGAGTTCTCCTGGACTCCTAGTCCCTCCTATCTAGGTTTCCTATAGGCTCAACAGTACTTTATTGACAAATGCACAGGACTTCCCCCAACACACACACACACAAAAGTAGGAGGAAGGATGCTTGTTGGGAAGAAAAAAAGGTTTCAGGACTAAAATTCTTTATACTCGTGAATGAATCTACTGAAGAATAAAAATAAAGATGTCAGCAGAGTTGGCCCCCTTCTAAGAACTATGAAGAATTGATGTGTCCTTTCTCTCTGCATCTCCCATCCCATGAATTCTTTGGTTGGCAGATAGTATTCTCGCTATATATTTTTGCATGTGGTTTCTGGTTGGTGGGTATCTGTGTCCTAGTGTTCATGAAGGATCTGCCCTATGCAGCATAACCTGATCTTAGCAAGCTGTGTCTGCAAAGTTGTGTCTATGTCTAGATAAGTTCTCATTCTTAACGCAAGGGTGAGCCATTTAATACACTAATTGTGAGGTGGTTCAATCCAGCCCAAAGAACAAGTGTGATGTAAAAAGATGAATAGTAATAACACTGCTGGGATGACAGCAAAGTACAAAGAAAGCAGATTTCACTGCCACTGGGGCCAACAGGCAGAGAGAGCTGCAGTGGCATGAAGCCAGTGACTGAAGAGTGTCATTGCCTTCTGTTGCTGTGACAAACACTACCACCACACTAGTTTATGGAAACAGGAATTTATTACGGTTTCAGAGGGATAAGAATCCATCACAGTGGGGAGGCATGGTACCAAGTGACAGGCGTGGCAGCAGGACCAGGGAGCTGGCTGCTCACATCCTCAGTCATGAACATGAAAGTGATGCAGAGAAGCTACTGTGGTGGAGCTGTAAACTCTCATAGCCTGTTCCTGGTGTCTACTTCGCCACCATGGCTACACTGCCTCAGAGTCTTCCCCAAACAGCACCATTAACCCAGGACCAAATGTTTAAACAGCAGAGCCTCTATGAGACGGCTTTACTCAGACAACTGCACACAGCATTGCCATGAATTTTCCCTCAATGGGCACAGGAGATGCGCTGCTGACCAGCATATGAAAGCCCTGTCTTGCTAGAGATCTTTCAGGCATATTTTGCACCCATTTCAGATTTAGCCACAAAGGAAATGGGCTCCACCAGCATATGCTATCCATCTAATATCTGGGTGTCACTTATCAGATTTATTAGATAAAATCACCTGAGGGCGGAAGTACCAGGAAAGTATGAGTAATTAAAACACTGAGCAGCAATATTATTAAAGGTATATTAAAATCAATGACATCCATTTGAAAAGATATATTTCACACCCTGTCCTCCACAGTGGGAGACATGGCTGGGCAGAAACAGGTCAAGCAAAGCATATTGTTAATGAAGGTCCTCGTGGAATAGGCTGCCTGACACAAAATGAGCTAAAATCTTTATTGTGTCTTGACAGTGCACATGAATCTATGATGATGATAAATGTTCTCATTTAGAACTTTTCCTTTCCCTGAGACATTTTACATGTTCTCTCCAATTTGCTTTGAATTTCTCAAAAGACATATGTTCTCCGAAGAAAGTCTCTGCTTGCTTTTCATTAAGGAAGATCTTATCAGGGTGTTTGCATGTGGCATCACGCTCCAACTATTAATCTTATGGCAGGATATTAAAAGGGGGGAGGGGAGTCCCTTAACAGGTTGAGGCCCATTACACTTGAGAAACCGCTCTTGGCACCCAGCTGTGGAGAACCAGCCTGGGACCAGCAACTGTGATGATTAATACGACTTTCCTGAAGTGAACGCTCTAGGCAACAAGGTTCCTCTCCTTAGGAAGGAGGTGGTCAGTGGACAGTAGAAGCTCAAATGACTTGTGTGCCATTGGGCTGGAACTTGTTACAGCTGCATCATTGACCTGCAGGATCCTGTCAGGGCACTAGGGAGCCTTTGTTAATTCACAGGGACATAAAAGACTTCTCTGCACACACACACACACACACACACACACATGCACATAACACACACATCAGTTCACAACAATGCATATATGCATACAAATAACATTCTAGCAGAGAGGAGGAAACTAGATGAAGACAAAGCCTTAGAAATCAGTGGATTCTGGACTCCCTGGACCTTAACACTCTGAAAGGTCTTTGACATTTGTTGTAAGAACACTGGGAAATCTCTGATAGATTTTAAACATGAAAGTATATATTGTAGCCCTTTACTATACTTGGAGGATTGGTTCCAGGACATAACTCTAATAAGACTTTTATGTAAAATTTTATGACATTTTTATATAATATATGCACATCACTGCCTGTAAATTATCTCTAGTTTGCTTTTAATGCCAAAGCATTATAAATGTTATGTAAATAGTTATTAAACTATGTTGTTTAATGAATAATGATAATAAAATTGGTACATGTTCAGTATATCTGATTTTTTTTTCAAATTGTTTTGAATTGCCCTTGGTTTAACATGTGGGGTGAATTATAATGACATTTGTTTTCCTCACTGGTTATTTCAAGGGTAAGTGACAGAAGGCTAGCAAGGAAATTCAGTGGACCGCCTTGGAGATAAGAACCGTACAGAGACCTCAGTGACATTCAAAACAAATCAGAGATGCTGATGAAGTTGCTATTATTAGAGACTTCAGCTATCTGAATACACAAGGAAGTAAATGGCAAGGAACTTATTCCGACAGAAACAGATGAAGTAGGATAGAACATGAGTTGGCTTGTAGGTGGATTGGGCTTGTAATTGTTTGAGCAGTAACTCGGGATTTTTCCTAATATTATTCTGACTTTTCCTATGAAGCAAATGCCAAATATTTTACTTCCATTTCTAAAAATAAAGATAGAACTGGTTGCCAAGGGAAATGCCCAAATCAGTCATAAAACATTCCCGAAATGATGATGTATGGAATGAAATGTTAATTCTCATCTCACTTAGCAAGCTCTCCTGGGACCTCCATGGGGGCACACTTTCTCCTATGACGAGGAAAGCTCGAGAATATAACATGGGCAGGAAGGTGGTGCCATTGCTGGCTGTACTTCTCTTGGCTGCGGAACCCATCTCTCTTGTGCCTATGAGATTTGCACTTAATGGAATAGGAGGGGTGCAGTCAGTAAGTACTTCCCCCTTACTCTTTTCTCAGAAAATAGATGACTATAGTCAGTGGGGTGAAGCAAAGTGGAACTGGATTTTAAATCAGTAGTTACCTTACGTTGAAAGGTGGATATTGGCCATAAGTTCCTATTCTGTGAGCTTCCAGGGACTGAGAGGCACAGATATGTAACTGTTGGGATGAGATAGACTAATTTAGGGCATCTTATTACCTGAGAGAGAGAGAGAGAAAAAGATAAATCTACAGGAACACTGTGGACTTGAGTAAGACTGGCTTCATTCCAATGTTTTTTCTTTCTGATTGCTATGTGAACATTTGCATTTTATTTTGATTTTTTATTGCAGTTTTTCATTTATTTGTATGTATGTGTATACACTGACAACTTATGGGCAGACACACCACTGAAGAAAATAGGCTTGCTTTTTCTAAGCAACTGCTATCTCTAACTGCTTAAAATGAGCACGGGTCTTATGGGGCCCTTGATGGAAAGTTCATGGCACCAATCTTGCGTAGGTCTTTTCCTGGTAAGCACAGTTGCTGTTCATTCAAGAGGCAATGGCCATGTCATGCTGTAGCACAGAATTCTATGACACTCACTCTGTTTTCTCATTAAAAACAGAAAACATTACATGTAAAGAGAAGCCTTCCCGCCAGCCTGGTTTCAGAGCCCCACCAGCCTGGTTTCAGAGCTGCATCATTCCTAAATAAACACACAGGAGGCTATATTAATTATGAAGCTGTTGGCCTTGCTTGTTTCTTACTAGCTAGCTCTGACTTAAGTAATTACCCCATAATTGTTAATCTAAGTATGTCTCTTACCGGAGAAGTTTCCGGGCTTCCTACTCCATGGCATTACATCTCGACTCTCTGTGTTTCTCCTTCCCAGAGTCCTCCTGGACTTCTAGTCCCACCTATCTAGATTCCTATTGGCCAGCAGTGCTTTATTGACAAAGGACTTCCCCAACAGAGAGGTTTCCAGGCTTCCTACCCCATGGCGTTACATCTTGACTCTCTGTGTTTCTCCTCTCAGAGTCCTCCTGGATTCCTATCTTGGTTCCCTATTGGTTAACAGTGCTTTATTGACATATATACAGGACTTCCCCCATCAATTACATGTAGCTTGTATAAAGATAATATGGATATTAAACAAGATTAGAAATGAAAAATTCTAGATCAGCATTTGACATTTGCAATAGTTCTCTATAAAATATGATTTTATTATATTATAATACTACTTTATTATTATTAAGGATAAAATTAATATAAACCCACTAGAGATTGTTAAGAATTACTAAAAATGTAATTTTATATTATCTGTATACATCTATATGTACACATGTACATAAATAAAAGTACTGTCATATACAAGAAATTTTCTATCTAAAGCAATAATATTACAATGCCTGTTTTCATGCGGAGATGTAGTAAGTCATATTGGCCAAAGTGTAAATCAGTATGCTCTCTTTCAACTATAAAAGCAGATACACCTGCAATCCATACCTAAGAACATGAAGTTGTGATTCAGGAATGGTGATGCTTTGAAGACCTTAACTAACAGAAAGAGATGACAGATAAATCCCTAGGGCAATTTCCTATATTACCTCACCTTTATCATATCCCCTTCTGTGGCAATAGCTTCACATTTTGGGGAGGGAAGAAGCTGAACCTACTCAGAAGTACTTTTGTCTGCTTTCTGAATGACACGAGAGCCTGTCTTGGAAAGGTTCCATCTGACATTTTAACCTTTCCAGCCTAAGGCCTGCAGCCGACCATGCTAAAGAATGGCCAGCGTCTCTCCTTAAACTAGCATGCTCAATTATATTCGTCCTAAACTAGGCATACTTAAGAATGTGCTTGCCTCCAAAGTGACTTCCTGTATGAATATGCTTAGGTTCTATTGGCAAACCCCCGTGCTCCTCTCTGTTCAGAGCCTTGAACATAACTGCATGGGTCTCCTTACATGATGCAGGTACTGAGTCTTTCTCCATCCTTTTAACTTCCTATAGTACTTGTGGTTCTGTATCCACCAAGAGGAGGATGGACTCCATTTGCTTGCACCCTGGTTTGGCAACAGACCTTACTTGGCCTTTCTAATTTATTTAAGAAAATCGGAGAGAATATCTTTGTGAAGAATGTGGACAAAACACTGGACTGAGGTAAAAATTTGGACATGAATCTTTACTACAAGACAATATATTCTGAGGGGCTACAAGATGGGACAGTATGAGATACTCTGGGGTGTATGCTGTCATTCACTGAGTTTACACACAAAAACACCTCATCATGGAAGCTACTCACCGAAGCACCTTGTTTTTATTGCCCATGAGAAATGTTCAGTTTTTGTTTGGCCTAAGCTTTGTTTGTTTGAGCTCCTCATTGATTTAAAGCTTGTCCATGTCTACTCTACAACATTGTAGACACCGAAAATTAAAATGGTACTTGAGACTACTAGCAGTCAAAGATTCACTGAAGATTCTAGAAGCTTTCTCTTCTTGACCCTCTGATGACACAGGCTAAAAACAGATACAATAGAATTTTTAATTTATGTCTTGTCTCTATTGAATGTTTTTGTTTGTTTTTATTTGTCTTTTGAGAAGACATTGAAGAATAGCTTCCTCTTTGTATAAGAAATTACTACCCTAATCCCTGTAGTCATTCTTCCTGAAGGCAAAAAAATAACAAAAATCCCCCAAACAAACAAACAAATATTTTTTTAATCCATAGGCCCATAGTTACACAGTTAAATTTATAGTACCCTTACAGTTAACTCAAGCCATGTGACCATGACTTTTTCTTTTTTCTTTTTATTTAAATTAGAAACAATCTTATTTTACATATGAATCCCAGTTCCCTCTCCCTCCCCTCCTCCCATGTCCCCCACTGACCCCCCATTTAATATTTCTTCTGCTTCCCAGGGAAGATGAGGCCTTCCATGGGGAATCTTCAAAGTCTATCACATCATATGGGACAGGGCCTAGGCCCTCCCCCATGTGTCTAGACTGAGAGAGTATCCCTCTATGGGGAATGGGCTCCCAAAGTTCATTTGTACACTAGGGATAAATACTGTACCACTACCACTACTGGAGGCCCCATAGATTGTCGAGGCCTCCTAACTGACACCCATATTCAGGGGGCCTGGTTTGTTCCATCCTATGTTGGTTTCCCAGCTGTCAGTCTGGTGTCCATGAGCTCCCCCTTGTTCAGGTCAGCTGTTTCTGTGGGTTTCTCTAGCCTGGCCTTGACTGCATTGCTCATCACCCCTCCCTCTCTGCAACTGAATTCCAGGAGTTCGGCTCAGTGCTTAGCTGTGGGTCTCTGCTTCTGCTTCCATCAGCTGCTAGATGAAAGCTCTATGATGGCATATAAGAGTCATCAATCTCATTATAGGGGAAGGGCATTTATGGTAGCCTCTCCACTATAGCTTAGAGTGTTAGTTGGAGTCATCCTTGTAGATCTCTGGACATTTCCCCAGTGCCAGATTTCTCTTTAAACCTATAATGGCTCCCTCTATTATGGTAACTCTTTTCTTGTTCTCCATTCTTCCCCCTACTCAATCCTCCTAGTCCCTCATGTTCTCCTCCCCCTCCTCTTCACTCCTTCTCTTTCTCCTAACTCCTTCTCTGTGCCCTCCCCTCGTGCTCCAAATTTGCTCAGGAGATCTTGTCTCTTTCCCCTTCTCAGGGGGACCATGCTTGTCTCTCTTAGAGTCCTCCTTGTTTCTTAGGTTCTCTGGAGGTGTGGATTGTAAGCTGGTAATCTGTTGCTGTGTGTCTAAAATCCATATATGAGTGAGTACATACCATGTTTGTATTTTTGTGACTGGGTCACCTCACTAAGGATGGTTTCTTCTAGATCCATCCATTTCCCTGGGAATTTCAAGATTCCATTTTTTTTCCGACTGAGTAGTACTCCATTTTGTAAATGTACCACATTTTCTCTTTCCATTCTTCAGTTGAGGGGCATCTAGGTTGCTTCCAGGTTCTGACTATTACAAATAATGCTGCTGTGAACATAGTTGAACAGGTGGCCTTGTTATATGAATGTGCATCATTTGGGTATATGCCTAAGAGTGGAATTGCTGGGTCTTGTGGTAGACTGATTCCCATTTTCCTGAGGAACCGTCATACTCATTTCCAAAGTGGCTGTACAAATTTGCACTCCCACCAGCAATGGAGGAGTGTTCACCATTCTCCAAATCCTCTCCTGCATAAACTGAAGGCATAGATGTAACTATATCACTAGACCCAAAATAAATGATAAATGGGTGTTTATTGGGGACAATTACGCAGAAAAATACGAAGAACCACCCAAGCATTTCCCTGCTATTTCTACCAGATCCACTGACTCACCAGAAAGAAAGCACCAAAGGATTCAGAAGCAGATACCCACTGCTAAACACAAGCTGAACTCCTGGAATCTAGTTGCAGAGAGGGAGGAATGATGAGCAATGGGCTCAAGACAAGGATGGAGAAGCCCACAGAAACAGCTGACCTGAACAAGGACCCCAGACTGACAGCTGGGAAACCAGCATAGGATTGACCCAGACCCCCTGAATATGGGTGTCAGTTAGGAGGTCTGGTTAATCTGTGGGGCCTCTGGCAGTGGATCAGTATTTATCCCTAGTGTACAAATGGACTTTGGGAGCCCATTCCACATGGAGGGATACTCTTTCAGCCTAGACACAAGGTGGGGAGCCTAGGTCCTGCTCCAAATGATATGACAGACTTTGAAGATCCCCCATGAAAGGCCTCACCCTTCCTGGGGAGCAGAAAGGGGATGGGATGGGGTGGGATGGGATGGGAGGTGGGGGAGGAGGGAGGGAGAGGGAACTGGGATTGATTTGTAAAATAGGATTGTTTCTAATTTAAATAAAAAATAGGAGAAAAAAGGTAAGAGCAAAGGAAAGCCATGCCTCCAGCTCCTCTCTTTCCACTTCCAGCTGCCTGAAGTCATACCCAAAGGGGTGTGGCCACAGTTTCAGGCCCACAGACCAGATGCTTACAATAAACTGTTATCAGTGCTTTTTATTTTAGCTACTCAAGTGCAAGATGGTATCTCAGAGTTGTTTTGATTTGCATTTCCCTGATGGCTAAGGATGTTGAACACTTTCTTAAATGTCTTTCAGCCATTTTAGATTCCTCTATTGAGAATTCTCTGTTTAGTTCTGTACCTACTTTTTTATTGGATTATTTGGTGTTTTGGTGACTAGCTTGCTGTGTTCTTTGTATATTTTGGAAATCAGCCCTCTGTCAGATGCAGGTTTGGTGAAGATCTTTTCCCATTCTGTGGGCTGCTGTTTTGTGTGACCATGATTTTGACAATGAGAAGGGAAGGGGAGTGCATCGTGCTACTTCTAGACAGTCTTCATAGAAAAGAGCCTCTTCTGTCTTTCTGATCCTAGATGTCCATATTAGACAGAAAAGCTTCCAGAGGCACATTGAAATATGAAATGCCTGTCATGGAAACTCAGGAGGGCAACAGGACTGAAGGGTTTAAACTTCAAATGCTATAGGACAACTCTTCTTAGTTTGGGGTTATAATGTTTGTGTATGGTAATGGTAAGCTTCTCTTGCTATCAAAGAATCTCTCTATAAGTACAGAGAACCACAGCCATTTGAATCCTGAAAGCGTTATTTTGTTGTTGTTGAATAATATTTCATTCTCTTACCTGTTCAGTAGAAGTCATCTCAACAGGATAAGGGTTATATTAGTTGCAGTACTCTTATTTGCAAGCAACTGACAACTTAAGCCAAAAGGACTTAAGTAATGTATGACTGATGTATCTACAGATAGGTTTGTTTGGAAAGAGAGGGTTGTTTGGATAAGAACTTGGTTCCTGGTTCAAATGATGTCACCAGATTGATTTCTTGATTCAGTTTCTCCTGAGCTGGCTCTGCTTGCAGGCTCTGCAGATGAACCAGGAGGTTCAGGCCTCTGGCCACACAAAAGAGAAAAGTCTGCTTCCCCATTCAGTAGTCCCAGAATTGAGTCCCATTGTCCTGATTGGATAGACTTGGCTTGCATCCCTGACTTGACGAGGAAGTAGCATGAACAGATTAATTTAACCTTGCTCACTTACTGTGACCTGCGGATTGAGGTGGAGCCGGTTTCATGCCAAGCACATGAGTGAGTGTGGGGAGATCAGGACATCGCGTTCATAAGCAGAACACACAGATAACAAACTGGTAAGAACAACAGATGCTTTCAGCCTGTTAGATCCAAGGTGTGAAGCCTCAAAGGGAGACAGTTTAAAGTCACATTCAGTTACCTTGTCCATTCCCAAATCTATGAACTGTAAGAGATATGATCCTTATCAGAGTAGGGTTTGATGTGTGGAGCCCATTAACTTATAGCCAATGAATAAGACCGATCATCCCAATATATGCAGTGTACATCAGTAGAGGAAGGACCCACTCACAATAACGAATACTCAGATGTAGAAAAGACAAGGAAAGAATGCTTATAATTAGTGGACACTGAATCCCAGTTTCTGAATGTGTATCTTACCCTCCTGGGCAGGGACTCCAATGACTCACTGCCCTGGCAAGCACACTGCCTTGCCTTTGTTCAGTCAGGCCATCTGACCTTGGCTGTGTTCTCTGAGATGATTGCCATCACCACCACTCCCCCATTACACACACAACTTCTTGTTCTGGTCTACGGAAGGGCCGCTATTGCACAATGCCCTGTCTAAGACGTGGATACTTGAGAGGACACCTGTTCTGGGAGCTGTACCTACCTTGGAACCGTTCATTTGGTCTGGAGTCTGGGGATGATTTTAGGCATTAACCAGAAACCATTCTTAATCAATCTGCTTAGCTGATCTCACATTGTAAGACCAATCTTATCAGTACACCAGTCCAGAAAGGACTGACTTAATCAAAAGAGTGAATTCTCTGATGTACATAACAGAGAAGCTAGGGAATGGAATTGGCTTCCAGTCCTATTTGGTGTTGGATATGCAGTAGACTTCATCCATTCATCTACTTCCATTTATGGTAATGCTGTTTTCAGGTTCCATATGATGACAACAGTCATCTTCAAGTACATATCAGAATAGTACCACAGGGGTCTTGTTCCTCTGAATCAAATCAAGATAGCTGCATTGAAAAGACATAAAACACATATGCAATCCCCCAAAGTCACCATACTAACATACTTACCATGAGCAAAAACCCGAAAACTACTGGAATTTCTTCACCTTCTCTATTATAGACTAAAAGTGTAGACTCCGATTCTTGTATGGGATACTGAGTCATAGTTGTGAAATTTATAGTTTAATCTGGATTTTATATCCCTGAAGAGAGAACAGTACAGAAAAACATATTGTCTAAATAATTTGAATTGATGGCTTTCCTCTCTGAATACTGTTTGTCTCTGAGAATCTAGAAGAGCAAAATAAAAACACATTAAAGTGACAAATAAGACTAAAATTATAATGGCTGAGCAGCAGCCCTGAAACACACTGTGCTAGGGAATTTTAAAAAGTCAACTTGATTAAGCCATAGCATCAATATACATATGGTCAAGCATCCATCTAGTAGTTACTTGAAGGTATTTTCAAGGGGAAATTGACATTTAAATCAGTAGATGCTTAAGAAAGCCATTATCATCTACAATGTGGGCAGGGCTTTATCCAATTAGCCGAAAGACTAAGTAGGAAAAGACTAAGATCTCTGAGTAAGAAAGAAATATAGCTTAAGACTGTCTTTGCATATTTTGTACCTGCAAGTCTACACAATTATATAAGCTAATGCTATAATATAGTACTCCCCCACCCTCTGTCTCTGTCTCTGTCTCTGTCTCTATCTGTCTCTCTGTCTCTGTCTCACACACACACACATACACACTCACTCACCTCACAAGTTCCATTTTTCTGGATAATCCTGACATACACTCTATTGAATATTACTATGATGCTATAAAGAGCCACCCTGGGCTCTGGTATTCTATTCCTGCCATAAAAAAAGATGGCATGAATTCAGGAGTTTGAAAAATAATATACATTAATTTCTTATGGCTAGGACATCAGTAGTCTGCCTGGCCTAAAATCAAAGTGTTCAAATGGGTGGTTTCCTTCTAGGGTCTTCAAGGGAGAATCTTCATGACCTCTAAGTTCTACCTTTGCAATCACCAGCAGTCCTTGAGTCTTGGCCATCATGGAAATATGCAAACGGCAACGTCACATCTTCCAAGTTCTCCTTGACTCAATTTCTTCTCTGCCCTAATGTTTCTAGACCATCTTCCTCAAAATCTTGAGTCATATCTGCAAAGACTGCTTTGTCATGTAAAATGTTATATGGGTAGAGGCATACATAGGAGGAGGCCATTATTTTGGTTCAGTAGATATTTTAAAAAACTGGCATATTGTGGTTATCGTTTTGTGATTCTACAACCTGGGAATCCAGTTAAGTAGCAACTTGAGAGTCAGTCAAAAAGTAATAGCAAATTATGTGAGAATGTTCCAGGAATGAAGATTTGGAAATAAACACCGTAGCAAGCTAGGTCTGGGTTGACTTTTGGTCAGTCTCTTTATATCTCCAATCTGTCTTCTTCGATGATCTCTACCTCTACCACACCTCTCAGCAAAATGTTTTCTGCAGTCCTGGGGATTGAATTATTTAAGGAAAGCACTACACCAACTTAACTATACTTCTAGACCTCACCCTACCTTTTTCTCTCTCTTTGTTTATTCCTTCCTTCCTTCCTTTCTTTCCTATGCCAAGTTTTCATAGATACTTGAACTTGATTTCTTACTAAATCTGTCTATGTGCTAACATCACATTGCCAGAGTAGAAGTTTCACAGTAGATTATCAATTCTGGGAGGGCTTTAAAAAGTCTCTTCTAGAAATTTCTAGTTTAGCCTGAATGTTGATCCCCTCCTCCATTGGGTCTTCAAAAACAGCTTGTTCTAATATAACAAAACAAAAATATCTTGCTGTAAATTTTTGTTTTAGGCAAAAATTCATAGGCCAAATGACAGAAAATGTAAGTTTTATGGCTTTCTATCATGCAAAGAATCTTCTATTTAAATTTTTGTTGTTGTTGAAAATTTTACCTAGTTTTTAAAATTATATATAATTTGCTGGCATCTTACACCTTATTAATGGGAAAAATGGAACAGAATTCATAAGAAGGACTGTCTCTCAGCACTTTTAAGCTATTTGCTATCATATGTGTCTATGCAGTTATTGATTTTATTACTAATCCATAAGTATTACTATGCTAACATTACTCTTTTTCAGACAAGTCTCATTAAGTTGCTGAGCTGGCCTTGAACTTGAAATCCTCTTACCTCAGCCTCTGGAATTGCTGGGGTCCCAAGGCCTGGGTCTAATCTATGTTAGAGGAATAAAATGATCTGATCATCATTTTTGTAACACATGCTATCCATCCTATTTTGGTTGGCTTTAATCTGCATCTTTTCTTACTATGTAATCTTCTACTTCACTTCATCTCTGGATGTAGTTCCAAATAATCTGGAAAAATACCTCAGACACAAAGAACCCCAAATTGCCCTGTATCATAGTCCCCAGGCCTTGAACTTGATTATTTGATGAACTTATTAGTGGACTATGTCAGAGAGTCAGGTACAAGAAGTCAGTCAGCCATCTTTAATCCACCATTATTCCTTAACAACTTTCTAATCACATCGGATCTCCTTCTTGATGGGAGAAGTCCTTCTGTGTGTATATTGTTCTATTAATTGATTAATATAACACTGTTGGCCAATAGAGAAGCAAGATAGGTGGGCCTAAGAGTCTAAGAGTATTCTGGGAAATGTAGTCAAGAGGAGAGAGTCGCCATGTGCTCTCCCAGGAAGAGAGAATGCATCAGGAGGGCGTCCTCGGAAAGATAAGTCATTATAAAAACATATATTAGTAATTATGGGTTAATAATTACCTAAGAGCTAGCCAATGGGAACTCCTAGCAAACGGCAAACAGCTTCATAATTAATATAGTGTCTCGTGTGTTATCTGGGGCCTGAGACAGTGGCAGGAACCAGGGGGTTGGCAGGACCCAGGCTGTTGGCAGAAAGAATGCATGTTGCACCTTCTGATCTTCCAGCACTTCTCCTTTCTTTGTGCCCTCATGTGTTGACTGCTTGGGACCTCTTTATCTCAAGATTGCACGATTAATTCTTCATAGCCCAGAACCGAGTTCAAGAAACACAGTAACGTCACCTGTATGAACTTAGTTGAACCTCACACAATTTATGATATAATTTTATCATTACACTATTTAAGACTATTTTCTAATTTTACTTGTGATTGTTTTTTTCATAGTCTCTTTTGGTTCAGTTAGCTCTTCTTTATGAAAAAAGTGTCTTTTAAAAATTTCATGTTTTGAAGAATATTTTTACTGAATATAGCATTCAATTTTGACAATCATTTACTCCTTTATCCCCTTTTAAATGTCATTACATTGATTTGGATGAGAAATCTCATTTATGGGTTTTCCTATTGGTAACTTGTTTCTGTGCTACCAATACAGGCTTTTGTCTATATTATTATTATTGAATCATGATAGACAGTGTGAACTTTTCTTAGTACACTAAACTTGGATCTGGTTGCTAATATTTTAGTAAATGGAGTGAGTGCTTGCCCAGTATTTCGTCATATATAATACTAAATTTTTATTTTTCATGGGACCCAGTTACCCATTTGGTAGAGCTACATATTTCCCTCTAAGTCAGGCCAGCTTGAGTCTGTTTCAGTCTCTTTATTTCCCCTTTCTCTCATTGCTCGGGTCACTTGCTATTGGCATGTCACAAAGTTACCGAAACCTCCTCCTTTTAATGTTTTCCATTTTTAAGCCTACTTAGGAATGTTTTCGCTTCAGATATTGTATCTTGCATATTTTACAAATGTAAAATGCACATTCTACACTTTTAAATGTGTGATTCCATTTAGGTCCTGGTTTCCTCTAAATCTTTAATTGTATGTAGAAGGCCTATTTTAATCACAGTAGGCAATTCCTTTCCTTGCAGCTCAGCTAGCTGTCTCAAGCTTGTAAAAAGACTTTATTATTTGGGTCTGTAGAGATGGCTCAGTGGCTAAGAGAGCTTGGTGTTCTTGCAGGGAACTGCAGCTCAGTTTCCAGTGTTCACACAGGCAACTCATACTGCCTGGAACTCCCACTCTAGGAAATCTGATGCCCTTTACTGACCCTTACAGACATCTGCACACACATGCCTCCCTCACACAAGTAAGATAAAGTAAATATTTTAAAATTATGTTTTATTATTTCATATCCGGAGTGTTTTTTTTAACTGTGTATCTGGTTTCACTCTTCCTTGGTATCTTTACTGGGTATCCAAGACACTTAGTGAACTCACTCTATTTGGGGTGATTCAAAACTCAGCCTGTCCCAGTCCTTGAGTATTCCTCACAGCCCTTAACCTTTCAAAGGAATATTGATTATAAGAAAAGTTTTCATGAGTCATCAATGAAGCAATTCACCCTGTCCTCAAAGGAAATGAACATCCATTTCTTAAACATCCAATAAACAAGTAACCAGAAACTACTTAGTCACTGCCCAAATGACAAAGCTATTGTCTCCCAAGCGAGATTATATGCCAGGCCTGTATGAAAGACTTCTATAGCATTAACAGAATTCCCGTTGTTTTCTACATTGTCAGTGTTTTATTTCTGAGCATACACTGTGAGTCAACTGTCTCCCAATTATTTGTAGAGTCTAAATAATTCTAAAAATAGTTGTGCATAGCACCATGTTCCCATACAGCCGGATCTTTCTATAGGAAACTCTTTTGTAAGATAGAACAAGGCAGAAAGATGTCTACTTAACTTACCTTCTTACCATTATATACACTCCAAGATGGCAGACATCTCAGGAGAAAATTCCTTCTGTAGCCCTGTAGATCTTAGCTTGAGTCTCAGATGCCTCATTCCATCCAAGGATGACTCAACTGTTGAAAATGGCCTATACAATAGCATCTTTTATAATCTCCAATGGTATCATCAAGACAATCTTTTTGTAACTTTCAAATCAAACTGGAAGTCAATTAAATAATGTCTTTGTTTATTGGGAAAGGGTATAGATTAAAGCAAAAGCATAATTCTTCTGAAGTGTACAGTACAACTTCCTCACTGATACTTGGTGATGGAGGCTAAACATAGAATTTAGAATTTCTAATACTTAGTTGAAACACCTCAAGATTAAGGCTACTTTACAATTCTAACATTGTTTATTGACTAACTTTAGTTTGTTTAAAGTCAAGGTTTGAGTATTTTATTTATTTTAAAATGAAGTTTAACATTACTTCATCAATATCTTATACTGAAGTTAATAAAAGTCATGAAAATCACACTCACCTGTACCTTTCTGTTTTTCTGAAAGAACATGCTTGAGTGTGTTGGGGATCATAGCCTAAACCTGACAGTTTGTTTTAATTATATTGTAATTCTTTTTCTCAAACAGTGACTTAGTTCTTTCCATCCTCAACTCTAATCTACATAACCGTATTATAACAGAACATAGTGAAACATAATTCTCGCTCATTAAAAAATGCAGATGCTAAATGTCATACATTTACATTCTGAGACAGTGATTTCCTCCTATCTATGTGATCTTATCTAACTTTTAACAAGTGATTTCCCAAGGGCTGAAGTGTCAGCAAACCAACAAAGTAACTTCCAGTGAACATTTTCTTCAACCACATATAGTGAGTCCTTATTTGCATGTAATGGCTCAGATGACATACAGCCAGGAACTAGCTGTCCTGCTTCTGTTACCTATGACAAAATGGTTGAGGGCTATTTTGTTTCTAATGAGGGTTCTTTATGTTTCCAATGAAACCTGTCTCACACATCCTCCTTCCATGTGAGGTGACTCTATCTAATGTGCCAGAGTCACGGATTTTTTGTACTTTTAAAGGAAATGCTGTCCAAGGGCTGCTGAAGAAAAATGGGACCAAAGAATCTTACGTTCAAAGCGTCTGCATGTTCACAACCTGCTACTTTTCTCTGTCCCTCTAACAGAAAGACAATTCAGTGACCAAAACAGGCTTACCAGTTAGTGCAAGCCCATAATCGTATGATTATTGTGGATGGTTTTAATGAGAATGGGCCTCAAACTTTGAAACCTCCCTTGCCAGGTAATGGCAATATTCGGAAGGATCAGAGATTCTACAGCATTAGCTAATTTTCATTAACTTATCGGGTCCATCCCTCTTCTAATATCCATTTTTAATATTTTATTTTCTTGTACAGTTTACCAAACTCCTATTGAGGGCAAAGTATTCTGGAATTGAAAAATGAATTTCAAGTCCCTGCCACGAGAAGTTCATAGGCAAGACCGCAGAATAGACAATTGAAAAAAGTTTGACAGAGCCTACGAGGGGCTGTGGCAATAGCTCAGTTGGTAAACCACTTGCCCTACAAGTGTGAAGACCTGAGGTTGATCCCCAGAACTCACACACAAAAAACACTTGGCATAAGATATGTACTTGTAACCCAGGTACTAAGGAGGTGATATGTTGTGGGAGATTTGTTTTCACTGTCCCTCAGAGATTGCCAACAAAGTTAAACCTTGACTCAGAGGGTGGAGTTCATGTTCAGCGGGCCAGGCTTTGTGGCAGACCCCAATGAGGATGGAGAGACTCAGAAAGGAAAGGTGGAGAGGCAGGACCAGCCCGTCGTTTCTCCATCTCTGTGTGGCTCTATCAGGCTTCTACCAAGATCTGACTGCGAGTTTTTAATTGGTAAAAGAATAACTTAGATAAATACTTCACCTGGCACCCAGGTTGGGCACCATACACAGTCAAATTTCCCTTTGGACTGCCAGCTCACAAATAACAACTTGGAGACTTATTATTAATTATGAAAGTTTAGCTTTTAGCTTAAATGTGTTCCAACTAGCTCTTATATGTCAAATTTACCTGTTTCTATTAATCTATGTCTGCCACCTGTCTTTTACCTCTCTAGCAGTCTGTACATCCTATTTTTTCTGCATCTTGCTGGCATCTCTACATCTCTCTTTTCCCCATAGTTCCTCTCTCTCCATCCAAAATCCCATCTATTCTCTCCTGCCTAGCTATTGGCCACTCAGCTATTTATTTAATAAATCAGAAGGTGCCTTAGGCAGAGAAAGTGTACAAAAAGATTACCTCGCTTTCTGGGCAGCCTAATCCATTTGTGGAGCTCCAAGCAAGCAAAAGACACTGTCTTAAATACAGTGCTGGAGAGATTGGTCAGTGGTTAGGAGTACTTACTGCACTTATGGAAGACCCAGGGTTCCCAGCACCCACATCCTGGCCCACAAGCATCTATCCCTACTGTTTCCTTTTGCCTGATCTCTAGTTTTCGTCATGCCCTGTGCCCATTCTAATCTCTGTAGGTAGATGTACTATCACTCCTTTTCTACATATATTTACACATACGCACGTGCTGTTTTCAGTTGGCTACAGATTTATTTAAAACTCTCTATGTGTGAAGGTACACATGCATACATGCGTGTCTGTGCATACGGAGGCCAGCAGTTGACACTGGCTGTCTTCCACCATCACCTCCTATGTTAATGTTAGAGACAAGCCCTCTCCCTGGAGACAGACCTCACCAGTTTTCTGAAGTGGGACCTGCCTGTCTCCATGCCCACTGATGAGGTTACAGATGTACATCCCCATGTCCAGTTTTTATTTGCTTGCCTGGGATCTAAATTCTTGTCCTCACGTTTACTCCGTAAGGACTCTGTTGACTGAACCACATTCCCAGCTCCACATTTAAAACTTTTGCTTGTATATTTAAAACCTCACCCAATTAAACCCCTGTCATTCATCAAGCCTTTCTGACATCAAATAATATGTCACATTTTTAAAGAATTCCAGCACTCTGGTATTCCCTGAGACTTGGACATTCTATTCCTTCTGACAAGCTTACTCATCTCAGGTCCAATGCTACTTTTCCATGACTCCCCTCTCCTCAGATCTTCTGATTAAACTCACCAGTTTACAATTTCTCCTCCCATAGTGTGCTGTGTGCACAAATGATTTCATATTTATATTCTCTTAATCACCAATATGTTGCTAATTTGAAGTCATATTCAATGTATTAGTCTGGCTGCCGAATGCCTACTTCTGAAATTTGAAGACTGTAGTAGTTGAGATAATGACTACCACACTGGAAAGAATATGTCCATGTCCAAATTTCTGGGGTACGTGAGTATTCATTTACTTAGAGAAACAAAATGTAGCTGAGTCTGGTGTCACAGTCCTGTAATCCTAGCTACTGAGACAACAAACACAGTAAGATGTAACATTCAAGGCCAGCTTGGGCTACAGAGGACCCAGCAGTCTGGACAACTTTGTCTCAAAGTTGAAAACAGTGGAAAATGGCCAGGGATGTGGATTAGAAGTAGATTACTTACCCAGCGTATGCCAGGCACTAGGTTCAACCCTCAGAACTAAAGGAAGATAAAAGGGGGCTAGTTACAAATGTAATTAAAGTAAGGATCTTTAAATGAGATGATCCTATGTGATCTAGCATGTCCTAAATTCAAGGGACCTTAGAAAAGAGGTAGAAGGACATTTGACAGAAAAGGAAGAGAAGGGGCCAATGTGACTATGAGGAAATGAATATACCAATATGGGTTGCAAGTCAAGGGGTGTCAGGCTGAGGAGGCAAGGGGTGCACACTTTACCTGAGCCCCCAGAGGAGAGAACCCTGGTCATACCCAGATGTAGGACCTCTGCCACCAGAACCACATGACAGATTCCTGTCATTTGTAAGTCATCTAGTTTGTGGTAATTTCTTACAGTCAAAGGGATACTAACGTAGATGCCAACAGAAGGTCATTCTTGCTGTCATTTATCATTCATAGAAAGAAGATTCTCATTCTCGTTATAAAGTTCACGTTGTAAAGACTTATAAAATGCATATGTTATGTTTCAGGTTCCTTTTCAAAATGCCTTCTAAAAACAGAAGAAGCTTCATCTGTACCATGCATAAATTTATGCATATTTATGGCTTGATCCTCCTCTGTGTGTTAAGAATTCTGCTTAGGCATTTTAAAGTGTTTATTGTCCACTTGGATGTCGTCAGTGACCATAAGGATTATTATTATTATAATTATTACAGCTTTGGCGTATTGATAGAGACTTCCTGGTTTTGATCGTTTGTTCAAAGGGACAAGGAAGTAACAGAGGCAGGTTTGGAAGAGAGACCTCGTAAAGCATGCCTGTGCTTTTGACTGACATTACTCAGCACTTATGAGTAACACACCCAGCCAATTTAGACACTTGTCATTAGAAACAGGGTTATAATAACTGAATCTTCTTTTTCCTGGCTCCAGAAGCTAGATGACAATTAAGTAAATATTCTTGGGCAACTTTATATTAGAGGGAATGGTTTTGGTTTCCCTGCTTATATACAAAGTGTGTTTAGTCCCATTTTTATAGTAAATATTTGTTCAAGATTTTGCCCTCTGAACTTGAAATAATGAAATAGCTCACCCTGGTCATTTTCTATTACTGCCAATTTAAAGTTCAAGAATGTATTTGAACCAAAGCAATGGTAGGATTTAATTTAGGTTAAGATGGTATAGTTCTGTTGCTTTGACTTTGAAATACAATTCTACTCTGTAGGAGAACAGTTCTACCATTGACTGCCTTCACCTTCTCTTTAATTTTGCCCCATTCTCCTCCCTAGTTCTTCAAGACTAAAAAGCACAGATTTTTGTTGTATTTTTTAAAGGGAATCAGGTTTACATATGGTTGGTTCCAGAAATATCAGTGTGATTCTCTTCTCTGCCAAATAAAGGATGTCAACCTCAAATATTTAAGGCTTATAGCAGGCTAGACACCAAAGCATTAATAGATTTAGGAGAGGTGAGGTAGAAAAGGCAGAAGGCTTTGGACTTCTGAGAATCTGTCTTTCAAAATCCTACAGTGTGTGCAAATATACATTATTCTAGGCTGAGCTGCTTTTGAGACAGGCTATTTGTTAATGTCCCTTATTCGTTTTAAGACCAGTATTTCATAAACAAAACCATGTATATACTAAATCAAACACTAAATCCACACGACAAAGATAGAGCTAGACATGTTTACATAGCTACTACTTTTGCTTTGTTTTTTAAGAAAAGAGCAGTGTGTGTGTGTGTGAATATTTGTATGGTACCATCCTGTTACTTATGAGAATATAGTTCTACATGTCTGCCAATGTGTTACCAAACAAGAATGGTGGGAGGGGGCAGAGACGGCTTAGTGGCTAAGAGCATTTTCTGGGAAAGCAGGGGCACCTGAGTTCAAGACAGGTTAGTGGAATAGAAGTCAATGGCAGAAAAGAGTGGTGAGACTCCCAAAAAGGGGGGAGGGTTTAAAAGCAGGAAATCAATACGGATTAACACGGTTATTCCTTGACACACCTCTTCTGACTCAAGCACACACATCAATAAAATAAAAGCTACACAGCCAGCTTCCCAATCCACATAAATAAATGTTTGCATCTACAAACAAGTAAAAGTAGTACAGTGATGACTGTAGCTAAAGCCATGTGCAGGTGAGTGTCCTGGAATTCTAAAGTGACGATGTGTGAGGTCTGGAGCATTGGAAAGCAAGTCAGACTCATTTAATTCAGGACCATAGGGCAGGCTTGAAAAATATTACTGTCATTGCCCAGGACCTTGATTTGTTTCAAGCATTAAACCTACCATATTACATGGTCACAGCCATGTGACTAAGACCTCTGTCAGTGTCTCATTGTGGGATGGAGACACAAAAGAGTTAACTTTATAGGACCTACATCTGGACCAGTTTTAAGGTGTAATGGTGGAGGGGTTTGGAGTTCAGTGTTCAACTTTCTTTCCAGCTACATGTACTCTTTTGTGAAATAATCCATGATCCGGATGCAAATCTGCTCCTCATATCTTGATGACCCCTAAGTATACATTTCTAGCTTTAGACTTCTCCTTTGAGCACATTTAGCTTCCCACTTGGAATGTCCACTTAAAAGTCCCTAATATGATTTCCCCCTTTTATGCTAATCCTGCATGCTCACCCTCTGGTTACCTTGGCACCATAGCTCTCAGATCCATAGTGCCTTAGGCCTCGCCTAAGCTCTGCAGTGGGCCCTGTGATCTTACCACAGACTCCTGCAGTCTGTTCTCTCAGCACGATGTCCTCAATGTCCTTATGAGACCTGGCTCTCATCTCCTATTACGTCCTGGCTTGAAGTAGCTGAGAAACCTCCCGTCTATCTGGAACAAAAGCCACAGTCTTTAGAGTGTTCCGCACAATTTGATGTCTATTTGAGCTGTCTGAGACTGCTCTTCCCTGGCCCTTCCTCCTGACCTTTCTGACTCTGGTGTCACATGACTGAGGACATGCGTGTTTCCCTTTCCTATGCTTTCACATCAGTCCAGAAATGTTCTTTTCCTAATGGTCCACATTGCCTCTCCTCAAACTCACTATATATGTGTATATTTCTATATATACATACATGTATATATATAACCATATATATACATATGTATAGTGAGTTTATATATATAATGAGTTTGTATATATGTTATGAGTTTATATACACTATATATATATGTATGTATATATATATAGTGTGTGTGTGTGTGTGTGTGTGTGTGTGTGTGTGTATCTTTTATGAGCCCTTTCTGGTTATCAAGTTAACAACTGCAACTCTGACCATAAAGAGGTCCCACCCCTTGTCTTATTTTTCTCCATAACATTTTATGTCATTTCACTTTTTAGGTAGTATACACATGCATTTATTTATTTTTTAATATATTTTTATTTTAGAAGCATCCTTTTTTTGTTTAACCTCCAATAGTTTATTTATTTTCTGTAGTTTTTTTTCAATTTTTTTATTTTAAATAGCTTGTTTTACATGTCAATCCCAGTTCCCTCTCCCTCCCCTCCTCCCACACTCCCCTTTTCCCCCACCCTCCCACCCTATTGCCAAATCCTTCCACATAGGGGATATCAGAGTCTGTCATTTTACTCTGAGTAGGGTCCAGGCACTCCCCTAAGAGTCCAGGCTGAGAGAGCATCCCTCTTTGTGCTATAGGCACACGAAGACTGTTTGTATATCAGGGATAGACACTGATCCACAGCTCAGGGCCCCATAGGTTGCCCAGGCCTTCTCGCTGACACTCACATTTGGGGGGTCGAGATCAGTCCCATGCTGGCCTCCCCACTGTCAGTCTGGGATCCAAGAGCTCTCCCCTGTTCAGATCAGCTGTCTCTGCTGGTTTTGCCAGCCCATTCTTTGCCAATTTGCTCATCACTCCTCTCTCTCTGTCACTGGGTTCCTTGGGTTCAGTTCAGTGATTAATTGTGTGTTTGCCTCTGCTTCCATCAGTCACAGGATGAAGGCTCCCGGATGGTTATAGACATCAAGTTCATTATCAGGAATGGGCATTCGAGGTGGTCCCTCCACTATTGCTTAGCTTGCAAATTGGTGTTATACCTTTAGATCACTCGAGGTCACTCTGGTGCCTGATCTGTATTCGATCCTATGATTCCCTCTTCCCCCTATTCTACCCCCACCCCCTCAACTTCCTTTTCCTCCATGTCCAACTCTCTTCCTCTTCACCCCCTCTCTTCTTCCCAGGTCCCACTCCCCCCACCCCTTGCCATGTTCCCCATCCATTCAGGGGATCTTGTCTCCAAAGCATTCTTATTTACATGTCAATCCCCCCATTCCCTTGTCCTCCCATCCTCCCATGATCCTCACCGATGCCCCAACCCACCTCTCAATGACTTCCCAGGGATAGTGAGGCCCTCCATGGGGCACCATCAAAGTCCATCACATCATCTGGGGGAGGGCCCAGGCCATCGTTCCCATATCTGGCCTGTAATAGTATCCCTCCATAAGGAATGGGCTCCCAAAGTCCATTTGTGCTCTAGGGATAAACACTGTTAGAGGTCTCCTAAACTGCCCTGGCCTCCTAGCTAGCACCCATATCCAGAGGGCTTGGTTTGGTTCAATGCTGGTTCCTCAGATTTACAACTGGGGTCTCCATGCTCTCACTAGGTGTGGTCAACTGTCTCTGTGGGTTTCTCCAGCAGCAGCACCATCTTGGCTCCTTTGCTCATCCCTCCTCCCTCTCCATAACTGGATTCTGAGAGTATGGCTCAGTGCTCAGTTGTGGGTGCCTGTTTCTGCTTTGATCTGCTACTGGGTGAAGGCTCTAGGAATGGCAACCAAGGTAGTCATCAGTCTCATTATAGAGGAAAGGCATCAAAGGCAGCCCTCCACTACTGCCTAGATTCTTGGTTGGGGTTATCCATGTGAATCCCCTACCATTTACTCTGTGCAGGACCTCTCTCCAAACCTGTCCTGGCTCCCTTTATCAAGGCATCTCCTTTCTTGCTCTCTTCTATTCCTCGCCTGTTCTCCTCCCTTCTCCCCTTCCTTTCTCCCCCTTTTCCCTTCCCACACTCCTCCTCCCCTCAGCCCCGTGATCCCAATTTGCTCAGGGGTTCTTTTCTCCCTCTGCTTCCACGGGGGACCATGTGTTCTTCTCTTGGGGTCCTCCTTGTTTCCTAGTTTCTCTGGTGGTGTGGATTGTAGGCTGGTAGTCATTTGCACTATGTCTAATATCCATACATGAGTGAGTACATATCTTTCAGAGACCTTGAAAGAAAAATACTCAACTTTATATGGAAAAACAAAAATCCCAGGATAGCCAAAACAACCCTGTACAATAAAGCAACTTCTGGAGGCATCACCATCCCTGACGTCAAGCTCTATTATAGAGCTATAGTCCTGAAAACAGCTTGATATTGGCACAACAATAGACTGGAACAAATGGAATCAAATTGAAAACCCTGATATTAACCCACATACCTATGAACACCTGATTTTTGACAAGCTAATGTTATACAATGGAAAAAGGAAAGCATCTTAAACAAACGGTGCTGGCATAATTGGATGCCGACATGTAGAAGATTGGAGATAGAGCTATATGTATCACCGTACACAAAACCTAAGTCCACATGGATCAAAGACCTCAACATAAATCCAGTCGCACTGAACCTCTTAGAAGAGAAAGTGATACATACTCTTGAACGAATTGGTACAGGAGACTGCTTCCTGAGCATAACAAAAGTAGCACAGACAGTGAGATCGACAATTAGTAAATGGGACCTCCTGAAACTGAGAAGCTTCTGTAAGGCAAAGGACACTGTCAGCAAGACAAAACATCAGCCCACAGAATGGGAAAAGATCTTCACCAAACCCACATCTGACAGAGGACTGATTTCCAAAATATACAATGAACTCAAGAAGCTATCCACCAAAACACCAAGCAATCCAATTAAAAAGTGTGGTGCAGAATTAAATAGAGAATATTCAAAAGAGGAACCTAAAATGGCTGAAAGACACTTAAGAAAGTGTTCAACATCCCTAGCCATCAGGGGTATGCAAATGAAAACAATTCTGAGATACCATCTTACTCCTGACAGAATGGCTAAAATCAAATACACCAATGACATTCTATGCTGGAGAGGATGTGGAGAAAGAGGAACACTCCTTCATCACTGGTGGAAGTGCCAATTTATATGACCACTTTGGAGATCAATATGGCAGTTTCTCAGGAAAATGGGAATCAGTCTACCTTAAGATCCAGCAGTTCCTCTCTTGGACATTCATACAACAAAGACATATGTTCAACCATGTTCATAACAGCATTATTTGTAATAACCAGAACCTAGAAGCAACCTAGATGCCCCTCAACCGAAGAATAGATGGAGAAAATATGGTACATTTATACAATGGAGTACTACTCAGTGGAAAAAAATGGAATCTTGAAATTCACAGGCAAATGGATGGAACTGGAAGAAAACATCCTGAGTGAGGTAACGCAGTCACAGAAACACATACATTCATTTATATGTGGTCTGTTTCTCCATCTTCGAAAATTAAGGGTCTGAGATCAGGGATATAAGAGAATGTCTTTAAATTATGCATTCACCACTATGGTCCTAATAGCTAGGAGTTTGGCAAGTGCTGCTAGGTTCTCTGAAAATCCCTATAGCGTGAATAGATAACGCTGGGATCAGTGGAGGGAAAAGGGGAAATAAAAACTACAGACACTGAAAGTGTGCCGGTGAATCAACATATCAGCTAGAATATGCTTTCTGCTAGGACACCCAAATAGAAAGCACTGTTGGGAAAAGGAAAATGCATGATGATGCACAGTCTATAGCACCATTTAGGTGAAGCTTCTAACAGAGTGGTGCCATGAATTATTTGGAGACTACTCCTATGAACCAACACTATTGAGTATAGTAATAAACACTGAGTAGGAATAAGAAAGGAGATAGAGTTTTGCTTGTAGAGGGGAAGAGTGAGCAGGGATTGTTTCTGGACATGCATGCAGGACTTCTTTTCGCTGAGAAGGCACTGAGAAGAGAGTGAACAAAACGAGCCTGCCTGTGCAATTCGAGCAACTCTTCCTGGGAGAGGAGACAGGAATGGTGTGCAGAGAGATGCCAAGGTTCTCAGGCTGTGTCAGGTTGGGAGATGGAACAAAGACGCTAAAGGCTAAGTCATGAGAGATTTTCTTCTTTCTGAATGTCATCATCCCAAGCAATTGCACAAAGTTCTGGGGACTCTGGCCACCACTTCCTAGGACATCTGGCCTTTAAACTTCACAGTCACACAAATGGCCATTTCTCTCAGGCTTACCAATACCTCCCTGGATATGGTGGAAGGAATTTTGGAGACCTAAAAGGTACTCCTAGAGGGGACATCATCATTTGTAACTCAATGAAAAATGCTGCTTTGAACCCCAAAACCTCTTCCAATATAGTAAGGATAAAGTTACTAAAGCCTTCATTGTTCTTTGTAGCCTAGGAGGGAAATGTATTCTACTCCAGGGACAATTTCAGACTTGTCACACATTCAGTCCTTTGCATACCCATGGTTCCTCAGCTTGTTGGGCTACCTAATGAGGAAATGATTTAACCCCACCTTTTGATGGCCTCCAAACCCCAAAGTGAAGGAACAGCTATGGGAAAGGGCCTACTGTTTGCTAAGTCTCACTGGTAGTAAACACTTGGCCAAAGTGGGACCCTTTAAAGAAAACAAAATCATCCACTAAAATATACTTTGTTATGACTATGATTAAAATATGCTAATAGGCTTGCAGTGGAAGCAAGAACCATGCAGAGCAGGAAGTCACAGGGCAGAGACCCCTTACAGCTCACTGTGTCACTAGTCAGTAGAACAGCTGTCACTTCCCAACACCAGCAAGAGGAGCCTTGGTTTGCCTGTGGTGAGAGGCATGATATCTTCAAGTGACTTGCCATAGCTGCATGCAAAATTGAGCAAAATCTTCTATTACACATTCAGCCCTGTTCTTTTTTTCATTTAGAACTTTCTTTTTTACATCTTCCAAAGAACTTCTCCCCTGTCTCCCAAAACCAATATGAATATTTAACACCTTTTATGATTTTCCCAAACAAGAGTTAATTGCCTTGCTTGGTTTTGTTCAAACATTCTTTGCTCATCTCTGTTAATGTTTTTTTTAATACAGAATTTGTCTTTTGTATAGTGTCTATCCCTTCATATTTAGAACAAAGCTCCACTATCTTTTCTCTTTTAAAAATGGTTTAATTAAAATTAAGTAACTGTCAGATTGAAACAACGTGCATGGTTGAAAGAATTCCATGATAGTTTCCACTGAATGTTTTTCTCATCTGCCTTTACCAAATACCTCCTTGAAGTCAGTTGTGAATCCATGACATCCTGAACAGAAAAGTATGACCAGACACGAAGCCTGTGTGTCACTTCTGACATGATGTGTCTATTGGCTGATACACAGGAGCCCACATCCGTTGTCCTTTCTGTGGAAGTCTGTGGAGACAGGCGGCTTCAAGGGAAAAGCAGTTTTGAATGCTAAGCCATCATCACACCCAGGACCTTTCCCTTAGAGATTTGCATGGAGGCCATAGTGTGGCCCAGTGAGTCACACAATACACCCTTTAGTCTATCGATCTTTACTTGCAAGTGTTCAATACAAAGAATCACTGGTCTGCTCTGAGGCCTCTGGCTACATCCCTAATACGGGACCTCCCTGGGACTCCTTTTGGGTATCCTATTATTGCCTTGTGTCAGGGAGATCCTATAGCTTTGAGTCTTGAGAACCCGCCCCTTCACATGCTCTGGCAGTTCATAGATGGGGTGGATGCTGGGGTGGGCAGGTACCTCTAGTCCTGGTTCTGGGCATGGGTGGCCCCTGGGTTGGCCAGCTCACCAGCTGTCCATCACCCTCGCCACCTCAGTGAGCTCTCCAGTACCGCCCTGGCTAGCTCACTCAGTGTAGAAGGCTGCGAGGAGGAGGGCCGGTTCTCTTGCTCTCACACTCTTGGTTCGGCACACCAGCACTCGGGTTTTGCTTTCTTTGCTTGTGTGTTTGTTTCTTTTATGTCCAATTGACACAAGCTCGAGTAGTCTGGAAAGACAGAACCCCCACTGAGAAAATATGCCCGTCATATTGGTCTTTAGACAAGTTTGTAAAAATTAATGAGTTTTACAGAAGATCCCAACCTGCTGTGAGTGCCGCTATCCTTAGTCAGTTGACCCTGGGTTGTGTAAAAAGCAGGTTGAGTGAGCCATGAGGAGCAAGCATTCTTCCATGGTCTCTGCTTCAGCTCCTTCCCCCTGCTTCCTGCCTTGAGTTCGAGTCCCCGCTCCCCTTCATGATGAACTCTACAACCTAAAGTAAACCCTTCTCCAAGTTTCTTTTGGCTAGCGTGTTTATCACAGTAGTAGAAAGCAAACTAGGATGCAGGTGTTACCACAGGGTAACAAAGAAGCATTTTGTGAAACCAATAAAATTATTCGTAAAATAATAAGAATTCAATACCTGTTTGATTTATCTGGTATGTCATTTATATGCATTTCTATGTCATAGAACACAATGGCAAGTACCAAGGCTTTGATGAATAGGGCTTTTAAGGTGAATATTTACAGGATACCTATGGACTATACAATGAGACTTAGCAAGGTAGTCAATAGATCATTGCTAAAAAGTAGCAGAAGAGAGAAAATAATGTTCCAGTACAAAGTTGACCCTGACATTTACAGAATTCAAGGGTAATATGCTCTTAAATCATGAGCTGTACTTGAAAGATGTCTCTCCTCTGTTCTGCCCAGGTCTTAAAATATGCTATGTGCCAGCCTCCCTTGTTCTCATTGTCTTGTTCATAAGCAATTGTTCTGTAATTAACCTCAGTAAGCTACCACTCTGAATTGTTGGGTCTCCCGCTCCTTCTTGCAAATGTATCCCTTTTCTCTTCTTTTAAATGTATCATTTAGCCAGCCCAGGGTCTTGGCTTGACTCTGCTTCTAGGATTTTCATTTCTTAGACTCCTTATACACTGGCAACTTGCCACAGTCATCAACATTAGCTATATCTATTTTGTAGAAAATTATTCTATTAATAAAATTCACATGTTTTCTCTCTTGATTGCTGCTGCTCTCTGCCCAAGAAAATTATAAAATGCCATTGGGAAAGCAGTGACTTGCTTTGAACTGTCAATAGATAAAATGTATCTCTAAAGATTTTTAAAATGTGTAGGGAAATTCTAGTGTGTCAGGGAAAGATTGTGGATTCTGCATTGAATGAAGAACTGATTCCAGCTTGGTCACTGTTTACTTTGGGAAAGCCAGCTTGGCTAAACCTCTTTAACACACAGCTTTTGCATTCAAATAATGATGATGCATGTATCCTAGAATTATAAAACAGAATTAAATAATCTTTGATAAACCTATAACACAGTGCCCAGTATGAAATGAGGATTGGAAGAAAATGTGAGCCCTTGTCATCATGCAAGAGACAGTAGATGATGAGTAGATGATGCAAAATTGGGAAGGAGTTCTATAAAATGGAGTCTCAGACTATACATTTATCCAGAGAAAGGACTGTCACAGTGGTCAGAGGACTTGTTTATGATAAGAATTTTACATGCATCAGGCAGAGAGTGGAGGAAAAGGCTGGAGAATATAGAACCAGGGAACACCGTGTCTCAGAGAACATTTAGAGTAACCAACATTGAAAGGCAGGATTGAGATATCATCTGAACTCTGGAGTATGGATCCAACTTAGCTTGTTGCGTGCTACTGCATTATCTCAAGAAGATTCTTCATGTGTGAATAATGACAGGATCAGGTGATTGTAGCTGCAGGGTATCTTGGGGATCAACAGAGAACAGGGCAGGAGATAGAGGGATAGGGGACAGTTGCATCTATGTGAGAAAATTTTGAAATAGCAAAAGGTAGTTTTCAAGAAAAGTAGCGCTCTGCAGTGGCATTATCCTTTGGTGTACTTCATGTGGCTGTTATCTATGGAGAGTAGTATTAGATGCATGAAACAAGGGGACGTAGTTCCTTAAAGGGGGAGCTCTTGGACCCCAGATTAATGGCTGTATGGAAAGCATGGGACTGACCCAGACTCCTTGAATGTGGTTGTCAGTGGGGAGTTCTAGGTAATCTATGGGGCCTTGGGTAGTATTTATCCCTGGCATACGAATAGACTTTGAGTGCCCATCCCATAATGAGGGATGCACTCTCAGCCGGGACTCTTGGGGGAGGGCCTAGGCCTTGCCCTGGATGAAATGACAGACTCTGGAGAGCCACCATAGACAGCAGCAGCATCCTCCCTGGGGATCAGAGTGGAGAGTGGATGGGAGACTGGGAGGCCTTGTGGGGAGGGCAGGGGAGGAGGGGAGAGAGAGGGAGCTGGGCTTGACATGTGCAACAAACTTGTTTCTAACTTAAATAAAAAAAGAGTTTGTAGCAGTCATCATGGTAGGCTGGGGGACTTGAAGTCATGCCACATGCAAAGACAGTATCAGTAGCAAACCTGCAACCCTTCTCAAGAAGCAGGCCAGCCATGCAGACTCCAAATAGGAAATCAAGAAGATACAACAGCCAGCGATGACTAAATGAGTGTTTCCCCCAACTCAAGACCTCACCGGCTCATTCCCAAACCCTACAAACTTCCTGGCATGGAGCATTTATTGAAACCTGTATGATGAATGAAAAGAAGACACTTATTTTCTAGGCAGTCTCCGTACAACCCAGTTTAGGACAAGAGACAAAGTAAACATTGTCTGCTTGGCCTAGCAGGAGTATGGGTTCAAAAAAACATACATTGTGTTTGTCTTATTTACCTCTGTCTTTGCACCTAAGTGTTAGACTCATAAGGTTCGTAGAGAAGCTTACTCTTCTGGGACCATAGACATGACTTCTGTAGTATGACAGTGTTCCTTCCATGAGGCCAGTCTTCCTCTAGTCTGGAAATTCCTCCATGGTTAGCTTATGCTCACCTCTCCCATTCTTTCCCTTTCATAAACAGTGATGTATGCACTGACTTCTCCTTTGTTAGTGACAGGATCACATTCAAAGAAGCAGCCTGCAGAGCAAACTGTGAAAGCCAAGGATTGGGTGGGGATGGAACTAAACTCCAAGTGTGCTGAGTGGGATGCAATTCAGATTTTGTTGCCTAATTCCTTTTTTTTCAAGATTTATACTATACTTTGAGTCTCTTTCATGAAAAGGATGGTATGATAAATGCAAATTCTATTAAAAGGTAACAAATTACTTAAAATTAAAACAGAAATATTTTCATGGTTTCCACCATGCAACCATACAAGACAAACGTTGAAAATGTGTTACACTGAAAAAATTTGGTGATATATCTTCAGCAGTTGAGTAATAGAGTCACCATTTATATTAAGCAAAATGAACTAGGTTCCTTCAACAATCTGAATGGCCTCGATAGACCTGAATAAACTTAAGTTAGTAGAGTACTGTCCAGAACTCTAGGAGGTAGAGTTGTAAGATATGTAATATTGTCCTCTGTGATTAAAGTACATGCTAATTTGTCATAGTAGAATTGGGTTGGTGCCCTGGTTAGAGATTACCACAGAAATACATATTTATAATGAAAGAAATGTCTTTGTCACAGAACTGGAAGATCAGATGTCCAAAATCATAGAGCCTGGCACATAAACATTTTATGTGCATTCCTTGGATCAGTATAGTTTAATATTTTTTGAAAATAAATTCAATTAAAAGAAAGGAATGCTATTAAAATTAAAACACTAAAAATAAGACTTTGAAATTTTAAAGTAGAGTATGTACACATTATGACGTTAATTTAAGTGCTTGTTAACCATACTGTTCTCATTATTTTATATATATATATATATAAATATATATTATTTTTTAATTTAAATCTAAATTATAAACAAGGTTGCTTCACATGTCAATTCCAGGTCCCTCTCCATTTCCCTTCCCTCCTCCCGTGCCCTCCCACCAACCCTCCCAATATCCCCTCATTGGGAGGGTGAGGTCCTCCATGGGGGTGTCCATAGTCTGTCATTTCATCCAGGGAAGGGCCTAGACCCTCCCCCAAGAGTCCAGGCTGAGAGTGCATCTCTCATTGTTGGATGGGAGTCCAAAGTCCATTTGTATACCCGGGATAAATACTGATCTACTACCCAAGGCTCAATAGATTACCTAGGCCTCCTCACTGACACCCACATTCAGGGGGTCTTGATCAGTCCCATGCTGGATTCCCAGGCATCAGTCTGGGATTCAAGAGCTAACCTTTGTCAGGTCAGCTGTTTCTGGGGGTTAAACCAGCCCAGTCTTAATCCCATTTGGTCATCAGTCCTCCCTCTCTGTCACTGGATTTCTTGAGTTAAGCTCAGTGCTTAGCCATGGGAGTCTGCTTCTTCTTCCATCAGCCACTGAATGAAGGTTCTGTTTCCCAGACTCTCTGGCCATGGGATTATAAGGTGGCACTCCCCAGATCTACGTCTAAAATCCATGAAAGATTTATGCACTAAAATAATATGAAAGATTGTTAATACATTCAGTGGCTACAGCTGAAAGTAAATAAATAAATGAAGACCGCAATGCAAATACATAAGAGAATGACATGTGATAATGCTCTCAAAGATGCTAACCCAAGATCCCATTCCCAGAAGTTTTAATTCAGTGCAGGTGAGGGTAGGCTGTTACCTGACACTAGTGTGTTTTGAAGTCAGCGTCGGTGACTATCATGTGCAAACAGTATTGAGACATAGCTCTTTTGTAACCTGTTTTGGCTGATTGTTAGAGTCATGTGAGGAGCTGATAAAAAACACCAGTGTCTGCATACATTTTTCCAACCACTTTCGTCAAAGTGGCAGCAAGCTAAACCTATGAACTGGCCCATTTAAAAGTTCTCCAGATCATTGCTGGTAAGAGCCATTTTGGGAAGCAATGAACTAGGCACCACAGCCCCAAGGATAATTCCAGATGTGTGAGTAGGACCCTAGAGTCTACCAAGTTCTTAATTTAGGCTACTGCTGATCCCCAGCAACCAAGCTTGAAAACCACGGAAGGAAACTTAAATGAAAAATATTCCTGAAGGGTTTCTCTACTTCTTACATATTTCCATGTACCCTAGTCTTAGCTTAATACGATGTCTTTTTTCTTTGCAATATTATAACATTCACATCTTTGTTATTTAGAGATGAGATGACTAGTAAGTCCACACTGATGCTACTGATCAGGAATTGACTCCTTCACTTTCCACCCCTGCTTCTATTGTTTATTTTTGTAATTTCAGTGCCTAACAAATATAAGAAAATAACTGCTAAGGATTCTTAATTTGATCCTATGCAAACAGGAGTTAAGGTCAACTGAACTACAGTGAATAATTATTAAAAATTATATAAACACAAAGGAATAGGAGGAACTTATAAAATGTCATTGTATAAATCATAACAAAACTAAAGTTAAGGTCATGTTGACCCACAGTGTTAAAAGAACACTGTCTACTAAGCACAAAGGGAAACAAATTGTCCCATTTTATTTGTCCAGTGATTGAAAATGAAAGAAGATATTTAGAGGAACAGGATTAATAAAATATTAAAATAAATAGGGAGAAAGGCTAATAATTAAAGATGTACTGTAACTCAAACCGGGGCTAAAAATGACTCTTCTCTCTTGATTGGACTTCTTCTTAATTGCAGAAATAGCACGGCCTCCAGAATGCCTCCTCTCTTGTTTTCCACCTTGAAAAGGGGCACAGCCAGTTTAAAAAGCCCAGTCCTCCAAAGCGACTCGTTCTTCCACCTCAGTTTCTGCCCCAGGCTGGCTTCTCCAAAGAATGTGAACAGACGGCTGGTTGGCTGGTGCACTGCCTTCCATATGTCAGGTCTTGACCACACCTCGTCCATTGTCTTACTCCGTGTCAGGTGTTCTCAGCCATGCTCAGTAAGGGAAGCAAGTCCAAGACGACCCAGGAGCCATGCTGGCAAGCCCAGGGCACATAGGGACCTTCCCCGGAAAGCAGTTAGGACTGCTAGATGACTCTCAATTCACTTGATGGTGTCTTTGTCCAAAAACACTCCTTTCTATCATTGTGCTTGACACGTTACAGACACTCACAGTGAGATTTGGGGATGTAATAGGGGAAACTCCCAAAAGTGAAGAGAATGAAACACCGAAGAATTTTAAATGTTAGTAGAAGTTTTGCACATTTCGTTAAATAGGTGCAACCAAAGCAGGGGAAGCCTGCAGTTGCACCAAACACTTATGTTTCAAATCTGTTGTGTTACTAAAATAATTTGTGGTACAGGTAAAGTGCAGTGTAGACTGTAGTTTTCCCCAGCCAGCCGCCTGGACCCGGCCACAGTTGCAGTCCCCAAATAACACACAAGACCCTGTATTAATTATGAAGCTGTTGACTGTTTGCTTGTTTCTTACTGGCCAGCTCTGACTTTAGTATTTAACCCATACTTGTTAATCTAAGTATTTCTCTTATCGGAGAAAAGGGTCTGGACCTCTTACTCCTCTGGCGGCCTACATTGTGTCTGACTCTGCCTCTCTCAGGATCCTCCTTGACTCCTAGTCCCATCTACCTTGCTTCCCTATTAGCTAACAGTGCTTTATTCAACAACCAATAAGAGAGACAGATTTTAGAATGACATCTCCCATCAGTGCAGCATTATTCTCACTTGACAGATGCACCAATTGCATTAAAGGGAAGCCAAGTATCAGCTATATTTGTTTTTTGTTGGTGATGGAACTGTGATGGAAAGGAACATATTTTCATTCCTGACTTTAGTGGTTTAATCTCTGAAGATAGTATCAGAAATACTATTCAATATTTCACAATTATTATTTCAAAAACCCAACATAGAGGTAATGTACATAAAGCATTTGCTAACCGCCAACATGTAAACACCTTGGAAGAGAGTCTGGCAGTATTGATGATCAAGAGCTCAAACTGCCCCATCCTAGGATCCTGGAATCCCACTCCTAGTTAAGCACACAAGAGAAATAAAATATATGTATACATAAGTATGTACACAGACATCCACAATACACACAAGGTGAAAACAACTCTAGTGTCCATCAGTGACGAATGACACATAAATACACCTGAGTTACTGTGATGATGGAGTTGATGGAGGATCAAGGTTAGGAGCGATGGTTTTGGAGAACTGGGGAACTGAGGTTTCAACATTTTACTGACATAAAACTTGATGTGAGCTGTGTGAGGGTGGCAGAAGACAGAGAAACCCTCTTTTGAGAAACAAACTAACCAACCAACCAACCAACCAACCACTAACTAACAACAGACTTTATATGGAAGGACATAGTCCCTGAATACAAAGGACATCAAAAATTTTTTCAGTAGTCATTCTGCTGTATTTTCTACCTTGTCTTCTGGATATTTGGGTGATGTACAGTAACTGTACACATTTCTGGGACACTGTGTAAGAATTTGGTTCATGGATTTAATATATAATGATCAAGTTGTAGTAAATATAACTGTTAACACTTCTTATTCCTTTGGTTCTTTTCTAATTTCTCTTTTCTAGTCCATTGTAAAATACTTCATACATTCTTGTGAACTGTATGTATCCTACATGAAAACTTATTCTGCTTCTTTAACTCTGTTTGGTAGCTGTTATCTAACCTTCCCGTTCCATCACTTCAATACCCTTCCTAAGTTCTAGAGAACACTATGCTGCATTCTACTTCCGTGAAAGCAATTTTTGTGCCTTCCACACATGAATGACAACAAGTATATTTGTCTCTCTGTGTCTTTACACATATAGTGTATGTACTGTCAAAACAAGTCCTTACCTTGACTCCTATGTGGGCTTGTCCCATACATGGCCTTGATTTCAACGCTAAGCCATTTGCTTGCTGGTTTATTGAAACTGGAATTCTTTTATAAGATAGGCATGGTGACTCACAACTTTAATCTCAATGCTTGAGAGGCTGAGGCAGACAGACTGCCAGGAGTACAAGGCCAGCATGAGCTGTAGAGTTCAAGGTCAGTTTGATAAACTTAGCAAGATATTGTCTCAAACTGAAAATATAATAAAAATAAAGCCAGGGAATGTAAGTTAAGTACAGAATACTTGCATATCATCTCTAAGACCTTCAGTTCAACCCCCATAACAAACAACACAACACACACACACACACACACACAGAGACAGAGAGAGAGAGAGAGAGAGAGAGAGAGAGAGAGGAAGAGAATTATTCGTACATAGTTGACTACATATTATGAGAAATCATTCACCTCGTAACCATCCACACATGTAGACACAATCACTCTCTAATTTTAAACCATACCTGTTCTCTTTTTGGTGCAAAGTTAAGCTCAAACGGAGCACAATTCAAGTAGACAAATTTAGACAAGAATGTTAAACTATAGAAGCTGATTTTATCACACAGAAAAGTCTGAACTCACTAAGTAAAAATGGTGCGTGTGTTCTACTAGGAATTGAACCCAGGGCTTTGTGAATGCATGACAAACCCTCTACCACTGAGCTGTCCTTAATAGATTGTGAACTTTGCAATGGAAGCAGTTATATTTTTGTTATTTCTTTCTGTTTATGCTGTTTAGTTTCTTGACTATTTTGAATGATAACAAACATACATTTAGTGTTTAATTTGAACAAATGAATGAATAATAACTGAGATGATAGAAGAAAAATTAGTCACGTCTTGTTTTATTAGTGGTAAAGAGTTGTGACTTCAGGATTAGTGTCCTTGTGTGTTGTATGCTGCCTACAGCAATTAGATAACTTTATGGTTCTGTTTTCTCATCATCAGTGTGTTATGAGGGAGTAGCAGAGATAAACATGTCTGGAAAAGAGACAGCACTAAAAACCAAGCTATTAGCTTGAAGGCATATATATCAGGTTGGTTACAAGCAGTCAAGAAAGAAAGAACAGACCAGAGGAAACCCACCAACTGTTTATAATTGTGATCAGCTTGACAGTTGTGAAAAAATAGAAAGGAAGAACCCGAAATGCATTGCAAGCCACCTCTGTGGGACCACACCTTCCCACCTTCCACTTTGCAGAAGGAACATTTGTACTTTTTTCTATTTTAAAAACAAACCTTGATAATAGGAACTTACAGAGAAATAAATTATGAACTGAAGGTCAAAAAGAATCTATTCCATCTGTGGTTGGTGGAAGTTAATTTGAAATTAGAATAAAACAAGAATTATTTTCAATTGTTTTCTTCCTTTCAGGATTTTCTGTTGCTGATTACAAACATATCCAATAACTCTGTGCCAGCCATACAGTATGCAAAGGAACAATTCCGGTGAAAAGGCACTGTGCACACTCTGTTGCTGTTTTTGTTTTTGTTTTTTTCTCTGCTGCTTGCTCCATATTCTGCTGGCCACCTGTGTTTGGGTTGATGAGTTGATATGGCAGAGTCCTTCAGAATTCTCTGAGATCTGATGTCTATAAATAACCCTGTGCCCACTGTGACCGGAAGACACTCTCCCATTCCCAGCAACAATCTTGCCATCTTCTGGAGGCCAAACAAGCACTTTCTTTCCTACTAGTCATTACAAATCCTCTCATATGGCCATTGATGTTTTGAGGAATAGTACAGTGTGCGCCGAGCCTCAGAGTGGCATTGCTTCTAAGTTAGTTTGATGGAGGAGTGAGGAAGACAGTCCAGTGATAGGTAGAGAGACAGAGACAGTAGATCAGTAGGTAGGGAGATACTTGGTACGGTGGTAGATAGGGAGAACTCAGCAGTGATGTATGTAGGGAGATAAATGGGAGACAGGGCTACAAGTTCTGTGCTCGTTTGGCAAACATGAGGATGCAAGTTGGATCTCTAGGACTCACTAGGTAGGTGAGGGGTTGTTGATTTTCTTCAGAAATATGACGCCTGGAAGGCAATACATACTCACCTAGATGGTTGTATACCTACACAGGTATAAGGAGCAGTAAATAAATTCGGACAATTTAAAAAGTCAGAACAACATGAAGTGGGGCGGGAAAGGGGGGATAGAGAAGGACCTAGAAGGGAGGGAATGGTGGGTGGATTTTATCTAAGCACATTAGTATGAATGTGTGAAATTTTCAATAAAATAAATGGCAAAAATATCTAGGTGTCATGGCCTGTACTTGGAAGTCGGGACTGTAGACATGCACAAGACTCACTGGTCCATCAGCCTATCATGGTTAGCAAGCTGCTGGTCCCAGTGAGATGTGCTGTCTTGGAAAAAAAGGTGGATGGATGGATGACTCCTCAGAAACAACACCTGAAGTTGACTTTGGACACACATCTTATTCATGTACACATGTTTATACACATGCACACACAGATAGATAGATAGAAAGAAAGAAAGATAGAGAGATAAAGAGATTTTAATCAGAGATTACCCTTTTCAGTTGGATACATAAGAGAAAATTATCTGAAAAAAATTTTATGTCATGGAAAAAGTCTTAGTGTATCTATCTCCTAGTTAGGATTTCCATTGCTGTGATGAAACACCGTGACCAAAAGCAAGTTGGGGAGGAAAAGGTTTTATTGGGCTTACACTTACCCACTGTAGTCCATCACTGAAGGAAGCCAGGATAGGATCTCAAGCAGAGCAGAAACCTGGAGGGAGGAGCTGATGCTAGAGGCCGTGGAGGGGGGCTGCTTACTGGCTTGCTCAGCGTGCTTTCTCATAGAATCCAGGACCACCATCACACCACCCATCAATCAACAAATAAGAAAATACCCTATGGATCTTATGGAGATATTTTCTCAGTTGAGGTTCCCTGATTTCAGGTAACTCTACTATGTGCCAAGTAGATATGAAACTAGCCAGCACTGTGCCAATTACATGAGTAAATATATCTGAACAATGACCACCTCCCCTGGTCAGAAAAACATCCTGTTGGATACATATGTTTAGATTTTCTGTCAAATGTTCACAATACAAAAGAGTTATACGGAAGATGGGCTGGTTGAAAAAATAGAATTGTCACCAAAAGATGGAAGAATGAAATTATCCTACAAAAACAATCATAAATTTGAATGTTAAATAGATCTGGCAAAGTTTATTTTGTTGATTTCTTGAAAGTATGATGAGCTAAATCTCCAAATATTCATCATGTACTGTGCTATTTCTAGATTGCTTCCTTATTCTAAGATTTATTGTGTCTGTTCCTGAAGAAATGTCAATTTCATGCCCTGTTATTTTCTAATTGATATTTTAGATTAAAATGAATTCACCTGCTGGAAAGTTAAGCAAAGAGGTTTTGAAATTTCTCTGCTTCTTCTAAAATAGCATTCACAAAGACAGCTCATCTGTAGGAACACAAAAGAATTTACTGTTTCCAAATGGTCCAGCAATTCATGACTATAAAAAAATTAAAGTAGAAATATGAAAACAAAAGTCTATCTAGAAAATACTCAAATGTTTGGGGGTCTAAATCCATGGCACTAAATAGGGCATGAGTCAAATAAAAAATTGAAGTGAACTACAAAGTATAGTTTGAATCAAATGAAAATAAAAATACACTAAAACCTAATAAATAAGGATAAAATGTTGCTTAGAACTTATCTCAATACTTTTGAAGAAATAAAGGATAAAATATTTATTAATCTTGGCTGAGTAAGCAAAAATGCTTACGTTACAAAAATTCTAAATATTCAAGCATATCTGTGGAATGACGGCCTCATCAAAGTTAGACTTGATTCCTTAAAATTTAAATTAAATTTATTTCTGATATATAAACATGAAAATGTACGTATTAATGGGGTAGCGTGCATGTTTTATATACCATATAATGTATATACTGTAGAATATTTAAATCATGTGAAGCTTATCTATCTCTTCAAACATTAGTCATCTCTTTGTGTAACAACTTTCAAAGTACTTTCCTCATCTTCTGAAGTGTATGGGCCATTGTTACCTATTTTCACCTTATTCAGATCTTCTACTCATTGAAAGACATTTAGAAATGAAAGGGCAAGCTTACAAAAACAGGGAAACCATTGGCAATATGCATTTCTGGCAAAGAGCTTATATACACAGACTACATTATGAATTGTTAAAAACTCAGTAAAAATTTCATATACAGTCAAACGACCCAAGTAGAAAGTTGACAAAATGAAATATGCAAATGACCCTAGAGAATCTGAAACCATGCTTGTTATCATCACTCATTGGAGACCTACCAGTGGGAAGCAAAAGCAGAGCATTCACAGGTAGATAACAACTGACGTGGGACCAATACCCAGTGTCACTGTTTAAGGACCTGGAACGGCTGAGATCATGACAGCCACTGAAAGCACAAATCTCCGCAGCTGCTTCACAACAGAACCCAGCAGTCTCCTGACTTGACATCCAATGTCCATTTATCAGGGACCTACCATTTGCACTTCTAGGCATTTGCTCAAGATAAATGAAAATGTGCCACATTGTGACTTGTGAAGGAATGCCCATAGCATCTATGTTCATAACAATAAAGAGCTAGATTCCCAAAGTAGGTGAAATGGTGAGCAGGAAAACTAATTATGGCCCATCCTCACTATGGAATTCTTATTGGGGACAAAATGGAGCAAAGCTCTGACAGGTACAGCATATAAAGTGACTATTACAAACAGGCTCCATAAAAGAGGTGTGCATAAAATGATGTACACTGTGTTGCTCCACTTGTTTGAATTTCTACAGAAGACAAACCAATTTATGATGATAGAAAGCGTTCTGCTGACTGTCTGAGCTCCAGTGGCATGCAGTGGTGTTCCTAAGAAAAGAAAGGAACGTTGAGCCTAGGTAAGGGACTAGTTGAGCAGGTATATTTCTGAGAATCCATGGAACCTTATACTTTGAAGCACATGCGTTACCTTAAGTGAACTTGCCTCAATTAAGTTGTTTTTTCGAGATAACAAAACCTTTAACAAGATCAACTCTGTGCTGGCTAGCATTGTGTCAATTTGACTCAAGTCATTTGGAAAGCAAGAACCTTAAGTGACTGAATGTCCCTAGCAGATCGGCTTCTTGGCAAGTTTGCGGAGTGTTGTCTTGATTAGTGACAGAAGTGTGAGGGTTCTACCCCTTGTGGGTAATGCCGCCTCTGGGCAGGTAGCCCTGAGTTTTATAATAAAGCAGGTGGCACAAGCCATGGGGATCTGCCTTGATTTTCTACCTGACTCTTTTGTTTAAGGACAGTGCTGTGAAAATATATGACCAACATCCCCTGTCTTCCCAGAATCACTTCTGGTCACAGTGTTTACTAGGAGAAACAGGAAGAGACCTAAGACGCACTCTGTATCCATGGCCAAGGCTACAAGGTTGCTTTTCTCCCCTGCCTTATACTCTTTCTACTCCTTTCTCTCTTTCTCTTTTCTTCAATAATGCACAACCATTTTTTCTGTGATAGGAAAGCCCCAATATTTTTAGAAGTTTTTTTTCTAGAAATTTCTATGCAGTGGTGTTTTATTCTATTTCATGTTGCCTTGTTACTTGTTTGTATTTTTTAAAATGGGATCAGTAAAGAATGCTGAAGTGAACATTTGAATTATTTCTCTTCTACAGGCCAGAACAGTTGAAATTAAATACCACTCCATACTAGGTCCTCTCAGTTTTATTTGCTAACAAACTACATGAGCTAAGACTTCATAGAGCTATTGTTTTGGACTGTTCAACTTGCTGCATCTTGGCCTCTGAGGACTAGAAACAGCTTTTGGGGGTACAAAGGGATAGTGGTTTTTTTTAGCACTTCCATGGGCCACAGTTGACCTCTCCTTGTCCTCTGCCCTTAAGGATATCTTAGCAAAATTAATACTGCAGACTCCCAAAGTCTGATTAATCAGCTTGTTGAAATGGTACTGGGCAGGAGGTAACTTTGTGAACTTTAATTTAAAAAACTAAAAGAATATTCAGGTACAAGGCTATGTGGCCCTCACTTCTTAGTAAATTTAATTAAACCACCTATTCCTGGGAGAGTCTTTCTGCTTTGGTGTGAAGAGATATTGCAATAAGGCATACTAAACTCTGTTTGGATAGGTGTTCAATTAGATTTTCTCATTTAGACAGTCTTGAGCTGATATACACTTTTGAAAGATTCAGTGTGCATTTTGATTTTCTAATTTTCTGGGTCATGTTTTCAAATACTACAGAGACTCAAAGAATAATTTCAATGAATGAGTTGCAATCCAAGGGGAAATAAAGTATTCCTACCAGGTTGAGGACCCTCAAGAAAATATTTGTATGATCCTTCCTCGTTTATGCTTTAGTGGTGATGCTTATCACTCTCATTTATTCAGTTTTGCATACTTTTGAGATGTCAGTCATTCTTTTACTGGTTGGTTGATTGAGCACATTTTGAATATGCATAACTAACTTGAAGACACAAAGAAAATGAAACACATGCCTGTTCTAATTCCTTAGGTTCGTGGGCATTACATCCACCTTGTTTCTAGTTCTAAAAGTATTTCTATAGCTATATAATTATTCTTAGTTTGAAAATAAAAGAAATGAGAATGAATCAAGATCAGAATTCAAATGTCGTGTACTGGAAAACTCGGGCTCATTGCACTTAGACACTCTGTCCTGTCTCTCCAATCTTGTTTCAGACAAAACTAAAAGGCCTCATGCAGCTCAGAGCAGAATAATAAAGACATGGAAAGAGCTACTTTGTACAGGTGGGACTCCTAGTTCTCCCCTAATAATCACGTCTCATCTTAGGACATAATACCTATTGAAGACTTGCCTTGAAAATTCCCTCTAAGAAAAGAACCACATCAAATTATTGTAAAGGTCTTCTGTTTTCATCAGTTCGAAACATTTCTAGCTTTTTTATTTTTGCCTTGAAACTAAAGACAGTGGACTTCAGAATCCTATAGTGAGAAGTTTTATAAATTTTTTAATTGTCCTTGTGCCTTCTGTTATCTTTTATTTTATTTTTCTCGTGGGTTGAGCTCCATCGTCAAAAGAGATGCATTGGGCATTTAATTTCAGGGAAATTAGATATTGAGCTGTCAACAGATCCTAAATAGCGTGAAGTGACTTGTGAAGTTGGTGGCGTTTACACTACAGTTTCCAACTTCTCATTTGGCATTGATTCTTGAACATGACAATATAATGTTCTCAATTTGGTGATGCTAAAATATCTTAATCTTAATTAATGAATAAAGAAAAAGTGGTGTTTGCTGAGCTCAAAGCTCGCCAAGTATGAGGAAAACTACATCTCAGCTGTATGTCCTGTTACACAGTGTTCTTGGAACTGGTCCTGTGTCGCTCTCGGTCTGTTCGTCATGATCTGATAACTATGTTTATCGAATGAAATATTTATATATGCTGTCACACAGTCAGTCCATATGTGCAAAATATTGCAAGTTCCTCAGTAGCATTTAGCATCACCCACTGTTGTGTTCGTTTCTTGGAATAGGCCTTCTGGTGCCTTCGGAAGTGCGTTCCAAAGGCAACCAGTTTCCTTGCTGTGAGTGTTGGAGGATAGTGCTTTGGAATGTGTGAGGTGACCAGTTTGTTCTTTAGACATCTCAGCAGCACCGAGGTGGGGTTATTGCTGTCCCTTCTGTACCTCTGGTGCACACACCTCACGAAGTCACACCATGACCCCACTGAGCAGAGTTCAGCCACATGTGTCTGTCAGTCATTGACCATCTATTTATAAAAGTTGTAGGTAACTGAAGGAAGACAACTTACACAAGCATGCATTCTCCTCTACATTCAGCATATGAATGATAAAAGCTAATCGACTTCTGGGGAAAAAAATCCCAGAAGCCAAAAGACCATACAGTAAAATGAAATATGTCTTAGCTTTGTTTCTGAATTAAATCTGGGACATCCACCAGTTTAGAGAATGTGAGACAGCTGTCCTCATAGAATATTCACATTGGTAAGTCCCCTTCATTCCTAAGTCTGATCAAGTCACACTGAACAGAGGACTAAGAAAGGAAGTAGCATTCTACCTGCCAGCTTAGAGATGTCTACGGACTATTTCCCAACACTGCTCAGCTCTCTCAAACTCAAACACGAGGCGACATGAGAGACAGGAATGAGCCGAGGGAGGTAAAGACCATGAGATGTCCGGTGTCCTTTTATGCTGGATGTTGGCAGTTCCTGTACCGAGCTAATCATACAGCCAATCTGAATGGCTGGAATGCTCTGGCCTGAGGAAGGACCTGATTATTAGACCAATAGGAATAAGCATACTTCTTGGGGCCAGCAAGATGGCTCAGTGGGTAAAGGCACTTGCTGCCAAATCTGATGAGTTAAGCTCAGTACCCAGAAGTCATAGAATAGAGAGACAAAATCAATTTCCACAAGTTGTCATTATACCTTTACATAATTTACACATACATGTGCGTAACACATAGACATGCGAATGCAAATAAAGAAATATTTTAATTAATAATGTTTATAACTACACACAGCTAAAGTCTAGTCCTGAGAGACTTTGATGACATTAATTCAGAACCTGTGTCTTTTATAATCCAAGCCTTGTTACTAATGCAGATTCTCTTGAAATGTGCAATTCCTCAGACTTAAAAACAGCCTTGAGAAGAAGCTACTTTATACTACAATAAGAGTGTTGTGTCCCTACAGCTTGAAACAGGAATAGATGCATTATTTCTCATCTTTTTATGTCCTAATAGATTTGCACTGTGCTGGTTTAAGAGGCTCCTGCCGTCTCAAGCTGTTCCCTTCAAGTGCTGACCATGAACTGGATTCTGAGATGATTTGGATACAACGTTTCAAGGACGAAAATTCTAACAGCAGAGAGCAGAAGGATTTAGGATTCTGCTTTTCTGTCAGCAAGATCCTCTAATAAGCTCTCCACACCGGACTGTAGACTGTGGACATTAATGGCATAAATGCCTACAAAGACATGACAATGCGCAGCTCTGTGAAGCTTAAAACAAACAAAACACACGTTCAGTTTAAGACGCCAAAGTGGCCACTCCCTACTGAGCCTCTTCTCAAGGCTTGTCAGCTGCACTGTTTTTCCTGCCGTGACAGATTGGATTTAATTGAAAAGTTGCTAGTTTAGAGCTGTTACCGAAAACTGTTGGAGAGAAATAAAGCCAGCATGGTGACTGTCCCTCAGTCTATTTTTGCATAGTTCCTTTACCCTGGTCATCATTTTGTAAGAAACTAGTTAGTGTATTTCCCAAAGCCTTAAAAAAAGTACATTAAAAGGGGGGAGGACACTCTTCTCCATGGAAAGGTTCAATGTCTCAGAGACTATTTATATTTTCTCTTTATTTTGTGTCACTAATGAATTTGATGTCTCCCATTTACTGCATTGGTTTGTTGTTATTATTAGCTCTGATAGCTTAACCATCGTTATTTTTATTCTAAAATTTAGCAATATGTTTTTCTTGGTTAGTTTTTATTGTCAACTCAATCTACATTCACCTGGGAAGAGATGCCTTAACTGAGGAGTTGTCTAGAGCAGATTGGTCAATGGGCATGCACATCTGTGGTCAAGTGTCTTGATGGCTGACTGATGTAGGAGGGCCCACCCACAGTGGGCAGTACCATCCCTGGAAAGGTAGTCCTGGGCTGTATAAGAATGAGAAAGCTTGCTAAGCATGAGCCTTGACAACATGAGAGCCAGCAAGCACAGGCGTCTGAATGACTGGGCAAACACATGCTATGGTGTATGTATGGATGTAGGAGGACACGTTTCGGGAGTTCCTTTCCACCTTGTTTTGAGGCAAGGCCTCCCATGCTGTTTTTTCAAGGGCTATAGCACATGGGCTTCCATGTGCTTCTTGTGTCTCAAACTCCCATCTCACCAAATTACAGATGTGTGCAACGGAATCTGGCTTTATTTTATCCTTAAATAATTGTTCTCAAGATTTTCATGTAATTGCGTCATTTCCCTCTTCCTTTACCTCCTTGCAAACCCTCACATATGCCCCCTCCCATGCCTTGCTCTCTTTTAAGTTCATGGTCTCTTTTGTTTCAACTGTTATAAGGTGTGTGTGTGTGTGTGTTATGAGAAACATAAATATAATCTGCTCAGATCATATCGTATTACTTGTAAATATGTTCTCTAAGCTGACCATTTGGCACTGGATAACCATTTGGTGTACTCTTCCCTGGGTAAGATTATTCTTCCTGGTTTCAGGAGTCCTTAGTTGCCTGTAGTTCTTTGTCTGTAGGTGAGACCTTGTGAGCATTCCCTCTTCCTCGTTATGTGACATCTTTGTTTGGCTCGTGTGTAGGCGGCTCTGTTGGTGAGATTTCATGGGTATAGCTGTTGACGCTCCTAGGAGACACACTCTCACAGCAAACTCCCTGTTTTCCTGGCTCTGACAATCTTCCGATCCCCTCTTCCCAAACAACCCCTAAGCCTTATGTGCAAGATTTGTGTTATAGATATATTGGCTGGGATTGAACTCTACAACTCTGCGTTTTTATTGCTTGTGGTTTTCTGTGACAGTCTCTATGTGTTGCAGAGAGAAATGGAGGGGCGTGTGTCCGAGGCAGCTGGTAAGCCTGTATTTGACATTGGAATTTCCAGCATGCAGTCACACTAGAAGACAGGAAACAGTGTGCAAGAGGAACGATGACAAACTCAATTGCACACAGGTGCAGAGGACATGTTAAGTAGCTGTTGAGCTGACACATATTAGCATCAGCTCTGTAAGCATAATTATTGGTCAAGGGCAGATTGTTGTAAAACAGCTAATAAACAGGAAACATTAACTTCCTTCACACAGGGCCTTTGCAAAACCAATATTAAGCCTGTGTGCTCTGTACATGTATTTTCTCCAAAGCCAATTAACCTCTTTATTGGAAAACAAGAGCTTCGTTATTGTTGAACATGGCAGCTAATCCTTCACAAGAGATAACTTTCATTGAACAAGAGTAGAATGAGTTGTGTTTCTATCACTGACTGACATTCCCATACAATTAAAAGAAAGATTAATTGTTTAATTTCCCCAACATTGGTGTCAGTGAAGGCTAAGAGATCCATAAAACTAAAAACTATAGTTTTTCCATCCACCCAAGGCCAAGGGAGCAGAGCAGATTAAATTTTCTATGGCACATATCTTTCCATTGTCCTGATCATCTAAAGAATGGTTTGTTTATGAAATCAATTTTTATCATATTTCTTCCACAGAACTTTGAAGGTTCAGACCGGGACAGACCTAAGCCTGAATATCTATCAAATCACTGTGGCATTCCAGACCCAGACTTTTGGCTGATATCAGTGCATAGGAGATGCCAACAGAGAAGAATAGCAAAAAGAAAGTGAGCAATGAACAATTAGTAAATATGAAAGGCTGAAGGTATATTTAATAATAACAGCTTATGCATTCAAGTCAGTCCACCTGGGACTGTAAGAGTTTTGTGAGCAATAGTGAAAAGTTGTTGACGATGCTATATTTGCTTAGAAATCAACTCAGCAAGACTCTTAAGCCCCAGAGGCCAAGAATGAGCATGGATGTTATCTCTCTTTCTCTTTCTCCTTTCTCTCTCTCTCTCTCTCTCTCTCTCTCTCTCTCTCTCTCTCGTGTGTGAGTGTGTGCGCGCGCGCGCGCGCGCGCGTGTGTGTGTGTGTGTGTGTGTGTGTGTGTGTGTGGTGTAGTATTCTTTATGACTCAGCACTTGGCCTCCTTTCTTCTGTTTTCTGCAGTCTGTGGGATTCCTCCACTCCATCGTCTCCTTTCTTGCTCTCTCTCAGACTTCTTTCTTCACATATCCAAATTCGCACTGGTTTGTTCAACATTATGTCCCAGACCAGCCTCTGGAGTGAGACCATTCAACAGAACAGTGTGATATGGCTTTGATTTCAATTCTAATATGAAATTATCTAATACAAAGCAATGTGTAAAAGTGTGAGATCAACTAATTTTAAAGTTTGTCTGGTATTTGAAAGCCCATACATCCTTCACCCTTGATAGTGCATTGCATTCAGGCTAGCCACATGTGGTCAGAGACTACCTAAGACTCTGACCATCAGGTCACAAGCCTTGCACCTACACCAAGGAATTACACATTTTTCTACCAAACTTTATAAACAAGAAAACTAGACATTGTAGCCAAAAAGAGCCATCATCATCAGAAACGGTAGCATATGTTGAACATCTGCCCATTTGAAAAGTAGTTGTGGATGGAAGTTTTTAATCTCATTCTGCCTTAGTAAAAACGGACTCCTTCATCTGGGTGGCTAGGACACTATTTGGTAGTGATGGATCAGAGAGCACACAAGCTTGCTTCTCCAAGGAGCCTCCTGCACCTGAAACTCTCCAGTTACATTCTTGAGAGAAAAAAAATTAAGCATGTGGACAATTTATGCCGAGAAAGAAAACCGAAGCCATTCTCCTGTTTTGTTGGTATTTTCCATCACGGTTTCTAAAAATTACAGCTTTGGCTGTCTTTAGAATTTTACAGTCTCTGTAAAATATTTGTGATGTCTGTCCCCAATCCTCCTTTTAAATCTCTCCACTGGGAGGAGATGTGCACAGCACACCTTATTAGTCAGTAAGCCCCGTGGGATGTCCTCTCTTTCAAGTACTTTGAAAATCTCTTACCTCTGTTCTGCCATTTCTGGCTACTTTTATCAAAGGGAGGAACATAATTCCCTGTGTCAACTTTGTGATCTAGATCACAGGGCCTGCTCTAAACTGGGCTTATCAAAGACAGCCCACACTATCTGTTAGAATGCGCGTTGGGAAAACTGTGAGTGAAGTGGGGGAGCCCCCAGTTCAGGAGTATATGAAGTAGGAAAGCCTTTCTATAATTAGATCCCTTAGAGGGGATCTTCTCCACGTCTTGCAATGATTTTTTTTTCTTTTACCACAAGATTGCTTTAAGTCAGGCTCTGCATCTCCGTGCACCTAGGCGTTAGTTTATAAATCAATAGCTACTTGACATGGAAACCTGAGAGAGAGAGAGACAGGAAAATGCAAACCGGAGTGATAGGAACCGTGGCCAAATTGAGATTAATCAAAAGTGAAGAGAAGCCTTCTTTAAAGTTACAGTAAGCCAAAGGGGAATTAAGACTCGTTGAAACTTTCAGCTCTGTTCCTTTGCACCTTAAGTCATGAAGTGAAACCGGTGATGACCTACAGCCACCAGTAGCCCTCTGAAAGTCAATGTCCGGAGCATTGCCCCCTCTTGCCCTGACCCCCATGACCACCCTGCGGCAGAATCCACACATGTGCAGACACCAATTTCCAGCTACATTCCAGACAGCCTTACTGTGGTCCTGTATGGTAAATGTTAGCTAAGGAGAGAAACGGTGGGTTTCTCAGGCTGCTAGGAAAGCCAGTTTTTACCCCAAACAGCTGCGATGCCAGACTGACTTTTAACCTCCCTTGTTGAATACAGGAACTCTTGGCAGGACTGCCGCACAAGTAGCGCAGGCTCTGTGGGGTTACCATTATAGAAACAGACTTGGCCAGCAGGAAATGTTTACATCCTGCATGAAACCCTGATGTTTGACATGAAACCGGAGCTGTTCACTATGGGTTCAGAGAACAAAAGTCCCCATCTTTGAACTTTCCTCTTAGCCCAAACAAACAAACATTCCCCTTTCCTTTCCGTCAAATACCTCAACCCTGGCTACTGGCTCCGCTGAACTTTTTCATACTGTGCAAACCCAGGAAACAAACAAGCTCTGGGCTCTTTTTCCGGTAATGAAATACACACCCCTGCCACCAAGGAACGGCGCTCAGCTTGGGCTGAGCCTGGCGATACCTTAGCCATCTCCTGAGTATAGCAATTATAATTTAATAGAAACAAGCCGAGCTTCACGATACAAAAGCAAGGCAGGTTCTGCCACGGCGGAGTTTGAGAATCCAAGGAGTTGCTGCGGACGGTCATTGCGGCATTTACCAAATACACCGTGATAAAGAATGACTGTGTGGATGAGGGACATGAAAGAAAGCTGGGCCAAAGCTGAGCAAGTGGAACCCGAGGGTCCTGCAGAAAGCGGCACCGACCTCTAGCTTCTCTTGGCAAGGTTACAAGCACAGAAAATCATGGGAAGCTAATTTCCAACCTGTAACTGAAAAGATGGAAGGAGACTTACAAAGCCCCCATCCCCAATCCCCAGAAAGACAGTGAGTGAACCGATGCCTCTTCTCCCTTTACTCAACAGTTTAAAAACAGTTAAAGAGCTGGAGAGAGAGATGAGGGCACAGAGGGTCACATTCCAATGTGGCTGGCACGCGTCTTTAAAAGCATCTATTTTATCTTCCGTAGGTAAAAGGCAGGGCCCTTCAGAGACCATCCCATTTCCTTGTGACTCTTAACAAGCCTCTCTGATTAGACACTATTAGTCTGTTTCTTTCCTGGGATGACTTGCAAATGCACCTCCACTTCCTAAGTTCAGAAGGGCCAGAAAGGAATTCAGGCAGCCAGAAAGAAACTGGGTCATTATCTGGATTTTAGAAGCGTATGTGGGCAAGGGATGGTTGGAAAGCCTTTGGGTCCTGGGATGGCGGCAAAGAAAAGTGCCTTTAGTGCCGATTACTTGGATTTTAGGAACGTGTTTCATCTCTCTGAAAGTCCCTTCCCCCATAAGGGACTCACTCAGGACCTGAGAGTGTAGCAGTAAGAAGTGTCCGGGTTTCCTTAGATGCATCTGTGGTCGTTGAATACCAGAGAAGGAGACTGCTTCGTATAAAATATCGGTATTGCCGGGTGTTGGTGGCGTGCCTTTAATCCCAGCACTCGGGAGGCAGAGGCAGGCGGATTTCTGTGAGTTCGAGGCCAGCCTGTTCTACAGAGCAAGTACCAGGACAGCCTCCAAAACAATACAGAGAAACCCTGTCTCGAAACACACACACACACACACACACACACACACACACACACACACAGCACAAAACAAAAAATCGGTATTATTTCTGCTTTCTTAATTCTAATTAAATGATCATTTAAAAAAGTCATAATCATTAGTGTTGCCATACGTTTCTGCTATAACAATTGTTCACAAACTTTATAGTTTGAAACCACACAAATTAACTATATTAAGCTTCACTGGGTCAGAACTTTGACCTCAGACTCACAGGCTTAAATGAAAGTGTAGGCAGCATCACTTCCTGGAGGAGCGGGGGCCAGTGTGTGTCTTCCCTCTCTCTGTTCCCTCTCTCTGTATAGACCACCCATGTTTCCTAGGCTCTCTTTCTCCCAGCTTCAAGTCAAAGCCACGGGTTGTATTACTTGATCATAGCCAGGGACGATTTGTGATTCAAAGAACTCATGTGTTTACACTGAGGTCCCAGTCCATAATCACACTTGCCTCAGGAGGGGTCACTGTATTCACAGACTCTGAGAACAGGACATAGACATCTGTGGGAATGACTACCACACTGTCCAGAGAGGTAGAATTTTATAAAAGCTGTTTGTCACAAGAACACACTTTAGCAACTTTGACTCGAGTTTTAGAATGCCCATGGACATTTCTAGAGCTGACCTCAGTCCTCCACATAATTCTCTTATGTCAAAGGTGGTAATCTGAAAGAATATTGATTAAGTAATTGGCATTGCAAATGTCACTGGCTTTTAAATCAGGTTATGTTCAGGATATTTTGATGAAACTATTTAAAGTTAATAGGATATATTAGGCCATAATTGTTGATTACCCTAACAGCTAACTTCAAAAAATCAGATAATTCAAAAACAGTAAGAAAAAACTATGCATAACTAAAATGTTGTCAAGTATGTTTTTGGTTACCTTTCTTAACATATTTAAACAGGTTGGTTACTCTGTTTTTGCATCAAATTATGCCACCCAATTGCATTCAGTACACCCTAGGATGCTGCTGTAACATATTCTAGGCTCCAATCTTTCCTAATTGTTTTCTCCTGGGATTCTCCAAAATTTGGTGATAACGTGCTGTTACCTATTTATTCATATACCTTTATATAAACGCCATATTCTGATAAAGCACAATTTACATATCCAGGCCCAATGTCTTCAAAATTTTCATAGGTCAACTCATTACCAATGTTTCATGAATAAATAAAACCTGGTCCTTCAGAAATCTTTCTCATTCACATTTTCTTAGATACTATTCTATTGCTATGAAGAGACACTATGAACAAGGCAACTATTACAAAAGAAAATTTAATTAGGGGCTTGAGGGGCTTGGTTAGTTTGGAAGTTTAGTCCATCACTATCATGGTGGAAAACATGGTGGCATGCAGAGACAGACAGAGAGAGACAGAGAGAGAGAGAGAGAGAGAGAGAGAGAGAGAGAGAGAGAGAGAGAGAGAGAGAGAGAGAGAGAGATCCTGGTGTTGGCCTTTGAAACCCCAGTGACACACTACCTCCTTCTCACCCTTCCAAATAATGGCACTCCTTGGTGACTAAGCATTTAAATCTATGAGCCTATTGGACCATTCTTAGTCAAACCACCGCATGAATTAATGGCAATTGCCCTCTTTCTATTGCCCCCTAACCGAAGTCCCCATTCCATAGTACTCTTCTGTCTCACACTCACCATGCAGAACCCACGATAGCTTCATCTCTCATGTCCATGAGACCTCTTCTCTCTCTCACTGCCATGCTCACTACTCCCCTGACCCTGTCACCGCCACCACCATTGTCACCATCACCTCTCACCTTGATTATTGCAATGGTTCCTAAATGGGCTTCTTGATTCCATTTTTTTTTGCTTTCTCCTCTGTGGTTTCCTTGTGCTTATAAAATAAAGTAAATTTCATGTTATAGGTACAAAGCCTACCCCCATGAATCAGTGGTATAACACTTTCCCAAAGAAAAGCAAAATATTTACTGACACAGTAAATGCCTCTATAAATATACTTACTGAGTATGTTGTCTTAAAATATATTTGCTATTAGTATGAGAATGGTGTGTGTGTGTGTGTGTGTGTGTGTGTGTGTGTGTGTGCTATCTTAAGTGGATTTGTGGTCTATAAAGAAGCATTTTTGGTAGTAAGTATTTTCAAAGATATATTTCTAGCAATGCCAATGAAATGCCATGAGAGACTAAAGAAAGGAAAGGGAAATGTTTAATGTGGAATCATTGCATTGGTTATGCTAGTGTATGCCCTAAAGATAACAACATTGAATGCAATTGGGAAACTATTTTTATCAAAAGTGTTTGATAAGCAATATAACTTGGATGAAGAAAATACTAGGAACAAATATATTTTCAGAAAATAGTGAGACTTGTCCCCAAAATGATAAGTGGGTAAGAATTAATGCACTATGTACAAAAGTATGTCTACATGGATTAGAAATAACAAATTGGAAAGTTATTTTAAAGATGAAGTTAGGTCCTAAATTCCTAGCTTAGGGAACTGAATGTATGATGGTATTCATAATTAAAATACTGAGTAGGATGTGTTTGACAAGCATAGGAGAATCTTGAAACACAATGTGGAAAAGAACAGCTATAATATTCATTTGAAGATATTCAGTAAATAATTAAAAATGTGAATCTATATGTCTTTGTACACTAGATCCCCATGGAATGTTTATCTAGTCATGGCAATGAATAACTATTGAGTGAATGAATAAATGAATGAATGAATTTAGCCTGCATTGCAGTAAATTTTACAGGATTCAATTTGTCAGGGTCAGAGCTATTCAGTCAATATCACACCCTCTACTTGCTGAATGGATTACAAATAATTTGCTGCGAGCATAGTTTTAAAATCTCACCAATTGTTTTGTTGAAAAGGGTAGATTGAGTCATGGCATTCTCACTTATGTTCCAACTTGATTTTCTGAATGAAAGATAAATAGGAGACTGAAGTGGTATTTCCAAGAAACACAAGAGATCCTGATTGCAGACAGTTCTGGTGATGTCTTCAAGTATGAGGTTTACCCTGTAGTAATGTGGTACAGAGAAAATAAGAGAAGGGTTGAGTATCCAGTGATTTGGCAGAGGAAGCTTGCAGGTGAAAGGAAGTTATCCCAGGTCATGGAGCTGATGGGAGCACAGCTTGGGATGCTCTTGGCTGGGACGATGACACTCACTGTCCTAGTAGATCAAGGAGGAACGCTTTGAGAGATGCTGTCAACACATGGACAGATGAGGTCACATTACTGTCACTTAAGGAATGATCACATTGGGAAATAAGCCTCTCTTTCACCTAAAAGAAAGAAAATCACTTCTGTTTCATGAGTCAGTGTGCTTAGCACGGATCAAAAGACATAGAAATAAAAACAACTATTTAATAAGGCTGGGAATCCTGAAACATCTACTGGTCAAGGCTTTTCAGACCAGCCTCCAAAGAGTGAGACTGCTGACACCTCAACCACATGTGAAGTGCATACAATACAAGTAAGGTATATGCCTTTGTCACTCGAGGTCATGCTGACCTTCTTGATGACGGACACAAACACTCCCTTGTAAGTTAGTCATCACTTTCTTTGAAATTGGCAACTGTTTCAGCTTGAAGTTTTGTTCAGAACAGGCATAAGGAAAGCTGTGGAAATGCTGTATTTGTTTATGTAAGGTCAGACTAACCCAGAGGTCTTTAAGTACTCCAAAATGGGAAAAGTTTACATGAGCCCATCACTGTGTGATGATGGTGAAAAAGATAAGTCTTTCTCTGCCACCCTATACAAGGTCACACTACACCTAAGGCTAAGTGCACTCTACTGAAATAGTAACCACACAGAGGAATGGAAGATAGACTTGAAACACAGACATGTCTGGAAAGTTATAAAATATTTTCCAGAATATACGAGAAACAAATTTCTCCGTGGAGAGGTGTGTCAAGAGAATATGACTTGAAGGAATCATAAAAGAGAGCCCTCAGTTCTAAAGTTTAGTGTCTCACTGACTCAGGTCTAAACAGTCAGCATCTGTCTGGGTGTAGAACAGACCACTGGTCTGAAAATTAACAATTAATTTTATATTAAGTTGGCAGACTAGGAACGACACAGTCAATAGTGCTAGCAAACAGCATGATTTATATATTACTTTTAATTAAACATGAATTCTTTAAAGTTATTTAAAAATGAACGCACTGAATTTGGTTCCCTCATCATACATATTTTAGTAGGGTGATAGTGGGTGCATTTTTATAATTTTGTTAAAGATAGTGTTCACTGGTCCCACCTTCCTAAATACCAATAGATGGATCGAAATAATAACCACAGAAATAAATGACACAAAGAAGATTTTCAACTGCTGATAATTAAACTGAGATAAATTTGATATTTTAAGTCACATTTTAAAAAAAGAACAATGCATTATTTAGAAGCAAACATTCTCTTCTTTTTCCGCCTCAGTATTAAATGTTTGTCAGCTTTTTAATAGAAACTTAAGTTAAAAACTTATGACTAAGTGAAATTCAGAAGGGGACAGAATATATCTATAGATCAAGCTTGCATTAAAGGTATTCAGCAGGAAGGCTCACTTTTTTTTCTCCTCAGAGTGGTACTTTCTTCCCTTTAGTGGAGGTCAGTTTGGGAATATTTAGAAAAATGGCAGATGATTAACTTCAAATTGAGCAATTCAATAAAATTGAGATACATTATCTTAAAGCATTGATTTCCTGAAAAGGACGGTACAAAAGATTATGTGGTAAAGAAAGCATGAATGAGGACACAAATACTGGAGGAATTTACTTCTGCAAACGTATTGATAAACCGCAAAGTTGAACAAGGTGGAATTACACTATAAATATTTAACTTTAGGAATGTGTGAGTAATAATAGATCTCTAAATCTAAGTTGCGTTCTGTGAATTATCTCATGCATATTTTATTTAAGAAGTAGTAATAGAATACTTATTAATTTCCAGGCACTGTGCTAGGAGACAGCAAGGAAAAGATGTACATAGTTTCCAGTCACCTGGAGCTTACAGGCCAGTGAGGACGATAGATAACCACGAAATGACAGCCACTTGTGTGCAATTACAGCCAACACCCAAAGGCTTCCTAAGAAAAGAAAATGGGTTTATCTCGATAGATCCTGGCTTTCCGAGAGAATTCAGACACTGTACAAACTTCCATGTTTAGTCAGAGTTGAAATTACTCTGCTTAAAGTGACTTTCAAATAACAGATGTTGAATAAATGGGAATAAAATCACTGTCAGCAGCCACAGGCAGCATGATTAACCTGAACGTTTTAAAAAAGAAAAGTTGGAGAACAGAAAGCAAGGGGTTAAATGGCAAGAAAGTAGACAAGGGACTTGAGGGTTTAGATTGTATTAAAGACCAAGAGCTTTTGTGGGATTTAAATGGAATGAAATGATCATTTTTCCTTTCATAGGAGCTTTCTCCCACTATAACAAAGAAGATCCCTTAAAGGAAGAGCATGGGCATAGGCAGGAGAGGTAGGAAAATTTTCCCTTGTGTTAGAAAACTACAGTTACATGTTAGGTTGGATGGGAAAAGTGATGGCCATTTAGACAGCACAGAGTTTCAAAAAACAATTAGAAAAGAACATATTATTCTTTGTCAAATTAATATATGCTACTTAGAATTTTAAGAAAGTGTAAGTATCATTTATACTGATTTGTTTGTGTGTCTGGGACAGCTTGAACTATGGAATTGAACTGTTGGCAAGATAGGAAGAAGCTGACAGAACTGATGGTAAATTAGAAAGCTGATGTTGCAAGACAGCAAGACAAAGGCAAAGTGAGCTTGCTAAAATCAGAAGCTAAGTCACCCCACAGGAACTGCCCAGGGACGCCGGTTCCTAGGATAGTCACTGGAGATGGTTACCAAGTGTCTCTTTTGTCTCTGTTTCTCAACAGCCAAAAACCGTAGCTGGAAAACTGTGTTTCCCAATTCACAGACCCGGGATAATAGCTATGGATGCAAGTAGAAGGAATATTTATTTATCTTCAGCCTTCAACATGGATGCGGTCTCCTCCTCTAATGAGGACTTTCCCACATTGCACTTTCTGGAATTCATAGGACAACGTGGAACAGTCATTCTTTTTGTCCACCATGTGAGTCCCTAGAATCGAAAGATAGACTCTACAAGCAGACAACTTTACCCACCACTGTTGTGGAATAATCTTTTTGTATACTCTAAGATTTGTCTCTCAGATTGGTTTAATAAAAAACTGAATGGCCAATGGCAAGGAAGTATTTGGGGGGCAGAAAGGACTCTGGGAAGAGGAAGGTCAGAGTCATGAGGAGACTCTAGGGATGCAGAGCAAGCAATGTGGGTTTTACAAAGTAAAGGTAATGGAGCCATGTAAAGGAACCTAGATTAAAAGACATGGGTTAATTTAAGTTGTAAGAACGTGTTAGAAACAAGCCTAAGCTATTGGCTAAGCTTTCATAAATAAGAAGTCTCTGTGTGCTTATTTTGGAGCTGCTTTGAGGGACAGAAAAATCTGCCTATATACCATGCCATCTCTCCCACCCTGTTACAACATGTATTAAGGAATTAGGTTAAATAAATGAGCCAGAAGAAGAAAGGCAAATGTTGTATAGCACCACCCAGAAGTGTGTCTAATTAAGTTGATTTAACAGAAGAGAAACAAACATAAAATGGTGATGAGCAGAGACTAGGAAGGATAGGAGAGTGGAGCTCTCTTATTTGACTGCTACTAAATTCTGGTTACACAGTAAAAATCAGATCTGTTGCTAAGTAAAGACCATAGGACAATATGAGGCATACATCTCAAAACGACTACAAAAGAAGGATTTTCAATGTTTTTATGATAATAAAATAATAAATGTTTGAGGACATAGTACAATTATCCTAACTTGAATATTACATAATATATGCACACGTTTGATAACTTTGTAGGAAAGTTAATGTATCAATTAGATAAATTGAAATAGTTGTAACTCATATAGCATTGTTCAAAAGTCATCCAAGTGGTATTAATTTTGTTTTTGCCAGATATTTCAATGTCTATGAATAAGTATTCCACAAATTGTTTTAGATCCTTACTGCCATATTCCCAAGTGCCAGAAAGTGACCAGTTAAGCCCATATCTTGGGCATGCAATTACTCTGTTAACAGGTCCATGGCTAAAATACATCAATGTAATAAGCAACAACAGCTACAGAATTTCTTGCTTTAACCTGTGGTAGCTCTGAGATATATTCTGCCTTAGGTTATTCCAATTTTGCCAATATATATGTGCCTCAATTGACAGAATGTTTTATAGTCATATTTTCTTTTGCAGATTGCTATAATGTCTGTTGTGATACTTGGAATGAGAAATATCCCTTCTAGGCTCTTGCGTCAAAACCTAAGTCCCCATTGGTGCCAATATGCTAGGAGGTTCTAGAACATTTAGGAGGTAGGATCTAATTGAAGAAATATCACCGTGGGGGCATGCCTTTGGTTGTACCTTATTGTATGAAGATACTCCATGAGGTGAAGGAACTTCTACCATATATTGCACCATCATGAAACCACGGACTAAAATTTCTATAACAACAAGCCAAAATATCTCTTTCCACTTTTCAATTGTTCTAACAGGGTTTTCCTCACTGCAAACAGAGAATGCATCTTTCTGCATGACAGTGGTTATGTACTTACGATTCATGACCTCTTTGGTGGTCAACATGACCCTATCAAAGGGGTCATATATCAGATACCATCACTGCCATCATCATCTTCATCATCATCATCATCATCACCATCATCATCTTGGACAATCCACACACAACCCTTGTCCTGTGCTGAGCATGTTCTAATGAGTAAGAGATCAATTAAAAGATTAAATTAATGCAATTGAATCTTCACATTGGTTTAATAAACTAAAGTACATATCTAAATTTTTAAATATTTGATTCTGGACATGAAAGTGCCTTTGGGTTAGGGTTTGATCTCAATTTTATTTGCCTCTACACTTTGCTTTGACATATTCAGCTATTGCTAAATAAGAGAGTCTGCTATTAGCTAAAGCAAGCAAAGTTCAATTATTATTACTAATGGGCCATTTATCTTTCTCATCTTAATAATTTAAAACCTTGTTCCTAAATGAATACTTTTGCAATGTCTCACTACTTCAACATAATGAATCTGTTTCTTAACCAAATGAGGGGAAATAAAATGAGTCTTCTCACTCCCTCAGTAGTACTGGGGGGGTATTACAAACCCAGCTCATTATCAACACTGGCCTGTAACCACTTAGAAAACAAATGTGGGAAGATGTGGACCAATAGGGGTGGTTGTACTCTGAACTCCCTGGGTACAACAGGCTTGTGTGTATCTCTGCTCACACACTAAGTTGCCTCCCTCCAACCTTTTCCTTTTTCCTCTGCTACTCCTTCCCAACGCCTCCAGTGCTGGCCACAAAAGATTTTCTCTCCTCATCTGACTGACAACACTGTGTGCTTTGCTTTCAAAATGAAGAAACGGATCGTACATGTGCCGTGTTCCCCTCTGCAGAATATTCTTTCGTGGAATGGCCTCCACTAAAAGCCCTGTGAGTAAGACTACAGGGTGCCTCTTGGTTATAACTTTCCCCCTAACCTCGGCAAGCTTTTGTGGGTATTGGTACAGATGACAGATACGTGGTAGATATTGATAGTTTTTACAAACTTTCAGTGACAATGGTTGAGCTGGCTTTTAATTGCTATTGAAATACTGTCTTCTGGACATGACATGGATGCTGCACTCACGAACTCACAATAGTGACGTTACCTGCACAAGGTCAAGCTGACACTGTGAGTTAATAGCCCAACAGGCAGCTGGCCCTGATTGCCCTGGGTGAGTTTCATTTTCTCTCAGATGTATACTCAGTAGTGAAGTTATAGGGTCTTACCCCAATTCTCTTCCTTTCCTCTCATTAAGAAATTCTAGTCTCCATACTGATTTTCCTGAGGAGCGTACATATTGATTTCCAAAGTGTCTGTACAAGTTTGCACTCCCACCAGCAATGGAGGAGTGTTCCTCTTACTCCTCATCCTCTCCGGTATAAACTTTCATTGGTATTTTTTATTTTAGCCATTCTGACAGGAGGAAGATGGTGTCTAAGAGTTGTTTTGATTTGCATTTACCTGATGACTAAGGATGTTGAACACTTTCTTAAGTGTCATTCAGCCATTTTAGATTCCTCTCTTGAGAATTCTATATTTACTTCTGTACCCTACCTTTTAATTGGATTATTTAGTGTTTTGGTGACTAGCTTCTTGAATTCTTTGCATATTTTGGAAATCAGCCCTCTATCAAATGTGGAGTTGGTGAATATCTTTTCCCAATCTGTGGTCTGCCGTTTTGCCTTGTTGACTATGTGTTTTGCCTTACAGAAGCTTCTCAGTATCAGGAGGTCCAATTAATAATTGGCGATCTCAGTGTCTATGCTACTAGTGTATGTTCAGGAAGCGGTCTCCTGTACCAACTCGATCAAGGGAACCTCCCACTTTCTCTTTTAAGAGGTTCAGTGTGGTTGGATTTATGTTGAGATCTTTGATCCATTTGGACTTAAGTTTTGTGCATGGCAGTAAATACGGGTCTATCTGCAGTCTTCTACATGCCAGCATCCAATTAGGCCAGCACCATTTGTTGAAGATGCTTTCTTTTTTTCATTGTATAATTTTAGCTTCTTTGTCAAAAATCAGGTGTTAGTATCAGGGTTTTCAATTCAATTCCATTGGTCTACCTGTCTATCTTTGTGCCAATACCAAGCTATTTTCAGGACTATAGCTCCATAATAGAGCTTGAAGTCAAGGATAGTGATGCCTATGAAAGTTCCTTTATTGTATAGGGTTGTTTTGCCTGTCGTGGGACTCTTGTTTTTCCATATAAAGTTGGAAATTCCTCGGGAAAATGGGAATCAGTCTACCACAAGATCCAGCAATTCCACTCTTAGGCATATACCCAAAAGATGCACATTCATACAACAAGGACATCTGTTCAACTATGTTCATAGCAGCATTGTTTGTAATAGCTAGACCTTGGAAGCAACCTAGATGCCCCTCAACTAAAGAGTGGATAGAGAAAATGTGGTACATTTATACAATGGAGTACTACTCAGTGGAAAAACACAGGCAAATGGATGGAACTAGAAGAAATCATCCCGAGTGTGGTAACCCAGTCACAAAAGATAAACATGGAAACATGGTATGTACTCACTGATTTATGAGTTCTAGACATAGAGCAAAGGGTTGCCAGCCTACAATCAACACCACCAGAGAAGCTAGGAAGCAAGAAGGGCCCTAATAGAGACATACATGGTCCCCCGGAGAAGGGAAGAGGGACATTTCCTGAGCAATTGGGAGCATGGGGGGAGAGGACATGGAGCTAGGAGGAAGAGAAGGGGAGAAGAGGAGGGAAGAGGAGGATATGAGGGAGCAGGAAGACTGAATCAGGGTAAAAATAGAGGAGAGCAAGAAAAGAGATACCATAATAGAGGGAGCCATTAAAGAGAAATGTAGCCCTAGGGAAATGTCCAGAGATTTACAAGGATGACACCAACTAAGAATCTAAGTGATAGTGGAGAGGCTACCTTAAATGTCCTTCCCATGTAATGAGAATGATGACCACCTTATATGCCATCCTAGAACCTTCAGGCAGTAGCTGGTGGATGCAGAAGCAGACACCCATAGCTAAAGACTGAGCTGAAATCCTGGAATCCAGCAACAGAGAGGGAGGAGTGATGAGCAAAGGGATCAAGACCAGGCTGGTGAAACCCACACAAACAGCTGACCTGAACAAGGAGGAACTCGTGGACCCCAGACTGATAGCTGGGAAACCAGCAGAGGACTGATCCAGACTCCCTGAAGGTGGATGTCAGTGAGGAGGCAATCTATGGGGCCTCTGGTAGCAGATCAGTATTTATCCCTAGCAAAAGAAATTGACTTTGGAAGCCCATTCCCCACAGAGGGAGGGGTATTCTCTCAACCTAGACACACAAGGGAGGGTCTAGGCCCTGCTCCAAATATGACAGACTTTGAAGATCTCCCATGGAAGGCCTCACTCTCCCTGTGGAGCAAAAAGGGGAGGGAATAGAAGGTTAGTGGGGGCAGGGGAGGAGAAGAGGGAGAGGGAACTGGGATTGACATGTAAAACAAGCTTGTTTATAATTTAAGTTAAAAAATAGAAAAAAAAGAAATTCTAATCTCTATTTCTACCAACAGCATTAAAGTATTTCCTTTCTTTCTTATGTCTCACAATCTTCTCTCTTTTTGACAACAAACACCCTAATAGTTTGGAGATGATTTGATTCGATGACTTTAATTTCTGCTTCTTCAATGACTGCTGATAAAACTTTTTCATATATTTGTTGATCATTTTTCATGTGATCCTTTTCTTTCTTTTTTTACGAAATTTAAATTATAAACAAGCTTGCTTCACATGTCAATCCCAGCTCCCTCTCCCTTCCCTCCTCTCCTGCCCTCCCCACCAGACCCCCCAGTTCCCCACCAAATCTCCACTCTGATCCCCAGGGAGGGTGGGGCCCTCCATGGAGGATCTCCAGTGACTGTCATTTCACCCAGGGCAGGGCCTAGTCATTTGATCTTTTGAGAAAATTCATTCAGTTCTTTGTTTGTTTGCTGTTCTTGGTTGATCTTTTGCAATTCTTCTGCTGTGTTTGGGGGTAGTAAGCCCATATCCTAGTTATCCTTGGCAAGCAATGAATTGTTTCTGCAGTTCATCTTTTTCACTGTGTAGACTTTTTTTTAAATTTTTGTTACCTTACTTTTGGAGTCATATTCAAATAATCAGTGCCAGACGATATGGGCTTTTTTTGTTTTATTCTAGTACTTTCAAATTTCTGGGTTTCATTAAGCTTTTGATCCATTCTGTAAACACTGTAAATAAAAGACCTAATTTCATTCTTCTGCACGTGTATCCACACATTTTCTAATATCATTTGTTAAGAATTTAAACCTTGGAAAATATATGGAGGAAAAGGAGCCTTTCTATGCTTTCATTGGGAATGTAAGGAGGCACAGTTTCTATGGAAAATGGTATCGAAATTACACAAAAAATTAGAAGTTGGACTAATTTATCATCCAGAAATCTTGGGTATCTGTCCAAAGGCAATGGAGGTAGTAGCAAAATACATATCTACACTTACATGATTATGCCAATATTATTCTCAGCTGAGCTATCAAAACAAATAAGTGCCCATTAACATGATGTGAACGTGACCTAGGAAAGTTCATGAGTTGGAGGCCTAACCTTCAATGTGGCAGTGTTAGGAAATAAGACCTAATAGAGAGCATTTTAGGTCATGGTAACACTACCCTTGAAAACTGATTGATGTAATTTCCATGAGAGTGAATCAGTTATCACAATAGCAAGCTATTCATGCAGACCCTTTCTCTGTTCCCATTTCACGAGCACTTGCCTGACCCTTTGATCTTTCATCATTTTATCGGGCAATGCAATTACTCCCGAAAAGCCAGCAAGATGGCAATATTATCCTTTTGGACTTTGGAGCCTCCAGAACACCAAGCCAAAATAAATTACCTTTTCTATATAAATTATTCAGGTTCAGGTGTTCATTATTTGCTTTTAATTTTAATTATGTGCATATATGTGTGTAGAAGAATGTGTGTGTATATGATGTGTATATGTATACATATATGTATATGTGCAGGAGTAAAAACATGAGGTTGGATTTACAAGTACTTGCATGCGAACTGATATGCTGGGAGCTGGACTTGTACCCTCTACAAGAGCAGTTTATCCTTCTACCTTCTGAGTCTTTTCTCTAGTCTCCTTCTCCCTTAAGTTTCAAGTATTCAATTACACAAACATATAATGCACTAAGACATCAATTGAGGAATGAATGCATAGCCCAAACGTGATATGCATACATGCATATTGCTATTGAATAACGAATAAATGAAAGAAGTGCTGCCATTTGTTCCAATATGGGTGAACATGGGGGGCTATATGATAAGTGAAAGAAGCCAAGAAAAGAAAGACAAGTTTATAGTTTCACTTATATGTGGATTTAAGAAAAAATTAAATATTAAATTCATTTAAGTGGATTTATATGGGTTTTTCCATGGCTTAGCGACCAGGTAAATAAGGGGATGTTTATCTAAACGATGCAAAATTGCAGCTTTAAAGTAAGTCATGGGATCAATGAATACAGCCGGACAGCTATACTTAATAATACTATACTATGTAGTGTATACTTGACATTTGTTAAGCAATTAAGTTTTTTTTTTGTATTTCAGAATTTCTTTTTTTCTTTCTTTTCCTCTTTTTTTATTCAATTTAAATTAGAAACAAGTTTGCTTCACATGTCAATCCCAGGCCCTCTCCCTCCCTTCCTCTCCTACCTCCTCCCCCTTCAACCCTCCCCCAGCTCCTCCCCCAATCCCCACTCCACTCTCCTCACTAAAGACAAAGTAACTACATTTGGTACCAGATAATTAATTAAATACATGATTATCTCACAATATATACCCATATCAAATCATCACAATATACACAAATACACTTGAAATGAATGTAATTTTGTTTGTCAAGTATATATCAATAAGACAAAACAGTTGATTGTTATTAAGTAAAAATGATTAAACCATGAGGAAATAAAATATTCAAATCTAACCTAAACTGAGTAAAAGTAGAATAACTGTCTATTAAAGAAAAATTATTAAAAAGTTCCTCAGACTTAAAGGAAGACTAAAAATTACTTTTGCAAGAATGTTCAAATTTATCTCACAATATGCAAACCTGGCTTTGAAAATCCTATCAAGTCTAGTAATTTCTGGGAACTTTTATTTCTCAAACCTCCAAGGGTCACATTATTTATACTATTTTGTGTATTACAAATTGACAGTAACTCCTTTCCCATATTAAAGAACCTATGTTTTGTTAACATAACTGGGGGGGGTTTCTTTTGGGAACTGGATAGCAAAACATTAATTAAAAATAAATATAAAACATGCCAATTTTAATCTATGGGACCTTGGGTAGTAGATCAGTATTTATCCCTGGCATACAAATGGACTTTGGGTGCCCATTCTACAACGAGAGATGCTCTCTCAGCCTGGACTTTTGGGGGAGGGCCTAGGTCCTGCCCTGGATGATATGACTGACTATGGACACACCCATGGAGGGCCTCACCCTCCCTGGGGAAAGCAGTCAGGGGATTGGGAAAGGAGCATGGGAGGATTGGTGGGAGGGCATGGGAGGACCGGAGGGAGAGAGAGAAGGACCTGGGATTGGCACGTGAAGCAACCTTGTTTCTAATTTAAATTTACAAATAAAAAATTAAAAAATCCAAAAAAAAACACATGCCAATTTTAATTTAAAAACAAAGATGGCAAATTAAACTGAAACTTCCTTGGCTGACGAGAGACATAGGATTGTGTGGTTTAAAGCATTGCTTCTTGACTGACATGCAATTCTTGAGGGTCATGATTAAGTCCAGTTTTTAAGCCACTAAGTCTGCAGCCAGTGCTGCCTGCTCATAATCAACAAAGGCAATTCTAATCATTCTAACTGGACCAGGCTTATTCTGACAGGACATTAGATGATAAGGAGTAATACCTTAAATTAATGGGATATGAATATTTATTCAAAAGTACTAATGGAATTTAATCAATTAAGATATTATTTTAATTAAAATTATAACATAATTTTAATATATTATTATAAACATTATGTAAGTCTCTTGAATCATAGATTAATTTATATTAAAAAAACCAGAGTAACTCAGGTTTGAAATAAAAAGGAACTGACACACAAACAGTATTTGTGTCTAGAGTATGCGTAAGAGAAAATATTTGTATCTTCTAAATTTAGTTTATACACTTATCACAATGGTTTCTAATTGCATTCATTTTCTTTCAAATGTCATGTTTCATTTTTCTTTACAAGTGAATAGATTACATTGTATATGAATCACATTTCACATTTTTTTTGAGACAGGATTTCTCTGTGTAACAACTCTGGTTGTCCTGGAACTCACTTGGTAGACCAGGTTGTCCTCAAACTCACAGATATCTACCTGCCTCTGCCTCCCAAGAGCTGGGATTAAAGGCATGTGCCACCACAGCTCAGTCACATTTTCTATTTTAAGCATTCATTTGTTGACAGGAATATAGCCTAACTCATAAAATGTGTGATGCATATATAAACGATTAATAATCTCAAGTTCATTTAAAATAAAAAATTACTTTTAACCAAGTTAATAAAAGTAGAATTGTGAATACAGAGAAGTTGATATTCTCATAATTGATACTATATGTTTTAATCATAGCTGGCCAGTGTTAATAAAAAGATTTTTAAAATGAACAAACTTGGTATATTCCATACCTAAGAAATTAAGCCTGACACTGAATTTACATGGCCACATGTAAAGATATACAATATATATAGTTTCATGACATTATATTGCATATGTTATAATACATGCTAATGAAACTATGTGAAATAAGCAAGTGAGAAAAAAAAGCATGGGTTCAATCCATCAGTTAGGGTTCATTTGTAGTAGGCACAAAAGCTGGTTTGACTGAGGTGAAACCCAAAAAAAGCAATCTAGAGACAAGGTAATGCTAAGAACCAGCAAGGAATACCTGATCTTTCCCATGTTGTCTATGGAAGACAAGTGAGCTGAAAATGTTCTCCGTTTCCAACCCCTCCTCCCATGTTTCTGTCACTTAGCTTAAGACTCAATGTTTTAGAAGAAATATACTAATTGTTCTGTCTTGATTTAGCTGCCAGTCTCCTGGCTTGAAAAGAAACAAGAAGCTTAATTTATGGCCCCACAAAAACTAACGACAATGGGCAAGGGTCCTGAACAGGACATTAGTAGTTGTTGAATGGCGACAAATTCTGGATAATTCTCAACAATGTTAAATACTCATTGTTTTCAATTTCTCGCCATTATTAAAATCAGTAATGTATGTTTGTTTGTACATGTATTATGAACAAAAGGATAAAATAAAAACTTATATAATAGCATAGTTAACAGCCTCTACCTGACTGGTTACAATTTTAGTTTATTCTAGGACTCTGTGTGTGTGTGTGTATGTGTGTGTGTGTGTATGTGTGTGTGTGTATGTGTGTCTGTATATCCACATTTCAAATAATGAGAAACTCCCTTGTTGTAATTAAGACATAAAAAGTGTGAATTTCAACATATTCCAGAACACACAACTTAATCTGCTATTTGCTTATAAATTCCACATAGATTCTTACTTCAAATCTTGAAAATACTGAATACTTGAAAAATTACAGTGAGCCAATTTTTCTCTGACTTTGCATACACATACATTTTCTCTTTGTTCCTGTGAAATTCATCTTAAGAATGAACTCGTGAAAGAAAGAAGAGAAGCAAGGGTGGAGAACTGGGTTGGGGTGAATGTGATGTCTTCGAAAGACATTGTCTGTATAAAACTCAACACCAAGTACAATGCATACATGGCAATAAGAAACGATTTAAATGTGAAAACCAAATAACCCACAGATATGCTACATTGTACTAGAGATATTGGTTCAGTTTTGTACAAGACCAGACTTGTTCTCAGTCTCCAAGTGACAGCATTCCAGTTCAGAACAAGTGACTCTACAGAGAGGAGGTCTCTGCTATTGTCTTCCTCAGAATTCCCTGGATGCCATGATCAAATGACCATGTGACTGGTCTCGTCATTCTTGGAACATCCTCATTTTACCTGCAGCAATGTGATGTGGAACTCTGAATCTAGTGGCAGGGAACACAATACTATGCTCCAAGTTATTAGGATGAAAATCAAAGTCAGGGAACATACTGCAACTTAGTATATAAGTCCCTTGGTTCAAGCTCAGGCTACTCAGTAATTATAGTGCATAATGACAGAGGTATAGCATATTAGGATATGTGAACAGAACAAGATTTTAGCTCGATGAGTCAACATTCCTATTTTCCATCATCAGTAGAATAATGAATGCATTTTAAGTATAAATTATCACCTTTCACCTAATTGTATCTTTCTCAAATTCTAGGCTCTAAAACCAATACGATATTCTCATGAAAAAAATTACATTTTAATACCCAAAGTATAATTATCAATATAAAAATATTCTCTCTTTATAGCACTCACATAGCTTTTAGAAAATTCCAGAATAAAAATTTAACTAGGCAACCATTAACTTTAAAGTGGAAATAAGCTATCATGTACCTTAGGAATTTTATAATGAACAGGTGACTTCATTCTCATTCAAATGGAAGTATATGGCTTGAAGCCTTTAGGAAGTAGTTAGTAAATTCTATTTTATTAGTGTGGACTTGCTAACGTGGTCTCTAAGACCACCTCACTATTACTCATGTGTTCCAAGACTTATTCAGATGGGTGATTCTCTGCAATGCTGACGAGTAGGAAGATACAAAGTCTCAGAGAGTGACTACAACTAATATTCTAATAAACATTGAGAATATTCTAATTAACAGAAGTTAACACTGAGGCAAATCATGGTCGTAAGTAACATTTGTTGTTTCATATTTCCTAAAAATATGACTATAAGTGAGGTTTGACTGGAGAAGAGGGAACATTATAGGAAAGCAGGCAACATTAACTAAAGGATTTTTTATTGTTCTCTTGTTTCGTGTTTGCTGTGATGACAACTGAAAGCAGTTTATACGAGTCAAAAGTTTAGCTGCTGCGGAAAAGCAAAAAACTGTTTATATGAATGTATATGGAACAAATACTTTATTCAGTATGCAGGGATTTTGTTTACTTCCTAAACAATTTCAGATCAAATTTTAATATCTAATCTATATGAATTTAGTTATCAAATACATACAAGCCTAGAAACAAAAATAAGCCACTTTTGAAAAATCACATGCATTTTTGCTTGTAATGTTAAAGTGTTTAATTGGACTCAAACTTATTATTGTCCTTCTTGAGAAGTATTTGTGATAAACCTAATAGCAGGCTGGCAGTGTATTCTGTGACTATAACAGAGACAAGCTCTGTAGAGTGAATACAACAACAAATGAATTAAAATAATAGGAAATGCTTACAGCATTTGGGGGGAAAATGCTTTTTCAATAGCAGGATAAAAACTTAAAGAAATTTTCTCTCCTATTTTGCAAACTGGCGAATCTCAGTTTGCCATTAGTTACATTAAGTAAAATGTGCCCCAATGAATATTTGTCAAAACCCACACTGATGCTGGGGAAATAACAAGATCAGTGGCTCTGTTTCTCTGCCTGCAGATAAAAGGATTCTGAGCTTTTCCACTCTTATCTGGTTTATTCTGATGGCTTATATGCCAGAGATGTGATCTTACAGTTTTATTAGACATCTGACTGTTTGTTGGAAGTGGCCTTCAGTCTCCAGATGAGATGACCTCTGGATAATACTCTTCTGGGGCATTCTGTTCTGCTGCAGATTATCGGCCCCAAAGGTTAAACTGTCAGGGAGGAATGCGAGGGATTTTTACCTTCTATTCTCAGACTGCAGGTAAAATGGCTTGTCAGCTTCTATCTGGGTTCAATAGTCTCCTGGGGCTACCGGAGGAAATTGATCTTGTTTGATGTAGTCGAAGGTAATGTTCTCCATATATCCGTTGAAGTTTATTGTTTATTGATTTGATAGGCAAGGATGCTTTGTGCTTTTGTTGCTTTCTCTTGACAGCATACTATGTAGTGCACACAGCTTATCATAGTAGATGTTATGGAATCCCACACTCAGAGCTGATCTTTGCCATCCCAAGATGGTGATTACTATATTAGTAGTCTTCACTTTTGTAAAAACAAACACACAACAACAACAAAAGAAAAAAAAAAACAAGGACCATATTATTAAATTTGAAATACCATTCAAGCAGCAGGACATATGCCTTCTCCTGTTTGAAACAAATGCAGGCCTAGCCATTTGGGGTTTAAAGGGCAGAACAGAAGGTCATCCTTTTTGTCAATACGCAAATGGTAAGCAGTTTCCGACAGAAGGTCAAAGCATGATGGACCATAGACCTCATCAGGCTGCGCCACCAGGAGTGATTTTGCATTTGGAAGCTGGTCTCAGAAAGCCCTTCTCAAACATTTCCTAGAGTCATGACAGGATGCAGTTCCCCTTGATAAACAGTCTAAATAGTGTCACCACATAGTGACCATAGCATGGGCACCGTATGCCATCTTTTACTAATGGTAAAAGTTCCCTAAGACCCAGTGCCCAATGTGGCAGTTTAAGCCTTTGTTTTACATGTTGGGCATGGATGATAAAGGTTATATCGCAGATTTGACCCTCCAGAAGATGTCTTGGACATCACATGCAGTGCCTGAGGTAGGTATTTTTAAGGACTCAAGTTTATAAGCATTAGGATGAGAAAGTTCACCCAGGAATACATCACTTGGAGATTAAAAAAAAAAGAAAGAAAGACATTTATACTAAACATCCATGCTCCCTTGCACTGTAATGGTTTTCATTTCATGCTGAAATTTTATCTTGTGCAAGAGACTAAGTATGGCCCTTTTTGCAACAATGCATCTTTTCTTTAGATTGTAAACAGATAGTGATATTATTTATTAACAATAGACTGTGGAACCTTGTGCAATCCCAGTCAAATTTCAGTTCACAATGGTTAATAAATTATGTTGAATCACATGCATGCACATTATTATTGCCAAGTAAAAGACCAACAAACCACACTGCATTCTACTTCAGTGACTAGGGTGATGACACAGTTACACAGTGCATTTTCATTGTCTCTAGTTTCTATGAAGTCGCCCATTTCTAGAATCAGGATCAAGGTGGAGAAGAAACCAATTAGTCCATTCTTTATTTAAACATTTCCCACAGACACATGTGAAACCAAAGGTCAGAGACCTGCTCTTGCTGGCCCCCGGCTGATGGTCTCTGAACCCTTCAGTCACCTTTCACCTCTTGTCCTCCTTGAGACCAGGGGAGCCTGCTGGGTCCCCAAATAGCTCATGCAGCTGCTGTTAGCTTTCACTGTCACCCCTCAAAGAATGTCCTGCATGCTGGATGGCTTGCAGTAACTAAATGTCTCAATCCTAGGGTAATTTTCCTTCAGGTAAAATTCCCTATTTTGTTTTTATCTATAATGTGGATAATAACATTATAGTATATTAAATATTTTGTAATGACTAATAACATGAACATTGGTTACATGAAAATCAGATAAATTTCTCCTATTATACTGGTGCCAGAATTTCTGTAAGAAGAAAAAGGGTACACTATAAATAAATTAGACATGAGAGAGTAAATATAGTGAGCACATGCACACTCATGCATACACACACACACGCACACACACACACACACACACACACACACACACACACACACAGCACCCAAAAGGACAACTGACTGGGATAAGAACCTCATTCAAGGAGGAAATAAGGGAACAAGACAAACACCAGAAGAAAGAGGTCTAAGCCAGAGGGGCTACCAGGTTTCAAGACCTCATGCACCCTCTGTTCCGGATGACTTTTAGGATTTTTTTTTCTGAGAAGGACATTGTAAGCATTATCAAGAAGATTGTGTTAAATCCACAGATGGCTGTTTTAATATATGATCCAAGTGTAGAAATACCTTACTCATTAATTGGATACGGCCCGAACACAGTGAAAAGTGGTATACTGCTGTAGGGAACGTGTTAATGAAAAGGGACACGTGGTTAAAGGAGAAGAAAGCTAAGAGGTAGTGAAATCATTTGAAATCATTCATCCATTCAACATGGATTTACTTGGTAACTACAATAACAAAGAAACACCAAGAGAAACAGAAGATCCATTTTTGGACAGCAAAGACAAAAACTTCCCACTTTTCCAGTATCTACACACTACCAGATAATAAAGAATTTAGTCAAGATGAATACTGTGCTACTCAGGGTTTTCTAGAGAAATGGAACTTTTAGAAACACACACACACACACACACACACACACACACACACATTCTTCATTTAAACCTTTCCCACAGACATATGTGGAACTAAAGGTCAGGGGCCTGTCCTTGCTGGCCCTGGGCTAATGGTCTCTTAATTCTTCAAGCAACCTTTTACCTCCCAGTCGTCTCTAAGGAACCTACTGGGTTCCCAAATAGCTCATCTAGCTGCTTTTAGCTTTCACTGTCAGAGAGAGAGAGAGAGAGAGAGAGAGAGAGAGAGAGAGAGAGAGAGAGAGAGAGAGGAGAGAGAGAGAGAGAGATTAATTGATTGATAGATATAGATACATATATAGATCAACATAGATACTGGGATTCATCCGAATGGCTCATAGACTGAGGTTCAGCTATTCTAAAACAGTGGCTATCTACAAATGGAAGGCTCAGGAATCCAGTAGTTGTTCAGTGCATGGGGCCTGATACTTTTTATTATTATTTAATTGTGTTCAGAGACAAATGCTAAGCAGTTCTAACTGGCCTTGATTCTTTGACCATTCTGACCAAGCCTCCCAAGTGCTAGGACTAAAGTAGTACATTATGGCCACCTCCTGTTTGACTTTTAAAGCAGGAGTCTAAAGTCTGTTGTGCAGAAATCTGACTTTTCCCAGAAGTTTTTCAGGAGGTCCAGGAAGAGACATCTGTCTCTATGACAATGCTGTGAGACTCCTTGCTTGGTGGTTGAGAACTGATGGCTATAGCAACAGGGTTGGCATACCAGTAGGAATGAGACAATGACAGTGGTCACTGTGGTCTCCAATTCCTTACATCTCACTCGTAAAAGAAAACAAAACCCAAAATAATCTCCCAAAACTCCAAATTCCACTTAGATGACCTTTGATTAAATGTAATTAAATTTCTACTTATTAATATATGTTTTAAATATATGTAATGTTTGGAGAAAAACACATGAAATACCACTGACACTTTTTAAGGATCAAGTTTTGGGTATGAGTTAACCTCATAGTTCTTTGGGTGGAGTCTAATCTCTACCTGAGGAAAAGGATTAACTGTGATTTCTCAAACTTGGCTATTGGATATATAGTTTCAATACAAAGAATAAAATAAGCCTCCTGATTCAAGGAGGACAAATTTTAGAATCTCTTTTCAATTATAAAACTTTAGCTTTCAAACAATTTTAGAATTTTGGGAAAAGATTCACTACATAAATATACTGCTGATGAATTTGCTAGCGATATTACAAATGTGATTGCTTTAACAGTGTATAAGGATCTTTTGTAAAAAAAAGTGCATAAATCAACTCGAAATCAAAGTTATTTTTCAAATGATTGATGTTCATGATGTGTAAAGTCAAACAGGATGAAGAGATCAATTCAAAGGACAAGACAGATCAATCAATTTCAATCTGACCAAGTGTGAACAAAACACTGCCATGGTTTCAGATTCGTTATTACAACTTGCCTCTAAGAAACTATTAATTCTTTATTTGGAGTGCAACATCAAAAATAATATCCGAGTGGCTGGGGAGAGTTGAGTGAGTAAAATGTTTGTCACAGAGGAAACCAAGTTCAAGTCAGCATAGCCACTCCAGTTCTGTAACCCAGCATTGTGGAAGGGGTAAGGGCAGAGACAGGACCAACACTGGGGCTGCTGTAAAACCAGGCTAGATTTAACAGAGCCCTCGGCTCTGTGAGACACCCCATCTAAAGGGAGTAGGACAGACAGCGACAGAACAGAGCAACTGATATCTTCCCCCGCCTTTCCCAACTGCACCTGCTCTCTTGTGTGTACATCTCTCTCTCTTTCTCTCTCTCTCTTTCTCTCTCTCTCTATCTCTCTGTCTCTCCCCATCTCTCTCTCTCTCCCTGTCTCTCTCTCTTTCTCTCCCTCTCTCTTTATCTCTCTCTCTCCCTCTCTCTCTCTCACTCACACACACACACACACACACGTACACACACATTCATGTGAATGTATGCATACACACATACACCCCCAAACCCAGAGTCCATAATTTATACAAAGGGACATCAAGATACTCTCTACTCTTCTAAACTGAATATCTCTGTGAAGCTAACCTCTCTTTATATATTTTAAAGTGAAATGGATAGCAAAATATTCAGAGCAGAAAACTAGACTTTTAAAACTTGGCAAGCTTTCCACAGTCTCGAACTTATTGTTTCACTTAAGGAATATGTCGTTGATTTCATAATAACTGTAGTTTATCTAATACGTTTATTATCTTAAAACTAAGGAAGGCATACCTACAGCTTCCTTTCACTTTTAATTTACAATGTAAAAATACCAACAGAAAACCAATATAAACTTGCCAGACTAAACAAATCAAAACAGAAGATGAAAAAAATTGAATTTCAGTCAAACATGACACCATATTATATGTAGTATATAACTACATTAAACATGTTTTATTATGTTTCTGGGGATCCTAAATTTTATCTTACATGCGTTCTCAATTATTCACAGTGTAAAGAAGTTTCAAGAGTGGTTTTAAAACCACTGTTTTTGGTACATTCTATAGTTTAGCATTACTCCACACTGGATCTGTTTTGACCTTACTCAAGACTAACAGAGTTTAACATCAGTTCATTATTTTACAACTCTTATTGGCTCTAGGACTGATTGCTTCCACACATCTTGAGTTGTTGTCAGTTCAAACATTTTAAGATTTATTATTTTGTGGGTACGAGTATCTTGCCTGCATCTTTGTATGTGCATCATGTACGTGGCTGGTGCCGGCTGAGGACAGGGGGCACTGAGTCCCCTGAACCTGGAGTTACAGACCTTTGCAAGCTGCTTTGTGGATATAAGGTCCTCTGCAACAGCAGCCAATTGCTCTTAACCGAGCTGTCTCCCGTTCCCCTTACATGTGCATTTTGTTCAAGGGGAAAATGGATGTATAGTAGTAGCAAACAGATGGAGTTATGTTTTAGACCATGTTTCTTAAATATTGATGGTAGCCTTGCATGCATTGTGTTTTGAAATAATGCCGGAGATGCTCTCAAACTACACTAACTATGGAGTGAACTTCCTCCAAGCCTATTCTATAAAAGCGGGAAGAGAAAGTATTGGATCTAAAAGACTTAGTGTTTGAGAAAAGAAGCCTTATGGAAAAGTCACTACCAATTTTACATTTAATGCTGGCAAATACTTTGCATATCTGGGTTGATTAAGGGGCATGATTGTGCTGATAATGATAGACTTTGTAGCATTTGTGGAAAAGAATAGATTTTTGAAATCCATCAAAGCCTAACATTTCTGAGGTAGGACCCAACTTTCTGAAATTACTTATTTCTCTCTTTTAGCACACAGAAAATATACCTGAGGAAGCTCTTTTGACCTGTAAGGGCTAGGAGGTTAAAATTAAACAGATTCAGATTGTTACAGGACCTTGAATTACTGAAGTTCTATGTAGAAATTTTACCCCTAACTAATAAAAATGTGAATATTTTTAGTTATTTAGGAATTGATAAGCTAAATTCATGTTAGGATACAAGCCTATTCTTTTGTTGATATAGAAAAGGCATATACCTAGAAAGAACTTGACAGCAGCTAGCTGCCAATTTTTGAGAGAATTGCAAGAATCTTTTTATCTTTTATATGCATTAATGGATATATAAATGTCTGCAGTTGAAATTTATAATCAGTAAAATATCAGCACAATTTCCTATTTTTTAAAAATAATAAAGCAGGGTCACTATTCAATGCAGCTTCCTGTTTTTTTGCAATGTGTGTTGTACCTCATCACATAGCAATGTCTACCCTTATCTTTTATTTGCTACCGTGTGTGGGGATACCAAAGTTTTTTACCCTTTCTATGTTGAAAAGCAGTTTTGGTTGTGATTTCAATCAATGCTTCCATGAAGATGATCACACAAGTTGTATTTGTGCAACTGTAGGAAATTCACAGAGCAGTGCAATGGCGTAGAATATTGTTTGGCATGGTGGTACACAGAGAGGATGTGCCTACACAATTAATTGCATTCTCACCCCATTTTGTGCCAGTTATATAGAGGATTCTGTTTTCCTGAGAGTTCTCGGGTTTGGAAATGTCAAAAGAAGTCATCTAAATGGAGTCTGTCTCCTTTCTATTAGACTGTGTCTGATACCCCAAATTGCTTTGTCCAGCATCCATTCTCACCCATAGCTAGTATGCACAAGCTGAAAAGTTAAAATTGCATTTGTCGGACGGGTTGGCAGCTAGCATATTAGTTAGGTTCCATCATACTCTTCAGAGAATGCTTATGAACAGAATCCAATAGAGAAAGAAGCCAAGTTGGAGACATACACTCTGCTGGTGAGGATCAAGGGCCAAGGAGACAGCTACAGTAGATTCCTGATTCAGCATCTTCCTGGAGCAGCAGGAGCATGGCTCTGGACCACAGCAGGCTAACCGGGGACTGAAGTCAGCAGGAACAACCACAGATGCATCATTTGTTATCACCCTACATCTACAGCGGTAGTTCACCTGTTCGTAGCAAAGGTGGATTGTTTCCAGAACCTATGGAGAGTTCCTGGGGGGTTAAAGCCCAGATACTTCCTCCATCACTTCAATAATTCTGTACATTCTCAGTTCTCTGTATCAAATTCTGTATTGCTTCTATTATCAACAGAAAGTCAGCAGATCCCTGCCTGTCACTAAATCCAGCCCAGCACCTGTTTCCACACAGTCTGCATGCTAAAAATAGTTTGCACATTTCACAGGTTAGGAAAAAATAAAAAATGAGTATAATTTGTGACACGTGAAAGTCATATGAGATTCAAATTTCAATATCTATAAGCTGACTTTTACTGGGGCTAACCCTCCCTGTCATTTGTGTATTAACTATGGCTGCCTTTGTATTCCAAAAGAGGAATTGCAGATTTGTGACCCGGTGAACCTCAGTTTAAAACAATTACTATTTGCTCTTTCACTCACACACATACAAAAAAGTAATGGACCACTTTTCATCTTGTATGGAACTAACTTTCTTGGTTGAATAGAACATTGTGTAATATAAATGCTAGTGTGTTACAAAACATAAGCCTTAACAGCAAGAGCTGGAGGGTCCCTCCCAGGCTTCATACAACCTCCACCAGTGTCTAGCTGGATAAATGTAGCCTTTGCCCCTCAACAATAAAACTTCTCTTTACAACAAATCCTGACCACTGCAGACAGAAAAACACAGCCAGTCAAAATACAGACTTTTGAAGACCAATCATCCCAATGGACACATCTACAACACCACTCCTGCACCTGAAGTCCAGGGAACATTGAGGAAGAAGGAAAGAGGATAAGAGCCATAGGATAGGGGAGTTTGTTGTGAGGTTGTGTGTTCTCGTAATGTGGGAAGGTACACCTGTGAAGTTTCATCAGTTTCATCATGAGCTGAACAAGAACGACAGAACACTTGCTAAAGTGGATGGGGAAGAGCCAATGAGGCTTCGACCCTACACAAAAAAAAACTACAGGCTACTAAGACCTGCTGGGAGGATGGGAGGAAAAGTCTTCCCTATGGAAGATCGGACCAATTAGTTATCCAATACCAAATGATCAGCCCGGAAATATACACACAAGTGACATTCTGCAGACTGAGTAGGTTATATTTATGACTGTACATGTATACAATATGTATGTGTATACTAGCAATTAGTTTTAAAAGAGGCAGTTAGTTTGAAAGAGAGCAAGAAGCTGCATATGGAAGGATTTGGAGGGAGCAAACAAGGGAGGAAATGTAATTATAGTATAACCTTAAAACTAAATTCAAAATGTTTAAACAACAAAGAAACAAAATCATAATGGTATATATTTTCAATTACTTCTCTTTAAGTTTTAAGAATAATATAAACATGCCCTCCTTCCACCTTTAAGTTTTTTGCTGTTAAAAAAATAATGGACTCATTTACTGAAGCTATACATGTATCATATATGCTTGAACATAAAATATGGACTGAAAATGATTACTGATAAATAATAAAGTCATCTTTTAGAGTTGCTTGTATTAAATGGTATCACTTTATTTAACAGTGATATCTTATCTGGGAACGTTTCACTAACCAAAATAATTGTACGATTAACTTTCTAAATGAGGCAAATAAAATTACACGCATACTTGAAAATTATTTCTGATATATGCCTTGATAACTACAAGCTTTGAATCTGTATACCGCTTTTATATATTATTTTAAAAACAAAGTATTAGTTACTAAGTTGTCAAAGCAGTTACTGCCAGCCACTTATGGCTTAAGGTAAATTTCTAAGGAGCACCCCTACCCCAAAATGTCATGCCTCCACCAACCCAGGTAGGGACAATGTTAATGAGATATTTTATTTTAAAGACTCAAAGTATCACAGTTATAGCAGGTCGACTCAAGAAATACATTTGGAAAATGCTTTGTATTATCTTGGGGAATAAGATATTTATTCAAGCAATGAGCTTTTTATAAAGCTGTTTTACAAAACAACATTATAGAAAAAAGGAGCACTAATTCATTTCACCATCACTCAAAATTCCCTTTGTATAGAATCAGTTTTATAAACTGATCTTTGAACTGCATTCCTTAAAGTGCCCACTAGGCCTGTTACACATGAATGCATCTGTGTTTGGACAAGTTCAAAAATTTACTGAGTAACAATAAATTCAGAAAGTTTACCAGTGTCAATGGCAGTAGTTTGTTGTATCATCCCTGCTACATTAGTAGCCTGTCTGTGGTGAACTTGGGTTCTTTAATTCAACTCTTAATTCCTAATGTTAATGCTCATGTCACACACACACACACACACACACACACTTGCATACATATACAGATTTATTACAGAATGAGTGCAAGTTATAAAGGCTTCAGCAGAATTCAAGAGTTTTCAGAAATTGAGGTGAGAAAGAGTCTGTTGATAAGATAATAAAGAAGCCAGCGCCAGGAGGTAGCTGCTGTTGGACCTGCTGAAGCCAGGGTTTGAGTGCAGCTGCAGAGTACAGCTGTGAGACCAAACCAGTGTCCGAGGTCAGTAAACAGCAGGTCCAGTTCCAGTCACTTTTCCTCATCAATACTGATGGAATGGGCCATGCTAAAGGAACTGGGACAGCCAGGGAATCCTCTGCAAGGTGATTCCTGACCCACACAGTGGGTGTCAGAGGACACTGTATACCTGCTGTGGTGTACTGTTATAACATCAGCATTAGGCATCCATCCATCCATCAATCTGTGGAGTCCAGTAAAAAAGTTAACACACTTTCTTTGGTCTGTTATCTGGTAATTTCTTTGGCCTGTTTTTTCTGATATGACTTAATGCATCCATGCTATCCCCACTGTTTTAATTCTTTCCAATACACTTACAGGATGGCTTCTTTCTGCTCCCATGAATAAGTCACTTATCAACCTGCACTAGATGGGTGGTGTCTGGTAGATGATGCAGTTTCTGGGTCTACCCAAGGCCTGCAGTCTCCCTCCAAATGAAATAAAAACCTACTTAGGTGATGGAGTCTCCTAGGGCAAGGCACAGCCTGTAAAACCACTATCACACATTATGAAGTAGCTCAATAGGTCATGGCCTGATGGCAACATATTCAACTCAGCAAACAAAAACAATATCCGTGCACGTGGATACACCTGGTTAAATACAGTTCCAATTCTACATGACTGTTGATTCCAGGGATTCTGCAATTCCAAGATTCTTGCAGATTCTCTGAAGTTTTGACACCACCTACTTACCATTTTCTGAAATCGTATTTCCATCCTGTTAGCAATGTTGTTGGTGATCATTACCTAATATGAAATGCTTTCTATGTCTAGACAGCTGCAGGCCATGGCCACACCCCTCTGGCCTTGCTCAGCTCTCAGACCAAATTTCAGGGAATAGACATGTTCTCGGGACTCTCCGGACTCAGCCAGCTTATACCAGATCTGTCTCTCAAGAAATTATTCACTGACCTCTACTGTTCAGAATTTATCACAAAGAATTCTCTTTCATGTGTGATTTGAATAAAAGCAAGTTGAAAATAGAAACTGTCATGCAGAAAAGAGAACCCAACCTTGGGAACATCGTCCTCTTCCCAGAAACTACTTGAAGTGACTCTTACGGCATTTTACAAATGCATTGGTAAATTGGGAAACATGTAGAAGAAAAATAAGTGTACATTTCTTAAATGCAGGAACTACTCTAAAACTGTTCATCGTGTAATGCTCTAATTTTAAAACAGTCCCCAATCCCAATAGTTTCCCTTCATATTAGACATGGGGAGGGGGCATTATCTCTTCCTTTCCCAAGAAAGCCAGAGGCAAAACGAGTCCTGTGATTTGCCCAGTATCACATGAGTGAGCTAGAGACAAAGAGCGTCGAGAAGTGGACCCAGATTCTCCCAGCATGCTAGTGGCACCAGCTTTAGTTCTATAGCAAGCCTCCCAAATTCTATCTGTATGCAGCAACATCAACAGGAAAATGCCTACTAAACAAAACCCATTTTGTCTTCTAAGTCATCAATGCAAGGCTGTAGCAATTTCACCTCAGCAACTTTTCTTCCCTTCCCTTTAGCTCAAGGGATGGATACATCATTCCAAGAAGCAGGGGCTCCTTGTCCATTATACTCTAAGGTCTGAAGGTTTATCGCAGTGGTTACTATTCTGGGACCAAGGAATGGGCTCATCCCCAGTGGTCATATGGCACAGTCTACAGGACAATCAAAACCCTGTCTTTCCCATTGTACTGGGGTGCACAGGTGCATCAGTGTGGTGTGCCAAGAGCTCTCCTTCTGCAGAGAGGAACAGATTCATTACTTGCTTACAGGGAGCAACATTTACATCTGGGCACACACACTGTGAGAGATATTTAGCCTCAGCAAATTTTCAATAGTATGGGATTTGGGATTAAAACGATCAGGTTGTGTTGGATTGTGTTATCTGTGGTTAATAATGGCTGAGTTTTGGAATTGCCAGCAGGGCAAGGAGAAGCACATGGGCTGTGGCAAGTCCCTCACCTTTGTGGATAGGCTTTCCTAAGTAGCTTTAGTGGCATGTATCCACAAAGATAGTGAAAACACGTTTTCAAGAGTTTATTCATGTAATAAATCATTTTTTGCAACAGTCATCTTGGTGTGCTGCTACTTGTTGTCAGTAGAGGAGACTATTCAGTTATGTGAAATATTTCCCAGTAACGTGTGGAGTATGGCGTGAAAATCATGACTAAGCAATGTACTCCCTTGGAGTCCAGAGGGCAGATTACTGACTGGTCCTCTTGCTTGATGTTAACATCTTCATGATTTCTTTCGGTGATTCTTCCTCCACAAGGGAGGCTAGAATTCCCAACATTTGATATTCAATGTTTTGCGCTTTCTGTTACTCACATTTTTTTTTACCTCCAAGCAGATATTTGTTTGAACAGTGATTGTTTTAGAAGTCTAACATTATCTCTCTCGCTAAACTATCAGAGTCCAGTCAAGGATTCCTGTTGGATGATCTACATTTATTTTCTATCCCCCAAAACAATTTTCAAATACACTTTCCCATTTTAACAGGCTGCTTCAGCATTCACCTCAACTTCAGCCTTACTTAAACTGATCACGCCCTCTGTGCTTATTATCTAACCAAGTCCCTCTTCCCGGCTTTCATAGTTTCGCAGACTCACCCTCCCCCTGGCAACTCCCTCCAAACTCGGTGCCAAATCAGTCTGCCCAAAGACCGCTTGTTACACTGCAGAAAACCCACGAGATGATCACCTGGTGTCTGCAACCAGGAACTTCTTCTTGATATAAAGAACCTGCCACCCTGAGATTATTCTGCTATCCTCAGAATTCGTAGGTACACTGTTCCTGCCTCTTGGACTCTTCAACGCACCGTGAACTTTCTCACCTCCGTCCTCATTCTCGGCATTTCCATTGCTCCCCTCTCAGTCCTTGAAGCTAACGTGCCATTCTGGGCTCAGATTAAACCTCACCTCCTCTACCAGGATTTTCCCTGATCATACAGCACTAAATGGTCTCTCTGCTTTTTATTTATTTATTTATTTTTGGTTTTACGAGACAGGGTTTCTCTGTATAGTTTTGGAGGCTGTCGGTCCAGCCTGGCCTTGAACTCACAGAGATCCGCCTGCCTCTGCCTCCCGAGTGCTGGGATTAAAGGCGTGCGCCACCACTGCCCGGCTATGGTCTCTCTTCTTAATGCATTGATCTACGTCACACCCCAGGAACAAATTACAATTTCATTGACCTTATATTATATCCCAGAATAACTCATAAGCCTCCCGAGAATACAGAGAACCAAGCAATATGCATAACTTTACATCATTGACTTTTTTTCACAATAAGAGCATTGGCGACTAACTGATATTTACCATTACCACTGTTAAACATTTAGGATATATATGCTAAGCATGCATACATTGAGTTATAGGGACACTGGATCTTCATGAATTATAGTCCGATGAAATCTGAGTACAAGCAGAATTTCCAGTGGTATGGAAGGCAAAAATTTAGTGTCTAGTGAAACTGAAAAGAAGAAAAATCAAAGATAAATTAAAGAAACTATTACTTTTCCACCTACAACGCATGAAAAGAAATTAAAATAAAAGGTATCTGAGGAAGACATGGATACTTTTATAGTGGCGGGGGATTTTATTTCTAAAACAATGATGAAGGTTGGAGAGAAAATAAGCCTTCCTAGCAACTAGTCCAAAAAATGCTAAAAGTATAATCATATAGAAATTTTTTGTATTTTAAAAATAAGTAGTTTCATATGAAGTAATGTGAAAATTTATAAGAAAATCACATATATGTAGATTTTTGGTACCATATATATCTTTTCTCTCTGGCATGGCTTATGCTGCAAATTTAAATCTGTATTTCTCTGCCAAGTTTGCTAACCCTTCCCCTGGATTTATGAGCCCAAACACACAACTGTAAATCTGCCCATATTAGGTCGCAGCCTGTTTTACTGGGTCTATCTCTTTCAAAAAGTAAATAAAATATGTGCTGTTAATTTTTTAAACTGTTACCATGGAAATTTCAGCTGCAATGCTACTAATGTCTGTGCTTTTTCTAATTAACAGATCATTTGATTTTTATAAATATGTGCACGACCTTCTTAATATCATTTTAATTGATTTTGTTTAAATAGCTTTATTTCTAAAGCTGCAATCAATATGGTTCCTAGAAGAGGAAGCTGAGCAAAAATATTGAATATAAGCCATTTTACAAGATGTCATTCTGTTTAATCAAATTATTAAGAAACTTTTAATCATATTATTCAGTTATATTTTCCAGTATGCTAAATTCATTTCCATATTTGTGGTTGTAAAGCTGTTTCTCATGGGTTATTCTAAAGGACAACCCAAATGTACACTCAAGCTGCACATGTTAAGCTAACCGACTACTGCCCATGGAAACAAAATTCACTGCCTTATGGTTCAGACTCTAAGTGTATGTAGGAATGGGTCATTTCCAAAACTGAATTTTATTCCAGGTCAGAGGAATTTGTCGCAAGCATACTTGCTTAAACATTTGCTCACTTAAATAACCACAGTTGGGTCCATATTAGAAACGAGATAAACAGGAATGATCAGATCCAACTTTAAAAATACATCCTCTTCACTCCCCGGAGTCATGCATCTTCCGCTGTGATGGAATTTCATATTTCCATAGGAGTCTAGAGATACTGTCAACTGCAGGTAAGAAGAGATGAAATGAATAGAAAATGGCTAAGCATAAATGTCTCAGTTTCCTGGTTGTTCAAGCTCCAAACAAAAGCTCTTCCTTTGCTATATTAAATTATTTATAACTAAGTGTGGAGGGCGGGTGGATGAGAATGGAAAACATATGAAGTACAACAAAAAGAGACTGTGTCTTGTGACTTTGGGGATATATTGGTTATTGATTACCAGTCAACTCCTCTGGTTAATGGAGGTCTACTGTACTCTGAACACCAGCAGCTGGGGCCAGTGGTCCAGATGGGACATGAAAGGAGTTGCAAGTATTTGAGTGGTACTGGGAAATGTAAATGAGGACAGTGCATTTGTAAACTAGAAGGGATTTTGTCTAGGTGAGTGATCTTTGGAACCTGCCTGAAATAGGCAGCTTTTGATCCTCAATTTTATTTAGATGAATTTTTAAAACATCCTCATTTTTCAAATTTCCTTATTTTCTATAGAAATTGTCATAAAAAGCTTTCCTATTTTCATAGGCAGTCAGTGAAAACACAAAACGATTCATTAATCCAAACAAGAAGTAATAAATAAAGGTTACATGCAATATTGCTAAGTGAAAAAACCAGTCTGATTAGGATGTATGGTATGACTTCAACTATATGTAACATCCAAGAGAAGGTAATATGCTGAGATAAGTAGACATATGTGGTAGACACGTGGTAAAAGGGAAAGAAGGAACAGATGAACAGGGGAAGGGGAGTGTATAGGGTCCTGAAATTAGACAGCATGAAGCTCTAATGGTGAGCTAATGTCAGTGTGCTTTCGCCAAAATGACAGGACAACACATGGAGATTTTAATTAAAAATATGGACTATGGTTAGTAATAAAGGAGCAATCTTCATTCATTAATTATGATGAAGATGGTAAATTAATGCAAGAAATTAAGAATATGGAAATTCAATGGTGGGAAGTTGTAAGGAAATATGTGATACTATCTGTTAAATAATGTTATAAATAGGATAATTTAAAGAGTCTATTTTAAAATAATATTCTCATTTATTTAATTCACACAATTAAAGAGATAAATGAAAAACTTTAGATCTATATTAATGAAAGAAAATTGACCTTTTACCCCCATTCCCTTATTTTAAAAAAACAGTTTCAGTTTTCATCCTGAGTACTAAAATGCCATCAAGTATGTTTCCATCTGCACTATTCACTTAGAAATTCAAAATTCAATCATGGAGAATCACTAAATATTCTTAGATGAGTAAGCAACGTGTAACTGGTTGATAACTCGTGTGAAATTGTAGCAAATCCCAAGTTGTCCTTACCATGGAGGATCCAGAAAGTAAGAGGTTAGGATTATGACAAGTGGGACAATCTTCCAATGCCTGGCATCCTTGAAGTAGTGAGAATTCTTTGAGAAGATTGATTTCATCCGAACTTGAGTTTCCTCGTACTTGAGGAAGAGAAAAGAAATCTTCTACAAGAAGAGTCAGTGTTTGCAGTGCGCTGAGCCAGATGACTATGGAGCAAAGAGAAAAACCCGCCTTTGTCTCCTGGGCATTAGGGCTTCTGACTGTTAACAAACCTAGGAGCCCCTTGCTATGAGTTTCCTGTCTGATTCTTCCTGAACCCACATGCTCTGTGTCTCTATTAGGCCTGTGAAGTTGCCTGTCCCGTGTTTTAACTATTCCAGTAGGGGTTGATTCCCTACTGTTGCATTTCAATGGATCAGACCTGAATGTGTTTTCATCTTTCCTGGATCAGCTCATTGAAAAATCACTGCTAATGAATGGTTCCCGTCACATTTTGAAAAATATAAATAATATAACTATCAGTTATAAAGATACCGTGATAGGTAAGTTTTCAATAAAATCTCCCATTTCAAAAATAATTCACTGTGAAGAATGAATTATACGTGCCAGGATTTCTGGTTTGAATTTTATTTAAAATATAATGTTTCTCTGACAACATAAAATATGCACAATGCCCTTGAAATTACATTTTTGTTGGCAAAAAGGTGATTAAGTTATGCAAGATACTAAACATTAAAATTAACTAATAAATATTTAAATATTGAGAAACACATGAGAGATATTTAGCATCATGAAGTATGGGGAAGGAGAGTTGGGGAGGTCAGAGCACTGACTGCTCTCTCAGAAGACCCACGCTAAATTCCTAGCACCCACATGGCAGCTCATAATCCCCTGTAATCCCAGCCCCTGGATGCCTGACACCTCCTCCTGGCTCCTTGTGTGACCTGCACACATGTGGTACACAGACGTCCAGGCAGGTAAAATCCTCAGACAGAAAATAAACACAGAGGAAAAATTAAAAGGCTTATTTGTAATCATTCTACATATAATTATAATGTTATAATTACATAGATAAATAATTCCTTCTAAATATGCATAAGTGGCCGGGCGGTCGTGGCGCACGCCTTTAATCCCAGCACTTGGGAGGCAGAGGCAGGCGGATCTCTGTGAGTTCGAGGCCGGGCTGGACCGACAGCCTCCATAACAATACAGAGAAACCCTGTCTCGTAAAAACCAAAAAAAAAAAAAAAATGCGTAAGTGTATATTTGTGATGTTTTACTCCTATTAGTATTGCTATGGTCAGTTTACAAAAGTAGTTTGTAAAGTTTCCAAGAAAGCATAGGAAACAAAGGTAATTAGTAAAGAAAATACCATGGTGATCATCCTTACAGTTTGCTGTTTATTGAAAATGCATAACTTTTTGTTTTGATTTGAAACTGGTCTAAATAGCCCTGGGTATCCTGGAACTCACTATGTAAACCATGCTGGCCTTGAACTCCTCACAGATATCTGTCTGCCTCTGCCTCCTGAGTTCTGGATTAAAGTTATATACAACTATGCCTAGCCCGAAAATTAATACTTTAATTAATTAATTAAATTTATGTATTAAGTTTTTTATATTTGATGTGTGTTCACAAGTCATGTTGGCATGTGGAAGTCAGAGGACACCATGAAATTTTCCACTTCTCTTGGGTATTGAACACAGATTGTCAGTCTTGACAGCAAGTGCTCCTGTCCACTATCTCACCATCCCTTAGAATTGTTACTACTATAAAGAGTGGTTTGATCTGGCAAGACAAAACTTCCTTTCGAATAAGAATGCGAATTGGGTGGGTAGGGAGGTGGGGAAGGATGTGGGAGGTGTTGGGGAGAGGAAAGAATGTGGTCAAGATTTATTGCATAAAATTCCCCCAAAATAAAAACAAATACCTTCAAAAAACATTCTGCAAAATAAATGTATCTTTGTCCTGAAGAAACACGCATTTCCACATTGTAGTTTCTTTGCACCACTATAGCAAGCTCACCAGTGTCTTGCTGGAAATCCGACATCAGTTTACACCTGTTTCTCTTCAAAGATGCAGTGTTTACCTCCCCAGAGGTATTTCTTTCTTTCTGGTTTTAAATGCCAAAAAAATGTATGGGCTGCCATTAGATGCTAGCATTTTTACTTCTTCTTTCTTTCATTCTGTGTGTGTGTGTGTGTGTGTGTGTGTGTGACCATATTTTTGTGGATTTCTAGGGGAACAAAAGGACTGGAGTGGAAATTGGATCCCCTGGAGTGGGTGCTGGGAACTGAACTCTGGTTCTGCAGAAGAGAAGCAGTGCTCCTAACCACTGGGTCATCTTATTCTTAACCTTTCTTTTCTGGCCTTGCTGTAGATAATTTTTGTGTGACTTGTATGACAGTCTGCTGACATCACTAAAGGACAGATTTGGAATATCATGCCAAGTCTACAAATATTTTGTTTTACTTGGGTCACATTTGATTGAAGACTTTTTTATTCTGTTTAATAAGATGCTGTCAAATTCAATAGACACTGGAATATACAGTTAGCTGTGATTTAAACACAGGCCCTTGACACAGTTTCACAAACGTAAAGTTACCAGAATAAAAAGACAAGTAAATAAATAAATAAATAAATCACATAATCACAGCAAAAATCAATTTGTTTATTCATTGCCTTAGGAGAACCCAACATTCATTCAATAAACATCTTATAGTGCCAAATTTCCATAAGGCAGCAAGTGGGGGCCACTGGGGAGACTACAGACTTGGGTTAAAAAACTAGATTACCCTCAAGGTCTTTGTGGCCCAGCAACTAAATGCCAAGGTGTTTCCCCGTATTACTTCATGGCAGGGAGGAGGTATTTCCTGTCCAGCAGCACCCTATGCACGTTTGTCAGGATTTGTCTTCTCTCTAATGTTTCAAAAGGCAACTTAAAATGATAAAACCAAATTATGTATTGGGAGAATTTTATCATGGAAAGAAGCAAAACAATGACAGACGATTAACAGGTAAACTTCCTCTAAAGAAAGCTGTTTGTGGAAGAGGATTACGTGATGTCACATACCATCACCAACCCTGGCCTTTCTTGCTGTTCAGGTTTTGGTGAAGATTGACTCTTATTTTTCTTTTCTTTAAATTTTAATGGAGGTGATATTTTGTCAAGATAAAACTTGCTTAAAAGTAGAGAAAATTACAGATTGTTCTCTGTAGCCAGACAGTATAAACATTTTATCAGTCTTAAGCCCCCACACAGGAAGTTTGGTCATGGGAATATTTTCACAGCTTGCTGTCGGCCTTTCCAGAACACAGGGTTGAAGGTTGCCACGATCATTTGCTTTTCATATTCAGCTGGCCCGTTTTTTTTTCATGAGGTGAATAATGTAACAGTCTGGAGACCAAGTTGGCAGTGAGGCTTTTGCCTAGAGATCTGTTTAGATTAGTACTGGCTTCCCAGCTCTTGGTCACTGAAGGTCACTTGGTTGATAGCTAAAATTTTAATCGGAACACTGTCATATAATCAAGAGTTAGATCCCAGCTGAAACTTTGTCTCTCTTATGAAAGGGGAGGTTGTTTTATGATTAGCCTCAGAATGTTAAAGTAGGTGTTGGCAGTTATGAGCCATTTTCGTAGTTTAAATTGCACTATAGAAACAGCTGTCCAGAATAGCAAAGGGGAAAAAAAAGCCTAAGTGCTACATGCTGACTCCATTATGCATGAATGGTCCTGCTTTCTTTATCAAACCCTAGAAGCCACACTTGACCATTCTTGAGAAAGACCACTTTTGGCATCCTTTAGGGATGTTTTCAAGAGCAGGCGCCTTATTAAAGATAACTTTTGAATTTGCCACAGGAAACGATTTGCATAAAAAGACCCCTTTTAAATGGCTGAAATCCTTTCCAGTTTATTTTCAATATTATTTTTCCTTCCGGTCTTTTTCGTGGTTTAGAAGACATCTATGGATGACCCAGGAAATCAGGTCCTGAAGTAGGCATAGTGCTATGAATTCCACTACTTACTACAAATGAAGACACTCAAAACATTTCAGTACTTTAAGAGTGAGATGAGAAGAAAGATGATTGAGAAAGTAGGAAAGAAATGATGATCACCCTTTAGAGCCACTAATGTTATTTGAAATAAGATAAGACTTAAGCTTCTGTCCCAACAGACCCCACATTGGGGTGGGCCTGGTGTAGAGAATGAGCATCCTCGCCTGAGAGAATAACAGAGACTGAGCTCACTCCTCTGCCTCAAACATGAAAGGGTGCCTTTCAATACACAGAGCATCAGAGTGAGGAGAGAAGTCTAAAGAAATGTGTCCACAGTTGTTGTGCCCAGCTTCCCACTTTGAGAGAGGTTCCATGTTGTCATACAGGGAAAGGGAACTCATGCTGGCCTGTCAGGGTTCCTGAAGTATGAGCAAAGCACTGGGTATCAGGGAAAACTAGACAAGCAATGATTGTGAACCAGAGTACTAAGGACGTGAGAAGTACAGAGAGGATAAAGCCAAAAACCCATGGAGAGTTCCCCTAAAGCAGCATGAGACTAGAGAGAATGGTGCCTGGGACCCCAGAGTAGCGGAAATGAAACCTGTCCAATCAGAAATTACCACAATCCACAAGGTAAAAAGCTCAGAACCATCTTCCCCAGAAATGAAAAAAATTAGTCCATGTAAACAGTATTCTGGTCTAACCTAACAACTATTTTCTTTGCTTTCTTGTGTGTGTGTGTGTGTGTGTGTGTGTGTGTGTGTGTGTGTGATTTTTCTATGCATAACATAGCTGGTTTCCAACTGATGTTCCTCTCCCTTCATCTCCAATGTGCTGTAGACATGCAGAACTACGCCCTGCTACAGCTAATCATTCTTAATGGAAAGACCTGTAAACACCATAGTTTCCATGACGTTTTACTCTACCCTGAACAAAACTCAAAAGCATTTACATGAATAAAGATAACACTTAGATTTTCAAGCCAGCTCTGCTCATTCCCTTCTGTGTCACCTTGAGAACACTACTTTACTTTCAATAAGTGATTCCTACTTGATACCATTGCTGTAAACACGAGATGAGTGTGTTCTAGAAAGTGTCCATGCACAACAGCCTATCCACTACTATTCAGGAGTGGCTATCCACCACGAACTTGGCAAAATACTCAATATCTGTCATCAATGAAAAAAACTGGGCACTTAGAGCCAATGGTGAAGTCCAAACAGACCATTGAAATTGCCCCACAATTAATACAAATGCTAAAATCAATAGAGAAAAGTAATCAAGCATTTATGACTGTATTAAATATGTTTGAACTATATCATGCAGAGACATAGAAGGCATGTTTAAAAGCCTAAAATGAATATCTGCAGATGTCCTGGGCAACACTGTCATTGGCAAACTGTGTTTCCACATTGGAAAATGACAATGTGAGAAGCAAAGGAAGGAAAGGGGAAAGTAAGAACAAAAGAAAGGAGGAAGGACAAGAAAAGACTCCGTAGATAGAACTTACATCAGTCCCGGAGCTACAAAGGGGAAGACTAGTGAACCTGGAAACATCTTTTAGAAACGTCAAAATAAAACATCAAGGAAAAGGCCGGCAATTTTCAAAGCTAAGGCCTTGTCATCAACTTCTGGTGGGCAACAATGAGCGATAGTAACATCTTGTCTTAATTCGGGGGTCTCTGGGACAACGCTGATCAGCAATTGAATAGGTGGTATCCCATACCTGACCCTGTGATTTTTATTTAACAACCTATGGCTTCTGAAAGGATCCTTACCCGATGCAGGATGCCTCCATTCAAATTCTTCACTATTGGCTTTGCATTTTATCTTATAAATAGATTTCTAGATGGATTTTGCAAGCATTCATGTTAGTTATCCATCTCTCTGTCTCTCTCTCGCACCACTTAAACACGCCCGTCTTCTTTCTGGTTTGTAGCACCTACATTCATTCCTTTTGCTTCCCTCAGTGGCTCCTTTCTAGTCCTCTGGCTTCTGCAGGTCTCCAGTTGAAACAGACAAATCTAAAGATTTGAAGCTAAGACCCACATATGAAAGAGACCACACACATGTGTCCTTAGGCCCCCGAGTGATATCACTTAGCACAGTTTTCCCAGTGCCACCCATTTATCTGCAAATTGTAGACATTCATTTTTCTTTGCAGGTGGATCAAACCAATGATCATACATAAACAAGAATCTTTGTAGTAGGATGCAAAGTCCTTTGGGTATATGCTCCAGGGTATGGCTGGGTCATAAGGCAGTTCTATTACGAGCTTTTTGAAAAACAACTATACTGATTTCCTTGAAATCTCTGCTTGACAGTGTATTGTGCAGTGCAGAAACTCTTAGACTTCATGGGGTTGGTCCCACCTGTTCTCAGTCTTATTTTCTGGGACTTGTTCAGAAATTCCTTACCTGAGAGATGCACTGAAGTGCTTTCTCTACTCTCCTCTAGAAGTTACCACAGTGGATGCACCAGTTTGCACTCCACACTAAATAAAAAAATTAAAATCCCTCTTTACCTATATCTTTAATAGTCTTCATTTGCACTCATATTTGTCTTAGCCATGCTGACTGGAGTGAAATTAAATCTCAAAGTGGTTTTAACTTTCATTTTGCTGATGGATAAGGACATTGAACAGCTTTTCAAATACTTAGCCATTTGCATTTTTTCTTTTAAAACTCTCTGTCAAATTCTGTAGTCATTTCTTGATTGATTTGTTTGTCTACTTGATGCTTAGATTTAAAAAATTCTTTGTATATTACAGACATTAAAGCTAAGTCAGAGTTATAGCTGGCTAAGATTCTTTTCCATTACATAGACAGCTTCTTCACTTGTTAGATGGTATTTTAATTTCATGGAGTTGGCCCCACCTGTTCTCAGCCACATTTCCTGGTCTTGTTCAGAAATTCCCCACCTGAGCAGATAATTTCTTCTAGAAGTTACCGAAATCATGAAGGCTTTTGATTCAGGTATTAGATTTTGGTAAGAGATAAATACCAAGTTTCATTTTCTCCAGGGAGATAGCCAGTTGTCCTCGCACCTTTTGTTGAAGATGCTGTGTTTTTCTGATGTACATCACTGGCATTTCTTTGTAAACCTGATCTACAGCTACCTTACAGGTTTACAAAGTTCCATTCTATTGATCCATGTGTCTGTTTCTAATGCCAAAACCAGGATTTGTTCATTACAATGACTCGGTAATACGACTTGAAATCAGCAGTGTTTTCATTGTTCAAGGTTGTCTCGGCTATCCACTTTTTGTGCTTTGGTCAAAGAACGCGGACACATGAGGGTAGAATGAGCTGGGAGCTCACTCCCCGCTGTCTAGCTTTCGAGGTGGAGGAAGGCAGTGTGCAAACCATCGTGAAGAGAAATTGTCAGCACTCTTTCCTGACTGTGAACCTGGGGAACAACAACGATGGCTGGATATGCAAGGATGGATGCAGGAGTGGCATGCGTGTAATGGGGACAGCAATGCACTTTGTGATCAGATCTAAAACCAGATCCACAGAAGAGGAACTATGTCTGGCGCTGTCCTGCTGGCCCACAACCTTTAGCTGTTGAGGTCATGAGTCCTAGTGGTAAAGCCACTACAATTATTTTAATAAATAGACATAGTATCAAACAGTTTTCTGAATAGGTGTCATTAGACGCAATAGATTAGTACACCTCTCATCCTTCATCAACTTGAAGTTAAAAGTCACACAGTGTGCTATGAAAAAGTGACTGTGGAGTGTTCAGTTGTAAATGGGGACATCTCTATCACCCCATCCCTCAAAGCTCAGGGAGGATTTAAGAGCTAAAGGTTGAGGAGAGGTGTCATTAAACAGTGTCTTCTGGACAGGGCATGCACAATTTCCTTATGAACTTATTGCCACTGTGGTCATCAGCACAAGACTTATTTGACCCATTAACTTTTCATCATTTAAGGGGGGTGGCTGGGTTCATGAAGCCCCACCCTTCCCTGAGAGACACTTGGCAGTGGCTGGAGAAAGGGAGATGGGTCACTTTCTTCAGGAATGTAATTGCTGATGAGTTACCCAGGTCCAGTAAATAACATCTCCCCAAGCTGGTGTAGAAAATCTAATTTAACTTTCTGGGTCACACACACACACACACACACACACACACACACAGACAAGAAAGTAGAAAGTGACCTGTTGGGAGGAAGGGTCTCAGGGAGTGAGAGAGGAGAAGACAGACTGAGAAGATTAAAGTTCTTTACATACATGTATGATACTGTAGAACAAGAAAAAACTAATAAAAAGTACAGAAGCAAAACAGAGAGATCTTCACTGAGTGCCAGAGCAACTCACTGAATTATGTACTGTAAATATATACAGTCACCAGCAGGTCAGTTATACATCAAGGTATCTGTTGAAAAACATAAAATATGACCAGAACTCCAAAGGACTTAATAAATCTAGTTATTGAACCAGGAGAATGTGATGCAGGGCTGTACAGACTGACATCACATTACAAAGCACAATTTAAATTAGCAGTCAGGGATAATAGACATATACATTGGGGATAATTTTTAATAATAAAATCAAATAATATTTTTCTAGAGAGGACATTTTGGCCACCTCATACCTTTTAATATTTTAAACTTCTCAGCCTATAGCCACAAATCGAATGCCACCGGAATAACATTTGCAATGACCTCTTCTAGCGTTTGCTGAGTACATTATCCCAGCTTACTTTTTCAACATACAATTAATTTTTTTAGACACAAAAATTTTGAGTAGATTTAATTGCTAAAATAACTATCTAGAAAATGGAAATAGCCTTCAATTATGAGCTATGTTCAAAGAAAGCCTTTTTGTTTCTCTCATTGTTTCCTGAAGTGACTTTCAGTCCCTCACCACCTTTTAAGTAACTTTGACAAAACTTTTCTTTTTCTGTCACTGAGAAAATAGTGTCAGTTGAATACCATCTAATGACACAAACCCTTTAGTCAAAGATCACACAATTTGGATGTATGTTGGCTTGGGAGGGGAGCGTGGCCAGGTGCAAAACTCAAGCTCCCTGGACCTGATGTCACTTGTAAGCTTTGTTTCAATGTTTCAGCCAGGCTTCACATAGCAGCTCAGTAAGGAATAAGCGTGGTATGCTAACATTGATTCAAACATCAGTGAGAAGGGAATGTCCCCTGTCATTGATTCACTGGTAATACAGGGCTCTCTCTAACAGATTAGAAAGCCATGCACATCTTATTCCTACACTACTCTCCAAGGCTTTGCCTATGTTTACCCTGAAAAAATTAGCTTTGGGGAGAGGAAAATAAAGTGGAAAGAAAACTTAGAAGCCAAAGAGTAGTCCTCATCTTCCAATGGTTCTGGGAAGACTAGACAGAAGCCAGGCATGGTAGCCCTTACTGCCAACCCAGGATCCATGAATCTGAGGCAGGAAGATCACTTCAAATTCAAAACTAGCCTGAGCGACAATGTAAAGCTGTGTCTTTTGAAACATTTAACAGAATTTTATTTTAGCACATTCTCTTTATTCTGAGACTATTCAGTCCATAATGTGCTTCAACTCAAAGATACCTTTCTATATTAAATACCCACTTAAATATCTATGAAGCTTGTAGCAAACATTCTAAATGAAAAGATTTGTCTTTGAAGCTAGAAAGTCAATTGTAATCAGATGTTTGAATTTTAATGTACTATGAGCAAATATGTATAGGAAAAGAGCACTATGAACATAAAAAGCTTTGATTAAATGTGTGTGTGAAATAAGTTTCAAGACATCTCCAAACATGTGCTGTCTCACACCTGAATTTACTTACTCTAAGTGTGGACATTATTTGGTAGGTTCTATTTTCAACTTTTATTTTCAATGCATTTAAGCTATTAGCTAAGGAAATTTGGTTCCACATAAATGCTGTTCTGCTTCTCCACATTTAGCTACAAGTTCATTATAAATTATAGCATGAAGACTCAATGGGCTCAATGGGTATGCAAACTATTCAAAACAGGTGAAGAAAAAAAGTTGAAAAATACCTCAAAATTAGAAGCCCAGTAACAAGTAGGTGATCAATCATTGGACAATCAATGATTACTCACTGGACTTTACATTTGCAAAATATGAAATTACCCTACCAACCAAGATTGATATAGAACAAAACTTCAAAAGACATTAAAATCTCAGAGTCAGCAACGCTAATGAACTCATTGGACATGGACACTGAACCTGCTCTCCTTCATTTAGATAAATGACATCAACACCATGAGCTATGCAGCCAACATCTGGAAGGCAACACTGTTTTCAGAAGGGAGGAATGCAGTGGGAATTTGATGTTTCTGGGGGCGTTTGGGAAAGATAGAGTCTAGGGAGGAGGAGATTTAGACTCTCTCTGACTGAAATACCTTAGACATGATTCATTCAGGAGTCAAATGAGGCGTCCAGAATGCTAAACTAATCGGAGGGGAAATGGTGCCTCTCCCGTCACTCATTTTCAGGGCCAGACTTGCCTACTCCTGTCTGTGTTTTTCTTGTTCGTTGCAGTTCTCTTCACTGTCTCTCCTCTGTTTTCTTCCTTGGCTCCCATCAGTGCTTTACTTCACACTGATTGTGGTTTCTACAAACTTCCTCCAAAACACTTGCTGCATGCAAGTTGGAAGCTGGCACCCAAATTCCTCATGCCTGAATCCACTTTAAATTTCATGTCAATTTGCTGTAAGTATTGAAACAGCAGGGTTTCAATTTTTTTTGAGGATCTCTACTATCAGTTTGGGGTTTCAAAAATCCACTTCATTCTAGAAGCAGTGAGGACTTCTTTGTTTTGTTGAAATCTGCAGAAGCAGTAAGATTCTCGGGACGGGGTAAGGGAGGCACATATTTTGGGAAACAAGCCTTACACCTTACATTACACTGTTGCAGACACTTTGGTCTCCTTAAATGGATGGAAATCATGGTTCCAGGTTGCTCACTCTCTCAACTAATAATTATTTGTACAAATGCTGAGAAGTGAAGATAATAGCCTTTCCCTCCCTGAAGGAGTCTCCAAATGCAAAGATTAGACCACCATAGCAGCGTATCCTTAAAGCCCAGAGGAGGGCCAAGCTGAGTTCAGTTAGACACAAACTCCTCCCATCCCATTGCTCATGAATCTTGGTTCGGGAGGGGGGGGGTGCTTTAGCTCCGTAGCTCCCTCTCTTTGGCTCCTGAATGGATTCTGTGTCAGATCTGTGGGAGGGCTGTAGTCTAACTCAAGTCTCTCACCAACTTTGTTTTATTTTTTTTTAATTTTCTTTTCTTTCTTTTTATATCTCCAGCATTTTTAAAAATTTAAATTAGAAACAAGCTTGCTTCACATGTCAATCCCAGCTCCCTCTCCCTCCCCTTCAAACCTCTCCCAACCCCTCACCCAATGCCCACTCCACTCTCTAAGGAGAGTGAGGCCCTCCTTGGGAGAATCTTGAAATTCTGTCATATGATCTGGGGCGGAATCTAGGCCCTCCCCCATGTGTCTAGGTGGAGACAGCATCCCTCCATGTGGAATGTGCTCCCAAAGTCCAACTGGATGACAGGGCTAAATACTGATCTACTGCCTGAGGCCCCAAAGAATGCTGAGGCCTCCTCACTGACACCCAAGTTCAGGGGGTCTGGATCAGTCCCATACTGGCCTCTCAACTATCAGTCTGGGGTCCATGAGCTCCCCCTTGTTCAGGTCAGCTGTTTTGGAACCTTATATATACCTGAACAGGCTTCAAAGATGTCAACAGTTTGCTAAGTATTTCCCTCTAGAGAGTTGTTTGGGTGGGTGGCGGGGGTTCATTTCAAATTCTGATGATATGGTTCTATGGTCATTTTCAACGACTCTGACTGGATTTTCCGACCTCTTTACCATGTGTTCGTGCTTCTGCTCTGCTGCTACTGAGACATTCAGTTCTGTTAGGTGGAGTAGGCTCCCAGTCACCACTGTGACTGTGTTGGCCTGTGTTGGGATCCTAATGGTTACCACTAGCCAATGGGCATAGATATAGCCAGTAGAGGCATAGGACTGAGCCAGCCCCCAGAGGATGGCTGCTGAAAGCTCTGCTCCTTCTCTGGTCTGCTGATAACGCTTGCTGCTGCAGTCGAATGAGGGAAGATTGGACTCTAAGGACCCCAGCTCTTAGTGGACTTCTTCAGAACCAACTGGACTGGATTCTTGGCACTTCCTCTCATTTCTCTGCCAGCTCTTATCCCATTCTCAGCTGGGTTAATTTTTTGTCACTGTAGCAAATACCTGAAAGAAACAACTCAAGGAAGGAAAGATTTCTTTTGGCTCATGGTTTCAGAGACCATTGTCCAAGGATGGTTCAATACACTGATTAGAGCCTGCAGCAAGGCTGAGCGTCCATTGTGGTGTGTGTGTGTGTGTGTGTGTGTGTGTGTGTGTGTGTGTGTGTGTTATTATGGTAGCAACTTATTTAGAAGCAGTCAGGAAACAAAGAGTCAGGACAAGTCCAGACTTCCCAAATATTGATCTGTGCCTTCCTACCAGTGACTTAAGTTCCTCCAGCCAGGCCCTACCCCCTGATTCTTCCACTTCTCAATGTGCCATCAAATTATGAATCTATCAGCTGGACCACTCATTGACGTAGGTAGAACCCCCAGATCCAATCACTTCCCAAAAGCCTCACCTCTGAACACAATGCCATTTGAGGGTCACTTCATAGCCATAGCAACCAGCTCTGTGTCCCACCTCTAGCGCCTCGGAGCCCTGGCGGTATCAGAGGGCAGCTGGAACAGACCTGTGCGTATCTGGAGTTTATGTATCTGGAGGTCAGGAATCAGTCATGTCCTTTTCTTCAGGCTGTAACTGAGGTGTATTACTTTCAGAAGTTGTGAAATCCCAGCATTTGACGCAGCAAATGGAGGAGATCCTCGTACTTCACGGTGGCTTACACCCTTTCTTGATTTTCCTCAAGCATCTCTGGCTTCTTGTCTTTAAAACTGGAAGAGTCACAGCATGTCAAGGAGGGTGGATGAGTAGAAAAACAGGCCTCAGTGTAAAGGAAGACAAATTTAGTGATATCCTGTAGCACAGGTTCTAATAGGCCTTGGTAATGAAAGCCTGGAGTCCGATATTAGGAGCTGAAAGTTGAAAGATCAAAGGGTCAGTCAGTCACCAGAGCTCTGTGTCTATGAAACCCTCAGACTGAAAAGTGACCGAGTTCCTGTCTCCTCTCACTGTATTCCTCTCTCTGCCAAGCTATCTCACTTCCTGTCTGTCTATACAAACCTCCAGACCTCTATGGTTAGCTACTGGCTAGCTCTGCCCTCTGAGCAAGATATCATCACATTTTCCATCTACGACCAACATGCCTGTCTTGGAATTTTCTCTAAAATGATTAGAAGCACACAGTTGATAACAGAAAATGAAACGCTACAGAGCTTGACTGTTCTGTTTGTAGATCCCAACAACCTCTGGTGTTTTATGTTGAGTTTTTGATACCAAGACCATCCTCCATAGAATCTAGTTTCCCCAGTAATTCCAACTAGAGCACTCAAAACTCTGGTCCTCTGGCATGAATGAAACAATATGCAATCATGCAGCTCTTAATCTGGAACACTAAACCACAGAGGGTATTCGGGCACTAATTTAACCATTAATGGGCTAAGCAGCAGTATTGCATTTCTGGAGCAGGGTGGTGGCTCACAGACATGGGGTCACAGGTAGGCTTGCTATGAGCCTCTTCGCCAGGCTAATAAAACCCTTCAAGCACTGGCTTAACTCATACTTCATATCTTCTTAGGAAGATGCTGGGCCTTATAAACTCATGGTTTACAATCATTTGTATAACTCTATGCAACATAATGACTTGAAAATAACCCCCCATCCCCCACAGGCCTGGAGGAGTTAATTCTTCTTTAGAAACCTGCATTTCATTTTGCTCTTCAAAGAACGATCATGCTCATCTTATTACAGAATAACTTATTCATATGAAGTACATAAGTATTAGTAATTTATGTCTTTCAAATATTGTCTCTGTGGTTCTTTTCTTATCCGTATCACTGTGTAAATTGTCTTTATTAGGTCAAATCTATGAGCCATATCTGGTAATTCTAAGGTTAAGAGATAGGGAGAAAGACAGAAATGACAGAGGGGGAGAGAGAAAGATTTGTACTTTAATCCAACTAACCAACATTTCCTTCTTCCTGTCACATATGGCCATTTCTTACATGACTCTCACCATTTGGCATAAACACAATTAGAGTGACCTACTGGTTTAGGAAGTGTCTTATGTGATTTCTTCCATTCAAAACACAGGTGAAATGTCTTGTCCCAGAGTGCATACAGCGAACATTCTACATGGGAGGCTTCATGTATCCATTTCCTCACCAAGCATTTGGAGGAACCATTCTATCCATTGGCAATAAAATCCCTTGCCATCACCAAGGATTATTTTCCCAGCAATGACCAAGGGCAAGTGTTTTTCAATCACACTGAGACTTGAGAGGCTTTCTCCGAGTGAGCAACCCTTTGCTAGGATATTCAGAGCACAGTGTGTTGCAGGCATGCAGCACCTGTTACTCACTTGCTTAAATGTCTCATGAAGAGGACAGAGAAAAAAATAGTTTCTCTGTGTCTCTGGGAACATACATAAATTTAGCATGCAGTTCTTTTTAGGCCTCTTCCAACTTTGAATTACCTTAAGAAAGGCCATAGGATATAGAATATCTTGAAGATACTCTTCACATTCCAATTTCTTCCCTAAAATGACTGAGAACAGGTGGTGTCCCAGAAAAGAAATAAGAAGGATGGGGGGAAATGAAATGAAAAATACAATAGAAGTTGATTTTATAAATCCAGGCATAGATCTGGGGTGAAAAAGTGTCAGTCAACTTCTTATTGCCAATGTTTGCCTTACTAAGTATTTAGTTATCTAATTCTACTAATTACAGGGCACAGGGGACAGAAGAAACTGCTTTTGAATTTTGAAAATCCACTGTGTATGTGAAGATGCTGTTGACCAATGCTCCTGATGAGGCAGATTGATTTTACATAATTCTTACTGCATTTTAAGCTGACCATGGTCTAAATATTTTCGTCATACAATCAACCAATCTTTGTCTCATTATCACAATATTAAAATCACATTTGTTTAATATGACTTCTTTGAGTGTCCTGTTATGTATAATCATAGATATGGCTGACAGCCTGGTAATATTAGAGCCACATAAAAACAAGGCAGTGACAGTATTGCTGTGTTGATTTAAATTGAACCATGATTTTTTTCTAGAATTTTATTTTTCAGCGTTCTCTCTGTCCCTGTGTGTGTGTGTGTGTGTCTGTGTCTGTGTGTGTGTCTTTGTTCCCCTCCCCTCCCCCCCTCCGCCTCCTCCTCCCCTCGTGGTCATGTTGACTATGGGCCATGATGTACATGTGAAACTCAGAGGATGTCCCTGTGGGTCAGCCCTCACTTCCACCTGCTCTATTGTTTCCCCTGTGTCTAGCAGGCTAGCTGACCCACAACTTTCCGGGAACTCTGTGTCTCTATCTCCTACCTCACCAAAGGAACAGTGAGATTACAGATGCTCATTACATCTCCCAGCTTCCCATGGGTCCTGAGAACTCCACCTCAGATTCATGTTTGTTTTACAGTTTTTCGTTCACCAAATGAGTCATCTCCCTGGCCCACAGAACCATGTTCTAAATGGCTTGATCTATGACAGAATGTACATAGGTAAGCAGTTCCAAAGTACTTGCGAATGTCTTCTGAGCACACAGGAGTGTGCAAGCTCCCACAGACACATAGAATTCCATACCACTGAACACAGACAAACTGTAATGGCAAACCCTTGAGCCTTTTCAGCGTTTCCTGACTCCCTTGAGTAAACACCTGTCTACACACTTTTGAACTGCTGAATTTTATACCACTGTTTATTAACATCTGTTTTGTGAATACTGTTTGAGACTTCTGGGGCTAATCTAAGAATCACAGACATGATCATCAGAAGAGAGTTCAAGGTCAGCTGTCAGCATCAAGCAAGTGCTATATTTATAAAATTTCTACAAATAGAACTTTCCATTTTTTATCTTCAAGTGTACTGAGAATCAGCTATTATTTTCAATGACTTTTTTAAAATATAAATGTAAACTTCTAACTTGCATTTATACTTCAAGTTCACCCTGATGTTTTACATACTAGTGATTGGCCACAGAAAGATACCTTGGAATTTCTCCTACCTTCTTCCTGCCAATCTGCCTTACTTCAGGAGCAGGTGGAAAATTCAGGTAAGCATCCACCACAAGCAAAAATTCAGCACATGCAAAATGCAAATTTTACTCTGCCACAGTTCTGCCTGGGAAGTGAGAGAATGTGCAGTGATTAAAACTGTTTTTTCCTGATGGTGGTAGTGTGTTGTGTGTGTGTGTGTTTGTGTGTATGTGTGTGTGTGTGTGTGTGTGTGTTGATGAGTATGTGTTTGAAAGGGGCAGAGTGTCTTTTGGGGTTATAACCAAACAGAAAAATCTTTGACTTGATTTTGGACTCTCATGTGCCTTCCTAAGACTTGGCAATTGCAAAGATTTTCTATACCTTGAATCATACAAACATAATCTAGAAATTCTGTGCAATATTGAGTATGTCATGAATGCATGATGTAGGCAAATGAAAGATTTATGGATTTATGAGTTAAGTTATGACCAAAGAGCTAAGAACAGTCAACTAAACGGAAAAGTGTAGAAATCATTACAAAATGAATGTGTGCAGCTATGTTGAAACTCATCTCAGTAAATGATTCATACAAGTGATGGGATTCCTTTAAGTTTCATTAAGAAAGCAGGTTCCTCCATTAAATTTATACATAAATTTAAACATATGTGACAAAGAAATAATTATTAAACATACATGATACAGTAGTAGTACCCAGTACATGCCTATTCTTCTCTTATCCAAAAGTTATGATGGGAGGGTCAGGAAAGATTTGCTGCTTTTGCAGAGGACTGCAGTTCATTTCCCAGACCCCAAATAGTGGTTTATGACCATCTTAAACTCCAGTTATAGAGGATCAAATCCCTCTTCAGGACTCCAGGCATGCACCCAGGTGTACACATACACACACACACACACACACACACACACACACACACACACACACACAATTTAACTGCTAAATAGATATATAGGCTGTGATAAGTATTACAATTACCAGTTGTCTTCATAAACAATAGAGGAATAACAGAGACCTGCCTATATATAATATCACAGCAAGTGTCCATTAGGAAATGTTTCCTACCTTCCCAGGTGAGGGCCCCATTGATCAAAGCAGAACCTACTCATAAGGGGAATGTGATCTTTCAAGCTTAGTAGGCATGGTAACTTCATGCACTAAGAACATTTGCTTCTTCTTCTACTGTGACTACAAGTGTTCAGATCTTTAGTTAAGCTATTTTTCCATGGAACAACATAAATATTTGAACTCATTTAATGATAATAAATGATTTAAATGTGTGTGTGAGAGAGAGTGGGGGGGGGCTCTCACTTTGTAGTCCCCACTGTCCTGGAACATTCAAGTGACCTTGAAATCAAAGATCCACCTGTTGGGATTGAAAGTGTGAAATATTCTGTCTTGCAAAAACATTTTTGATCAAGGAGAAAGATCAATCTTCAACATGGGTCAAACCATCCCTTAGGCCGTGGACTTGGACAAAATAAAAGGGAAAGGAGAAAACAAGCAGAACACTAGTATCCATCTTTATGCATCCTGATTTGGATAGCTACATCAAGATATAGAGCTACAGAGATGACTCGGCTGCTAAGAGAATTTGCTGCTCTTCCAAACAATCTGGGTTTGATTCCCAACAGCTACAACATGCAGCTCATAACTTCCTGTAACTCTAGCTCCTGAGGATCTGACCTCCTCTTCTGGCCTCCACCAATATGTACAAATATGTTGTAGAGTTACATACAGACACATGTACATTCACATGAATAAGAATAAAAATATATACACATATTAAGTTATGGTGCAAGTTTCCACTGAACATGAGCTCATTCACACCATGCCTTCCTATATGAAATCATAAGTCAAAATAAATCATCCTACCCTTAAGTTGCTGCTTGTCACATACCTGGTAACAGAGATGAATAAAACAACAAACATAAGAATCTATTCTTTAAAATTATATCACTTGACCTGCTGTTTTTAAGTTGGTGGAATTAATGCCTCCCAAATCTTCTCTCCGTATCCAAACACTCTGAGATCTCAAAAAACCAAGCAAAAACAAATCAAACAAAATTTTAAATTAAAAGACATCTATAATTCAAAGTCGTTGTTCTTGAAGACTTAAGTCAATGAAGGCGTAATGAATAACCGAAGATAAGAAAGAAATCTCACATGTCAACACACTCCTGTATGTGCCCTTTAAGAACATAAAAAAGGCTCAAGAATTAGAACTACAAGAAGCAATTTACTGAGGTGTTAGGAGACTATTTGAAAAATGTCACAGCAAAAATTGGCCTCCATCTCTGGCCCTGAACCACTCTAAGCACTTCAAATGCCTATCTGCTATGGTGCCTCGGGCACTAGGTACTAGGGTAAAACTAGAATTAGCCTAAAGCTATTTCCTGAATCATGTACCTTCATTTTCACATTCAAAGAGCTGATAGCCAAGCCAACTCATTCTAGGTATCCTAAAAGACAGTGCACACTCTGGGAGAAAACTCTAGTAGAAATACAGACATCTGGGACTCCACAACACAAATGCTACCTAGCCAGTCAGACATGTTAATCATAAGAGTTTATTAGTGCGAGGAGTACCTGTCCTGGTTAGCTTTTCTGCTGCTGTATTAAACACCCGAAACATTTTGGGAAAGGAAGGATCTATTTCATCTTACACTTCCAATCCCCAACCCTTTATTGAAGGAGGTCAGTGGAGCAACTCAAGAAGGAGCAGAGAGGAAATGATGGAGAAAAGATACTTACTAGCTTTCTTCATTACTCCCATTCAGTTGTGAATATAGAGCACAGTCCTGCAAACCTAGGGATGGTACCACCCAGTTGTCTGGGCCCGCCTACATCAATTCGCAATTTTTAAATGCCCAAAGACATGCCCAAAAGCCAACCTGGTGGAGGCAATTGCTTGGTTAAGGTTCATTTGTCCTAGGTACATCAAATCGGTACCAGGATTATTCTCCACAGCAGCTAGCACTCACGAACCTTTCCATTTGCTTAATAAGCTCCTAATATTAATTAGGAAAACAAGCTCCACAAAGAAAGAGGAATGAAAAGACTCAAAACTTACACTAAGAAAAGAGCCAGGGAGCAGAAAAATTCTGTAATTAGTATCTGTGGAGAGCTAAAAGAGCAGTGAATCCCTGAGACAAAACAAAATGCATAAAAAATTCATAACTTGAAATTAGGCCTGGCGATATCTCCAGCAGTGATTTTTTAAATTATTACTCTGGTATCTAAGGACTTCTGTGCTTGCATATGAAATTTGAGACATTTTTTCAATGCCTATCAGGAATTATATTGGAATTTTTCAAGGGATTGCACTGAATCTGTAGACTGATTTGGTAGGATGTTTTCACAGTAGCACTCCTACCAATCCATATGCATGGAAGACCTCACCATCTTCTGATCATCACAGTTGATGAAGGAAATAGCTTTGACAAAGTCTAACATCTCTTCATGATAAAACAAACAAGTAAACAAAAACCTTGAGGTACCATAGATAGAAGGACCATATCCTAACATAATAATGGCTGTATATAAGAAACCTGTAGCCACCACCGTGATATATGATGAAAACTCAAAGCATTCCCACCAAGGTCAAGAACAACACAAAGGGTGTCTACTCTCACCACCTAGCCAATACAGCACACGAAGTCCTACCAACAGATACAAAGAGAAAAGGAAGATATAGAAGGATCCCTATTGAAAGTTGATGGGTTTGTATATGTGAAACTCCAAAGACTCTAACAGAAGATCTAGTTCATAGCATCTAATATGGGTGTTTAATTTGGAATAACCATAGAAATCATCGAACTATAAAGAATCTATTAGAAGCTGAGCAGGGCCCAAGAGAAGACAGTAATAGAGCAGAGTTGATATAAAAGGGGAAAGAGAAATAATGAAGGAAGGCTTAAGAGAAGAGAGAAAAGAGAAGTGAGGGAAGAGGAAGGAATACCTGACCCTAAGGGTGTTTGAAAAGGCCATGTAGACACCAATTGTTTTATAAACTTCATATTCAAACTTTAAGTGGAGCTGCCCTATCTACCTACATGTAAGTGCTTTTCCCAGATATCACAAGTTGCCAGATAAAGCCTACTACCTTTTATCAAGTTGTTGGCTGGGGACATTCCATAAATCTCCAAAACAATGTCAACAATTGCCATTGCTTTTGATTGCTATCTAGAATGTGATAGCAAGTTCCTATTGCTGAAGACATCATGCATTTTGTTCATAGGACTTAGAGAACCAAAGCTGAAACTGAGAGGGAAACTTCCTGCTGACTAGCTCTCGCAGACTTGGAGGATGCTAGGCAGGCTGCTAGTTGAAAAGGGCCTTGGACAGTCTTACCCAGCTATGAACCCTGCAAACTGCGGTAACATTCAGTGGGTCAAGATATGCCCGTGGGTGCAATGGTGACATGAAAGTCCTATGGGCAACCAATCACTTTCTGATTGGGTTTAAGGCCCATTATACAAGAGGAGACTCATACATGATACTGTAAGTCAAAGAACCCACACCTGGGGAGATCATAAGCTTTAGGGATAAACCTACTACTATTTTGTCACATGGACATAATATCAGCTACTTTCTAAATGTTTATCTTTATAGCTATAGATCAGTGCCACTCAGTTATCATTAAAGAAAGGTCTTCATGTAGTGAATATTGGTCAACACAGAGACTCAAAGCTAATCAAAATACAGATAACAAGTGTTGGCGAACCTCTCAACCATAGATGTGAAGTTTCCATTATAATCCTTCTCCCTGAGGCTCAGGAAACACTGTAGAAAATGGGGGTGGGGTGGGGCACAAATGTCATAAGAGCCAGAGGTCAAGAGAACTGGAACAAAATATTACCCCCTGGATATGACAGGACCATTGCACTTGTGAACTTACTGCAGCTGTGGCTGTCTGACCAAGACTGTCCAAAGGTCAAGCCAGTCAGCCTTCCGGCATGGATAGCAAGAAGCATGTGAGCCCTCACCTCAGGCTGACCTATTGGCGGTTGGTGACTGCTATGGAATGAAGGGTTCGTTTTCTTTAGCAATGCAACCTTTGGCAGAGTTATTGTGCTCCCGTGGATAGCCCCACACCCATGCATTTATGAGTTGCATTAATGGAACTCAGCAGGTGTTTCAGCCACTTTTCTGTGATAAAAATATTCTGGCAAAAGCAACTTAAGAGTTTAGTATTCTGTGAATATGCAGTTATTTTATGTGTAGCTGTGCCTGAGTGTATGCAAGTGTACATGTTCATACAGTACCTGTAGAAGCCAGAAGAGGAAGTTAGAACCTGAAACTAGAATTACAGGTTATTGTTTGCTGTCACATGGGTGTTGGAAACAGATTCTGAGTCCTCTACGAGATCAGCAAGTGTTCTTAAATGATGGTCCATTTTTACAGCTTCCCCATGAGGCTTAATTAGGCTTATGAGTTCAAAAGGATAGAATCCATCATGATGAGATAAGGCAATAGAGAGGGGAAGGCTGGCAGCATCAGAAAGCTAGCTGGTCGCATCTTAATTCATCTATGAGAGAGAAAGAGAGAGACAGACAGACAGACACAGACACAGACACAGAGAGAAAGAACAGAAGATGGTATACTTCCTCCACTAAATCCACACCCTAAAACCTCCCCAAATAGTGCCACCAACTGGGAACCTAGTGTTCAGTTGTTAGGAGGAACTGAAGGAGAGATTCCAGGAGGAGCTGGAATTGGCAATAGAGATGAAGATGATCAAAACCCATTGTATGCATACATGAAATTCTCAGAGTAACATGGAATTCATAAAACAAATTGATATTAAAGAAACTCAAAAACATAAATCTATAACCAATGTGAAACCAAAGATTAAAGAAAAGAAGAATTAGACAAAAGACCTCTTTTCAACTTGCAGGAATTTGGTGACAAAAATATTAGAATTCTTCAGGGAATAATAACTTGTCACCCACAACTAAACTGGAATCCAGTTGCAGAGAGGGAGGAGTGATGAGCAAAGGGGTCAAGACCAGGCTGGAGAGACTGACAGAGACAGCTGACCTGAACCAGGGGGAGGTCATGGACCCCAGACTGATATCTGGGAAACCAGTATGGGACTGATCCAGGCACCCTGGACATGGCAGTTTGGAGGTCTCGGCAATCTATGGGGTCTCTGGTAGTGGATCAGCATTTATCCCTAATACATAAATGGACTTTGGGAACCCACTTCACACAGAGGGATACTCTCTCAGCCTAGTCACATAGGGGAGGGTGCAGGCGTGCTACTAATGATGTAGATCTCCCATAGAAGGCCTCACCCTCCCTGTAGAGTAGAAAGGGAATGGGATAGAGGGTCGGTGAGGGTCAGGGGAGGAGGGGAGGAAGAGAGAACTGGGATTGACACGAAAAACAAGCTTGCTTCTAATTTAAATTTAAAAAAGAGGAAAAAAACAAACTTGTCTTACGTCTAATGATAAAATAGAAAGCCTGAGGCCCAAAACCACGCATTTCAGATGCTTCATGTAAATGCCATCCTTCCAGGACATCCCAACATCCTTACATAGAGTCAGTATCCAACCAAACCATCACTATACAGCAACGATGTCAGGGCATTTGAGTAAAAGTGTCTCAATAGATAGTTGTTTGCCCTCCATAAGGAGATAATGTTATGCTCTGCAAGGGGTAAATCAAAGAAGGATATGCTATATCAGGAAACAGGATCAAAAATGAGAATAGGCAAAAGAAATTTCCAGATATTCAGGATCACAGCCTTCACACAGAAAAAGCCATTCCACACTGGATAGAAGACCTCAGGATGGAAGTTTCCAGAGGAAATGAAAGTAAATAGATAGATTATCAGGTACAGTAGACTGTTCAGGAATGTGAATGAGGCCTTAACTCACAAGTCTACTAAACAGTAGGAGCTTAGCAACAGCTTCCATATAAAATAAGAGAAGTAGACATTGTCTAGTTACAATTAACAGGTCTAGAAGAAGCACTGTGGGTGTGAATATAAATTAAACCTGCTTTGCTCTTTGTTATAGAAGGAAACAGCATGTATATTAGTCAATACAATGTAAATGCCAACTACGGGTTTAACACTCATGGAAGGTCATTAGCAATGGTTTATTTTTAATAGTTTGCAAACATAAAATATTAAAATTATAAAATTCTAGGTCAATGTTTACAAACTAACAAAACATGATTTTTGAGCATGGAAAAGCCAGAAATGGAGTCTGAACTGTCAAGGATGCAGCCTCCTAGAGCAGTCCTAGAAAAAGCCTCGCTTGCTGAGGTGTTCTGTGTTCACAGTGTTATTGAGGAGGGTCAGGAATGACACAGAAAATGCCTTCACTCTCCTGCAATTTAGACCTTGTCTACATCCAATCAGATATAGAACATCGGTTCTATTTTAAGAAAGTAGAAAGACAAGGAGAGTAAGTTTCAGAAAAGTGAGCTAAAAGTTGATGGAACACACAAGATTGCTTGTGAACTACTTTTAAGACCCAGATAACCATTTAGAGATGGGCACATTTTAAAAACCAAAGAGCAGAGAAAATCCTCTCTTTTCTTAGTTTGCTTGTTTATTAGCTAAGTCCATAGTAACAGCTATTGGAAAGAAAAAAAAAACTCAAGATGGTGTTTTTACAACTGCTCATGGGATTCGCAACTCTATTCAGCCAAACATGGTGGAAACGCCACTCTACCCTGACCCTGACTTGGAGAAGAGAAAGCAACATACTAATATATCAATCAATATATTTAAAAATGAAACTGGGAAATTTAGAGGAAAATATGGAGAGAACTAAGATGATCCAGATATAGGAGGACAAAAGTTATCCTTTCTCTCACATATGGTCATTTAGTGTTTTGATGGGTGTATTGGGTGGTGAGAATGAATAGAGGCTAGACACTAGATAGGAGACCCTGAATGGGGAGTAAGGGATGATACGGAAGCTGGAGGGAAGGCAAAAATATACATATGTGAAACAGAGAGGAGACTACTGGGAGCAGAAAGGTACAAGGGCAGAAAGGATGTATGGAGGAGCAGACGGAGGAAAAACAAACAAAAACCAACAACAACACATTTTGTTAGAGAAATGCCAAATGAAATCTAACATCAGTACATTGATGAAAGCTGTGTTTAAGACGTTAGTGTTGGACATATGCCAAGTTATTCTGAGTATCGAACTCTTCTAAGCAAGGTGAATTAGACTCACTGTGTAAGCACACAGACGGCAGTGTTGGCAGTGTTACACACCACAGTCCCCTGTTCCAGAGCTCTGTGACTACGTCTGCTGAAGTCATCTGCGTTTTGAGCAAGAATATCATTTACGTATCTGTCCATCTATGCAGGACACAGACTGATGGTCTAGCAAGATCCTCCTCCCCCATATTTCAACTATTGACTACTACAATGTGCCCTTGTCTGTCAGCAGGCCAGAGATACTTGTTGATCAGGGCTAAGTTCCTTCAACCAGCTCACAGTCACAGAGGCGAAAATTTACGCAAACAAGTCCTCCAGACCTTGAGACCACTCCAAAACTATACACATGGAGAACAGTGTTAATGTTAGTGGTGACTCAAGAAAGATCTCTCAGACCCAGAAATATCACACAGTCACTAATCCCTTTGGAAGGTTCCCTGACATTGGCCAGAGAATTTCCTTTTCTTTTTCATCTAGAAATAACTTGACAAATCATCATTTCGTCCCCACGGTCCAACATAGAAAGCATTTCTTGGCCAGTCCCCCTGACTTCCTCCTGCAAGAGTTTGAACTACAGGCATTTACTGGGTTTTCACTCTAACCTTATTCTTGTTACTTTTTTCACCTAGAGTGTAACCTCCTGACTCTTGACTCAGCTCCCATGTGATTTGATTCTTGCAAAATCTTTGTGGAATTGAACTTGTCTAGTGACCTAGAATTGTGCTTCCTCGTGCCTATGTTCTCACTGGCAGTGGAGTAATGTTCTTAGCGTCAAGGTTATCTGGCCACCGTCTCTTCACAGGTACAGAGCAATCAGAAACTCTCCTCCTGGTGTTTGGATCCATCTAGCATGCAATGCCCCACGCATGACTCCATTCTTATTGAACTTTAGAACCCAAGGGACTTGAACCCATTTGCAAATCCATTTTACTAGCAAAATAAATCACATTTTAGTCTTGTGGGTTATATAACATAGATGTTAGGTATAATGAAAAGCAAAAACATCTACAACACAAGGCCTGAGAGTTGTTAATTTTACAGTTTTATGCTATAAGCCAGCAAATAGTTGGTTTTACAAGACATTAAGTGATGATGAAACTGTAGCATAAATCATTTTGTGCACAAACAAGGCTAAATAAAAATGCATTGGATATTCAAAGTTTTGGAAACCACTTACGTGAACACAGGCCACCATGAATGTTCAGGCTGTGGCTGAGTGTTGTTCTAGGGCCCATCAACTGCTAATGGGCTTCCTAACCCTGAATTCCTTCCTATGCATCCACAAAGGAAGTACTCATCATGACTTTGCCATGAAGGACAATCTTTTTTTGTTTGTGGTTCTTTTTTAAATGCAAGCTACTCTGCACTTTTCTTTTCACAAGTTGTATCCCTGGGTCTCCAATGCTGTCCCCTGCTGTGCTGAAGGCTGGTTCCTGCCTTTCCACTCATTATTCTTTCTCTACTTGTTTCCTATCCATTATTTCTCACACCTTAACTACTTGACAAACATGGAGTTAGCAGCATCAGTTTGTGTGTTCTTGGGCCGAGCTCCTTTGCACACTGTAGTATCTCGAAACACACAGAACCATAGTCCGTGCATGTGACAATTGGACAAATATTTGTGCAAAGAGTAAATGATGCCTTTCTGTTCACTTCCATAAGTGACATTCCACAGATATGGATCTTTATGAAATGTTTTGACTCTATCAACACACACACACACACACACACACCTTCATAGAATTGGAGAGGTTGAGAAAACAAACCAACTTTGGAGACAAGACATTTTAAACAAAAGTATTTTGAACAAAGGTATATTGATGGTTGATAGGGCAAAAAGCAGGGTTAGTACATTTATGGACCTTCATGGAATTATGGATTTGTTCTTTGATGGATTAGGTCTTTGTTCCCATTTAGGTAGGTATTGGGGCCTACGTACTGGGTTTTAAGGTCAGAATGGTCCCTCTAGCGTGGAGTCACCTGTACTAAGACTTGGGGTCCTGTTACAGCTTATCATTTTTATCAGAAGAACTTGTACACTAATTGTGTAGACCTTCGATGGATCATCAGTCAGAAAGTCTCAACAAGATAACAAGCACCTTTTCTTCATAAGTGATAACAAGCAGGCAATGTCAGAAACCTACTGTCCTCCAGCTACTTGGGAAACCCCAATTCCCATGGTGTGGATAGATCCATCTACCCAGCTGATGTCATAACCTTGTGTGGTCTCTCATGGTCTCAGGAGCTGTCAAACCTATTAATGACTGAGTCCCAAGTAACATGTCTTCTACTTCATGGGAAATTTACATGTCATAATCTACCCAGGTATCATTCATTGTTCCAGCAATGGGATTTGATCTACTTCCTATAGAAGCAATCTGAAGGTGCCTTTCCTTGAGTATGGGATATGTTTGCATCTTATTCTAAGGTTCCTTTCACATAAAAATAAAGTGTTAAGTATCTCATGGCAAATTAAGGCCCAGTGGGACAATTCTTGGTCATTAGGAGAAAAGCCAATGTGTATTTCCTCATATTTTGAGCAAATGATAATTATAAATGTGCTATAAACCTCTGGATGTTCCATAGGATAAATGACCAAGTGGATAATTTACTCTAGGTCATTGTCCTTCTTTTACCATATGCTTTTGCCTGTTTCTTAATCTATTCCCATGATAGAACATTCCTATCTAAGATACTCAAATATGCTATCAAGGCCTCTGCCCTCAGAAAATGCCAAGCAGAGATGATGAAGGACCCTCCTTTGCTTAGCCTATTCGGAGTCATCTTGGGAGGAAACAAGCTACACTTCCCGGTATCCACATGCTTCTGTGAACAATGTTGACAGTCTGGGACATGCCTGTCACCTCTTACAGACTTCTGGCTTGTATTTTCCTTAAGAAAAACCCATGCTGTGTCAGTTGTATGATTTTCCAACTTTCCTGACAGTGTGGTCACAATGAACATAAGATAAAATTTTCAATATGTCATGTTGCCTTTCCCAGGGTTTGTTACTAAAGCTATCTAAATCACAGGCAAAGTGTATAAGCCAAGATGTAATGGGGAGTGTATATCCATATGAAAATACCAGCACACCTCTCTTGAAGTCAATTGGCTTGAAAAGGACTTTTAATTCCAGCAGTTTGTAAGGACAACCAGCCAAGTGACTTCAGATGACCCGATCATCATTAAAGCCCCAGACCCATATAAACGGTGTAATGTTATCTTTTTCATGTGCTTCACATATACCACATATACCACACATGACATAATATCTAAAGCACAAAACACACCGTGAAGCCTGGGATTGGCTTTGATGACAGTTTGGTTTCCTTCTCGTGTACTCACAGCAGTTCATATTTCCTTTCTCCAGCTCCACAGAAAAGAAAGGGAAAAAAATAGAGCTTTCTAAATATGACAAATGTTCAGAAGTTTGCAATTCACTTTTGGCAGCGCTGTTAATGTCAGTGAGCTCCTCCAGAAACCTGTATTGATGTCATTTTAATATTTCAAATGGTTCATTTGGCAAACATAAACAGTACCAATAGATTTGATTCCATGGCCTTTTGCTTGGATAATGGATGTAGAACTTGGTACTAACTGGATTTTCTTGTTCCTCTGTTCTTAAAATTCAGATAGCATATCAGAAGGAAAAAAAAAGAAAGACAGAAAGCTATTAAAGTCTCTGTGGTGGTAGCATATTTAGAGACCATGAAAGCTCAGGGTCCTAACTTCCTTAGAATCCCCTTGTCACCCTCCTTCCTTCCAGCCTGTCACTTAGCACCCAGCAGTCACCTTCTTCTGCCAACATTTTCCCAAGAGCCAGAGAGAGAAATTAGCTCAAAGGCATTGTATCTTATGGCACTTGTATTCAGTTCCTGTTCTGTCCTTGTGCTCCTTGGTTCTACAGTATGTTTGCTCACCTCTGCCTGGATTATTTACATCATTTCCTTGAGGAGATATGTGTATTTCCTTTCTGCTTGTAATTATGTTGACTCCTTTCAACACTATGAAACACAAGCAGTCTTCGACTTACATTCTTTTCGTCTTTTTTACTTCACTGTGGGGCCAAGGAGATCTGTGTCAATACTCTTACAATACCCTCTCACAGTGGTGGGCTGAGGAGGCAGCAGCTTCCAGGAAGCCATGCAATCATGGTAGACAACAGATGTTACCGTGTTCTGTATTGCTAAGCCGGGCTGTTTGCATTTAGGCTTGTGATATTTCCAGTGGACGATGGGTTTATTGGAGACATGACCCCATCATAAGTCAAGAAGAAGAAGTCTTGCTGATTCTACTCAAACTGTCATTTTAAATCTAAGATAATATCTACTGTTTCCATTTCACATTCCTTTATAATCAAATTTTCTGTTTGGAGAAATATTTTAAGATTGAATGAATATCTTCAGAAGTTCACTGGTACTCATCTCTGACCTGGGATAAAAATGGGGTTATCTTTTCTACTTTGCAAACAGTGCTTTTGTAAAAACACTATCTTTAACTGAGTGGAAAAGTGGAGTTATTACATGTCTATGCATACATTTTTAAAAAAATGTTATTTCTATACTTTCGTGGCTGAGGCAGGAAGATTTTGAATATGAGGTAGTGTGGGTCCCATAGAGAGACTATTTAAACTATTTAAACTATTTGGAATACGTTTAGACTTAAATATTGACAGGGATCATTGAGTATCCTGTTAGAATGAGGTATCGTCATTGAGTTGACTCTCAGGAAGTCTTTGAAATATGATGTTACATTTACAAAACCATCCCATTCTTTCTAGTGAGTGTGTATATGAGTTTTTGTTATATTCATTTTTATGATAACACATTTTATACTCTGAGATATTTATTTACTCATGAGTGATACTAAGAAAAGGAAATACACCATAGACACTTGAAGCTTTTGGTGTCACAGTCAACAGACGATTTGTTTACTTGCTGAATTTTAGTTTACTTGCAACATGTGGTTGTGTACAGGGTAAACAAGCGCTCTGTCACAGAGCTATGCCCCAGCTCCAAATTACTGATGTGATCAATTTGATATGGACTTTCTAACAAACCCCGTGACGCAAAAAAAAAAAAAAAACAGAAAAGGAAAAGAAGAAACAACTTCATAAGACAGATTTTCTAGTATAAATCCCCAAAGTTGGACATAATTAACAATGCAATTGTTACAATGGTAACAACCACTCATGAACGATTCTTAGGTCAAACGGCTTGATGTATCCAAAGGACATGTTTCCTATCAAAATGACTTTTCCTCAACGTGTATCCCAGGAAAAGAATTATTCAGCAGTGATTATGAAAAACCAGTGCAGATTATTCAGACCCATTCTGTCTGTCTAGAAGTCTGGAATCTGCATTTTTAACAAGGTCCTTCCTGGTTCACAGAGGCACTGAATTGTAAGGGTCATTCATTGGAACAAGCAAAGCTGACACAAAGTGAGTTCAAAACCTTAGTTGGGGACAGAGTTAGGAAGCAAGGAGGGTGGATATTCCTTTATTTGCTAAAGTAAATAATAACAAAATTAAGAATGAGCTCTATAAATTGTACTGAATGCTGATAACTTGAAATCTCCAAAATCACTGACTATTGCACTTTAGATAGACATCAGGAATGTTCCAAATTACCAAATGTTTTGTCATTTTGATAAATTGGTTTTAATTTTTTATCAGCCTATATTTAAGTACTCTCCAGTAATGTGTGCCAGACAGTTCCATTAGGCATCTGCAATTGCACTTATTTTCTTTAATGTATGAACTGTATAAACTAACTATAATTTGGATAGCATGGTGCCTAATTCTATTACACTGCTGAGAATAGCCCCATTTGGGTTTGGGGCAGCCTTCACACAATGAACTATAGGGGGAAAATATCAAAATATAAGGTAGGGTGTCTTTATCTTTTGATTTGAGTCTGGAAAACTGACTCCTGAACACAGAGACAAATCAAAACCATACCAGGTTAAAATGAAACAATTTGATGGGGGAAACGAGAAGGCACTTGAATTGCTTAGTGCAAAAGAGAAGGAAAAAGTAATAAAGGCACTGTCGTCCTCAGCCTTAAGAAGGCATAATTAACTCCTTGGCACTGCAAGATAGACTCGCACTGCATGTGGTTTCCTGCCAGGAAAGGACATGCCTGGAGCCGCTGGCCAAGAAGAATTATAGGCATTCGCTACTACTCTAAAATATTCATGTTTCAGCTACAACACTGCATATTTTCGATTGACAGATATGGAAAAGAAATTAACTTTTTCTTTCTGCCTTTCCTGGCATGAGCACCATACACAATTAACTCTTTCTTTCTCCAGATGCAATTGTTGTCATTCAAGAATTCAGTTTTTGAAAATGACTCATGAGTTTGCTGGCTTTTCCTCACAAATTTGAAGGCAATATTTGTTCACTGAAATCTGACTGATGCCTCTTTCTAGACCCTGGAATACGCTAAAAAAAATGCAACAGAACTGAAGAAAGCGTCCCATTCAGATACTGTTTACTTCCTAAACCGGAAGCAAACAAAACAGGAATAGGAGATTGAATGACTTGGTAGACCCCAAAACACCTCCCACCTGATGATTTTTCACAACAGAGATATCTGAAGGTAAAATAAATATGACACTGTAGAAATTACATGCACCTAATCAAAAATCACTGCCATTTTTTTGTCATTACTCTCAACTGAGAAGAATTTCCTTTAAAAGCAAAACAAAACAAACAACCCACTAGAATTGTTTTACAAGAGTCAGATACACATGAGTCTTTTCCATTGCTAAGGAATCATCAGTGGTTGCTTTGAGTTTCAAGAATCACATAGTTAGTGAGTGGATAATTGTTGTGGATTATTAGATTAGAATGTGTTATATTTGTTTATATTGTGGGACATTTGTTGTAATGATGCACAAATGTGTTGCATTCTTACATGTTGTTTTTGTTTAACTCCATGAAGCTGTCTTATTTTGCCTATCTAAGCACCTGATTAGTCTAATAAAGTACTGAACAGCCAAACAGAGGGGTAGGAGAAAGGATAGGCGGGGATGGCAGGCAGAGAGAATGACTAGGAGAAATCTGGGGAGAAGGAAAAAGTGAGAGAAGAAGGGGCCAGTCATCCAGCAACACAGCCAGCCACAGAGTGAGATGGAAAGAAAGATATGCAGAAATAGTGGAAGGCAAAAGCCAAGAGGCAAAGGGTAGACAGGATAATCTAAGGTAAGAAAATCTGGCTAGAAATAAACCAAGGCAAGCCCAGGGAATTATGAGAAAGAATAAGCCACAATGTGTGTATTTCTTTGGGAGCTGGGCAATGGGCCCCCCCAAAAGACCCAAAGAATTAAAATAACCAACAACAGATAAGAATTAGTATTTGAACGGCAATGTAGTATTCCCTTTGAAGTGGGTAGTTTTGAACAATATTGGGTTTGGCTCTTCTTTCTTTCTGCTTTTGATAAAGCGCTGTCTTATTCTTCAAATGTACTACTTTCATCTCATTCCGAAGACCAATCATCCAACACTACAAGCACGACTTCCCACTGGATTGCATCATAAAAAAGAAAAACAAACTAGTTGTAGATCACCTGCATCAGTCTTCTTTTTGCTACTATAACAAAAATCCCTCAAGTTACAAACTTGGTAAAGACAAGAGGTTTATTCAGCTCATCTTCTGGGAAGTCCAGGATGGGGAAGCCCATCTGCTCAGCCTTTGGCCACAGCATCCTGGTGGAAAGCAACACAAAGGTAGGTGTGTGCATAAGAAAACAAGATGGCGTGGCAGGCAGGGAGCCAAAAACAAAGCAGAAGCGGGGTTGCTCTCTTTTCACACTAACAACTGTCTGCATGAACTATGTCTGTGCCTGTTAGATCAGCCTTCATCCCTTCCAAAAGCAGCATCCTCTGCCCCAATTCTCCTGTCCTAGGCCTCACCTGAAAGCTGTCTCCATTACCTCTCAACACTGACCACTGAGGACCAAGCTGCCGGTGAGCACATTACTTTCACTCGTATCTGAGCACAGCATAACCGTGTTGTCTGACTCCGAGACAGCACAATGATTTACACATGTTAGGTGTTATGGAAATTAAACACTGTTTTTCTTAGAAGTCTGTCACATGATGTTATTACATGAACTCTGTAATTCCAAAGTCACCATTTTACACATTGAACAGATACCCTGTCAGCCTGGTATATGGTATTCTATTGGTATTACCAAGATTTTATTTTATTCAACTTTATTTTAGTGTATGTGGGTGTGTGTGTGTGTGTGTGTGTGTGTGTGTGTGTGTGTGTGTGTGTGCGTGCACATGTGCATATGAAGGTCAGAGGCCTACATCAGGTGTCTTCCTCAATTACTTACTACTTTAGTTTAGAGATAGCTACACTGGCGGGCCCTATGCTCCCACACCCAGCTTTTTAAATTTTTGCATGGAGGTCCAGGGCTCAAACACCTCCTACTTATTTGCCTGCTAAACTGTCTTCAATCCCAAACCATATATTGATTATGGACATTTTGTCACTAGACTATAATTAATAAAGTGCCCCATGGCTGTTGAAAATCATTCAGGAGGCTGTGAGTTTGTCTTCAGAGTTTACAAGGCTATGGTTTCCTTTCAGTAAAGGAGCATGTGATTCAAATTCAGAATGTGTATTGGCCATTTAGAGAAAGCAACTCAATAATAATAGCATTTCAATAGAACTTGACACTTTTCAAGGATTCCTATGGATTATCTCCTTTGATTCTTATAATGGCCACTTGTTACTTCCAAAACACATTGTCTCCATTTAAACACAAATTGAATACTTTAGTGGACCCATAATAACTATATATTAATCTACCTGTTTAGGCTGAAAGGGAAATTTATACCTTAGAAATATTCTAGAAGATACGCTTCTCAGTATTTTCACTGAATGTGGCATCTCATTTTTCTGAACTTTGCTTTAGTTTTTGTTTCTTTCAGGAAGGGAATGAGCCACAACCTCAAACACTCAGAGGTGATGGCAATGGCCAAAGAGTGTAGCTATTATCTATTTCCAAATTTGGGCCAAATTAATTTTTGAATGGAGATATAATATACAATACAAAAATTTTACCAACCAAAATTCTAGCTCAGGTCTGCTCCTATGGAAGATTTGTACCAGATCTGGGAACTTTTTATGAGTATTTGAGTGGGGAGGGTGGAGAGGGTACAATTTATTGATATGTTTTTAATCTCAGATATTCACATCAGTGTCTATATTTGAAAAGCACCTTCCAGGTTGTTAAAACACGACTCATTGTTTGAAGTGAGAATTTTGTAACTTAAAACCTTGTCTCAATCAGAATAAGCTCCCACAAGAAAATATCCTAAGCTATGTGGCTGAAATAACAGCAGTGTGTTTCCCCTGAGTTCTGGAGACTCAACTCAACATCCAGGATAAACATTCCAGGTGCTGTGGTTTCTGGTGAGGGCCCTTCCTTCTTTACAGATGGTTCCTTGCTGTGTCCTCAAATGGGACACCCTTCTTCTTCCCTGTATAAGCAGGGCAGACTGGAAGACAGGTAAAGACGGACCGTGAAAGAAGAGGGAGAAAAACAGGGAGGTAAAAAGTCCTTTGGTATCTCTTGTTATAAGAACGCTAACCAATCACAGCAGGGCTCTACCCTTAGGATTCACTTATCCTTAATTACCTCCTAAGAATCCCCATCTGCAAAGACAGCCACCCCTGGGGATAGTGCTCTGCACTTGTATTTTGCAGAGACACAAGCATTCAGTCTAAAGCAACTGTTTTGATAGAGCAGGATTGGGGTGAAAAAAATTTTTTCCTCAAAATGGCCACTTGTACTGTTGTTTTCCTCTGTAAGAGTTTTACATGTTGTTCACACTTGAAAAAAAAATTGACTAGTACTGTTAACTCTTAAGTGATAAGCCTTGAGGTTTGGTTCTTCTAACCACAGTCATTTTGTGGGAAATCAGCAGAATTATCTTGCCGGTGAAGGGAACGTGTTAGAGATACCTTACCTGTGATAATAAAAGGGACCAGTCCTTAAAAGGATTTCCACTGACCTCGAGTAGTATAATGCCCATCACTGGTGATAACTGCGATGGCTAAGATGCTAATGTTCATCCTAAAAACCCAGCACCACACAGGTATTCCTTCATCACAGTGGCTCTGCTGACCGAATCCCAGTGTTCACATTTTCTATAGTTAGCACATTTGCTATAGAGGGGAAATGGTTCTCAGCCTATTCTACCCAGTTGTCCTGCTTGCTGGGTCCTCCGGATAAATGAATGTATTCTACCCCGAGTTATTCTTTTGGTTTTGATACCTGGATTGTCAGATAAATCCACTTCAAACATGTCAAACGTGATTGAACATTTTTCCAAAACCTTATGGAATAGCTCCAAATTTTTTTTGTCTGCAATAAAGAACAGTGGGGGGAAATTTTCACATTTTAAAAAACCACCTCTAGATACACTTTTAATAGGTAAAAATGAATTAATGTTGATAATAAGGAGTTTTGTCCATCCGATAATAACTATAAAGAGTGTGAATGGTCATCAGTAGTTGCAAGTTATGACAGTTATCAGACACAGATACACTCCTATCAGAAACAGCTACACTCCTGGGTCTTATTGACTGCTATAAAGAAGTGCACATACCAGAGATGGGAAGGCTGCCTGGGTGGATACACCACAAGGACCTGAGTGAAATCCCCAGTGTTCACATAGAAAGGGTTGAATACAGTGATATGTTAGAGCAGCAGAGACAAGGACTTGCTGCCTAGCCAGCCTGGCCTGTTTGATGTGGTTCATCCCGGAGACCCTGTCTGAAAATGAAAATGTGGACAGTGCCATGAACACAGTGCCACAGGTTGCCCTATGACTTTCAGATGCATGTGCATGTACATGCACACCATGCATATGCACACACATGTACACACACACCATGCAATTGCACACACATGTACATGCACACCATGCATATGCACAAACACAAAAAAGTAATATAATAATGTATTGTGACATTTTTCACATTTATAATTGTACTTCATTACTTTTTCAAATTCTTCCTTCCCGTCCTCCCCCACCTCCCACCTTGTGAGTGTGTGTGTGTATGTGTGTGTGTGTGTGTGTGTGTGTGTGTGTGTGTGTGTGTACATATGACTATGGAGGCCAGGAACAGACATTTGATCTGCTGAGTTGGAGTTCAGGGGGTTATGATCCCCTTGACATGAGTGATCCAACTCCAGATTTCTAGAAGAGCAGCAAGAAGAGGTCTGCCCACCGCTTAACCAACCCTCTGGCCCCATTAAAATAATTTTCTAATCCTATGGGAACTGTTTACATGTTAAAGCATTTGCTGACTCGGATTCTGTAAGTCTTATGGAAAGGCCACAGCAATTCTGAGACCCATGTCCCTACGAACCTGTGCCCGCTAGTTCAGAGAGAAAAACAGTGAGATTTGGCAGTGGTGGAAGCTGCTGTAGAAGTCTCAAGCCTCTAGAGAGAAGAAAAGTGAGGTTTGGCAATGGTAGGAGCTGCTGTAGAAGTCTCAAACCTCTAGAGAGACTGTGATGAGTTTCTGTTCCCAAATTCTCAGCACAGCTCCCATCTTACCTGTGCTGAGCTGAGTTGATTCCTGAGACGCTTTCATGGTACCGTCATCAGGTCACGTGATAGTTAGCCTAATTGCAGTCACTTCTATCCAATGAGCATGCTCATCAGGCAATAGCAATGGATTCAATGATCTACAGCTGAGATTTGTAAGCCACGATAACTCTGCCTACACAAAAGGAATTAATGTGGACAGAGATATGATTCAGTGACTAAGAGACCTTGCTGCTCTTGCAGAGGACCAGAGTTCAGCTCCTAGACCCCATATCAGGTTGCTCATAATAGCCTGTAACTCCAGATCCAAATGACCCAACACCTTTCTGGGCCTTCCTCCAGTACCCACACAAATGTTCACATGTGCACACACACTCGCACATACAGAAAAGAAATAGAAAACTCTTTCTTTAAAGGAATGAATGAATGAATTCCTAAGTCATAATTTTGACATCTTTGTCCTGCTCATTTGCTGCTGGAAGCTGAGAAAACAGTATTCGATAGAAGCCATATCTCAGTTAGCCACTACTAGTGCTGAAGTATGAAACACAAGCCTAGATATGTCATGGGGTTTCTGACACTCGCTGCTGAATGAATGAAGACCATGTCAATTTCACCTTTCTGTTCTTCTACAGTTTGACACCAGAGCACAGTGTAATGAGGGAATCAGCCCATATCACAGATCATCAAACTCAACCTCTGGTCCAAATCCAGCCTGGCATCTGTTTTTGTAAATAAAGTTTTGTTGAAACACAGCCATGCTCATTTGGTTATTTATTGCCTATGGCTGTTTTCACACTACGACTTGCATAGCTGAGTAGTTACAGCAGAGACCATCTGGCCTGCAGAGCTGAAAATATTTACTATCTGGCCCTTCACCAAAAAAAGTTTGCTGAATCTTGATCTATATTAAGGCATTGGGAGTTTTCTTTGAGGTTAAAATAATTTGGCAACTAGAAGAATTTAAGGCTATTTCAGGGCAGGGCTTGGATCAAGAAAAAAAGATAGTAGCTCTCAGTAAGAGTAAGAGTTCATGAAAAGGGAGAGCAAGGGGGTAGGGGTGGGGACAGACACAAAGATCAGGAAGGATAGCCAAGCAGGCCGCTTTCTCATGCTCTGTCTTGAGTCATCACCCCCCCCCCCCCAGGATTCACACATTGAAAGCTTCCCTCTTTGATGCTGCAATGTTGGAAGGTGAGGACTACTGGGAAGCTTTGGTCATGGGGGCAGGGCTCTTCTGAGGAGTTATCATGGGGCTAAGTTCCTGACACAGCTGTGTCATGAAGTGAGTTCTCCCCTGCACTTTCTCTTCTCATGGGTACTTACATACCTTCTGCATTCCCACAAAGGATATCCTCTCACAGGAACCTTGCCAAACACGGTTACCATGACCTTGGCTTCCCAGCTTCAAGAATCTTGAGCCAATTTGGACTTCTATTCTTTGTACATTACTCAGGCTTTAACAGAAAATGGATGAGACACTTTGTAACAGTTGTCACTGAGTTGTTCTCCACAAACTATGGATATCACTTCTCTACAGATTAGAAGAAAACTGCTGTAGAAATTAAAACAAAAAAATCCCTAGCTCATAGCTGAGTGATGGGAGCAGTTAATTACTGTCTGACTAAACTAACCCTCCCTAAGACAATACTCAGTATACCTGGTCTGAATCCAGGATCCATCTTTTACAGGGTGCCTAGACTTTGCAGTAGGCTTTAGTAGAAACATGGAAAAATAAAACCTTGTAGCTTCAGTTTGTCAAAACCAGACTGTGGATGACAGATCTACAAAGAAATCCATCTTCCTCTCCCTCTGGCCTTATCTATTTTCCCTTCTGCCCAAATGCCAAAAACGAAGCACAGCTATGTTTAAAATGCTTGCTAATTTCAGCCATTTATGTGCACTGCTTGTCTATTACAGCATTAGTATCATGGAGCACAGTTACAGTTATTAATATCATTAAAGATGCATGCATTAACTTACCAATGATTTTATTGTCCACTTTCTGAATAGCTCAAGCAATAAGCAGAGAGGTAATTGCATTGCCTTTAAAGTCAAGGACCTCCACTGAAGTTTCAAGTCTTTCCTAAGCATGTATTGCCTTGAATAAATCAATATCATTTTATTTTAGCTTTCTCATCTATAAAGGAAAAATCATCTACTATATTTGGCATTTAAAGGATACTACAAGATGAAAAAAGTATAAAACCTGTGATATTTAGCTCTTGGAGTATGGTGGACCATCTCCCTAAGACATAGGAAAAAGGGATTCCTGTGATTGGGTAGATACTAGCTGGAAATCTCCTGTTTCTTTCTCCTTCTCATCTATTACTGTTCATTCCCCTGTGGCTGAAAAGACACTCAAAGCAAGAGATGGGATATTGACAGTTGCATTCTGACCACTCTCTACTTAAACCCAGTCAACCCCATAGGACATATTGACTTAGGTTCTACAGCAGTTAAATGTGTGAAAGATTCTGTGTGGTCATTGAAGTGAGCCAATTCTTTGAAGGCTCATCAATGTTAACATGTAAAGGGCGGTAGTTTTAGAAAATACTGTCTGTTACCTGAGGAATGAGACTAAAATAATGGTCTTCTTAAAAAAATAATCATAGAGATGAATTTCAATTATTCTGGTTGTATTTTTTGGTTTCAAGTTTTGGTGTTTTCATTACACAGATTTTAATTTTAAATTGGTAAAACATTTCTATGCATTTTTCAAAATAAGCAGCCCTATTAATTTCTACTTGTCAAATTATTTTAAAATGTTATAAACATTTTTATAGATCTTTGGGGAAATTTTAGTAAGATTTTAAGTGCCTCTTAACTGAAATGAAATGATAGTGAGACCCGGGAAGGGAAAGAGCCCATGTGGTAACCACCCATACGAATAGGAATTAATACACCATACTACCCTAACTGACACAAAATCATCAAATAACATTTTGTGAAAAATATAGATTGAAGTTTGAAGATCTAAATCCTATTATGCTATGTAATTGTAAAAGGAATATGCCCTTAACATGTTTGTTGAATGTGAACTAAATACCAAACAATTACTTTAAATGTGTAAATTAATCAGGAAAGACGGTTTAGGGTATACAGTGCTTGCTGTGTAGGTATGAAGACCACAGTTTAGACCCTCAGCCCCCAGTAAGTGCTAGGCAGGAGTGCTGACCCATGTGTTACCCCAGTGCTTAGAAGGCACACCTAGGGAATCCCCAGAGCAAACTGTCTAGCTGGATGATCTGGACCAGCGAGCCCTGGTTTCAGCCAGAGATCCTGACTCAAGTAGAGCCATCCAGGAAGCAATCCTACATCAGTCTCTGCTCTCCGCATACATGTACATGAAACACAAGTACATGTGCGTGGGCACACACATTTGTGCCCTCAAGCATGAACGAATACACACAAACAAGCATGCACACTGTTCTGTAACAAGTTAATCAACAATTATATTGAATAGGCATCTAATGGTAGTTTCTTAATAATCACTTGGAAAAATATTACAAAAGAATAAAGAAAACACTAATTTAAAATGCATAGTATCTATTTAATTCAGGACAATTCTCGATATATGAGAAAGAGTTTACATAATAATTTATTTTCCTTAGCTTAAAAATTCCAACAATTTAGTTAAGGAGTTAGGGGAGAAACACACACCTCACATACACTCACACATAAAGAACATATGCACATACACACAAATACATTTGCCTTATGTAATGTGAATATAAAAGCAACATCTAGCGTTTATTGGGTTCTCGTTATGCACGAGTTACTGAACCAAGTACCCTATAGGAATCATTTTACTTCATCATTACAAGAAACAGTGAGAGGCCAGTCAGCAGTATTACTTTTCAAAGAAGAAAATTGCTAATCAGGGAAACCCGTATGCGTAGTCTGCACTCACCCAGCTGAGACACAGAAAGGCAAGATTCAAGTAGATCTCTGAATAATGTCCAGAACTCTATGAAAGCAAATATTAGTTTAAAAATTAAGTGCTTAAGTGTAAGTTAGGACCCCCACCAGCTATTGTAAGGTAATCTGAGGTAAATTAGCCTCTACAGACACTAGAAAACTTCAGGTGTGGGAGGTGACTGTGGAGAAGGAAGGTACCTCAGGAGGGACCTGTATCCAGAGAATGCTACCTTGGGTAGAGAAGAGATGCTTTTGAACCCAAAGACTTGAAACAAAAATGAAGAAAACTCAGACTGCTGGGATAGGTTTCGGAGCACGAATGAGGTTATCACTTCCTCTGGTAAATAATTGGGAGGCGTTAGGAGTTCAAAACAACATCTTTAATGAGTATGTTCTGGAATGTGATTAGCCCTTTCTGAGTCTATGTCTTAAGGGGTTTATTTTAAGTACTTCAATAAAATACAGAGTAAATATTGTTGCTTTTATTGTATATATTTAAAAATATTAGTCATAACCCAGAGGATTTCAGGATGAGTGCCAAAATATCTGCGAATAAAATTTTTAATGTTTAAAAAAGACAATAAAATACATGAAAGCTTGTTCCCATTTCTTCCCTTAACTACCAGAAAATGAAGTGGAAGGAAGTTACCAAGAGAAATGTATTAACATTGTAGACTTATTGCATTATGTGCTATTTAAAACTGCTTGTTATTCTTCAGGCTAGTTAATTTGATTAATTATCAGCAGACCTATGAAGACAAGCTCTGGCAGGGTACTCAGCAAACTCAGAATACATTTTCCATGTTATCCTATATATAGAAGCCAAGTAAATACATTTTTACCCCTCTCAGGAGACCAGCCTTGGAAAAGTAACTCAATGTATTTAAATTGTGAGAAAATAAGTCGTCCATATTCTCATGGTTTCTACAACATTCATCTTTTAGAGTGCTGTCTCTTCTCTCTCTCTCTCTCTGTCTCTCTGTCTGTCTCTCTCTGTCTCTGTCTCTCTCCCCCCCCCGTCTATCTCTCATTATTACAAAATACTGGTTGCCTCTGACAATTTTATTCAACTTAATACTCCGTTTAAATTTCTTAGGCTCAGGCTAATGTGTGAAGAAAACATAAATACAACCACAGCATGATATTTTAATTTTGAAAAGTATTAGTCACTATTAAATCATTTCCTGGAGGGAGTAAGTGAATTTCTGGTTGAATGTGCGTTGTTGTCAGGGCACAGGCCTGTTAAGGACCTCACTGTCTTAAACCCATGGCGGTGGCCTGGCCTTTCCTGGGTAAGAGTCAGAAAGCTAGAAAAGCCTTCCTCAGATCCCAGTGCAGAATCTGACTGTGTGTGCAGAAAATGTCCACTGTAGCTTGTCCTCCACGAAGATGTTTATGACCTAAATATTGCTCCATTTCTACCCAGAGTAGCCAAGTGTAAACCTGTCTCCGTGTTCAGCTGTGTGCAGTAACCCACCTCACTGTTCAGTATATATACACCTGCTGAGATTCTGGGATGCTCTGGCTTCTCCATCAGAGAGCCCAGCCTATGTGATCGGTCTGTTTGTCATTTCTTCTGTTCCTTGTCACCCCCCCCCGTTAGGACAGTTCCTGGAGCCATGCAGAGCATGGCAGTTCCTGAAGAACTGTCACAGTTCTTTGTCTCAATCTCCAAGGTGGCTTAAGGTATTTCTGTTCTGTTTTATCTTTTGTCACTGTAAAGTTCAGTTACAAAGACAATAGTTTCAGAAAGGTAAGTTGAAGCAAATATTTCACATATTTTAAAGACTGGCCAAATTCAAGCTCTTGCTGTGTCGCCAAGAGTTGTGTCACCTGTCTCCAGATCTAGCACTTGGAAGGAGGAGGCAGGAGGATAGAGTTCCAGGCCAGCCACTACATAAAGACCCTGTTTCAAAACAACACGATAAAAAAAAGTCAACCAATCAGGACCATAAATCACAAAAGAGTGGGAGAAGTTGCCTCTTCTCCATTTTTCTCTGCTGTATTTTTCTTCTAAAATTCCTTTAAGACAGTTTTAGAAAGGAACCCTGTAATGAGGGACCAGTGGAATATACATTTCCATGTGTGGGGCATGGGGAGGGTGTAGGTTTTCATGGGAAAGCCATCACTGTGAAGATTCATCTAAACAAAGACTATGATGTACTCCAGCTCAGTTAGGAATCCTACGGTGAGGAGAGGCTGGCAGCATTTTCAGCAGTGGGATGGCTCAATGAAGTTCAAGCCTGCCGATCTGAGTTTGATTCCTGGAACCCACATGGTGGAAGGAGAGAACCCATTCCCAGGAATTGTCATCAGGTCCATGCATACACACAAAATAATTGACCAACTAGTTAATAATAAATTTCATTTTTAAGAAAACTATTTTATCACAAAACTTCACTAACTCTTTGGCAGGAAGGTATCTTGAAGAGAGCACTGGAAACTGCAGGCTGAAGAAACTGTGCAAACCTTCTCCATTGGGCATTTGGTGCTCTGACCAGCCGTTCAATTTCCTAGCAATGTTTTTGTTAACGTGGTTGGTAGAGTCTTCTATTTTGTCACAAACCTTGTCAGTTGTGTTCCTCAGGTCTCTATCCCACCACTCCTTGATTGGCTGTGCTCTCGTGGTACTCAGAAACGGAGCTGGCTAGCACTCTCTGCAGAATCCAAGTCAGTGCTAAAATGCAGGAGAACACAGTAATCTGGAAGATCCTCCCAGGCATAGCCCCAAGATCTGTCTCCTTGGTGATTATGTGGGCCTCTCGGCTGGGCAATGGCTTCAGCACTCGCCCACCAGACTCTGTCAGTCACTTCTCAGAAAAAGAAGGAGGCAAGTTAGGAACCTGTTTTTCTAGTTTTGTTTTTTGTTGCTGCTGTTTGTTTCCTTTTATTAAAATAACCTCCCCCCACACACACATAACATTTCCCTAATATGGTTCCCCTCCCCCTACATTTCCCCATCCCTCCCCATTTCCCCTCCCATCTGGATCCATTCTCTTTCTGTCTCTCATTAGAAAACAAGCAGCTTTGAAAGGATAATATTAAAATAAGATATAACAAAAACTAACACATCAGAATAGGACAAAACAGACAGAAAGAAGGAAAAGAGCCTAAGAAAAGGCACGCGAAACATATACACAAAAAGACTCACTTTTTTTAACTCTCAGGAATCTCATAAAAACACTATACTGGAAGGACTTATAGCGTCTAATGAGAGAAAAAAATGTATATATATATATATATATATATATACATATATAATAAAAAGTAAGATACAAAAGACAACAGACCTACAATAATTCCAGAGAGTTCCTTTTCTGTTGGCCATCTACTGCTGGACATGCAGTAGACTCTTAAGGGCAGTTTGTTTCCCCAGTGAGACTTTGTTCAAAGAAACTGAATTTTCATTTGAAGTGGTTATCAACTGGAGATGGCTTTTGGGTTAGGGATGGGGACATGTGTCCACTTCTTCAGGTATAGGACCCCATCTGGTACAGACTTGTACAAGACCTGTGCATGCTGCTGCCTCAGTCTCTATGAATTCATATGTGCATGGACCCTGGGTATCCTTGTTTCCCTGGTGTCCTCCATCCTCTCTGGCTCTTATACTATTCTGACTCCTCTTTCTCAGGGTTCCCAGAGCCTTGACAGAAAGGATTTAGTGGAGACATCCTGTTTAAAGTGATTATTATCTGCATAATGTCTAGTTGTGAGTTTCTGGATTTGTTCCTATCTTTCTTTGATGATGAGTAACAAGGCAAAGTATAGTGGAATGTCATCATTATGAGTCATTTTATTGCTACATTTGTTTTTGAACAGTTGTTTTATCTGAAGTACCTGGGCTATCTAGTCTAGGTTCTTGATCATGTAAGCAGAGTTGTATATGGGTTCCAACATTGCTGTCCCCATTTAAATAGTCTCATTCAAGTGTCTCTCTCCATTTTCCCTACCTTCTCTACTTCTTACTCCCTGCCCCCACTTGGCCCCTCATTTCAATTCCCCCATCCATCTATAACTATTTCAATTTACTAGTGAAATCTATCTGTCCTCAACTAGTCCTTTACTTGTTACTTAAATTCTTGTGGTTCTACAAACTGTAGCTTGGTTGTCACTGACTTAGCATCTAATATCCACATATGAAGTGCATGCCATATTTGTCTTTCTGGGTCTGGGTTACCTCACTCAGGGTGACATTTTCTAATTTATTTCTAAATTTCTCATTTCCGTTTAGCTCAAAATTTCATGATTTCTCTTGCATCATTTAATATTCTTTCTTTTCTGTGTGTTTAGTGTTTTGGTATATTGTGTGCTGAGGGGAATTTCTTGTCTAGTTCAGTCTATAGTGTTCTGCATGCTTCCTGTACCTTTATAGGCATCTATGATCTTGTTGCAAATATTTTCTATTCCTATTATTCTTAGGTTTGGTCTTTTCATAGTGCCTCAGATTTTCTGGATGGTTTGTGCCAGGAATACACACACACACACACACACACACACACACACACACACACACACACACACCATACACACATTTTCTCCAACTAATATATTCATTTCTTCTATCATGTCTTTAAAAGCTGAGATTCTTTCTTCCCTGCCTGTATTCTGTGGGTGAGGCTTACATTCCTAAATTTTTCATTTCCAAATTTCCCTGAGTTTGTGTTTTCTTTATTGATTGTATTTCCACGTTCAGGTCCTGAACTGTTTTATTCATTTCCATCTACTGTTCGTGTTTTTTGTAGATTTCTTTAAAGGATGTACTCATTTCTTCTTTAAGGACCTCTATCATATCTATAAAGGAGGGCATTTTAAGGCCTTTGTCTTGTGTTTCACTCATGTTGCAATTCTCAGGGCCTACTTTGGTAGGGTTGCTGGGATCTAGTGGAGATGTATTATCCTGAATGTTATTTATTGTGTTTTATGCTGGATGGGGGGGTTCTAGGTCTCATATGTGTTTTTTGTCTATGTTGGGTGGCAGTTTGTTCCTTGGGTTCTGTTGCTCTCTCTGGTTCTTAGGAAGTTGTGGTAGCTGTGTGTTGCCTGGTAGGAAACTTTTCTGGGATCTTGCTAGGTGTGGTCACAGGCAATTCCCGGGATACTGTGATTCCAGGTAGTAGAGACTAACAGGTGTGGACTGGTGATGGGGGGAGGGGTGGTAGTTCATCAACTGAAGGAAAGCAGAGTGCTCCCCCAGGATGTGCTTACTCCCCTGGTAATGGAGGTAGCAGTTAGTACGGTACAGAGCTGGGCGTGAGACCGGGAAATTGGATACAAAGGAAAGGAGGCAGTGTGAAAATCTGAAGCTCACCCATCTGCTCTGCTGGCCCTACTTGCTTTTCTAGCAGACCTGGCTTGTGGGTTCCCATGGAATTCCTGCTGATGGGCTAAGTGAACGGCAAGAAGTGTGGGAGGGCAAGACTTGTATGACCCGCTGGCATGGGGGCCAGGGAGGCTGCAGCAGGCGGTCTGCCTCAAAGCTAAGGGTGACCATGGAGGAGGGATGGACTTGGAGGAGATGAAAAAGAGGTGAAGATCTGGCCTACTTGCTTCCCTGGCCAGAGTGCGCTGTCTCAGATTCCTGTGAATATGAAGACAGCAAGTCATAAAGTCACCCATGATGCTGCAGTTTGCTATGTCGCTTCAGCAAATTAGGTTGAATTTTCTGAATACTAAAATGAACATATATGTGTGTATGTATGTATGAACATATATGTGTATGATGGGCAATTATTATATAAGATATGTTATTATACATCTTTCAGGACATTTAAAAATTCAAAATAAATCTTTTTAAGTTCAAAGAAAACCTTCCCTGCTTGCTAGTTTTGTGCCAACTTGACATAAACTAGTCATTTTAGAAGAGAGAACTTCCATTGAGAAAATGTCCCTACCAAATTATCCTTTGGGCAAACCTATGGCGCATTTTCTTGACCGATGATTAACGTAAGGGGCCCATCCCTCTGTGGGCAGTGAGTCTTGGGTTTTACAAGAAAACAGGCTGAGCAAGCCATGAAGACCTGCAAGCAAGCAGGTCTCCATGGTCTGGGCAACAGCTCCTGCCCCCAGGTTCCTGCCTTGAATCCCTGCTCTAGTTCCCCTGGATGATGGACCTGAGGCTTCCAAGCACAAATAAATTGTGCTTTTGCCACTTTGCTTTGGTCATGGTGACTTATCGCAGCAATAGGAATACACCTTCCAATACAGCCCTTACAGAGTAACTCAAGTCATTTTGGGTGACCTCTATAAAGGTTGAGTTCTGTGTCACTTTCAAATGGGGGATAAATTATCCACATTATTGTAGTTTCTGAGAATTTAAGGTGGATTTTAATAATCATTTTCAGATATAATACTGGCCCCTATCAACTGTTCAGACAAAATAAATGTGTATATGCTAAAGTGTAATTATCCTTTTTCTCAGATCCCGTTTCTATGTTCACTACATCCTCAACTTAAGACATTTATGTCAAGATGTCCTAAAATGAATGGATTGTTGTGACTTATACCTGAGTCACTGTATCCACGGTATGTCTAACCCAAAACAAACAGACACACACACCTCTCAGTCAGGTCAAAGTTGTTCTTGGCTGTCCCTGTCTCATTCCAGATCCTGCTTCCTCCATTCCTGCACGTAGCCCCTTCTGTTTTTGCTGGCTTTGCATCCTTACGCTTGTGGTGGGAAACTTCAGATTTCACTGACGTGGGCCTTCCTTTGCTCTCAGTTTTCGAGAGATGTGGCATGCACTTCACTTTTGGCTCTGCTGATGGTTTGAACCTGAGACACTATTCCCAAGTGACCCTATGGAACCAGAGAGAGGAGAGGATGGTGGTAGGAGAGATGAGCTCTGGACTCAAGGCCTTTTCCTATAAAGAAGTATGACAATCTACTACAGATCTCTGTCTCTCCCCACTTTCTAGTACAGTATGGGTAATCTATTTAAACATGAAAGTTTATTCAATTTAGGTCATGGAGCTTGAAAAAATCAATTGTCAAAGGGCCATCATCAGATTAAAACCATCACGGGATGACAAAAAAAACAAAACAAAACAACAACAACAAAAAACAAGCACTCTAGACCGAATCCCTTCTATATCAAGGTTACCACCTGTAAGCGTTTCGGGTGGGGACAGGTATTCTGGCACTCGGGAGCCACAAAATACTGAGTGTACACAGCTCAGATAGAGAGGCATCCTGGAGCTCAGGAGCCAAGGATTACCACAGGTCATAGTAAGCATAGCAGCTTACAGCCTTGCCTCAGGGAAAGGCTTCCCTAGTGAATCGGCTCCACTCATGCAGGAGAGGGTCTTCCAGCTGGGGCTGCTTGCCCAGTGTAGCAGCTTTGCTCCACAGGAGGTTTCTAGGGCGAAGTTGCTACAGTTCAGCCCTGCTCCGGGGAGAGTGGAGAGTGGAGAGCAGAGAGCAGAGAGTGGAGAACAGAGTGTAACAAGTTGGGTTAAGTGACACGGGAGACTCATCTTCATTATGGGCAGTGTCATCCCATAGTCTTAGTTTCTAGACCAAATTAAAAGATAACGACAAGGGCATTCACTATTGTCTGCTTCCTGACTGCTGGTCCAATGGGGTCAGCCACGTCATGCTCTTGTTGCCAGGACTACGCTACCATGATGTACTGTACCCTTGAATAGTTACCCAAAATCAACCCTTCCTTCCTCAAGTTGCTTTTGTCAGATATTTCATGATAGAACAAGAAATGTAAGTAGCTCAATAATATACATGTATTATCTGATTCTTTTCTGAAGGGAGAAGTCCAAAACGGGACATCTGTGGTGGGGCTTACAGCAAGATACTAGATGTGACACTTTCTAGCGGTTCTAAGGATGCCTTTTCTAGTCACTAGAGATTGCCTACACTTTTTGAATTCAGGCCACAAATATGCTTCTGTCACCTCATTTCCTTATTCTCCTACCTCGTCTTTTGCCCACAAGAACCACTGTTTTCATTTTTGGGCTCACTTAGGGAATCCACAACCATGTCCCTATTTCAAGATCCTCAATTCAAGTCAATCTCGAAACTGCTTTCTACCATACAAAGTAACACATTCACCGGTTCCTGGGAATTGGGTTGTGGACATCTCTGAGTAGTGGTGGAGCTTATTCTGCCACCACAAAAGGGGAAACATTTAAAGAGATGAAACAGAGGTAGAATCTCAGGCCTTAAACGACATAGGAGAGATGGTAGTATTGATACCGCAAACCATTCTCTCCCGTTGGAGCCCCATTGTCCCTTCGTTGCCCTGCATGCCCTGCCTGCCCAGAGGTGCACCCTGTGATCTCATCCTCTTTTCTGCACTGAACTGAAACTCCTCCGGAGTTCATCTCAAAGATAATGAGCTAATCTAGGCTAATGAGCTCTTCAGGCTGGCTGCATCATCGCTGAGGATTCCTATTGAAGACAATGCCCCACTTTCGCTGACCTTGGTAGTTAGTGAGTTAGTACTGAGGAACTGTAGCCAGGTAGAAAGGGATGGAGACCCCACTGGGAACGTGCTTTTCAGAGAGATCCTTTCATGTCACTCCAGGCAAGAAATCACTTTAACCTACTTCCCCTTACATAGACCTGGCCCTGGAGAGTGGTGGGTCTTCCTACTGGGCCAAATAATTACTTCTCAGCCTTTTCTAGTGTTGGCTAGAAAATATTCAAGAGGAAAGTTATTCTCCTCAGTGTCAATTTGTGACTTATAGATTATGAAAATCTTTATCTATATCTCTTCATCATTCAGAAGATAGAAAGTCAGGCTGCTTGTGGCACTCTCTCACTTGTACTAAATAATGCACTTAGAGGGAGGTACTTATATGTCTCTAACAGCTTTGGGAAGCCTCTGGACTCAGGGGTCCTTTCCCAAAGAAATGATCTTATACATACCTGATTTTTACTTGATTTTGTATCTGTTTAAGATTCATAAGCATTCCCCAAACCAGGAAACCTTTCTTGACTCCTGACTGGGATCTTTTGGTTGAGTGACACTGACTTCTATCCTGGAATCATCATCACTACATTTGTTACTGGAATTTTATTAAACTGTGGAGTCCTTGGACACAGCGGATGCTCCACTCTGACTGGGTTGTTGCTCTGATGAGTAAAAGAAAGCGATGAGAATGTCACAGACAGGGAGGCACAGACACTGCCTCACTGAGATCCTGCAAAAACCAATCTCAAAGCATAAGGATTCTAAATGCAGCAGGAAGGAGGACAAAGACTGGAGAACTAGATGTTTGCATTGAGGTATTTTAGTGTGACACTTTTTTACATCCTATTGCTTTCAGTTTTCTCCACATATCCCACCAAGTGCCTGCCACACAGGAGGACTTAGTATGTCTTCATTGATTAATGGATTGCTTGCTCAAGAAGCAAAGCTTAAGTCAGGGCTTGTATTAATCTGCTTTTGTTAGCGTTGTGTAATGCCTGAGGCTGGCTAATTTATAAAGACAACAATGTTGTCTTGGCTTATGGTTTAGCAGTCACATCTATGACCTTGCCTGCACCAGGCTTTTTCCTTTGGGCCACCGACCAGCTCCCAAATCAGGACACAAAGACTTATTAGTTACAAATGCTCGGCCTAGCTTAAGCTCCTTTCTGGCTAGCTCTTTTAACTTAAATTACCCTGTTTCTTTTTATCTACCTTTTGCCTTGTTTTTTTGTTTTGTTTTTACTTTCTTGCTTTCCTCCTGTATACCTTTCACTGCTGCTTATGTCTGTCTGTCTGGTGGCTGCCTGGCTTCTTGCCCTGGGTGTATCCCTCCTTTTCTCCCTCATTCTCCCCTTCATTTCTTCTTTCCCCGTATTCATTCTCTCTGCCCACCAGTCCCACCTATCATTGTTCTTCCTCTTTATTGGCTATTTAGCTCTTTATTAGACAAATCAGGTGTCTTAGGCAGGCAAGGTGAAACAAACGCAACACATCTTTACATAATTAAACACACACATTTACATCGCTAAACAAATGCAGCATAAACAAATGTAACACACGTTATACAATTGAATTAATATTCCATACCATAAACAAATGTAGCATGCCTTTGCGTAGTTAAAATAATACTCTGCAACACTTGCCAGCAGAGTACAGAGACTCAGATGGGAAGAATTAGGGACTGAACCTGCGCCTCTCTCCCCCGCCTCTCCTCTTTTTACTAAAGCCAGCAGAGTTCAGTCACTATTCTAATGAGCATGTCAAATGCTAACCCCTTCCCAAAAGCCCCATCACCATTTCCAACCCTTTACAACTTCAAAAATGGGGGTTAAACTTCAGCGTGAATTCTGGATAATCACCATATTCAAAACTGCATTATGGCTATATACCATATACCCATAAGATTACTTTATCCCAAGTCTACATAATCAGTATAAACTAGAGGTGACGGTCAACAGTCATCGACTTCCTCTTGTGAAGTGCATCCCATAGTTTCTGGTGGACATTAGTAACAGGTGCAAAATGTGACTTGCCCTCATCTTGCCATTGATAACAAAGAAATAGGATAAACATAACAGTAAAATGACACAGCATATGTGTGTTAGTGTGTGTGAGAGAGACAGAGAGAGATACAAAGAGAGAGAGAGAGAGAAAGAGAGAGAGAGAGAGAGAGGGAAAGAGGTAACTTTGATATTAAAGATATTGGAAAATGTACCTTGCTTGGCCTGATGCCAATAGGGAAGAGTAGGGAGAAATTCTACGTATCCATAGTGCTAACCACTCCTTTCTCCCTATAGGGAAGGCCACAGAAGACTTAGTGACAAGCATGAAGAGATGCCAGCCTTTCCTTCACAGCAGTCATTCAATTCTGCCTCCCTGTGTGATACTCAGGAAGGACAACTCAGAAATGTATTTGCCACTCTAAGAGACCCAAGTGGAACAAAGCTTAGAAATTTGGTGCTATGTCTATAGCAAGCCAAAATGTAAATGACAGCTGTCATGGGATTATAAAAAGGCAAGCCAAAGGATGAAGAAGCTAGGACAAATGAAGCCAACCATGAAAACCATGAAGAAATAATCAAGGAAATTCCTATCTCATTACCTCCCTGGTCTGAGAAAAATACAACTTCTTTGTTCATCTGTTGATAATGTTTTGAAACAGGGTCTCCCATACTCTGTAGCCCAGGTTGGCCTGTGTAACTCAGACTGCCCTTGGCTTCTTTTTTTTTTTTTTTTTTTTGGTTTTTACGAGACAGGGTTTCTCTATATTGTTTTGGAGGCTATTGGTCCAACCCGGCCTCAAACTCACAGAGATCCGCCTGCCTCTGGCTCCCGAGTGCTGGGATTAAAGGCGTGTGCCACCACTGCCCGGCCCTGCCCTTGGCTTCTAGTGATCCTCCTACTTAACTTCTCAAATGCTGAATTTGAGGTGAGAATCACAATGCCCAACCCTCTTTATCATTTGTCAAGTTTGAGATGGGTGCCTGATATCTGTAGCAAAAGCATCCTGACAGGCATGCGCAACAATGTCTGGGTTCCTTTTTTGTATACCCTGCAGCTGTTGTGTTCATGGAAATAGAAAACCATCTTGGGTACCACTGTACAGAAAGCACTGAAATCATAAATGGGCGTGGTGGATTGCTCACACTTTGGAGGTAGAGGCAGAAGGAGCAGGTGTTTAGGATAATCCTTGGCTACATAGCATGTTCAAAGTCACCCTGGCCTCCAGGACATACTGTCTCAAAAGCCAGCCAAACAAACAAAACGCATAAATGTTCATAAGCAAGATAGCGTATGCAGGGGATAACTAACAGTATTGACATATGGTAACAGAAATGAATACTACTTAAATACAAGAGGGTTTCTCCCAACCTTAAAGTATTATCTGACCCTACCAGAAAGAACTCTAGCAATCCAGGTAAAACCTGTAGCAGAAACCGGTCACTTATAAGAACAATACAAAGGCTTAAAGAGACACCTGCCAGAGGGGAGGATCTAAAAAGAGCCATGTGTCATTTGGGAGACCAGGAACATTTAAGGATCAACAGAGGTTGGATGGCTGTTCTGTATCACTCAGTGATCATCACTGACAGGGTAAATGTGGCATTTTTACTAAAGAACTGCTTTTCATTGAAAGCAAATATGATTCACCAGTACAAATACGAAAAAAGAAACAACAGGTGGCGAATACAACTCAAGACATTACATTTCCATGAGTCACTGGAGCCAGATGGCGAGCATCTGAGAATTCATCAGAAACTTAAGATCAAAGCATTTGGGGTAGTAGCAGTATAGGCGACTTACCACCGGCATTAGGGAGCCGCCAACTGTGCTATCTGACACTGTTAGACAGAGGACAGATTGTTTAGGCAATTCAATTAATTCAGGGAAACCGAATAAATACCCCGAACAGCTCCAGGTGTGAACCACTGTTCCACACACTGGACACTCAAAAGTGTGTGAGACAAGGCTGTGCCCTCTGCGAGCTGTGGCTGAGCTGAACTGGCACATTGTCAGCTGCAAACGAACACACGTGTCAAGCACAAGCAATGATTTGACAAAGGCAGCAAGGTTGAAGTAATTCCCTTACAGGACTGTGAGTGTGTGAGCGTGTGAGCGTAAGTGTGTGAGCGTGAGTGTTTGCGTGTGTGCGTGAGCATGTGCGTGAGCGTGAGCGTGTGCGTGTGCTGTGTTTCTAGCGTAAGGTAAATTGGCTAAGGACTACATGATGGTGGCTGCCCTTCTGAGTGTGCAGAAGTGGGACGGCCAGCTTTGCCACGGCTCTCCTAGCCCTCCCATATCCTCTGCAACATCAGAGTGACTCTGACTTCTCCATGCACACAGGATTAGGAAGCCTGCCTTTCATCTTCATCATTTATCTGGTCTGCGGCGTTGACGCAGAGCAACAGCAAATAGACTTGGCACAATCTGTAGCATGTAAAGCCACCTTCCGGAACACAGCAGAGGCTTCCGCACCTGTCTCCATCCACAGACACGCCCCAAAGCAGTAGCTGGTCTTGCTTTTTCCCTCCTATCACCTCTGCTACACACTAAGACAGAAGTGTGGGGGTCAACACCTGCCCCTCCCTCATTTGCAAAGTTACCAGTGACGCTCAAGGGAAAGCAAACCAAACCTGAGAGTTCTATCACAGAGGTTCTGCCTCGGTTTACAGTCTCTTTACAATTAAAAAGGTAGTTAAATAAAACTCTGTTTCCCTGGAGCTGCCTAAGCATTTTTTCCATTTTTTTGCTCTGTCTCTGTCTCTGTCTCTGTCTCTCTCTCTCTCTCTCTCTCTCTGTGTGTGTGTGTGTGTGTGTGTGTGTGTGTGTACAGGCGATATCCTCCTGTATCACTCTCCACCTTATACACTGACAGAAGTTCTCTCTCTGGAGCCAAGTCGCTTTGAACAGATAAAATGCCGCCTTGCTCTGGGGATCCTGCCTCTGCCTCCTATGGGATGGAGTTACAGATGGGCTGCCACACCCTTGTCTTTTCTATAGACCCTGAGGATCTGAGCTCTAGTGTGCAGACTTGTACTGCAAGTACCTCGCAGGCTGAGCCACCTCCCCAGCCCACAGGCTCCTGTATTAAAAGGAAACTTGCCATGTGCTCACTTAGAGAATTCACCTTCTAAGGTTAGAATCTCAAGATGGCACTCTTGTGAAAACTCTGCAAAGATCTCTGATTTCCTCTAAAATTAGGTCAGACGTCTTGGTAAGACAATAAGAAACCCCTTCCAATGACGACTGGTGACTTTTCTACCCCCTCTGTTTTTCCAGGTTGATCTGCATTGGTCCAGATACAATATACTGACTCACTTATGCATTCTGTTGGGCTTTTTTTCTATTCTAAGTCATCTCTCTTAGTCAATGAACTTCTATTCAAACTCTGCGACTGAGTGTCAATATTCCTTTGTTAAAACTTTCTCAACTTTCTCTCTACCTTATTGTTCTAACATATACCTCAAGTGTTTAATATCATACACATACTCTCTCATGCTGCCTGTTCCAGAAACTGAAAATAGAAATCTCAATTCAATTTTTATTGACTCACCAGATGAAAGAAAGTATTATTTATTATAAAAAACCTTTTTTTTAATGAGAGAGAACTTGAAGACCTAAGAATATTTCAAACCATTGTGGTAAAATAAAGCAGTGTTCTTGCCAGACTCAGATAGATAGGTAGGTAGATAGATAGATGATAGATGATAGATCATAGATAGATAGATAGATAGATAGATAGATAGATAGATAGATAGATAGACTGATTGATTTAGGGGTGTTGGTGTAGTGCTCTCTTTCAGATATTTCAGTCTATACACATGAGGTTCTTATAAGCAATCTTGGCTTTCCAGTCAGACTGAACCAACAAAACTATAGAAGCTGAGTTTTTCTTGGACTGTGCATATGTTTAATTGATAATATGTGGATGCGATTAAGCCTAGATACTGACTTCCATGTATTTCCCAAGAGAAATGAAGATATGATAGAATCTAGAGGGAACCTGTTAAGTCAGAGGACAACTTGCTTCCTTGTACTAACTCTTAAAATTAGGAGAAAATGATAAGCTATAAATGTAAAGAGGATCACGGAGTCATTGTTGACCAACCAAAGAAAAACTCAGGAATTTGATGGATGTTCTTATGGAAATTCCTTCTAGACTATAATTTTCCAAATGTACCCCAGGGAATCCTGACTAGGAACTTCATGGTTAGGAATATTGGAAATGAACATATACATTGTCTTCTTGGCATATCAAAAACAATGTAGAAGCCTAGCACAGATTCTCTGGGACTGTGCACATCTTTAACTGATTGTACCTGGATGACTCTAAGCATAGATATTGGCCTCCATGTACTTCCCACGAGAAAGAAAATTCCATCTTGTGAACCTGTTAGAAATCCTATTAAATGTTGTTTTAAAATCCATGGTTCCTGTAATGCACTTGGCTGCTGGTGACAGCCAGCAGGGCTAGCATTCATTACCAATAAGGGGAATGGGGAATTTAGGCATGGGAAGTGAAGGTTAAGGCTCTTGGAATGAGAGTGGAGGCAGAGGTTTAAGTGCCCTCCGACTGTAAATTAGGAGAAGCTCAGCTCTAGAATAATTCCTCCTGCTTCAGAGTGAACTAAATGATGGTAGCCCCTAAACAAATGCACCAGGCTCTCATCTGGACAGCCAGTGACTATGACTTTAAGTAGAAAAAGAGCAAATACCACCTTCCATGGCAGAAGATGTGACTTGGGGATGTTAGAGTAAGAGCTTCCCTGAATTATACATGTGGACCCTAAATATAATCATCCACCAGACAGGAAGAGCAGAAGACAGATGCTGGGAACACAGGGGCAAAGACTGGAATATCAGAGAAGGCTCCAGAAACTTCCAGAATCACAGAACAGGTTTTCCCTACAGGCCTTGCCACAAATGCACCATCAATACTGTGATTTCAGACTTCTGCCTCTGCCACAGTAAGTGAATGATATTTTTTCAAAGACCTCACGTATGTGGGTCATTTGCTGTAGCAGGCACAAGAAGCTCGTATATCCTGGCTGAATACTTCTTAGAAGGAGGCCCTCAGCAGTGTTCAGCGCACCTCCATGATGTCCCCCAAAGTAAAGGATGGACCACTGCTCCCACCTCCAGCACCCCAACTTCATTTAGTAGTTGCTAGAGTCCTCCTCGCACCTATTTATATAAAACAGCCAATATCAGAGGCAATGACTTTCATAAATGTGAACAACATTTTGGCGTACAGATTTTTATAGCTGAGTACATTTCCATGATGAATCCCTTTGTTCTTTTTTTTTTCAGTTTTTGCTTAATGCTTCTATCATTAGCTTAAATGAACGTGAGAGACAATTGAACTCCACTAAATAGGACAAAGGTCAGAGAGAAGAGTTTGGAGCAGTTAGACCATATTCATGAGACACATAAAAAGTCCACCCTTTTTGAAAGTCAAAGGCTTTTGTGGAAAAGGCTTTGTTTCAGAGTGCGGGGGGTCCAAGCTGTACTACATGCCAGAGGAAGACCTTAGAGGCAAATATTCATCTTGGGAGTGTTTCCGGAGGAGATGAGCCAGAGACAAAAGCATGCAGTAACATAAATTCAACTTGGCCCAGGCAACCACCCCTGAGGGGTGACAAAAAAACAATTCCTTTTGGTCTTTAACAGAAAAAATGAATATGCCACTGGATCAACATTGTTATAAGCCCCTATAAAAATGGTAGAGGGAGGGTTTTAAGGGAGATAAGCGATTAACCTGACCCCCATCTTTTGCAGCACTGGGAACTGAACATAGAACCTCCCACATGCCAGGCAAGTGCTCTACCTCCAAGTTAAATCTCCAGTTTTCTCTCCCCCCCTCCCCTCCCCACACTCCCCCCCTCTCTCCCCTTCTCTCCTGTCTGCCTGTGTGTATATGTGTGTGTTGTGTGGTGTGCATAAAAGAATATGCAGACGTGTGTGCTCATTCACGCGTGTGCATGCACATGGGTTACTGAGGGTGGTGATGTCTTCCTTGATCACTCTCTTGCCCAATAGCTTATATACTGAGGGAGGAACTCTCATTGAGACCCAGGATTCACCAATTTATCTAGTTTAGATGGTCAGCTTGCTTTCAGAATTCCGTTTCCATCTCTCTACTGTTGGGATAAAGGCATGGTATCACACAGCTCTTCCCGTTTATGTTGTAATGGTGATCTGTGCTCACACTGGCTCATCTCACCCCCACGAGGCCCCAATCCCCTCCCCCTTCCTTCTTTCCTCCTTCCTTTGTTCCTTCCTTCTTCTTTCTTTCCTCCCATTCCTCCTTCATTTGATTCTTTCATTCTTTCTTTTTAGATAAAGGCTGACTACTTCTCTGACTGGCTTTGAACTTGACTCTGTGGCCCAGGCAAGCCTGGAACTATTGATTCTCCTGCCTCAGTCTCCTCAATTGCCTGGGCCCAAAAGGCCATGCCATAAGCATGACTTATACAAGTTTATAACAAGAGAAGGTTAATATGAAGACGTAGAATGCTTAGGTTCCAGCCAGAAATCGCAAAGCAGAGCATAAGGAAACATTGGCATTCCTGAAAACTTGTTAAAGGAGCAAGGACATTTGCTCCTGGGCTTCGATGCTCACAAGAACAACACAAGAGGTAAGTCAAAAGTGAAGGACCATGGCCATTCCCAGTTTTTGTGGCTGGTTGGAAGTTGCAGTTAATCTGTAGATGGCAGGTAGGATGATTTGCTGACAAATGCTGTCTTTAATGTTTGTGTATACACATTAAATTCTAATGGTGTAATGGTAGCCCCTCCCATCTTCCTATATATGCTGCAACTTAAATAGGAGGAGGATGGGGGAGAGAGAAGTGTGTGTGTGTGTGTGTGTGTACTTACTGATTCTGTCATGATCTTAAATAAATGGGCAAGACAATTAAAAACTTCTGAATAGAACTACACATATGATGTATGTATTATATACTCGTCTTTCTGTTTCTATATTCTGTTAAGTAGCATATGAACAGAAATGTGACAGCTGATTTGGAGTCTGGGTCATGTTTTGCTTCATAGATAGTACCTCTTATATGACGCTATATGGGAAAAAAACAAATACCATTCAGACTTTTTATAAGGGCACACATTTCATTAATGAAAACTGCCCTAATGACTCAATTACTTAATGAAGTCCAACCTCTTAGTACCAGTATAGTAAAAATTAAGTTTCATCATGTGGACTTGGAAGAATACAAACATACACTGTAGAATAGATAGATGATAACTAGCTAGGTAGCTACATCATAGAGGATAAGTTAAATATAAAAGATTCAAATATCTGTACCATCGCACAGTTATTAAACAACTGAGCACATTAATCTAACATTATTTTAATGTTATACACACACAAAGGGCATGTCTTCTACAAATCATAATACTCTTTTTTTGAATGATTTGCACATACCCAGCAGAGCAAGTATGTGAAGGCCAGGGGACAACTTGTAGAAGTCATTCTGCTATGGGTCAAGGGGATAAAACTCAAGTTGTCAGGTTTGGCGACCAGTGCCTTTACCCATTGCGCCATGTGGCCAATCTCTTAAATCATAAAATTATTTTAAAAAAGATTTGTACAGACACAAAAACAAAAGATGCAATAGTGAGGATTTAATGAGACTTCCTATAATCCATCACTAAGCCAAGAGCTTGGCACATCAGAACATACTTGTTCTCAAATGGCTATGAGTAGATGTTACATGTGTCCATACCTTCTAGAGGGAGACATGGAGGCCAGAATTTCCATCAAGTTCTCCAGTTCCCACTGCTAGTTAGCTATGCAGCAGGTATCTGAACTCAAGCACCTTCAGTAGGAACTAAGCAGGAGAACTCAGTGCATACTTGGAATTATTAATTGAATTTTAAACTTTTGAAGATATAATACAGATGAGATGTTTTATTTTATTTCTTTCAGTTGATATAGGCAATATCTTAGATGAATAAACTTGGATTTAAAACAAGTTTCATTTTCCCTAATCTCCTAAATTTGATGACCAGATATAACTAGTCTGAGAGCCTAGAGTATAAGACAATTGGCACATGTTTTACAGTTATGCCTTCTAGGGCCCAGAATGCCAAAGTCACCTACATCCCATGTGAGGATGATTGTTGGAGAACATTTTACAATGCTACGCTTGCATCTTTCCCAGTCTCATTGCTAATCATGAACCACAGAGGGCCACCCAATCTTTTCAAGCAATTAAAACAGCATGAGCCCCAATCTACATGGTTATAAATATCTTTGAGACCACCCATCCTTTTCATGAGCGAGAAGGGAGAGTATTTCTATGACAGATGTAGAAACACGCCCACACTGTTTCTTTTGCAGAATTTCTAATCCAACTCCTGACTTTTCCCTTCCTTTATTGTTTTCTTTATATCTTTCCCCTTCTCTCTCTTTCTCTTTTTCTTTTTTTCATAGTATTTTAAAACTCAAATCTCCTTCCTTAAGCCTTTCTTTTCACACTGGCCTTGTACACAGAAAAATGTCCCATTTGTATATAATAACAACACTGACCCTCCTCAGCATAAGGCTGATGGATGTGTTCTGGGTGTTGTAATGGTGCCTCTCCATACTCCCAATCTGTTCCTTGCTAGGTATTACTATTTCATCTCCTCCATTTCTTGTTTCAAAGTCATGATGGAATTCTCTGTTCTTTTGCTTCTAATAACATCTACAGTAAAGGTTCTATAAACACCAGATGTCTTGAACAATAGGTGCTTGGCTATTTCAGAGAACATGACATCCTCAGGGTCTATCTGACATGTTTCATTATAGAGTTCTGTTTGTTTCTTGACCGTGCCAGGTCTACCCTAAGAAAAACAGTAAACAATGATTTCAAGGTCTCTAATTGGTAGTTAGCTCCTCTTTTGTGTGGAGGAGAATTTAATGCTGATCTTCAAATGATTTTAATATTGTCACTCTGAGGAAAAAATGTGATATGGTAAATTAGTAGAACTTGAAAGTAGTCATTATTATTGTTGCCATCAATATTAATGAAGGTGGCAAATACAATGGGGTGGAATTTCCCACTGTTCCATGGTCGCACTGTAGCAGAAGTTCTGGAGGAAGTGGGCTTTAAAATATAGTTTGTAATGAAAATGACAATTCATAGCAAAGGGGGGAAGTAGTTGAGGCAAAAGTAACTGTACCCAGAATACACAAATAACACAGAAACCTGGAGAAGGAGGGGAGAAAATAGCAATGCTGATAACTAACGGTGAGGATGGTGGGTTGCTGGAAATTAGCATCTCCTGAGACACCTATGAAATCTGTGCCGTCATAGAACACACTGTAATAAGCATTCAATGAGTTTGTTGGTAGGGTCTTTTGAAGTAGGAATAAACTGAAGGCAGAAAGGAAGGCCAGCAGCAACCCAGGAACTTCACAAGGATAGCTGGGAGACCGTTCCTTACACTTGCTAATGTGCAGATGGTAAATAGTTCTGCTTTGGCAATTCTTCTAGAGGGGTGTTATCATTGACACTTGATGAAAGGCCTCTTCCTAAGTCCAAACAAGCAGAAAACCTGCTCCCCTTGAAAATGGTGCAGAAATGAGTTAGAGGCCAGTCCCGACAGGGAAGAGAGTAAGCAGTTTTCCAGCCCTTTCCCACTTCCAGAATTTGCATATCTGAGCTCCAGGCACATCAAGCAGGACTTCCTGCTGGCTTTGCTTACACCTTTAAACAAGTCCTCTACTCCCAGCACAGCAGAAACTCCTGCAGGGGGAGAACTTTGAAAAGCCAAAATTGTATCCAGATCAATCAACTGGTTTTTTTGGATTGGAAATTGATGGGTACAGAGTGTTTTTAGTCACCCAAGGAGACTCTCCACCTGGTGTCCAAAGAGACCACGCTCCCAGACCTTAAAGCAGATCTCAGGACTCTAATTTGAAGTGACTCAAAAGTGTCCTGAGTGATTGGGATGCAAAGGTCAAAAGTACACTTGCTTTAGGTCAGGTTACGAAGGTCAAAATGCCCAGAACTTAGTCATAAGGGTCAGAGTATCCTGCCACTAAGTCTAAGAGCAGGGGCGTGGATAGGGGAAGAAACACGTGGTGTCTGTCGCTGGAGCCAAAAGATAAGTGAGCTTATCCGACAATGTCAAGGTAATCAAGACTGAATACTGGCATTTTCGAGTGTTGTCTTAATAAGAATTTGCTGTATTTCAGGGGAAGAAAACAAAATGTGCTTTCCCCCGAGTGTGAAGGTGTGGATTTTATTGTTACAGAGGGATATCCCTTTGGTGTCATTTATTTTTGTGCTGTGATTGGAGATTAAATTCTTTTGAACTAGATTCCGCAAACTGATGACCAATGACTTCAAAACCCAAGTGCCAAAGATTTCATAACATTGTTCTCCAACTAATACAGAAACCACAATGAAGCATGAGTTAGTTTAAGGCATGGTCTTTAAGTATGGATACATTATTTTAAACTAGTTTTATGTCAAAGTAACTTGGGATCATTCGCTAACAAAAGAGTCAAGTGGAGGTTTGCAATAAGAAATTTTAAACATAGGTCATATTACTTCCATTTAAAATACATTGGTTCAATATGACTGTTACTGGGTCAGTTTGAGGGCATAGTAGTCTCTTTGAAACAAGGTTTCATCGTGGAAGAAGAGAACTGAGTCGTGAAACTGTCCTTGTCTCCCTACGAGACACATGCACCCACATTCAAACTCACACATTAGACACACAATAATAATAATAAACATAAATATAACAGTAATAAATTTAACATGTAAATACACTGTGAAAACTTTACATTTAATTTTTTATATTATAGAACATTTTATTATGTACCAAAAAACCAGTAAATACAATAGTCATTGTATTAATAATGGAGTTAATTGTGAAGGACTTTTGGTGTTTAATGGGACTTGGTCAAATTAAAAACAATGAGCCCTACTTCCATATTTGGCATGTGACTTCAATTATCTTTAATAAGTTCACACATTTCATCCCATATGCACGATGTCAATAAATTTATATGACCTAGTGTTACTAAAATGTTATTGTCTTTGGCTTCTTCCTCCTTGGACAGTAATAGGCACTGCGCAGAATATTGCAAGTTTGCAAAATAGAGAACAGCCATTTCATTGCTAAGAAGTAGTTCTGTTTCCTTTTCAGGGCAGACCTCAACAGGACTATTGCCAATGTGGCTCTCTTTCACCAGCACCCTGCTCCCCCCTCTTAAATAAAAGTCGCTCCTGAGAGTTAGGATTGAGTTTCAGAAGATTATTCTCTTCAGATGCCAAGACTACACAAATCCACACATATGCGGCCATGCAAATAGCCGTCACCGGGTAAGAAAACCATTCTCCTTTACTCATTGTCTCAAGCCCAAGATGAAGTTGGAGTTGGGGGGACTCCTGTATTGGCTTCTATCTTAGGTTTTCTCTTGCTCCGAAGAGACTCCATGGCCACAGCAACTCTTATAAAGAAAACATTTAATTGGGTGGCTCGCTTACAGTTTCAGAGGTTCAGTCAATTGAAATCATGATGGGGAGCATGGCAGTGTACAGGCAGACGTGTTGCTGGAGCTAGCTGAATGCTACATCTTACAGGCAACAGGAAGTCAACTGACAGTCACACCAAGGGAAGCTTGAGCAAAAGAGACCTCTGAACCCACCCTCACAGTGATACACTTCCTCCAGCAAGGCCACACCTCCTCATTGTGCCACTCCCTTTAGAGGCCATTTTCTTGAAAACCACCAAAGCTCTTCTTTACAATGTACACATAAAGTAAATCACCTTCTTCTAAATGACACCTTTACTCATCTCTGTATCCTGGACTTATGACCAACTCTAGACTTTTGGGACTTCTACATCTGGGGGTTTGCCCCATAAATGTGTATTGTAACATATGTGTGACTTTCAATACGGTATATAGACCAGTGGAAGTTGCATGGAATGATTAATTTGGTGTTGTCACAACAAAGGAAGCTAATGGCTAATAGAGTACCCTAAAAATGGATTGAGGAACTTTATCTCCACATGACTTGGGGAAGCTAAAACCTGGTTGACAGCCTAGAAAATATGTTTAAAATATTCTATGTAGCCAGACTCTGGAGTGAAATAAAATATTTACTTGTTATATCCTTGAGTCTCCAAAGATTCTGGGTTGTGAAGTGTCTGTCCACTGACAAAACTTAATTTGCTTAGAATCAAACCATCAAAGAAGTCTTCCTTGTATTATGTAGTATCTTTATATTATTTATTTTCTAGAAGTTTATGGGTTGTTTAGTATTAAAGACAAATTTTCATTCAGTCATATGAATTAATTCAGTGTTCCCTTTAACTCATATTTTATCTGATACAAATTGAAATTATTTCATCTTATTAAAATAAATTCCCTACTATTCCTAACCTTTAAAAATACCAGTTTGAGAAAAAAATGAAATAAAAATAAAAACACCAATTTGGACCAATTTAGTTTGAGATGTCTTACCTAACTAGGCACTTCTACTGACAATCAAGCTGAACATGGGATTATAGGTCTGAAATCACAGCACTCGGAAAAAAAGCAGTGGGAGGATTAAGGCAAGTTACATGTTAGCCAGGGCTTCCTAGTGAGGCAGAGTTTCAAAACTAATCAAAGAAGAAAAGAAAGGAAGGAAGAAGGAAAGAAACAAATGAACAAAGGGAGGGAGGGAGGGAGGGACGTAGGGAGGTAGGGAGCTAAGAGATCTGTTTTTGCTTTGAAAGCTATGGTGGCCACCACAGAGTGCCAAGAATGATCTACAGTTCACCAAAAAAAGTCACATGCACTGGAGGCATGTAACAGCATCATGGGCCCCTTGTCCACAGGGTCTGACATTATTTCCTAGGGTAGATTTGGTAAGTATTTGGGGCACGCAGATCTCCATGAGTTTGTTCAGGAGTCCACTGGCTGTTTACTCTGAGCTAATTGTTTAGAATTCTATTTAGTAAATATCTCCTGGGTTGGGGTTTACTTTACAGCATTCATTTTGTTGGTTGGCTTTAAAGTATCTTAGTTTCTGACTATTCTGATCTGGAGTTTTTTGTTGTTGTTGTTGCTGTCATCTATTTGCTTCCAGCCCTCTGAAGACATTTTAGTCTCTGACCATTTAGTTTGTTAATTTGCTAGCAGTCTTTTTCTGTAAATTCCTCCCAAATCCTATCTAAAGAATTAGAAAATATTTGGAAAAAAGAAAACAAATATTTGTTATTCCAGTTGATTTTATGTTTGATAAATATTTTCATTCAACTTGTAAGTATTACGGCAAAAATGAATAGCTGGAGAAATGGTTCAGTTGTTAGGGACCCTTGCCATTTTTGCAGAGGGGCAAGGTTTAAGTTCCAACATCCTCACAGTGGCTCACAACCATTCACAAACACCAGTTGTAGGGGATTGGATACCATCTTCTGACCTTCTGGGACACCGAGAATGCAGGTGATGCCCAGATATACATGAAGGTGGAGAGAGAATCCAAATTCGAGATCTCACTAGGTCCCTTCCCTTAGAGCTTGGAGAATCTCTTGAAAGAGGAAGAAGAAGAACTGTAGGAGTCAAAGAGGTTGAGGACACCAGGAGAACATGACCCACAGAGTCAACTGAGCTGGGCCCATAGGGGCTCAAAGAGACTGAGGTGGTAATTAAGGAGTCTGCACGGGACTGTCTAGGTCCTGTGCAAATATGAAAATATTTTATGGTTGCTAGCTTGATGTCTTTGTGGGACTCCTAACAGGGGAAGTAGGGGTGTCTCTGACTCTTTTGCCTACTCTTGAGACCCTTTTCCTCCTATTGAGCTGCCTCTTCCGGCCTTGATATGAGGGTTTGTGCCCACTCTTATTATAAACTGTGATGTCATGTTCTGTTGATATGCCTGCAGGCTCTGCTCTTTTCTAAAGGGAAATGGAGGAGGAGTAGATCTGAAGGAGAGGGGAAATGTGTGGGAAGGGAACTGGGAGGAGTGGAGGGAGGGGAACCTGTGGTTGGGATGTATTGTGTGAAAGAGATTTTAAAAGGTTAGAGGGACTGGCTGAGCTAAAGATAAAGCACGAGAGCAGCTCTGTGATCTGTCTCTGAATTTTTCATTTTCGTTCTTTACTGGCTAACAGGACAAAACTCTGTATCAAAGAGAATATTTTAATGCTCCCCCTTTTTTGTTTGTATTTTTTTGGTTTTTCGAGACAGGGTTTCTCTGTATTGCTTTGGAGCCTGTCCTGGCACTCACCCTGTAGACCAGGCTGGCCTCAAACTCACAGAGACCCACCTTCCTCTGCCTCGAGAGTGCTGGGATTAATGGCTTTGCCACCATGCCTACCTTTTACTGCCCTAGTTTAAGACAAAAACTATACTATATAAAAATTCCCACTTGGAAAGACTATTTTCCCTTGAAAAGCCAGTGCACCTCCACACGCATGTCTTAATTTCTTTTTAAGTTGTTCCCTTGCTCTTAACCTTCATGCTTAAGCCTATATTAAGATATCTTTCTTATGTGAGCAACTTTTACAATTCTCTTCAGTGTCAAAGCCACGAATCCAGATTTGGCCTGAGTTGAAGTCCCTAAATGCTTGGGGAAACTCCTCAGGCTGCCGAGGATGACGATGTTCAGCTAAGGCTTTGTTCCTTCACTGCTAACATTTGGGGCCTTGTGCTTCGATCTACCTTAAAACATTGTTGGGAAGTTTGTCTGACTGGCTTATCCACCCTCATGAGCATGGCGGATGTCACTCTGGGTTCCTTTGTTTCTATTTTTTTGGGGGGGATCAAAACACTGTTTACCGTTTAATTAATGTCGTTGTCTTTGAAGATAAAAATACCCTAAACTCATCCATGCCTCATTCCTGAATCAGATAAACTCTGAGAGACATCATTATAACTTCCAAGGTACCTTCTCACCTGTGAGAGAACTGCCCAAGAAACTGGGACCGCCACACTCCAAAGCAGTTCATTATGGACCAAAATGCATTAGGAATGCTTACTTGAATTCTCTTAAGCAATTTTTTCATTCCCTTCCTTTCTTCCTTCTTTCCTTCTTTCTTTCCTTCCTTGCTTGATTTTGTTTTATTGTTGTTGTTTTGATTTTTGTTTCTCTTTTTGGTTTTTTGACTCAGGACTTCTCAGTGTAGCTCTAACTATTCTAGAATTGGCTCTGCAGATCTGGCTAGTCTCAGCTCAGGCATCTGCCTGTCTCTGCTTTCTTACTTAGTGTTGGGATTAAAGGTGTGTGCCACCATTCCTGAGGTAGACTAAAATGTTCTAAGCACACTCAGCCTCTTTCCTGTCTGTCTGTCTGTTTCCTCTGCTTTCTTGAAAGCCAATAACTGGGCAAAAGAACTCTTCAGGCCTTTCCTCTTCTGGGCTATACAGTCCAGAGGATTCCAGCAACTTTCTCTTCTGCCTTTCTCCTTGTGAGACTGAACTGTGATGCTTGAGAAAAAGGCCTCCTATAGCTTTTAAGGCAAAATAAATAAACTCCGTGTATTCTCATTTTATGAAAGGTTGAAAATAAATCAGCTGTTGTATTACCTGTATCTTTCAACTTTATACTGGGCAATATTAAGTCTGATCCAGGGGCCTTTGCGAATGCCTAGAGAGAAAAATAGCAAAATTCTGGATAAATGACTGCATGGGAAAGTTTCCAGTTTTCTCATAGAAGAAACTATAGTAGTGGATGCTTAGAATTCTGGCACCTGAAATGATTGGTTTTAGGTCACCCTGAAAGATACAGTAAGACGGTCATTTAAAAAATCAAAAATGTGGTCTGGGAATGTAGCTCAGTGTAAGATCAGATGCTGGCTTTTGACCCTCTGATTAAAAACAACAACAAGAAGCAGTCAATCAATCAACAAATAAATAATAATAAAATCAAAACAATTTGATAATAAAGGGAATCTGCTCATTTAAGAATATCTCAGTCATTCCTCTCTCCTTTATCTTTAAGAGAATTCTGCCAGGGAGCTCTAAGTTTTTCCTGTCTCTACTGGCTGTTGAGAAGCCAAAGTTGCCGGGTTGATTCTTCTGGTCCCCAGTGATGTGATCTGGGGTGGACTGGCAGGGAGGAAGCAGTAAGAAAACCGCCCCGTGCTTAGACTTCGGACTTGGGAATAAGATTCGGATAACTGTGCTGCCCGAAACAAGACCAGAAAGCTTTTACGGTGTAACAGTGTGGGTCAGGACCATCTTTGTGCTATTCCAGAAACGGAGGTAAGATTCTCTTAAGTCTCTTGAAACGGCTTTTTGACTTCTGAGTTATTTTTGCTAGGCATTCTGGGACTGGAGCATGTGGTTCACGGCCTTATAAACAAGTGAAATGCGTGACTACATGCATTGTTAAGTATGGTGAGGAAATTCAGGGCACACAAACTTGGAAGGTAATTTGGATAATTCTTGTTGGTTAACTGACTTCAAGTTTGTTCTCAGCTAAGTAGATGTATTCAGAAAGATACGCTTGCATTTTTCCTAGGAATTAAAAAATACATATATATTCAAATTTTCTGTTATCCTAACACACCTCCTCTAACAAGGCCATACCTCCTAATCCATCCTAAATAGTCTACTGCCTGGGAACCGGACATTCAAATAGATTAGCCTATGAGGACCATTCTCGTTCAAACCGGCACAGTTCTGCTTAGCTTGGGTAGCAGTAGCAAAGTGCCTCGACCCAGCCTACGCAAACAAACAAACAAACAAACAAACAAACAAACAAAAAAACAGATTCCAGGGATTCAGATGAAGACAAACACCAGACCACTAATGGAGTGGGAATTAGCGACAAAAGCCCCATGATGTCCCTCTTGTGGTTCCGGGCCCCTCTGGTTCTCTAGGCCTGTCATGGTTATTTCTGTTTGTCTTTCCACATAGTATGATATAGATGGGTACTACCCAACATGTTCGACTCCATGGGCATTTTAGTTTTCACTCACTTGTAACTTAAAAAGCAAAAATAAAACAAAACAAAACAAAAAAAACAACACACACACAGCCAGGAGACTTGGAGTGTCAGTTCCCTTGAGACAGACTCTTAAAATTTCAGATGAATAAAGCTCCTTGTTGACCAATCTATAGCAACAATGAAAAAGAGCAGACAGAGATCCCTGGAGGGAATTCTCAGAGAAAGAATCCGTGTTAATGGAACAGATAGCCCACTTTTTTTTTATACCTCACACATATTTGCATCTTAATTTTTTCTCACATGAAAGCAGGGCATCTTCGTGTTTCCATTTTACCAAATATTGAGGAGTCCATTTCCCAGTGAGATTTTAGTAGCCTCAGTAAAAATTAAGACTATCATATTTAGTCATCATAAAATTATTGAAGTTGACTACATCTGTATGCTACCTGATCCTTATGTAATTTCCTCCCATTTCCAAATAGATTGATGTTTCCGTTTGATGCAATTAGAGCTGAAGAAAATCCACAGAGGAAATGTGTTTTCTTATTTCATTATAATCATGTTTGTGTCATAACAGACTGGCTAAATGAAAGCGACATACTCAAATCACTGCAGGATCAGATGAGCAAATAGAATAGTTTTGGTGTGTTCACAGAATAACTGATTCAACCGTGGGACCTTGAGACAGGCAGGCTGCATTACCCAGGAATTTCACATAGCAAAATCCTCTGATCTGGGGCTAGAACCACACAGGGATGAAGGCAGAGAGCATTTATTCCAATATATATCTATATAAGACATATAAATATATTTATATTATATATATTATATCCTATGTAGAACTGCTATTACATTGAACTTTGTTAGGTATATTTTTTTTGTTCTTTGGTGGTATATAAATGCATAAAATAAATTCAATACTTTAGAATTTAGTGTGAAGTTTCACAGATTCTGTTTTGAAGGCTAAGTATAACTAGACATAAGTTTATTAAGTTGTGCAGATTTGGGGTCTAGACAATTTTGGCATGTGATGTTCTTATTTCTTTACAGTTTATTTTTATAATTAAGTTTATTTTTAAAATGATATGTATAAGTAAAGAAAATGGCTTATAGGAATAAAATCACACTAAAATTTTACAGATTCCTGTTTTCTTAAGAGAATCCCTCAGAATGAGTTCACCAAAACAACATGGTTTGATATCAAGAGCAAGGGCATACATCTATCTGTTGCTTCTGTGTGTTTGCAGGCAGGAGAAAACTCTCCCTCCGTTAGTTACATCCATCAATAGAGTCTTTATTCACAACATTAACTAGACAATCAAACACCAGTCATCTGGGGAAAACCACCATCAAAAGGAAGGACTGCATTGGGGGTGAAGTAGAGTGCGTGCCTATCATTGTCTAAGGCCTTGGGAATTCAATCCTCAGCAATGAGAAAAGGAGGAGGAAAGACCAGGAGGAGGAGAATGAGTAAAAGGGATGGAAGAAGGGAGGACAGGGGAGGGAAAAGGAGGAAGGAGGACAGGGCGGAGAGAGGAGGGGAGGCAGGCCAAAGGAGGCAAAGCAAGGCAAAACAAGACAAAGGCCAATAGAAAATAAGAGTGACTGGAACAAACAATCTCAGAGTAACAGAGGCAATCACCCGAGTAGAATTGTAATTTCAAATTCAGAAAGGTGTGGCTCACACAACCAAAAAGCAAAAAAAAAAAAAAAAATACTCAAGAAACCACTATGAGAAAAGAGAAACTATATAACCAGAGTTCTTAGATATTTAACTGGGACATTTCTAAAAATGTGTCGAACTACTTTGGGCATGTCAAGAAACCCCATGTTTAAACAGAGCCCAAGACCCAAAAACTGAAGAAAATTATATGTCTATGAAAGAAAAAGAAGGGAAATTCAGATTTATATCAGAGGATCCAAAAGCTTCCGTTCTAAAGAACAAATGCATCCGTTCTAAAGAAATACACAGTGTTAATTGGATACAAGTTGGAAAAGCCACATCTTGTCACCAAGAAAATCAGAACTTTTTCCAAACTAAAGACAAATAACTAGCCTGTAGTGATTGCTTGTAATAAAGGCATGCCCAAACACATGATGGGCTATCCACTCATTTTTGTTCTTTAAAAACATAGCGTTGATCCTTTACAAGTATTGTTTTCCCCAGTCATATGAAGACAGAGACTCACACATGATAGGCTACAGACATAGATTAAAATGAGATAAAAAATGAAGCCATTGGAGCTAAGAAATAATATACACATTTCACACTCTAATGGAAAGAATCCTATCAGGTTAGTCTTTGTGGCATGTGAGAAGAAAACCAGTCATAACCATAAAATGATTTCCTACTACAATATTTCCAAAACCAAATGGGTTAACTTCAGCATATGATGTCCTATGAGGCAAGATTAACATGATGCTGAAACAGAAAAGAGAGATTGTACTGGCAATAAAGAAAATGAAAATGGGAAATTCATGGAAGGACAAAGATCTGTGTATGGAAACCATGGGTCCAGTATGAAGAAAATCATGATGTAGACGGATTCTGAGAAATAAATCCTTTGCAATGAAAGAATTCCACTGGGCCTTCATTTAGAAATATTGACAATCAGCAAAACAGGAGGACATCATTGTTCACAGTTCTATAATTGTAATATTAAAAGTTTTGCTTACTTCTATATTTTCATATAAAGTCTAGAACATAAATTTGTAATTAACTGTACGAGTATAAATTTTAAATAATATAAATTTTACATAAGTAAATAATGGTACAACTAACAGATCAAAAGAGGTATGAAGGAGAAGGGAGACGAAAGGAGTGTTAATTTTCTTATCTTCATAAGATAAATAGAGATAATGTCGGTAGTGATAACAACAGCAAAAACCAACATTTAATAGTAATGCAATCAAAATTTGGGGGAATAAAGCAAAAAAGAATTCTCAGTCAATTTATAAGCTTCTCTCTAAAAAAAAAACAAAAGAGCCATTTCAGTTTATAAATTGGGAATTTATAATCGTGAATTATTTGAAGCTGTAAATGTGAAGTAGAAGCATGGATGTACTCTCACCCACCTGTAATGCTGATAGCCCTTAAGATCATTCAGCAAGAGACTTTTTCATTGCACTTTGTGTTTTATTTCTTGTGTGATGTTTGTGAAAAGTAAATCAAAGACTTCATACTTCTGGCTTCCTCGGTGGGGGGTGGGGATGAAGGTGTGGAAGGGAGAAGCTCCCAGCTTCAATGTTCTATTCTAACTTGGGAGCAGCTGGCTGGGCTGCCAAGCAGCTTTCCCTTGCAGGACGCTACTGTCCTTCTGTCCTTCTGTCCTTGTCTCCTCATCCCTCAGTCCTGGCACTCTCGCCCTGTTTTATTTGTTCACGTTGCCTGTCTGGTTTCGGTGAGATCGGAGCTGGTGACTTGCCCCAGAGAGCTAAAGAGTGACCAGGCAGAAGTTCTCCTTGCGCTTCAAGGCTGGTACCCCTGGGGCTATGGGAGCAAGAGTGGGAAGGATGTGGTTTGAGATTATAATCTTCTATTTTTACCTGTCAGTGCAGTGTAAACTGACACTGTATGTCACTGTCTGTCTGTGTCTAAGTGTTTCCAGCCCCAGTCACACACTAATATGGAAGGAATAAAGATACCGTATACCAGGTGAAGGGTCAAAATCAAGAAGAAAGCTGGCTTCAAAGAGACAAGTCAGTGCCAGAAGCTCTGTGGCTATTGCAAAAATTATAATACACGGAAAATGTTGACTGTTTTGTCTAAAGAAAAGGTCTTATTTTGTAGCCCAGGCTGGCCTCCCACTCAATATATAGCTCAGGTTGGCTTCATAACTCACTATTCTCCTGCCACAGGCTGCCAAGTAGTGAGATTCTAGTTGTGGGTTACCATACTCAGTCATAGGTTACTGGATTCCAATTGATCCCAATTGGATCTGATTACTGGGTCCTAGTGGTCTGTCAGACTCTCCAGTCCTGCCCCTAAACTCTTCACAAGCCATTCTTCAGATCTTGCTTTCTCTTTCTTGGTATCCTAAAGCCAGTGTTCTCACTACAGGGAGCCTCTCTTACCCGTGTTCCATTGAGATGTGCCCACGCAAGAGGGCATATGTGGAGTCATTGAGATTTGGGGACTTGTCTTTGCTAATCACCTAACCTAGTGATTTTCAAATGCAGTATATACAAAGGCCCATTCCACTCGACTCTCTCACAGGTAATTTACCCACGCGAAACAGCAAGTCGGACGAGTAGGTGACGGTGGCAGGAGGATGACGTGTTTGTGAAGTGGAATGGATGTAGGCTGTCTGGAAAGTGATGACTTCAGGTTACCTGAAGCACAACTTCTGGTAAACCAGAGGGCAGACAGGTCAGCCTGCTGTGAGGTCACCCTGTTGAGTCAAAGCTTGCATGGGTCAGAATGCACCAGGAAGTACGGTAGAGGAGACACTAATGAGGCTACAGACAAAGACAACAGATGAGTGGGGAGATTGAAAGGGAGCAGCAAGTTGGGGCACAGTCCACCTCTGGCACCCCTGTAGTTCCTAACAGACACAACAAGCTCACCACCATCAAGGAATGTGATACGTCTGCTACACTCTCACTATTTTCTGGCAGGAAAACTAAGAGAAAGCAGATACATTCCCCAAGAGGTAAGAGTGGCAGTTTCTGTCCTGAAGGCTGATAGTGACCATTAGATCACACTCAACTTACCTCTTTCCACAGAGGAAAAAAAATGGTACTGGGGGCGGGGGCTTCTATGGTGACTTTGATCATATTGCCCAATGGGTTGCAGTTCCGTTTTCCAAAAGGTCATTTCTCAAGCTCTTTGAAGCCAGTCCAGCAATCCCAGTGTTTCCCTGGTACGCTGTTCACCAAGGGACCAGTCTTGGCTCCGAGTGTTGCAGGGTTCACTGCAAGACCAAGGCTTTAGTTCCAGAGGAACAGATGTGCCCCAGGAAACCAGGGCTCTGCTTCCAGGGGTAACACTGTAGGAAGCAGCCTTTGGCCTTTTGCTCCAGAGACCGGTGAGTTCCCAAGGAGAAGGGGTTTGTACTCCAGTCTCCCCACAGCACCAGGACTTTGACCAGTTGTCCCAGTGATAGCTCTGGATCACCATTTTAACCTCAGGGGATGGAGAGTTCACCTGGAAGCAGTCCTTTGGATCCAGGGATGACAGAGTACCCCCTGGAACCCCTGCTTTCTCACTCAAGTGACATGCAGTTCTCCCAGAACCTAGAGGTTTCAGAGTTCATGGCAGAACCTAGGCTCCTCGTCCCTGACTTCAGAGTTCTGTTCAGGGCAGGGAAGTGGGCCCTGTAGCTCTAAAATTCCCCAGATGGCTGGGCCTGACCTCAGTGGTTACAGAGTTCACTCAGGAAATGGTGTTTTGAACTCCTAAGTGGCAGAATTCCTGCTGCACCAGATTCCAGCGGTTACAGAGTGATGAAGAGACAGCATTTTCACTACACTGGTCCCAGAGTTCACTCTTCAACCAGTGTTGTGACCTCAGAGTTCCCTGAGCAACAAGAGCTTTGGTTCTAATGTTCCCTGGCGTCAAAAGATCAGGCTATGTACTACTATAAGTTACTCCATATTTTATTTTTAAAAAATGGTTTTCCAGGTTGTGCATTTCTCTAGGAGCTGCCGTCTTGTAAAGAGCTTCTGACTCATTTTGAGAGAAAAGGATGACTGTAGCCCCTCAATTGTTGTGGGATATTTGTACACTGCGTGAAGCTATATTGAGGGAGTGGTGTAATCAAGGGCTGAATGGCCAATAGCTAGGCAGGAGAGGATAGGCGGGACTTCTGGCAGAGGCAGAGGAAGTCAGAGGGGTGCTTGGGAAGATGCCAACAGGACACAGAACAAGTGGGACATACAGAAAGAAGAAAGGTAGTTAAGCCACATGATAGAACGCAGATCAACAGAAACAGATTAATTAAGTTATAAGAGCTAGCTTTAAAGAAAAGCCTAAGCTAAGGCCAAGCTTTCATGAACAATAAGTCTTGGTGTCATTGAGTGGGGGCTGGTGATCCGAAGATAGTTGGACAAGAAAGCTTGCCACACTCAATGGCCCCGGAAGCTCCACTATCTATCACATACCACCCAGCAACACAGGCTTATAAATATAAGTGACTTATTCCTGGAATTAGAAACAGAGACACCTTATAAATTTTCTGGGGGTGAATTGAAACTATTGGAGCACCTGGGTGTATTAAAATCATATCAGTGAAACCAGGCCCAAGCGCTTATCGTACTTATCAGACGAAGGGTAGGGTGTAACTTCAGCACCTGGATCCCATAAAGTGACAGATACCCCACCCTATGATGGCATGGTCCCAAACCATGCCTATCATCTGATCCCTGGCATGCGAGGAAAGGGCTAAGAGCATCAGGGCCCTCTCTCCTTCCTATCCCAGGAGCATTGCTTTAGCTCAGTCTCCCATTGTTTACCTGGCCTACTTGACTGCCTGCCCATTCACCTGCTGGCCATCTGGACCTTGACCTAAACACATTATTTCCTGCCCTTGAACCCCAGTTTGGTCTTTCCCCTCTCTGCTGTTGATCTGTTATCAATACCAACTCTTTTTTCAAGCCGTTTCTGAAACCTCTTGAATTCTGCTGCAGCCTCCTTAAATTGTATTCATATCACAAATAGCATGTATGTACATGGATATCATTACTGTGTGCTGTGTGATATGGGAGTTAATATTAGTAATTATAGTTGTAGTAAAAAGATCTGTACTTGCCACAACTAGATTACCAAGGTATGTGGCATTATATACCACAAACTGTTGTTATTGAAACTGTTGGACCTTGCGAATTTATTATTATTTTAAATATTTTGAAACCATGCATAAACACAAACCTATTCATCTGAAACAGTGTTCACCATAGGAACAAATGTTCGGCACTAGTAGTTCCAAAGTTTTGTTGCAAGGCTGGGTGCTTGGCTACAGCACTTCCAGAGTCTGCTATGGAACAGGACCCATAATATCACAGGCCATCAAGCCTTTGATGGCAAGGTTCCCTGAGTTCACTCCGGTATTAGGGTTTTGATCTCAGATCTCCCCGAGTTCTATAAATTGAGACCCAGCCTTTGGATCTTTGGTTCCAGGGGTGCCAGAGTTTACCCCAGAATAGTGAGGTCCCAGATCAAGATAAGCTACAAACAACTAGACGTGGATCAAACTGAAAGTCCAACCTGCCAAAATTGATAGGAGGAATAGTGGGGGTACACGTTAGGAAACAGCCTCAGGAAAGAGTTCAAGACAGAATTCCAGTAGAACAGGAACTAGACCCCTCTGAGAACCAACAAAGGAGAAGACGTGAAGTTAAAAGATCTGCACAGCACGGGAAACTATCAGCAGAGCATACAGGCAGCGCACAGGATGGGAGAAAACATTTGCTATCTATATTTCAGACAAGGGGCTCCTATCCAAAATCGAAAGAGGACTGCAAAAGTTAAAAACAAAGCTGGGGCTGGAGAGATGGCTCAGCAACTCAGAGTGCATGCCGTTCTGGTGGAGGACCAAATCTAATTCTCAGAACCACGCTGAGCAGCTCACAACTGCCTATAATCCATCTCCAGAGGGGTCCAACACCCTGACCTCACAGGCACCAGCACTTAGACATACATACCCATACACAGATACACAGACACAGACACACACACACACACACACACCATTTAGTACAAAATAAATATGTCTTCAAAACTGTCAATTAACAAATAGGCAAATAAAATGGACAGACAGTTCTCAAAAGAGGAAATATAAATGGCCAGAAAGTATTTTAAAGAACTCAGCATCTGTAGTCACTGGGGAAATGCAAACAGAAACTACTTTGAGATACCACCTCGTCTTAGTCAAAACAGCTGGCATCCAGACATCTGACTGTATATAGATATATATGTGTATGTGTGTGTGTAAGTGTTCTTAATTACATTAATACAATCTGCTGAGTTGTATAATGAATTTGAAAGAAAGCAAGAAGAGATTATGCTGGAAAGTTTAGAGGAGGAAAGGGAAGGGAGAGATGATGTAATTATATTATAACCTCAAGACATAATAGAAGTCATTAAAAATAAAAGAAATCTAATAAAGCTGGTGGTGGAAATATGCAGAAAAATAAACATTTATTTACTGCTAGTAGGACTTCAGACTAGTAAAGCCATTGGGAAAACAATATGGAGGTTCCTCGAAAAATAGAGCTGGGCGGTGGTGGTGCACACTTTTAATCCCAACACTTGGGAGGTAGAGGTAGGTGAATCTCTATAAGTTCAAAGCCAGCCTGGTTTACAGAGCTAATTCCAGCATAGCCAGAGTTGCTCAGAGAAATCCTGTCTTGAAAAACCGAAAGAGAGAGAGGGAGGGACAGAGTGAGGGACTAAGGGGGAGGAGGGAAAGAAGGAGGAAGTAAGACAGAGAGAATTAAAAGTAAATCTACAATATGATCCACTAGACCACTCCTGGGCATATGTGCAAAAGACTGCATACCCTGCCACAGAGATATTTCCACATCCATATTTATTGCTGCTCTCTATTCTCAATAGAAAGGGAATGGAATGAGCCTATATGACATAAACAAAAGAACACATAATGCAAATGTGTACACAGCAGAACTTTATTCAGACTTAAAAAAGAAAAAAAGGTGAAATCATAAGATCTATTGAAAATACATGGATTTAGAAAGTATACTATTAAATTAGGTGAGCCAAACTCAGAAACACAAAAGCACTGTGCTCTTTCTCGTATGTGGATAATAACCTGCAATGTATGTGTGTGCACACGTATGCATACATATATTCACATGGGAGAAGAAAGAGGAAGCAAAAGGAGGGGGAACTGAGGTTAGCAAAGACTAGAGGAAATGAAAAAAAAAAGCGAATCTACCAAAGCACACCTTGAAAATACCATCACAGTGCCTGATGGTGGAGGCTCGCGCCCTTAGTCCCAGTACTAGGGAGGCAGACACAGGCGAATGAATCTCTGTGAGTTCGAAACCAGCCTGGTCTACAAAGTGAGTTCCAGGACAGCCAAGGCTACACAGAGAAACTCTGCCTCAAAAAAAAAAAATAGAATAATCATTGCAATACCTAATACTTTGTATACTATTTTTTAATTGTTATAAAAAGATACTCCATACTATTTACGGGGTTCTAAATAGGACCTCCTAGAATATGGTGCCTCCTGTTGATCTAAAGGAAAGGGTCTCAGAGGTAACACTGAACCTTCCCAGCCACAAAACCTGGACTCCCTGCTCTTCCAACCCTGAGGTAGATGAAGACATTCATCATCCTAGAGATGGGATTCTAACTTCCTGTGGTCCTCTTATGAAAGGCTGCTTGCTATAAGAAGTCTGTGGCCTGTCTTATCTGGTAGTAGGTCACAAGACCCTCTTCTTCATCTGGGAGAAATGAACACAGTGCAGAGGCCAATTAGAACCTGGTTAGAGGGGGGCTCACCTCTGTCTGTAACAATTAGATCACACTTTTTGTCAGTCACATGACTTCTATATATTGACAAATTTAAGCATCACTGAATGGAAGCAAAAAATGCCCAGGTTTCCTTGCCTCATTGTGACTTCATTTCTGTAGGCTCCTGTCTCCCATGTAAACTTTGACCAAATATAAATTTGTTAGGCTTCTCTCCTACTGCTGTTTTGGTAAAATTTTATTTCAAACCTGGGTGAGCATCCTACAAAGGCCAAGCAACCCCTTCCTTCCATGAAACACACCTCGCTTAAAACCCAGTACAAGAAGCCACGGGAACAATTCTTTTTGAATCTGAAGATAGGACATTCATTTTGTCTCAGGATTTGATTTTCTAATATTTAATTTGGTAACTGTCTAATGTTAACCTGACACTAAATTATCTTTGCTTTCCAGAGGTTCTCTTCCGTGCCGTGCTCTTCTCTTGGCTCCCTGGATGAATCTGACCATGGAGGAAGCCCTGCTTGGACTTCACTTTGCATATTCCCGAGGAGACCATTTGCTCCTGCAACTTACTAATTGAAAGTCTAATGAGAATACATTGATCTCACTGTTTGATTTTCCCATTCTCTCTGCAATCCAATGGGGTTTCCACTCTTGATGTCATTAACTCTCACTTAAATTGTAATCTTCATTCAGTAGGCTTCTGTTGTCCATAAACTTATTTATTTTGTACTTTTTTTTAAAGAAAATTTAAGTAGAGTGAATGATGGGGGAAAGTGGTTGTCACTTAAGTTGGATATCTTAGAATTTGAAATATTTCAAAAACATGTAGGGTAGATAACCCTTATTCTATTTCATTTATATAGTTGTAGTAAATAATACATAATAATCTACTGTCATGATTTACCATGCTACAGAGCACAGGATCCAGTCTCCACAAAAGGCCATCTCCTCCATCTTCAAACTAGGACTTTAGAAGTAGTGGGAACACACAGGTAGCTATAGTGCTGCTAACCAATGCCTTAAGAAAGGGAATCCAGCATGGGACTGATCAAGACCCCCTGAATCTGGGTGTCAGTGAGGAGGCCTAGGTAATCTATTGAGCCTTGGGCAGCAGATCAGTACCCATCCCAAGTATACACACGGACTTTGGACTCCCATAGAACAATGTGAGGTGCACTCTCACCCTGAACTCTTGGGGAAGGGTCTAGGCCCTGCCCTATATGAAATGACAGACTATGGACACCCCCATGGAGGGCCTCACCCTCCCTGGGGGAATGAGGGGATAACGGGGGGGAGTTGGGGGGAGGGCACGGGAGGAGGGGAGGGAAAGGGAGAGGGACCTGGAACTGACTTGTAAAGCAACCTTGTTTCTTATCTAAATTTAAACTGGAAAATAAATTTAAAAAAAAAAAAAGCTCGTCTTAAAAGCCACAGACCACATGACAGGTTAGCTAGCGAATGGCTTGTCGGCACCTACGGGTACATATGAACTGATCCCTGAAGAGTTATAAGGTAGCCTCTGTACACAAGCAAATGCAGGAGCAGGAGACATCCACGTGTAAACTGTGGATACTCTCTGGGGGAGGAGTGGAGACTCAGAAAGCTTCCAGAAAACAGTAGAATATCACAGTCAGAGGAGGACACAAAGGAAATTGGAGCCAGAGAATTGCAGTTAAAATGAAACCTTCCTGAATTCAGCATTTAACCTCTGAGGATATCACAGAGGAATGAGAAACACTGTGGTACTGTCTCAAACAGATCAAGGTTAAGAAGGTGATAGCAGATTAAGGCACAGGCTGAGCACAGAATTGATGAGACGGGGTTGGGAGAGAAAAGTGTGCGGGTGAAAGGAAAGCAGGAAACTGAAGATGACTTGGAAGCTGGGAACCCATGAACCGAGTAAATGACAGATCTATACTTGGGACAAAGGGACTCAGAGAGGAGTGATTTTTAGTTTAGCATGTTGAATTAAAAACCCCAGAGGCTAGCTGAAGTTGGGAAGGACAGACTAGCTGAAGTTGGGAAGGAATAAACATGGTCACACAAAGCTAAAACTCATTACCATTACCCAGTGCACTCCATTCGCGGTCATCTAAAGAGATAGTAAAGAGAATGGCCAGCCGTGCCAAACCAGGTAAATCGGAGGGCTTTCTGTTTGCCTTTGTGATCGAAGTCACAAACGAGAGGCTATAGGAGTCACTTTTGGTTTTGGCAGTTAGCTTAGTCATCTGACAAAGCTAAGAATTCAACTGAGTAACAACTCCAAAGTCCAAGAGGGCTCTAAAGTATACATTTGGATTTTCAGACCTGGCCACATTGCTCAAATCTCCCACATCTTCTGGGAAACTCTTACTCCTTTATGGGTAAGGCTGTTATCTTACTAGTCCTCAGCCCTGAAAGGAAACTTAATACTTTAAAAAAGAAATTACAGTGGGTAAAGAGAAGTCAGCCTAACTTGAGGACAGCTCATCACCCATTCTGTCAGATGTCAGGCATAAGGGAGCCAAGGATATGACATAACATGTGTTCTGGGGCCGGCTGAACACTAAGCAAGGACAATCTTGCAATTACAGTTCCACTGTAGTGGTCCTTAGCCATAACAGTGGCTACCATAGCAACGTGCTTTGTGGATTCACCAAATATTATTCTCAATTTACAAATAATTTTACGGAGTCAAACAGGTTAAGTCGCTTCTAGAAGATCATAATGTGTCGGCAGGAGATCAAAGCCCGAAGCAACAGGCTTAAGACACAGATACCTGTGTCTGTGTCCTAACGTTGGGGACTGTATTTCCCTGAGACTGGACTTCACTTAGCTAATGAATTCACGGCTAAGTGACGGTGAGTTGCAACAATTACTGTTCTTTAAAAGAAAAATAGTGACTATTCATTCAGGATTAAGTAGGACTTGCTTTCTTTTCAGTGGGAACATGAAACCATTTCTCCTGTGCTTTCACTTCATAAATAAGCTCAGACTGTAGCATGGTTAAACATGAAGCAAATGTATTTACTCCTGTTTCATCTGGTGCTTCTTGAAATGATCGTGGGTACTGCTGTTTCCACTTGTGAAAGGTGAATCCAGCATTAACGCACAGATTCACTTCTTGAATGACAACCAGGAATAAGTTGAGGTACATACGATTTCTGGCTCTGGCTTCCCAGAAATCTTGAAACAGGATACAGAAGAGTTAATCTGAAGCCCAGACAGTTCCCTGCTGGTCTGGTAATGAGAGAGAGCACTGCAGCTGAATGTCAATAGCTCCTTGTGAACTTGGGTAACCCAGCTGAGCCCTGAGCTTGCCAGAGCCGGAGGAGGTAATCAGCTTGACCCTTGTGACCTTCCCGAGGCGATGCTCTGTCCTGCCTGGAGAAGCCTCTTTGCCTATGAGTCCCACACACTGCTCAGTCGAAACCCTTTAAGGAGAACTGGACCTGAGTCAGCCTCAAGACACTACCTAATATAAATTAGTCAATGCTGGATATAGATTGCACAATACAGTAGGTGCTTACAAAAATGGCTGGAAACACATCCTGGAAACCTTAGAAAGATTTCCAGCAACTGCTATGACATCTGCCCTCACAGATTTGTTAAAGTGAAGGTTACGTAAGAGCTCTGTCGGCCCTCCACATTTCCTTGTAGAGTTACATTCTACCACGTGTGTTTGCCTCTCGGATTTCGGTAAATCGATTCTCTTTTGTTGTACTGTATGTATCACCATTTGCATTACAAACCAAGGATGCCATATATATATATGATGTGCAGGTATGCATATTATACATTAAGAGGCTATTTCATGACGTTTTTAGTGTATTGCTAAACGACCGTTCCTTATTCAGTTCAAAACCAGAAACTTGAACAATCCCTTCGACTCCTGTCAGTCTCTGTGTGCTTAAATGTAGTGTTAGTAAAAGAATGCTATTATTCATAAACTGAGAAGGAGCACGGGAATTCTTAACTGCATGGCTTACATAACCATGTAGACTACACCACAGGACCCATAAAAGTAAGGAAGAGTGATTTGTATAATAAACATTAACCGTCGTAGACTGCAAAGCTATAAATAAACTCCTGCAACAAACAACAGAGTTCAGACCCTGAAGCCTCTTACATGTCACAAAAAGGATCAGCTGGCTCAAGCACGTGGGGAGGGGCATTACCGGGGTTATCTCAAGGACACATTATCCCATCAAGCTGCTAGAAGCTTTAGTTTTTACCCCAAAGCAAACTTACCACCACGTCCATTTACTAAGCACACACAGTCCTTCAGTGCAGAGTAATCCTTGATCACGACTAAATGAGGTTTTCCTCGAAAATGTTACATGTTATATTTGCTTATTAGAAGAAAGGAAAATCATAGTGTCAGTTATTGCTTCAGACAAACTGCATTCTTTTCCTAATGCCACAGGTGCCATTCTCACTTTGTGGGTTAAAGGGCAAAGGAGGCTGCCCTTTTGGGTGAGCTAAGGAAGCAAGCAAGACTGGAAAGTTTGTTCGATAACATACTGCAAAACATGGTGGTCTTTGTTCTTGGAACAAGCATTCATGGTTGGATAATATAGAAAAAGATAACACACCTTACTCCCAATTCTCTGTAAGTCTGACAGCATACCCACAGTTTGGTCTGAAGTAAGACAGTTATAGACCCAACAATGAGCTGAGGGCCGACAGATGATCAAGGTTGCTTGAGGGAAATAACGCCCATATTTGATCGTAACTGTCAAACATGGAAAAATGTACCTGACAACTCTAAGTTAGCTGGGTTTGGCTTCTTGTGGCTCAAGCCTCTTGTAACTAAAGGCTCAGACACATCTGAGGAAATATCTTCAGATTGATTCCCAAAGCAGGCTGGATTTTCAAAACACATGCCACGTGCACAGTGTACACCTTCTGAGATTCTGTGCCACCAAGTACACTAATAAAATGCATTTCCCTGGTTCATTTTAAAAAGCATATTACATCAAGATCATATCACAAGACAACTGGTTATTTTAGTACAGTCTAAATTTGTACATGGAGTCTGCCTCCTAGAAGGCATCGAGTGTTTGTTTTGCCCTTAAAACCCTCCTCCTTACAAAGATCTGTAGAATTCCACATATGCAAACATAAAGACAAGATCTGCTTCGTCTCACATAATTGAACAGGGACAGCAAAGAAAGACCCACTGATTGGTTTGGCCTCTTTTTCCTTTGCTTTTTTGGTCCTGCAATATCATCTTCACTATCCACACTTTCCCAAAGGGAGAAGATCGTTATCAAAAAATTTCCCATAAGTCACAAGCGCTTTGTGGAAGGGAAGAGTGTGCATGTTACACCATAGTGAGACCTAGGTATGTGATACTCTACAAAATAAACTCTTGCTACCTGTGACAGGAAATAAATGAGGAAGTCTCAGAAATTGCTATGGCAACGAGTCTAAGTTAAACACACACACACACACACATACACACACACAACATTTGCCTATTTCTATAGTCTTACAGTCAAATTTGAATTTTCACTGGTTAGCAGCCTGGGTATACCTTACCTGAGGTTTCAAAATGATTTCGGACTGGGTGTGGTGTCTCACACCTATAATTCCAGCACTCTGGAACAACATACTAAGTTTCAGACCAACCTGGACCAGAGAGTAAAACTTTGCTTAAAATTTTTTTTTAAAAAAAAGCAAAATAAAACCCATTTATTTCCTTTTCTTTTTTATCTTGGAAAGTGTAACCTAAAGTTCTCTTTAAATTTTGAGATCTGCCTCCAAAATGATGGGCTTAACCTTAACTAAATGTTTGTGAGTTGCAGAGGACTGAGTTGTACTGCTGACTGGTTATAAGTGAGGGCTGTCTCAACAGCCCAGCTTTAACATAAGGAATGACTACTGTGTGGAGGTTGGAAAGCCTGTCTTAACTTGTCTACACACTTGAGGATCTTGGAACAGCGAACACAGCAGTGTCAGAGGACCATGCATCACAAAGTAGGATTTTACAGAGCAGAGTTCTCATTGTGTAGACTGATGCAATTGTAGCTTTGAGTTTACCAGCGTGAGAGAGGGGTAGGCTCTGAACCTTAGCAGACTAGATTAATATGTGAATAGGCTAAGGGAAAGATAGATCTTTCCAACTGGATAATGCCTCCACTAGTAATTAATGGCTTTGTTAAACTATTTACATAAAGGCTGAAAAGTGATAAAGGTTCCCTACCTCGTAGTTGTACAAAGTAACTCTCCAGGGGTCTGGAGCTATCCATAAAGCTGGGAGCCTCCACTAGTATTTTTATTTTTCTATTTCGAGGGTTCATTATAAATTTTGAAGATTTTTGTCTGAGAAATAATCAGAATGATTTTCATTCCAAAAAGTAAATCTATCACTTATTGATTGCAATACAATTTCACCATGTAAACTTGGCAGCATGCCTCTGCCTCTGCCTTGAGCGCTGATACTAAATGTGCCACCACACCTGGCTGCATGGGACAAATCTGCACCAGTGGTGATTGTTTGTGCTTTAACAAATGAAGCTTGCCTGAAGATCAGAGTTCGGGGCCAGCCACCAGTCTAAAAGAGAAACTCCCAGTACTTGGGAGTCACACACCTTTAATCTCAGTACTAGGGAGGAAGAGACCAGAAGGGATATGGCTGGGCAGAGAGGGGACTATAAGAGGAGACAGGGGCTCAGGGCATTCAGTCTGAGGAGTCCTAGAGACAGGATCGCCCATTTGGTCTGAGAATTCGGCAGAGGTAAGAACTACTGGTTGGCTGCTCTGCTTCTCTGATCTTTCAGCATTTACTCCTATATCTGACTCAGCTTTTTATTATTAAGACCAATTAGAAATCACCCTGCATGTACCAGTAATTGATGAGCCAAAATCATTTAAATTCTTTGCTTTATAATTAATGTATACATACCTTAATTAAAGGCAAAACATTAAGGAGTGCTTTTCAAAAGCGCTGTGTTCAGACATGGTATCCCTTTGTGTACTTCACACGTACACGTGAAACCCAGACATCAAGGCTGTATTAGATTCTGACAGCATAACATTTGGGTATAAAAACGGATAGCACTGAAATAAAGTACAGACAGCAACAATTAGTTCTGGTTCAATTACTCCATGGCAAATTAGCTTCAGCCAATTATTATGAATAAATGTATAGAGTTTTTGCATTATTAATATATATGAGCTGCAAATTGTACATGTAACTTTCTACTGGAGTTCTCTGTGTGAGATCCATTCTGTTCATCTGATGTCTTCTTATGCCTATATCTTACGTCTAGTGCTACACCAATTCCTTATTTTTGTTTTTTGTTTTTTTCCTTTTTTTAAATTACAAACTATTTCAATGTAAAAGTTACCCCTTTTTTTTTTAAGTAAGTGTGCTTGGGGAAAATCCCACCACGATCAAGTGTTATGATCCCTGAAGCCTAGAAGAGCTAATACAAGGTACCAAGGAATGAATGGAGATTGTTTCGGGGTTTTCCTTTAGCTGTGGGATTGTTCCGGGGGTTCCTTTAGCTGTGGGATGGGCTGTTTCCACTCCAGGCCCAGCTCCATCTTGGAGGCTATATTCGGTTCTGAAATCTCATTGCTGTGGCTCCTGAGATCACACCCTGTCTCCTCACATGGTGGTGTTTCAGGCCTCTGCTGAGATAGGTGCTAATTTCCATGCCCTTTATTTCCTACAAGTAGAATTAAAGTGAGACTGTTAACGAGCATTTTTTCCCTTTTAAATTAACTTTCAGCCCTTTGAACATTCTTGAAAATGAAGATAATATATCTACATTGGCCAGGGAATGGTGCAGATTTAAAGGGCTAAAAAATATTTCTCGTGCTTTTCTTATCCTTTTTACTAATTGCTAGTGCCAGAGGAGATGCTCGTGACATTGAAATTAGTGTGTGTGTGTGTATGTGTGCACATGTGTAAGTGTGCATGTGTGTTGAGGGAAGGGTGGACACGGAGTGTCCTCCCCAATCATTCACCACTTTATTTCCTGAGACAGGCTCTGTCACTGAACTAAGCTCACCAACTTGGTTTGCAGGAACTGATTCTATCAAGCCTTCTTGGCCCATGCAATTATTCTTTAAGTACTGTAAGAATGGTTAACACTGATATATTGAATCATTTTAAAATAAAAACAAAGGAGTTTTGGAATAGCAGAGCTATGTTTGATGTCCAGCGAAGCAAGCTGGGGTTCTGGTTTACCTAGAATCTGACGAGTTACTACCTTATCCTTTCTTCTCAGCTCATTGCACAAAAGCTACAGGTTTGAGGGATAAAGAACGCTCAGGTTCAGGTTTATTTAGAAGGAAAATGCCTGCTACTAAATGACTCCCTATTTCAGTCTCCTTAGATTTCTAGACCATGAAAGGGTGGTCTTTTAAAATTCTGATTGTGCCGCCCTTGTAACTAATCACGTCCAGTGGCCTCCATTTTCCCAAAGGAAAATGGAGAAATTCCATAGCAAGCCTTGGGCCCTAATCAAAGATACACAAGATATCTACATTCTACCTGGGTCGTCGTGCGTTTTAGATGCTCTGTGTCTTGTGATTTTTCTCTCCCTGTACTTCGAAGTGGTCGAATTTCTTTTAGCATTAACCAACTCAAAACTGAAGCGTCCTGGAAAGTGTCTCTCCTGAGCCCTCCTTCTGCAGTCCTGTTGTCTCCAAGACTCTTTCAGGGTCTCAGAACCTTCTGGTAGGGTATGTGGAAGTTTTGTTTTCTGTTTCCATTAAAATACTCTGGCCGGGCGTTGGTAGCCCACGCCTTTAATCCCAGCACTCGGGATGCAGACGCTGGCGGATCTCTATGAGTTCGAGGCCAGCCTGGTCTACAGAGCTAGTTCCAGGATAGCCTCCAAAACAATACAGAGAAACCCTGTCTCGAAAAACAAAAAAACAAAAAACAAAAAATACTCTGAAGACTGGGGGGAGGGGGCAGTGTTTTTTGGTATTTTGTTTTTGTTTTTCTGATTGAAGTCTGATGTACTCGCCATGACAGTCCTGAGTACACAGTAGGTTCACAATTGTAGGAGAGAGAGAGAGAGAGAGAGAGAGAGAGAGAGAGAGAGAGAGAGAGAGAGAGAGAGAGAGAGAGAGAGAGAGAGAGAGAGAAAGAAAGAGAGAGAGAGAGAGAGAGACAAAGTGCCTACAGAGGCGGAAAGTTGGGGGCAAAGGAGAGAAATATCACTGCTGATCAGGTCGCTTTTCTCCACTAAGCCAGAACTTACAATCAATTTCATTTCTTCAGGCTCAGCATTGGGTGTTAATTGTGGAGAGGAACAAGCCTTTTTTTTTTTTAATTCCCTTCCTTCCTCCTTACCCAGACAAACAGCACAAGTTACTATTCAGGCCAATGACCTCTAAAGCCGAAAATAGTACTGATAAACTTTTTTCAATGTATTGAAAATATTTACATTTTAAAGAATTAACTTTCCTATTTTGTAACGGGCTCTTCAGGCTAAATAGTAATAACTCTGATACAACTCCTCATGATTTAAGAAGCCAAAACAATCATTTTCATGTTAAAAGTTGGCCTTTGAAATTTGAGCGTGCCCAATTACTCTCAAGTTTATTTGATTCCAATGCTGAAATGGAAATTCAAGCCAGAAATAACCAAGGCTTCTTACTGTAAAAAGTTCTGTTTAAAGGCCAGGTAAAAGTTAATTATTTTGCAGCTTTATGTGTGTTTTTAGGTCATGAGAGTAGTCTGTTTTTACTTCCTCTTTAGTGGGGAGGGGCGCGCCTTGGAGGTTCTTAACTATTTATGGGTTCCACTCCTCTGCAAGCTCAGCTCAACTTGGGGCCTGGGTGTTGTCGGGTCTTGGGTCTTAGCAGAGGTGGATTAGTCCTCAAGACACAGTTCTTTGCAGACAGGTTTCAATGTCTTGTCGTTCAATGGGTAGGCCTGATACCAGTTTCAGAAAAACGCAAAGGGCTGCTGTTGCATTTTGGAAAATGTGGAATGGAACTCTCTTACAGCAAGTGGTGGCCACTGGATCATGATGACTGAGGATGTTTTAAAGACAGGAAGGCGTCACCAGCTGTCACTGTGTAGTTCCCTTTGCTTTTCACACCTCCTCTCATTGCTTTGCAAATCTCCCAGATTATCAGAGAGCTCGACAAAATGTGCACAGGAATAAACAAATACACAAACAGCAGGACAGCTGGGAGCTGGGAGGATGGGCCTGGGTTGCTAACTCTGGTAGCAACCTCCTCCTTGCTTTGGCTGCTCAAGCTTTTGTCCTATGGCTCTTCACCCATTGCAACCTTTCCTCTCACAAACACAGAGCCTAGCAGGCAGGAAACCTGCCTATCAGCCTGATCAGGAAACCCCGTCCAGGGCTGTTCAGTCCAGGGCCTTTCAATCCAAGGCCAGTTGGTCCAGAACAGTGAGCCTGCAGCAAAACTTAAAGCCCATTCCTGCATCCCCAGTCGGCGCTAGCACTGGCTACACTGCCCCAATACAATAAGAGCAAACAGGTTCTTGAGGACAGCCTCCATTCGTTTACCAGGGTGCCTACCTGCAGCCCTGCAGAGGCCCCGCTGGCCTAATTTCATTTTCCTGTTTATAGACGTGAGCAGCTCTTTCTTCCTTTCCCCTTGCCTAGCCTACTTCTACCATCATTTTCTTTCTTTGGTTTGACACAGATTCTCTGGGCACCTGCCATGCACCAGGTAAGACTGTCAAGAACTAGGTGATGTGGGATCACCCTTCCAGCAGCACACTGACATGGCTGGGCACTCGTCATACTATAAACATCATGAAAGAAGCCTAACAACAGAGACTCGACCGGAAAACAAACAAGAAGCACCTTTGGCCTAGTTAGAACAGCCGCTGGTTATTCTCGTGCAGTTTTGCACGAAAGAGTTTCGAGGGGACTACACAGGCAATGGATGCAAGCAGGACCAAGGATCAGCTGGATTCCTCCACCCAAGCGCAGTGGGAACTTGGCCCAAGCTTACAGTGTTGAAAATACACACTTATATCTCCAAAGCTTGTCCTTAAATGCAGGGAGTAAGTTTTTAAAAAATCCATAAGATGAAGACTGAAAACAGTTTTTATGAGAGAAAATAGGAAATTGAAAATTAGGAGAATAGGTTGGGAAACAAATATAAAACACCACAGTTTATAACATTTCTGGGGGATTTAGAGGAAATTAAAAAGGTAGGGGAACCTCTCTTGCACTTCTACAGTGAGCCCCAAAATATGTAAGACAATTTCAGTTAAAGATGGTGGTTTTGTTTATATTAAATTTCCATTTAACATTATTTCTTTGTATAGTTCTATTCTAATACTATTATTAAATCTATGGCCAATTTAATACTTGCTTTACTGATGTAATCAATATCCCGTATTTAAAACACATTCCTTCTTTTTGGTAGAAGCAAAATTACTTACCCTGTAAATTTTAAAATATTTTTCTTCCATTCTCCCTTTGTTTCTGGTATTTATCTCCCTTGGTTATAAATTCCTATATTCCAGTCTTGAACATGGAAGTATGTGAGGGGTCTCCTCAGCGGTCACAACATCCACCTGGTTACCTGCTAAACTGGTTCCCAAGGCCAATAGTACCAGAACCTGGGTCTGACTAGTGCTTTCCCCCTGGCAGAATGGCAGCAGACTGCCATGGTGACCTCTGTGTGAGTAACCTGGCCATGAGCCCTGACCCATGGGTGGGGCTGGCATATTGCAGTCCACGCCCATTGCCTAATCCCTCTGACTCCAGCAAAACTGCAAAGGAAGGGATAGGATGACTCTTACCTCCAAAGGGTATAGAAGGAGGAAGAAGGAAGATGGTCAAATAGCCCTGAGGTGAAGGAAGTTCCTGGCCTCCGTGGATTTCCACTTGGAAGAGTTGTGGTATTTTGGCTATAACAGACGGTTAATAAGATCACTGGAATCAGAAACCGATGTTCAGCCTGTCAATTTCTCTAAGCAAAAATAATTTAATGAGGAGCTAAGTCACCCTGGATAAGCAAGTGAAATCCTACTGTTCTGAAGGGATTTGTTATCATACACCCCTTCTTCTTGTTGTTAAATCAGATTGCCATTCTGTGTAACATAACAGGGCTATTCTGTAAAGGAACTGGGAAGAAAAAAAATAAGAGCAGTGACTGGCTTCATAATTTACATCGAAGTTTGCCTTTTCTAATTGTCCATTAGACATTTGGGGGGTTGACTCATTATATTCTCTGCTAAGTAAATGATCCAATAATTGATTGCACCTGAAAGAAATCACGTGAAGCCTCGAGAGTCTGGCCTAGGATAGGAAATTCATGTCCTGGTGCAGGGATTCCCCAAAACCCAGGAAACTGCACCATCAGAAGCTGAGACACTGTCAGCCAAAGCGACCTGGCCTTCAGTATGACCTCTGAGAACAGAAGCTTAGGAAAAGCAGTCAGCTAGTGAAATTTTGAGTTAGCAAGCAAAACAAAACAAAGCAAACAAACAAACAAGTGTGTGTAGGGGGAACTACTGTTTTCTTGACTGTTTTCCCTGAAGAAACTTTTGAATAGCTTCCAACAGTCCTGTGTAAATTGTTAAGTATTGGCATCAGCCTGATTCTTCCATTTATCACTGTGTAGCCAGGTAGTTAGTGGACATAAATACAATAAGAAAATATATTCATTCCCTCACCCTTTTCAATCAAAAGGCTAAAGAGGAAGCCCTTGTATGTTAACTACACACACACACATGCATGCACACCACCAACCCTCCCCAAAGAAGACTGGAGGATTCGCTGTTTTGTCTGTGTCCTTCATAGATGTTCACTAAAGGAAGAGCCCTTAGAGGCTGGTTGACTCCTTCATTGATTCATTCTTCACTCATTCATTTGGAGACATTTGTTTAGGAACTGCTTTGCAAACCACACAATGCAAGCAGAAAGGATGCAAAGACAGAAGGACACTGGATTTTCCCCTGGAGAAGCTCACGGTCCAGTGATGAAGACAGACATGGAAACAAGTGCTTGGGTTATGAATCATGGCTCATAAGTTGAGGTGGATGTGCAATGAATGCTATGCGCTCTGTCTCCTTTAAAAGAGCCCCGGTGTGCTTGAGCATCTTGGAAATTCCATGGTAGTCATTCTTGATGCTTGCCCCTTGCATTGGGCCTCTATCATTCAGAAGTTCTGAGGTCTCCCACTGCTTAACGTGTGTAAGGAGACAGCTCCAATTCTGGGTTACAGTGCTGTTTCTGAATGTTCATGGACCAAGATGAGATGGTTACTTAATATCTGGAAGCCCCACTCCCTGAATCCTTAGGTAACTGGGAGCCTGGTGTCCAAGGCCACCTTTCAGATGCCTAAGTAACCAGTCCTTTCCTCTGCTTCTGCTTCTTTGCCAGACTCAAGGAAGGAGTAGAAAATGCCTAGATCTTAACATTCACAACATTCATCCAGAATTCTTTTCCCTGATTGCTTAGCTCTGTCCTTAAAAAAATGTGTTGTGCATAAGCTAGCATAATAAGATAATATACTTTTGGCAAACAAATGTGTATTTGAATTATTAAATTCTTCTGACTATTGACCCTAAAAGTGAATGTCTTCAAGATGATCATGCCTTGAGCACCAACAGGCAGATCTACTGTATTTCATCCCCAAGCCAGTCATTGCTTAGCCTTAAGCCTCTCCCATCCCCAAAGGGAGAGGGATGTTGATTTCCTTTTTTTCCACAGCTTCATCATCTTCTCTTTCCTGGGGAATCAGTTTTTCTGTCCATGCCAAGTCCTTTTGGATGACCACCAGCACTCCATTACACTAAATGTTCAGCATTTAAGAGTTTTTGATTTGGTTTGGTTTGGTTTTTCTTGAGATAGGGTCTCTTTACATGGCCCTGATTGTCCTAGACCTCACCATGTAGACAAAGATGTACTGGAACTCAAAGAGGTCTGCCTCTCAAGTGCTAGGACTAAAGGTATGTGCCACCACGCCTGGCTAAGAGTTCTTAACTAACCAACTTGGCAGACAAAAGATTTCATGTGACACCATGGATGATAATGCCTCCGAAGTCAACATTGCCATCAGAACCAGTCTAAAGAGCAAGGACTGTGACACTCACCAAGTGAGAAGATTTTCAGGTTTTCAGATGCAATGTGATGTTTCACGATTTCATGAGACAACTTGATAAAAATACAAATTAACAATCAGAGGAGGTGTATTTATCATCTAGAATTTTCTGTAGTAGTTATTGTCTAGAATTTTCTGTAACTAAGTACTACAAGCTGGATGAAATAAAATGGGAATTTATTCTGTCTTCATTCTGGAGGATAGGCATCCAAACTTGAACTGTCAGGGACCACATGCCCACTGAGAATTGAGACTCTGGGTACATCCATCTTTTGTTTCTTCCTACTTTCTGGTAGCAACTATCTGTGTCTGCTGTTTGACCTTCATCTGTTGTCAGAGGGAGTTTACTGTCTGTGCCTGTCTCTGTGTCTCCATCTTCTTTTAAGAGCCCAGTCAGATTGAATTAAGAGTCTACACAACTCCAGTATGACCTCATTGCAAAGTATTTCTTCATTATGTCTGCAAAGACCCCTTTTCCAAGTAAGGTCACATTAACAGATCACTAGAAGTCAAGACTTAACATATCGTTTGAGGCCGCATGATTCAATCTATACGTGGGGCCATGGAAAGAGCATGGGGCTCAAAGCTGTAGTTAAATCGTCTCTCAGGGGTCAGATGTGTTATTTGTGCAAGCAGGAGCAGTTCCATAACGCTGTGATTATCTGAGCTTCCCTTGATTCTAAAAACAAAAAACACCTCAAGGCAAAAAGCTGAAGTAACTAATTGAAACTGTGTGTTCAGATCAAAACTGCAGTTTGAGGAACCAGTGATTACATAACTAATAACCTAAGCCCTTACTGGCTCTGGCTGTACTAGGAAGCATTGCTTATGAAACAATGCACCGGGTTTAAACAATTTCTTCATTTGGGCAGAGAATAGCTCTGCTTGTGTAACTGGTGTTCCCCACCCCTCTCTTCAAAAATGCACTTTGATAAATATATTTGGAAGAGACAACATGAAGGGTGAGAAAATTAGAAATGTAATTCACTCTCTAAATCTCATCTTCCCCTGCAATAGTTTGAATTTTGAGGGCTACCGCAATTATTAAAGGTCTTTGCTTTAGGTTAATTGCAAAATAAAGATCACCACTAAAGATTTTCAATTCTCCATCTCTGTCTACATCCCCTACATCAGTTCTTGCCCATGATTGTGCTATCACTGATGCATGCGTTATATTTATAGCTTGACTCTGTCCTCAGAATATGTCACATTGGGGGACAGTCTTGCCCGTTGACAACTGGCCAATTATCGTCATCCTTTATTCTCTCAGCTTTGCTGGTTCTGTGGTTTGACTATGCATGTGGATGAGGAGCATCCTGCCGGACTGCATAGGATTGAACATAGGAACTCCAAATGCTGACTTCTATTTTATATCCCCAAGAGGGTAATTTTGAAGGGTCTTCCTGCGTAGTCCAAATGTAAAGGGTGTTGGGAAGAACAGAAGGAAAATGAATTTAGAGGTTGAATGCATGGAGCACGTTTGAGCAAAGCAGATTTAGTTCATCACTGATTATCTTAATTAAGGCTACTATGGCAAGATATATTAAATGAGTAATTTATAAACGGGAGAAATCTGTTACTCATCATAGTTTGGGAGGCTAGGAAATCAAATATCAAGGAAAGAGCAAATTAACTGTCTAATGAATGCTCTCTGGTTTCCCCACTTGCTCTCATCCCCTGGTAACAAGAGCAATGGAACTTGTTTGATGAGGACACTAACCCCATTTGTGAGGTCAGAGCACTCTTGTCTTAATGAGGTCCCAGTACCACAGCTCTAAATATTATCGTCCTAGACACTGGTTTCCAACATAGGGATTTGCATTCGGACCACCCATGGCAATGGTCTAGTCTCACACAAACTTGAGAAAGCAACACTTAACCAAATCATGCAAAGAGTTGGTTTCAAATGTTGGTATTTTTTTTCCTGAAGGCAACAAGGAATGACTGAAGGTTTTTGGGGGTACAGTGGTATCCCTGATCAGGTATTTTAATAAATGACCCCTTTAGCAACACAGAAGGTGGCCAATGAGAGAGAAGATGAACTTAGAGTATTGGAGAAGCTACTAGAAGGGGTAACTACATGACTGTAAAATCAGCAGATAGACACATAAGATGTTAACTGTCCTGAACCAAAACCTAGCTGGCATTGGCCTAAAAATGAAATTCCTGGTCCTGGAACATAGGAGAATGTTCTAACCCTGTGAATGTGTGAGGAGGACTGTTTTCTATTTTGGATGTGTTGAGTTTGAGGTGACTTTAGGACAGCTGAGTGAAGACGTTCCCTTGGAAGCATGAGGTCATTATCTCTGCTCTGGCATGTTTATAGCGAAAACTCCCAAGGGCACAGACTGATGCTCCTCCGTGTCCTTTACTGCATCCAGACGACCTGCCTGTGTTTACTGGACCCACAGTGGCCCACAGAGGTTCTTCCATAAGTCCCAGTTAAAATCTTTATACCACACCTTGGATTGGAGATTCAACAAAGACATCAGCAGGCCTACTTAGCTGTCCAGCCCAAATGTTGAGAGAACCATAGACTTCACATATTTAATGTACTGACTTCTAATCTGTGTATTCATCTGAATCAGCTTTTCACTGCAGAATGCAAAACGGCGTTGAAGTATCTATGAAATGGGAGAGGGTTTTCAGGAGACTTCGAGAAGCTTCCAGAAGCTTCAAGGGCCCTCAGCAAAGAAGAATGATCAGGAAACATCCCTTAATCCATGAAATGGGAGAGGGGAAGGGAGGACGGAAGCTCTAATGCCAAAAGCAGTCATGTGTTTTAGATATGTCCCTGGTTGGTATGCTCATAAAAAAAACTGTTTACAGGGGAAAGTTGAGCTAGAGCCACGCTGTGCCCTTACAACCAGAAGTCTCAATTTCTGACTTCAGTTGACAGGGAGAAAAATATGAATAGGGCAGAGGTAAAAGAGCAGCAGGCCATACTAACACGAGGTTGTGTTGGGCCTAATGCAGCTGCCTAAACCCAAGGAAGGAAGAGCACAGCTTCTGGGCTCTTCAGCCTGAGGATGCAGTAGGGAGGGGCTTCCAGTTCTGACTGCGGAGTGAGCAGAAGCTCTGCTGCTGACCTTGGGTAAATCACTTTACCTTCTGCGTGGTAGCGGTTTCGTCTGTAGTTTTTTGACTCCTTTGCACATTATCTTATGTTTTGATTGCCTCCCCTGCAGCCTCCAAGAAACAATCACTCTCCAGATGTATAAAATACCAGTATTTTTTGGATGATGCGTCTTTCCCACTGAGAGACACACCTTTTCTTGCAGCCAGTAATGAAAATTACCAGCGTAGAGCTTGACTCACTTGTGTCAAGATGATATGAGTTAACTGAAGGTCACTTTGAACACTCTTTGCCCTGCCTCCCAGGCACTGCTGATAAAGAAAAAGACAAAAGAACAAGACAAAATTAACTTTTAATTTCCCATGGAAGCCACAGAGAGAAACATAGTGATGGGAGACTCTCTTCAAACACACAGTGGAGAGTCCCATATTAAGCATCTTGTCTCATTTGACTTATCAGATATAGCCAAGCATGCAGATATTTTAAATCTAGAAATAAAGCCCCAACTATGAGAACTGATAAATGTTAGTGATACTTTTTCATATCTAATATAAGTCAAAACAGCTTTCACCCCTACATTGGATGAATAAATAAACAATAAGATACACGGGGTTCTGCTTGACATGGTTTTCCTTTTAAGAAATTACTAATTATGTGCAATTCTGTAGCATCACCAAAATATTAGTTAAGAATCTGATTCCTTTTGCATCTGACTTATCCCATGAAAGTATATCATATTGATAATTGAGTTGGTAAAGTATTAGCTCCATTGAACCAAGAGAACATATGGATGATATATAATAACAAAAGACAGCAAATTCATTTTACTAAACACCCCACCCATGAATGAGCTATGACATTTGAGGTCACCTGACTAGTACTCTCAGACAATAGATTTGGGAAGAATCTTCAAGTATATGTTTTACTTTTGTAGGCTTTTGGTCTTTGTGCACCAGATCCTAATCTCAGCAAGGTTATCATTACAAGGAAGGGAAACTCTTGGCGTTAAGAAAATTCAGTCTGGGGAATGTTTAGAAAACTATGAATCATCACTTTGTTCATTGACATGTTTGTTCTTTATTTTATAGATGTAAAAGTTGACACTACTATGCTTAAGTGTAATTCGATTCATACTATTGTTATTGACTGACTATACAGGCACATCTCACCTGTGATAATGCATTTTTAATCTCAAAAATTCCTGCTTAAATGTGATATAGTGTTCAAAGCACACACAAAAGCATATGTAGTATCGACTTCAGACTTGACAGACTCAGAAACTGTCAAGCCACATAGCATCCCTCCAGAATGAGAGCATCTGGAAATACCCATTCTTCTTTACTGGAAAGGGATTTACAAAGAAAAAAATTTCCAAATTCTATTGCCCTGTGTGTGTGTGTGTGTGTGTGTGTGTGTGTGTGTGTGTGTGTGTGTTATGTGTGGTGGTGTGCATGTGTGTGTAGTGTTTATATGTGTGTGTGTGTCTGTGAGAGTGTGTGTGTTTGTAGTGTGTCTATGTGTGTGAGTGCGGTGTGTATGTGGTGTGTGGTATGTGTATACGTGTGATGTATGTGTGTGTGTGTGTGGTGTGTATGTGTGTGTCTATGTGTGAGGTATATGTATGTGTATGGTGTGTATGTGTGTACTGAATATCCAGAGTTTCAGGCTTCAAGCTTTCCATTTGCACAGAGAATATTAAACTGAAGTCCAGTGCTTACTCTTAAATAGGACAACTGGAAGTAATATTAAAAAGGGCAGAAACAGCTGACTGTGGCAATGCATTCCTCTAACCTCAGCAACTGGGAAGAATGGGCAGGAGAATCAGAAAAGCCAGGTCATCTTCAGCTACATAACAAGTTTGAGGTCAGCCTGGGCTACATAAGACCCTGTTTCAGCAAAACAAAATAAAACAAACACAAACAACAAAAAAAGGAGGACAGAAAGACACTAATGGAAACAAAAATAATTTCATTTAAAATTTCTGGGACATAGCATTTTAAAAATACACTACTACTCAGAAAACAACAGAAGCAATAAGTGAAATGCATTAAATAAATTACAAATACATGAACTATCTGCTATGAGATGAATTGTATTAGCCCCAAAGTCAGATGTTGAAGTTTTTTTAGTGTTTCAGGGTTGGGCTTGATTTGGAAATAACATCTTAAGAGGACAATAAGTTAAAGAGAGGTCATTAGAGTAGGCCTTGTGTCCTTACAATGGATGGGGTACATACATACACAGGGAAGCTGGAAGACAGCCACCTGCTAGCGCTGCCTAGGACAGGACCCTTCCTTCCCTTGTGGCTGTCAGAGGAATCAACCTGCTGAGATTTCAATCTTGGACTTGTAGAACTGCAAGACAGTAGTCTTCTATTTACACCACACAACTGTGGTGCTGCTACAGTAGCTAGAGACTGATGCATTCCCCTTCTGTTGCTAAGTTCTCTCTCTCTCTCTTTCTCTCTTCTCTCTCTCACATACACACACCACACACACATACACACACCACACACACATACACACACCACACACACACATATATACACCACACACATACACCACACACACATACACACACCATACACATACACACACCACACACACATACACTCACCATACACTTACACACAGCACACACACACACAGAGACACACAATTGGTAGCATAACTTACATGCTGTTTTATACATTTTATTTTCAATCACAAAGGAGGATCCTCTTACACTTAGCATATGAATTATAGCAATAAAACTGGAAATGTACTCTGAGCAGTTATTTGATAGCAGGCTCTGTTCTAAACACTTGGTATCTATCGCTGCTGTCCTTACTTTCATAAGTGCTCGCTAACTTAACAGCTAGACAGGAGTCCCTTATATGGAGATGAATTATTCAAATGTATTGTGAGACACCGGAAGCAGGAGCTGTTATAAAATCTGTTTATTCAATTTTTTTAAAAAACGACGTGTGCGCATGTGTGTACGTGCTATGGCACATAGGTAGGGAACAGAAGACAGCGTGCGAGAGTCTCTTCCCTCCTTCTGCCGTGCGGGACCTAGGGATTGAATTCTGCTCACCTGGCTTGGTGGTGGGCACCTTTATCTGTTAAGCCGCATCACTTGCCCCCATTTTATATTTAGACAAATAACTCCTTCATGAATGTATTGGGATCGTAATCTACGTACATACTTACTGCCTTTTAGAGATGAAGGACTATGGTCCTCTAAATTGAAAATTACCTTTATATTACTTATAAACATAAGTTACTACATTTAGAGAAAAAATGTTTCTAATCTATATAGTACATTATGCAATAACATACATGCCTAAAATGCACTATATATAGTGCATATGTGTGTACACACTCAAAGTATGTATACATTCAAAGACAGAGGGTGAATAAGAAATTACTTCCAAGAAAGCCATATAGTTTCTGTTTGTACCATTAGTAAACTAAAGCTCTATTTTACTTCCCCCTCTTCCTTTTCTACAACCAATCAACTTTTAGACAAGCAATTATATCTGTCTTAATTTGAGTGACATTGACTTCCCACTCTGAAAATGTATCCTTTATTTCTTCTCGTATATTTGTTGAATGTTTGGTTTTGATGAATATTGGTACCTGATATGCTGCTGATGTGCCTTGCATAGGGGAGATGTAAACATCTCCTCCCTTCCGGAGTCTGCCTAAGGTCCCGAGGACAAAGCGAAGCTGTCTCTGGAGAACCAGGGTTTATTAGCATTACTTACAGAGCAACTGGAGAGCAGTGACTGGCAAGAATGTGGTTGGCCTTGATAGCAGTCACCATGGAAGGTCTCCAACCAGCATGAGTGATGACTCCCCATGGAAGTATGTGTGGGGTCCGCAGCCCTAGTCCTATACAGTCCAAATCCTTTACCCCTCATCAAGCCCAAAGTTCATGTTTACTTATGGCAGAATTGTATAAACCCCCTCCTTACTCCCCTTCTTCGAGAGAAATCAATTGTCAACAAGCCCAGCTATGAGGATATTTTGCTATCAGGCCCAGGCAAACTCCTAAAGATGGTGGCAGTGTGGCTCATGGGATAGTTCTATGCAGAGAGGTCACAGTAAAAGCCTTTCCATTGAGTTATTCTTAGGATTTTCTCATCTCCCAAAGTCTCCCCTAGTGTCGGAATTGCCACCAATAATCCCGTTTGTTCACCCAGAATGCCTCTTTTCTGCACTAGGGTCCTATTTGTGACCATCTTGATCAAAGAGCACCCAAATATGAATGACAGTAGAGTCTGGGACAGTCACTGGGAAGGACAGAGAAAGGAGTCCACGCGGATGGCTCCAAGGGAGACTTTTGTAGCACAGAACTTGTGGATAAGCAGTGTACCTTCAGTAGGTAATAGACTAGAGGATTCAGAAATAAAGAAGAGCTGCTCTCAGAAGCCAGTTCCCAGTAAATCAAGCGGTGTTCCTTCCTGAATGTTCCCTGTGCACGGTCTCCTTCCTTTCCGCTATCCATCCCCCTTACTGCTTTCTGCGGGGCGCAAATGTTATTTCGCCGATCTAACTTCAGCATGTGTTTTCTGAACTGTCTCTCCATCTCCTAAGCGGCTCCCTTTTCATACCCTAATATTTCACTTGATATAAATCTCCCATATGGCACTTGTAATATCTCTTAATTATTTGTTCATGTATCTGTTTCCCACACTGGCTGTGGAACTCACTTGTCTCTGTAGTTTCGGTGCCTGACCGCAGACAAAGGCTGGCATACAATAACCTCGTGGTTGTGGCTGCCCCACATGCTGAGGGCACATTTGAATTGAAGGTATTTATTTTACCCTTGTATCTAAGGGTACATCTTGAGAAACCTTAGGGTGTTCACAGCCAGCTATGTGGAAAGAAACTAATGTACTAGTTTATGCATAACAGAACGATTTGTGCATATACGAGATCTCCAGTGGGCTTAGCTATAAACACATGCACGCAAACGTGACAATTATGAATATCACACAGATCTCCACATCTCCACCAGCCTCGGGTTTCTCCTTCAATCTGGAAAGGCAGCGGGGGAAGGGTAGTTACGGTGTGATTTCTATGGCTTTAGATTCTGATTTGACTTGGGCAAGGCTAGCTACACAGTGTATTTCTTGCTATTTTGAGGGCAGGTTGAGCCTGGTGCTGCTTATGCCACTGTGTCAGCGTCTCAGAGATAGCATGCTGTTTACACACAACAGTGCTGCCCTGCCTCTGATAGCTGATCCTATCAGACATGGTTATTTCCAGCTGTCTTCAGGAGCAGACAGCTGCTGTGTCCAAATTTGCCTGCTTCACCACTGGAGAGGGAACTGATGAGAGTCTGTGTGTAGATGGGGGAATCCTAAGCAAATGCTTGGGAGTTTGCAGCCTCCTGGGGTCAGAGAGCTGCATGTATGTGCTGACTTGGAACCAGGGCCTCTTCACCTTTCCATTATTAGGTTTGCAAATTCATCCTGTAGCCAGCTCCAGCCAGAATTAGAGGAGATGGTCCAAGATAGTTAGAAGAAAAAGTTCACAGTGTAGACTAACTTAGAGGAATGAAGGAAATGCATGCAGTTATAATCTGATAATAATAGTTTTGTGGGTACATGCATGAATACCCAGAGACTGATAGTTGTCTTTATAAGAGTAGAAGATATAAATAGGACAGATAAGTTCCAAGATGAATACCATGAGGAACTAAAGACATCCAATAATTTAAGAAGGGTGCAGTACCAATGTCTTGTGCACTTTTGGGTATGTTTTCTTTTTTAAGATTAATCTTGGCCAGAAAATTACCAACTTAGAAATGATTAGATGAGAACAATGATGACATTTGCAAGTGGTAAGACTTGGTCATATAAACCAGAGGAGATCTGAGGGCCAAGAAGCGCTAGGAAGTTTACTAAAATGATGACGAAAAAGAAATACAACGCCACATATCACACTGCCTTAGGGCCAACAGTTCTTTAACCAGATCCTGAGTGCCAAGGACCAAAGAGAGCCTGTTGTCCATTTCTTCTCCAACTCATGATGCCAGGACAGCTTGTACCTCATGGCACACTGGGGAAAAAACTCCTTTGCAAAGAGACTGGCAGGATTTGAAGAGGTGACCTCATTTCCAATGAGGTACCAGAAGCAGCTCAAGAACTCTGAATCTGCTGACTTAGGTTGAATTCAGAAGGCTCTAGGGTAAAGTATTTATTTCATGTCTTCTACTTGACTTTTATTGTCTGTTTCTCTGTCTGTCTGTCTACCTAACTATCTATCATCTATCTACCTATCTATTATCTATCTATAAATCATTTATCTATCATCTGTCTGTATATCATTTATCATCTATCAACTATCTATCCATCCATCCATCCATCCATCGATTAATCTACCTATCTATGCTGTCATGTATTCCAGGATGACCTTGAAATCTGGTCTAGACAAGAATGAACTTGAACTGATGATCTTGAGTTTCTACCCCTCCTACCTTACCTGTTGCATGCTGAGATAACAGGCACACACCAAAAGTTCATTTATGTGTTATGGAGATAGAATAAAGCACTTTACCTGTGCTAGGTAAGCACTCGCCTAACCAACTGCATCCACAGTCCTATTGGTTTCTCCTCCATGAAAGGACTGGAGGACTGGTTTAGATACTGGCTTCTTGGGATTGCATCAATGCACTAAAGGGTTTCTGCTCTCAATCTCAGCAACACAAGAATTTAACTTCTACAAATGTTGTAAATGGCTCTTTGAGATGTGCAAATAATTGTGTTTGGCCTAACAGAGGATGTTCCTTATCTGAATGAACTTCTAGCCTAACAGAAGACATCCAGGGTCCCATGGAACTTCAAAAGAGAAGTCATTCACTGATCCTTTTAATAATGAAAAGATTGCTGGGTATGTTGGAGCATGCCTTTAATCCTAGCATTCGGGAGTCAGAGGAAGGTGATCTCTGCATTCCAGGCCAGCATGGTCTACATAATGAATTTCAGGTCAGTCAGAGCTATATAGTATCCTGCCTCAAAACAAACAAAAGAATGAAAAGATTTATGTGAGGTGAGATGTAGGCAGGAACCATTATTGAGCAAAAAGTGACAGCAAAGATAAAACTTGAGTCTCATTAAGAGTTTCTCTAAGGTTTTTATTTTTTAAATAATTTTTTCTCCCCTCACCCCCTTTTAAAATAATTTTTAATGACTTTGGTTTTTGTGGTAATCCAGATTTAACCCTAACCCTCCCAACTTCTAGACAAGTAGCCTACCACTCACCTACATTCCCAGCCCATTAACAATAAATTCGAACATCATCGAATTTTCATAAAAAGATCCAGTAATAATAAATAATAGCTACACAACCACATTTAGAAGTATTCCTGTTTTCATGTGAGTTCATTGTTAACATTACAAATTCATAAATAACTGGAAACAACGCAACATAAAGAGATCAAGCCCTTAGATTTCAATCAGCACTTACAATAGGTTCACTAGCTAATGAATTATTCTTATTTGGTGATAAATTATTGCAGAACATTTTGAAATAACAACTACACCATTTTAACATGCCTGCCAAGTGCAATGAAATATCCACCAAATAGATTTTCTGCCTGAATTTGTTGAGAAAAAATGTAGTTATTTTTAGGGAGTCTTGAGAAATTTATTTTTCAGACACCAGTTTTCTAGCATTTTGAGAAACCTGAGCAAAGCAGCTTGGTAAGGAAATGGCTATGATGGGAGAATTCCATGGGGCCGTGCTTCCTCTTGCTTTAGATTCTCTTGGCCTCTGTGCTTTTCACACTAAGGCAAATGCTCCTCTTAAAGCAAATGTCATCATCTGAAACACGGAAACATTTATCTCCTGATCAGTGACTCAAACTATAGCAGGCTTTCCTTTAGGAAAATCTCTAAATAGCAATTAGCACCAAGTGTTGGAAGCTGTGCTGATGGTGTCAGACTCCTGGCCCACAGAAGGTCTCATCATATGTGTGGCAATATTGCCCCCCATTTTATAGCCAAGAAAGCTGGATGCAGAGGGTAGCTTGCTCAAGTTCACAAACATTTGAGTGTCATTAGATTCAGACTGCATAGTCACCGCATCATTCAGTGTCGCCTGGCTTCTGAGAAATACCAGAAGCTGTAAAGGACTCAGAAACCTCTGATGCAAAGGTAGGAGAGACAAGCATTGTATCAAGGGTTGCAATCAAGGTCGTTTTGAAATAGACTGTCACTTCACTGCTCTATAGCTCCTAAATCTAAAATTGTAATCCGGGCACCATATTTTAGGCAACTTAAGGACTGGTTAAGTGCCATTTCACTTGGGGAAACGAAAAAAAGGTACTTTATTTGAAATGAAGAAATAAGGGAGGTACAACTGGGAACTGAATAGGATGATTTTCTCTAAATTTTGATTTTGAGAGGTACGCTACAAAGAGCTGAGAGCATAGTTTATGAAGCAGCAACGAGAATGCCAGTGGGGCTTAGCCTTGTTAATATCATGCCTATTAATTTTTATATATTATATATTGAAAGTGAGTTATACATATGTTGTATAATCCTAAATATTTAAATATACATGTCTAAAAACATAAAAAGAAAAAATTTCCATCCCTTCTTATATCCTACAGTGATGTAAGTTACTGTAGTCACACACAAGGAGACTATAACAACATAATATCACTAAATTATCAAGACCATTCCAGTAGCCATGCAGGATGTGTATTCAACAATTATTTTGTCCCAAGATAATATCTCCCATGCCTCTGTTTCTAGTTTCATTTTAAGTTGCTTTGTTGAACTTCCAAAAATCCTCTCACATATCCTTTAAATTTAAATGTAAGCTTTTAAAAATTCAAAGCAAAGAATAGTGCCTCTGAGCTGACTCAGTAGGTAAAAGCTCTTGTGGCCAAGCCTGAGGACCTGAGTTCAATGCCCAGGCCCAACGTGGCAGAGCATAAGACACTATTACACATGTTGTCCTCTGACCACCACACACATAAGTCCAATTCCTTCCCAGCTGTGTAGCAGAGACTGACTTTTCCCTCTCTCTTATCATGGTCTCATCTTTCTAGTTAATACTCACATGAAATTTACAATAAATCAGATACATTGGAAATAACTGTTCCGACTGCCTTCTGTATCACAGCAACTACTAGGACCAAAGACTCTGACTTATAACTGTAGATTAGCAGAACCTGATCAAATGCTCACATTCCAGTAATGCCTCAGGAGAATGTCATCCCTGCCCTTCCAGAAGATTCCAGAACACATGACCTCAGATCCTCTGCTCTAATACAAAAGCCAACACAGCTATTTCTCAAATTCCAATGTACATCTGTAGCAGCATGTTTTATCAGCCTCATCTGCAGGTGAGTCCCATATTCTAGTATGTGAACATGATGTCGGGGGTGGGGGGGTTTGTTGGGAATCTTTTCCGTTCCTTTACCTGATAAGGCTGTGTGGAGCACTGGACCAACTTCCTAAACTCAGCCACTGAGCAGTTTAAAGAGATGCCATACAAGCCTCTTGCTGGTCTCTTGTTTTGTGGATATTTGTTTGAGTTTTCTGAGACAAAGTTTCACTATCTGTCCTAGGATTGAAGACAGTGTTTAAATGAGTCCACCGGACGCAAGGTAGATGATAAATAGGTATTTATTAAGGAAGCACTTACACAGATAAGAGTAAATAACTGCCGCAGTCTTCCTGTTCCAGAAGATGCAGTTTCTGCCCCCCTCAATCCAAGAGAGCATGAGCCAGCCCCTCCTCTACCTTATAATGGGTTATGTCTGCACTGGAAACCATGCTGAAAGGGTGTGGCCACCATCACAAGTTCTCTGGCAAGGCAAGATGCCTCTACACAGGATAATGCCAAACTCATTACAGAGCTCAACTTGGACTCATATTTATGGCAACCCTCCTGCCTCAATCTCCTGTGTACTGGGATTCTGCTGTGCACCACCATGCCAGGCTCTTAATCTACCCCTAAATGTAGTTTTCTTCTCATCATGGAGGAAACTTGGTGAGACTGCCAGTCAGGCTGTCCACACCCAAAGGGGAATCCTGAGACTGTGCTTGCCTACTGAAATGGCTTACAGGACATATATGCAACATGTTAGGAACCATGAAGCATTTGCTTAAAAGACATGCTACCTTGATTAAGTGACTGAGGGCTGTTCCCTGAGAAATTTGAGTATAGGGGAAATCTGAGATAGCAATACTCCTCCTGGGGAGAGGTCAACGGACAGTGAGACATGTGGTGTGGGACCTGGGAATTCGTATGCACTAGGATCAGATCTCCACAAGCGTCTGTGTGCCAGCCTGAAGCTCATAAACTCTATATTTAACAGGAATCATCAGGACTCCAAACCTGAGCTGCCTGAGGGGAAGTGGACTGGATGCAGAATTCTGCAATGACAATCTCGGCTCCTATAGAGCAGGGCTGATCTTGGAGATACCATGGTGCAGCGCACACCAGGCTGCCCTCGTTTCTCTTGGGAAATGGCACTTGGGTGAAAGACAGAGTTTCTTCTCTTTGGATTTGAGAAGTCAGTGACAAGAAGAGAGCTGTTGAGTAGAACAGCCCTAAGACACACATGTCTTGAAGCAATTAACTGAAGTGAAAGCAAAGTGTCTGCACCCCAAGATTCATTGAGTATTCATCTAGGCCAGAGGCACCCCCTAACTGTGGCTACATCAGAAAAGCTATGGCGGCCATAATCCCTAGGATTTCATAATTTCTTTCATGTTTAGGTGGAGAGAGGCTAGAAAATTCCCCAACTGATCTCATTCTCTATATTGCCTCTTGTCTGATATTTCATGTGCCAACAGTGACATCTTCAACAGAGTATGAACTCCGTTAACAAAACGGGGTTCTCTTCTGCCTAATTTTGGTCGTGCCATCTGCAATATGTCTAAGGTAGTATTTACATATACACAGTTATACTCCAAAAGGAAGGGAATATATGCTTGTTAATTTGTTCATTTGTTTGTTTGAGACAGGATCTCACTATGTGTCTCTAGCTGTCCTGAAACTCAGGCTTCAAACTCACAGAGATCTGCCTCTGCCTCTGCCTCTGCCATGCACAATGTAATTTTTTTTAAGTTTTTTAAAGTTTATTTATTCTGTATACAGTGTTCTGGCATGTAGATGGTTGTGAGCCACCATGTGGGAACTGAGAATTGAACTCAGGACCTCTGGAAGCACAACCAGTGCTCTTAACCCCTGAGCGATCTCTCCAGTCCCCCCACAACATAATTTTTAAGCCAGAATAAAAATTGGCGAATTGTTGCAATGGACCCAGGATCACCTATAAGGAAAAGACAGCACACTTCCATAGTATTCTAGCTTCAGTAGTTGCTTTTATTTAGGGACCACAGTGTAAATTCCTCTGGGTAATTGCCTTACACTTGGCTTTCTATTTCACTCGAGTCACTGCCTGGTAGCTATGCTGTGATTTCTTTGGTGCCTTTCCCAGTATATACCAAATGTGCATTGTCCAATCTTACGCATCTGCTGTCTACCTGCTAGGAACGTTTGTCAGCCTTTCTAGTCAGCTACATGTTCCTCCAGCCACCACTATCAGCTTCCCCACAAAGATCTCTCCTGATATTCACTAGGGTCTTGCTTCACTGTCTCATCTTAATGTTCTGGAAACATTTTTTTCTTTGGTTTGTTTCAACATAAGCAATTAATCATGCACATTTATGACCTGCAATCTCCAAGAACATTTCAGGATGTACTCAATGGGAGAGTTCATGGACTAGTAGGCACAATTGCCAGCACAGACTTAGGAATACTGGACACTTCAACATTCATGACCCTCATAAATACTGCTTTAGGCGCTCTTCATGGATACTTTTAAATGCTCTGATTTGGGGGCAAGGTACAAGGTGGACAGGATCATTTTAGGAGTTTCTACTTTCTTGCCAGTTTGCATTTCCCTCAAATATCTTCATTGTTTTGTATCCTATCCTTACCAAGTTTACTATCTGCTACGAACTGAAAGTTGACTTGGGCCAGAAATATTGTTGGGCAGAGAAAACTTAGCATTCATGGTCATGGCTGGAAATTGTAGCTATAACTTGTTTTCGGCATGCGTGGGGATAGGAGCTGAAACTTAAGAGGAATTCCATTACTTTGTTAACAGACATGCAAAATGAGAGAGAAAATAGAGTCATCATTCATGACAAATTTACATTCTAACAGTGTAAATCCAGCACATACAACATGACTGCTTGTGAAGTGCCAGAAATCTGATGCTTATTAAGAACTCTACAAATTGTTTACCAATGACAATAACTTCCTCAGTGAGCAGTGAGTAAAAAGAATTACATGTGTTCCTATGGACCTTAAATCCAAACAACAAAACCAATTAAATATGCAAATAAGAAAAACATCAGTTGATAACTGCTAATCAAATAACAAAAACCTGTGTTCGAATGGCCATATTAAATTTTTATAGCATCCTTTTAAAGTCTTATCTACCAGAAAAACATGGGTTTTATTTCATAGTTTCTGTACAGCTAAATGTTCAGGTTTCAAAAACATCTTGCAAATGCTGACAAATGCGGCTATAAACTGTAGCAGGCTGCAGGCACGGGTATCCTGTGAGGATGACTCTTTTTTAAATCTGGCACCATGGGTCTGTTGAATGCCATGTGGTATCCCATTCTCTCCTTTAACCCTGTGGGGCCTGGAGAACAATCTCAGGTCATTGGGAAAGAGCAACAAGTGCCCTTCCCCCACTGAGCCACTGGCTGTCTTTGGATTTGTCATTTCTTCAGCCTATGTTCTTAGTTGGAATTCTCTCCCAAGACTTCTGGCCTATCCTCATGATGGATGTTATCTCTGAGCTCATCTGGCTGTTTTGTAGGCCTAAAATCCAAAGAATAACCTGTTTTCATTTTCACCAGAGGACAAGAGCTAAGGAAAAGACATATTTCTCTAAGCGATGATTCTACTAGGAAAAGTGACAACATTTTTCCTGAACCCTTCTACAAAGAAATTACAATGTCCTCACCAAAGAGACTGAGATTTACAGTCAATTCTTAACTATCAAAATATTTCCAAGAAAGAATAATTTTTGAATAATAGAGTAAAACCTATTTCCATAAAAGCAGTCCTCCCTTCCTGCCCCTTCTAAGCAAGCATTATAGGATCACAGACACTCAGCTCCAAAGGTGTAGTCACAGCAATGTCCCAGGTGACATTTTCAACTGCAATGACTGAGAGAAGTTTTAAATTGAGGTAATTGATAAAAGTCTAGACTGGACAAAAGAGGTATTCATTTTATGCTGGTGTGTTGTTGGAATTCTATCTGACAGCCAATTGTATTGGAGCAGCTTGGCTCAACGGGTGTTGTCTTCTCTGGTGGTACATGACCTGAAGACCCAAACAACACTGTTTTGGACTGTGGAGGGGTCGTTGGCCGCAGCTGCTTGGTGACCTTTGGCACCTCTCCAGTCACCCTTGGGAACGAGAGGATTATCAGCTGAGACATCAGGGTTGCTGCCTTGTTCTGTGTTGTGAGTGTTCTTTATATTTTTCACTTGTCTAATAAACCTGACTTAATCGCAGAGACCACGCTTAATTACTGGTGTAACAATGCCATGGGCCATGTAACTTACAAACAATTGAAGTTTACTTGGCTCATGGTCATAGGGATGGAGAATTCAAGATGGACAAGACTGCCTACTGGCCCAGGCCTTCCACGTGCATCACAGAATGGCAGAAGACATCGCAGGGTGCATGAGGCAAGAGCTGGAGTGTGTAGTCTTCCTTTCATGGAGGACTCATTCTCACTAGCCAACCATCTCTCAAGATAACAGTATTAACCCATTCTTAGCATCTCTACTTCATCATCTCTTAATAAGACCTTACCTCCACAAACTGTTGAATTGAATATTTAATGTCCAACACATGAGCTTAAGGGGCACGTTTGAACAGTAGTGCAGAGTGAAATAAAGCCCGTTGGGAACTGTGAAATACGGGAGCAGAGGGAGGTCTGGTTTTGCCACTCTGGGGCTTGGAAGGCAGGAGAAGTGAGGGCTGATCCAGATGTAGAAAGTACTCAGGTGGGAGTTATACACTTCTGAGGGGTCCCCTGCTGTCTCACAGCTCAGTGGAGCCGGAGCTGGAGGAAGGAAGACCCCAAGTTCATTTTCCTGTGAGTTGGCATCTCCCCTTCGAATTATTAGAAACCAGTTGAACACCAAAGTGAGAAAGAGTGGCGTGCATGAGCCCAGGTCTCCTTGCTGAGGTAAGTAGCCATGAAGAAGAAAAGGCATACTCCACAGATGAAAACCCTAGGCTCCTGGCCCTTGCCTTCTTTGAGGGGGAACAGCTGAGGGTGGGGTCATCTCAAGCCCTCCAGTTCCTTTAGCTCTTTCCTTAATTCCAAACTTCCGTTTTAAACAGAATAATTGAAAAAAAAAACCCAAACCTTTTTTTTTTTTTCAAATTCTCACATCTTTCCTTCCTTTCTTCTTTGAGAAATTCCTTGGATGATTATTTTCCCATAGTTAATTTTTTTTTTTACCATGGGGGCTGAGGTATAGTTCCGTTGGTAGAATGCTCACCTAATGTACACAAAGCTCTGGGTTCCATTCACACCCAGTAATATATGCCACAGGTGAGGTTAGCACATACCTGTCATCCTGTGCTTGGGAGGTGAAGGCAGGAAGATCAAAAGTTCAATGTCATGTTAACTAAATAGGAAGTTTAAGACTAGCCTGGGCTACATAAAACCCTGTCTCAGAAAACAAAATAAAACAAACACACTAAAACAAGTTTTATAGTTAATTAAAATTTTGTAGTCTGAAGGTGAACTCAGTGTTATGGCAATTCCCTGGAAGCCACGTGTTCCTATGATCAAAACATAAGTTTCAAAGATTAAAATATTAATGTACTGTATGGATATAATCTAGGTGTGCTGGATTAGACAATGATTTAACTTTTATATGGTACTATATACAATGTCAATATGAAAGTGAAATGCTTATTATGTCCACTCTCCTTTCTTTTTCTAGGTATGGTAGTAGTATTCATCATCATTAAATAGCACTGACAGACTCCCTAAGGGGGCTTCACACATGTGTTTATGTTTCTCTAAACTTCTAAGCATCTGTGTCTTAGATTTACTACTGATTTCATTGAGATCATTTGTATTCAGATTTTGTGTTAAGCACTGTCTATGGTATTTAGTGCCTTTTAAATAACAATAATTCCCAATTATCTAAAGAACAATAAGAGTTTAGAGGTGAGAAAATTTAAGTTCAGAGAAGTTACCAAGTTACCTCGAGTTACTCAGAAATTGTACAGTAATCATAAGCTAGCCTCATACTTTTGCACACTGATGCTTTTAGACACTGATTTGCCAAATGGAAGCCCACAAGCCATGAAAGTCTGTAAGGGACTTTCTGTGAGATCTTCTTAAAAAGCACTAAAGACGCTCACTGTGTTATTATCATCAGTACCAGCATGATTATGGTGGAGAGCACAAAGTCTCTACCTCGGCCTACATTACACTATAATGCAAGACCCAGAAGAAAAGGATCATTAGACAAGTATAAAAATGTCTATGAAGACGGTGGCTCACTGAGCAATGAACAGGCTTCCAGTGTCAAGAGAGGAAGCGTGCCACCCCAGGTGGACAGAGCTCCGTGAACAAAAGCAGTGTGGTTGGAGCTCACAGGGTGTGCACAAGGATCAACAAGGAATTTCATGAATGAAGCATTGGGAGGTGCAGGGAGAAAGAGAAGAAAACACTGGTAAGGTAAGTTGCAACCTAGTGATTAATCTACATAATTATACCACTATGCAGTCCATATTTCCAGAGCTTGTTGACAAGAAAGCTCATCAAGTATCATGATGAAATTAAAAACATTGTCTACTGGATTTCCCTGATCTAGCAGTCTCAGAACTTCACAGAAAAAAAAAATGAAGTCAATGCTACTGACTGGCCCAGTCCTGTTCATTCTGGAATATTTTCCACATTCTGGAATGTTAGTCCCTTTGAAGTTCAAATCTGGTTGGGTTACATTTTCCTCAGAGTACTTCAGTCAAGTCCCAAAACAGTATGTTGGTGCCCTTAGGTATCAGAATCCATTCTTTAGAATTGTCCTTCAGAATCCATTCACAATAAACACTCTTCCTTTACACAATTAACACTGACTGAGCCATCCTCCAGGTCCCTCTCTCTGTGCTCCTTCTTAAAATAGTTTCCATAGACTCCTTCATAGACTCTGCCCCTGAAAGGCCCTGAGTGTCAGAAGTGCCATTTGTCTCACTATCCTTTGAGTTTGCTTGCCACTGATTTTCATAATATATAGATATTATTAGTGAACCAATAGGTGAAAGAAAGAATGGAGTGTGGCATACTATTTCTTGGGGGAAAACTTAGCTGGATAAATCACAGCTCATGCTGCTGTCTTCTTAGGTGGTGATACTTTTATCACCAATGTGGGCAGCTCAGACAACACTGGCTCCTATCTCCAACCAATGAGACATCTGCAGACACAACCTCCATATTCTTTGTCCATGGGTTTGTTGTGGGATCTCACAGCTACAACATCTGTGGTCCAGGTGGTGGCACATGTCTTTAATTCCAGCACTCAGGAGGCAAAGGCAAGCAGATCTCTGTGAGTTCAAGGCCAGTCTGGTCTACAGAGTAAGTTCCAGAACAGCCAGGGCTACATAAAGAAACCCTGTATTGAAAACCAATAAAATAAATAAAAAATGAGAGTTAGTTTCTCAAATAGTAAAAATCTTATAGAAAGACAATGTATCCTCTCCTGATGTTTCTCTTTAGCATCCAACATGTTAGCTTTGTATTTGAAGTCATCTTAGTGGATACTGAAAGGGAGACAAAAGCACCTCTTTTGAACCAGGAAAGGGAGGGGTGAGGCAATTGGCTAAACACTTATGCAAATTAAGAGAATGTTTACTCCTGCAGGTAAACCCAGTCACCTAGATCTTATTTACATAATTCCAATCACAAAAACTTCTGATGTCTGAGATTAAAACTCTGAAAAATTTATGACAACCAGTTAGAGCACAGGGTTCATAAGGTAACTAGAGAATGGGTCACTTGAGGGAGTGGGGGAAGCTTTGAAAGGAGTGTTCTGTGACACAGAGAGAGTTCTCTGGGCCCAGGCTGCCATCATCTAGAGTGAGGGTCATGTGAAAGCACAGGAATGAGGGAGAGAGAGAGTCAAAGTCAAACAGGCTAATGTCAGATACCGGACCTGGTTGCTATAACAACCTGTGAATTGTTCAACAACATTCAGAGTGACTCATCAGGGCATCATCCTCTTGGGTCACTTGCTTATTCTCATCACCAGATTTTACTCCTCTGAAGAAAGGAAAAAGTAGCATGTTAAGAAGATAATGCTACGACACACAAGGTAATCATAGGAGACGTAATGTGAGTGGAATATGGAAATACTATTGTCAAATTCACAACAGTCAGGAACTCCTTCTTATATTGCATATATACAGGCGTCTTCATTAATCGCAAATGCTGTAATGAAATATTGACTGGGTGGCTTATAAATGACATAAATGTATTTCTTCAAATTCTGGAGGCAGATATGAGAGCAAGGTATTAACATGCGTTGAGTTCATTTATTTAACATGGCTTTTCCCAAATGCCTGAGTCTTTATAAAGAAAAAAATCACTTATTTAGTACATAGATGTAGAAGTACCAAGCAAGATACAGCTCTCAGCTGGACTCAGGTGAAGGCCTTCTGGTAAGTGATCATGGTGGCCCAAGTATGTGCCCAGAAGAATTCCATGATCTGACAAGAAGTCAGGGATGAAGAGCACAGTCTAGCTCTTTTATAACAACCCGCTTCACAGGAAATCACTGAAATCCCAAGAGTATTACATTACCCCTTTGGATGGCAGTTCCCAAAGTGATCGACTTACCTTCCACTAGACCTCTTAATGCTGTGGCCTTGTGGATTAAACTTTCAATGCACAAATGCTTTGGAGAGACAACACAACATTCAAATCTTAGGATTTTTGTTCAGTTAGATCTCTCTGTAGCCTGTGACAGCCATCTTATCCAGGATCTCCTCCCATTAGAATGAGAACAGCAGTAATCCTATCATGTGGCTTTATCCTTATTCTTTTACCCAAAAGGCCCAAACTTTTACCCTCATAACATTAGTTCAGATTTCAACACATGCATTTGAAAGGGACGTAGCATCATGCATTAAGTGCCTCTGTCTTCTATCAAGGGCAGCTTTTTCTCTGCAATCTGTAGGGCTATGTTTTCAGGTAAGGACCTTCCCGTGGCTACTCCATTTTATTTGGCATTTTCCAAAGAATACATGGACCATCCTCATGCAGCATTTTGGTAAGAACAGGCACCAAATCTTATAAGTAGAACTTCATTTCCTTTTCCATAAGGAAGTCTGAATTGACCAAAAGAATAGTACCAAGTAATACTAATGTCAAATTTAATGAAGTCAGATGTAATTTCATACCTTTATGATCATTATAAATAAAAATATGTCCTACCATTTGCTTATGCCAGGCACTATATACCAACACTTTAGAGTTTATTGCAACCTAATCACTGCAAGGTATGATATCATAATTTTTTTCTTAAATTAATTCATGTAGAGTGAAGTAGTCTATGAAACTAAGCAACTTCTCCAAAATCATGCAGTTAATTAGAACTGGCTAGATTATAGTTTGTTCCTCAATTTCAAAGCTTCTCTTCTATAGCATCATTAGTTATACACACACACACACACACACACACACACACAGAGAGAGAGAGAGAGAGAGAGAGAGAGAGAGAGAGAGAGAGAGAGAGAGAGAGTAGAATTCTAGAGTAATGAGTAGTGATATACTTCATTCTCCTCATTGAAAGAGGGGAGCTGGTCTCCTAGATCCCAGGTTAAAAGGGAGGAAGCTGTTTCCCTTATTATGGCAGCTGCCCATCAAGAAGCATGGGTATCAAGTAACTGTCATTCAATATCATCCCCTACCCTTTCCCGCAAATTGATTCAACTGTGGGAGCAAATGAGTGAATTGTTTCTAGCTCAGGAGCACCAGGTCTACTCAAACAAAGTAGCCTATGTCTGAATCAAATGCTACTTACCTTTTCCATTTATTTATTCATCCAATCATCCATGAATACTTAACCAACAAAAGTTTTCATGAGACACTGAGTGTGCTAAAGATTCAAAGAAATAGAGCTTGCTTTCAAAGAGAGAAGTGTTGGGTAGGGAAAGAAAAAGGAAACTATCACATCCATAGGGCCAGTGGCATGGCATGAAAATAGAGATAAACCCTTCTTGGTGGTTGGGAGGAGATATCACAGAAGACACGGGTTGGATTTGAAGACTGAAATTTCTGATATCCAGGCTAGCTTTGCACAAAGCACGCTGTCTCTATAGGAAGTCGTGAACTGAAGTATCATTGTACTTCTTTGTCAGTCCATCATGGTACTGGGGACTGATGAATGGCACTTTTCCTCTCTGCAATAGAGTGGAGAATCTTGGTTATGTGAGGGTGTATAACTTCCTAGGATTTATCATTGTTCTGAGCCGTGGTGTTAACTCTTCAAAGTCATCCATAATCTTTCGCATGACATCCTCCATGTGTGCTCCGAGAAAACAGTCATCGTGTTTCAGAAAATTTCAGATGACTCGCCCACAAACTTGTGATGACATGCCTAAGCTCAAATTAAAGTCTGTCTGTGGAAGGACGGCCTGCCAGGACAGAGTGGAGACAGGCAAGCATCTGATGCTTTTTAAAGACCCAGAGCAGAGAAGAATGCGAATCTAAGTAGAGTGGTTGGAAATAGCAGTGTGTTGCCATTAGCAGCTGTGGCTGCAAATCAAGGTTCAATCTCATCTAGGCGGTGCGGACAGGCCTCTCTGACATGCATCGTTCTTATCGGCACCGCATGCACACATGGTGATAGAATAATTAGCACTGTTTTCAAACAGAGAATCCAGTTATGTGTGCAAGCTTGGAAGGCATATCCGTGCAAGCCCTAGGAAGCTGTCTACGTGATGACACCTACCTACCCCTTGGAGCATTTTCTTATTCACAGTATACACGCTGCATGTGACATAAGAAAGGTTAAACAATTGAGAATTATATTTCACACATTATAGTGACAAGTCAATGTAACACACTTCTTACGGTCACTCCTCACAACCACAGTTCCATTACTGACCACTGTTGAATGGAATTGAAAATAAATGAAACTTAACAAAACCATTGTATTACACTATGTGGTATATTTGAATTATTGGAACCTGTGACCGATTTTTGTGAAACTTTGACTCAGCGTTACTTTAAAACCTTATAAACTCAACGAAATTCGAATGCAGAAGAATGGTTGTAGCCTTTCTACATTGATTCTCCTTTCCCTTCTCATCTCCCTTACCCGATTCCTTTCCCTTTCTCCCTCCTGTCTCCTTCCCACCTCCCTCTGTCTCTCTGTCTCCCCTCCTCCAATTCATACATTCTGTCTTCCTTTTCATCAGGGCTTCCCTGTGTATACCAGGCTGCTCTCAAAGGCCAGCCTCCTGCCTCAAGCCTCCCAGGCACTGTGATTACAGGCTTGCGCCACCACGCCTGGCCTCCCCTCCCACTCTTTGTATTCCACTACAGGCATTCTAGAACTCGTCCTTTATGTTGTTGATGATTAATTAGTTGAATAAACAGTTTATCACATCTTAGAGAAACCACAGTAGCTTTCACCCTCATTTAAATCCTCCATCTTCATTTGTTGGGTGCTAGTGTCCCCCTTTTTTTGTGTTCTTATTTAGTGACTTTAGATTTAGAAAGAAAAGGACTTTATCTCTCTCGCACTAAAAAGAAAACATTGTTCTCATTATTGAGATGAGTTTGTGGGTGCAGAGGGCTGTAATGAGATCTAAAAGCAGCACTTAGCCTCAGACTATGAAAGCAGACCTTTATTGCATTTTTTAAAGATACTGTGGACTGCAGAGATGGCTCAGTGTGCAAAGCATTTGCCATGCAAACACGAGGTCTAGAGTTCAAGCTCATAACCCTTGTAAAAACGCTGTATGTAGAGGCATGCACAGACAAGTTAAGCCTTGGGGCTCCCTGGTCAGCCATCCTGGTCTACTCAGCCAGCATAAATCCTGTCAGAGACTCTGTCTCAAAAACAAGATATAGCTCATGAGGAACAACACCTGAAGTTGATCTCAGTCTTCATGTGCCCAGACATACATGACCATGTGCATCCTCACAGATATGTATAACACACACACACACACACACACACACACTACATGTTTAAAAGGATAGGTATTAATATCAAGAATTCACATATGGCTTATATAATCCTGCTTCCCAGTCATCTTTAGGGATATATGATGTTCTCAAGACCTACTCTGGATTGCATACAGCCCATTGGCTGCCTGGTAAATTATTATAATCAAATCAGTGCCATAGTCAGAATGGTAATTTTATTCTTTGTTATATTCTTTCAGTTTCATACAAGTATACAATGAACTGTAGTCCTTTTCAACCTTTCCCAAGTCTTAAACCCCACATCTTTATCTTACTGAAGCCCTCAACAATTCCTACTGTGTGTGTGTGTGTGTGTGTGTGTGTGTGTGTGTATGCATGCACACACATGTTCAATCAAACATATGTGTCTGTGTCCCACTGAGTTTAGAGTTGCCTGCATGGGCAGGAACTATTTACTGGAGCATGGATACATCAGTGATACATCACTAAAGCATGTAACACCCTTCCTTCAGCCACCACTAACAGGCAGTGGTAGCTCAGGTAAGGATGGGGGGGGTCTAATGAGCCCTTGGAATATTAATTCTGTAGGAAATTATGAGGAGCTCAAATTTGTTGTTCATAGAGCCATGCTTTCTTTTTTTTAGATTTATTTATTACATATACAGTGTTCTGCCTACATACCAGATTGAATTGCAGATATTTGTGAGCCACCATGTGGTTGCTGGGGATTGAACTCAGGACCTCTGGAAGAGCAGTCAGTTCTCTTAACCTCTGAGCCATCTCTCCAGCCTAGAGCCATGTTTTCTTTTTAAAGTTGGAGAAAATATAGAGGATATATCACCACCTCTTTAATTTCATTCTGCCGTTTAAAAACATAAAGAGCAATTTCATGTTCAAAAGGGTGAAGGAGAGTCAGCTGGCCAAATCAAAGTGACAGAACAAAGCAAAAACAAACAAAAAACCAGACAACAAAACAAAACAAACAAGATGCTTTCCCCAGCTCCGGGTTACTTCATGAATGATTGTGGCTTCTGGAGTCGTCGAGACAACAGGTTTTTTAAACAATAAAACAAAACTATGGTCATCAACTCAAATCCTCCCTCGTTCCTGATTCTGACACCTTCCTTCAGCCCATCCTAGAGCCCTTCCTTCATGACTGACTTAGTTCTGTTTTAACCAACACAAAATAAAAGGCCATTTTTCTCTTGCCAGCTTGTCACACACTTCTACAAAGGAACTACTAGAAAAAGATGGAAAGTCTCAAAAAGAGAAGGAAGAAACCTTCGAGAGGTCCCTTGTGAAGATTATGTAGTTTCCTAAGCCTCAAGCCCAGATATCGAGTTTGACATCTTTGATCAAAGGAAATCTTGTGTCTGAGCAACTCCGCAAAGTTATAAACATGAGATAAATATAACTGAATGACTTTACTGAAGATAATAAAATGTTAATAAATTGAGGCCATGATGGAAGGGGCGGAGTCTATCGTCCATCATCAGAAGCATGGGAACACTACATAGCTAAGCACCACCCCAAGGAAGCTGAGGATAAGCATCATTGCCTGGCAACCTGTGGGAAATGCAGAATCTAGGGCTCAGCCTCAGACCTGCAGGACTAGAGTGTGCCTTTCAACAGTTTCAACAGTGCAAATGTATGGTACAGAGGTGGTCTACACATGTCAAAAGTCTCAGATGCACCAACTTGGAACACCAAGAGAAAAGCTGTCTAGAGAGCAAAGCCTAGCCCGAGAAAGGATGATGTTTCCATTTCACTGGGTTTTTTTTTTATGACTTTTCTAATCTTTAAGGCAGGGATCCTTAGATAACTGGTCTGATGATTCATAACAGTATTGTGCCTTTCAGATTGAGACCCTTACTCCATATCTTAATTTTTAAGTAGTTAGCTTATTGCACTTGTCTTGACAACCAAGTCAGTGAGAAAAACACGCACAAACACACAGAGACACTTTTATTTGTCTAACCATTATGTAGATAAATGCGTGCGTGTTAGTAGGCACCAAACCCAGGGCCTCAAACGTATTAGACAGTACATGTGTGTGTATGTTAGTAGGCACTGAACCTAGGGCCTAACAAGTATTACACAGTACGTGTGTGTGTGTGTGTGTGTGTGTGTGTGTGTGTGTGTGTTAGTAGGCACCGAACCTAGGGCCTCCTAAGTTTTAGAGAGTACATGTGTGTGTGTGTTGGTAGGCACTGAATTCAGGGTCTAATACATATTAAATAGTACTCTACTACTGAGCTGTACTCCTGACCCTTTTGTTGAATTTTACTTTATTTTGAGACAAGGTCCTTCTAAGCCAACCAAGCAGGCTTTGAACTCACCTGGACCAGGCAGTCCTAAGACTATTAATTTTTCTTCTTTTGTGAAATAATTCTTTTTTATATGCACACGTGTGTGCATGTGTGGGAGGACTAGTGTGCCTGTATTCATGTATGAGCATGTGTGCATGGCTGCATGTGTGTCAGATCCCCCTGAACTAGAATTATAAGCATGGGTCGTGAGTCGCTGATGTGCTGATAACTAAACTGAACTACTCTGCTTCAAGAGCTAGTGCTCTTGGCCATGGAGTCATCCCTCCAGCCCATGAGCCTCCTTCTTTACAATCTTGATATTGCATTTTTCTTTAAATTGTGTGGAGGTCAGAGGACAGTTTGGTCCTCTTTCTACCAGGTGGTTCCTGAAAATGAAATTCGCTTCTTCTGGTTTGACAGCAAGCACCTTTAACCACTAAGTCATCTTGCATCCTTTATTAACTGAACTCACAGGACTGTCCCACCAGGATCCATAACTTCCTGACATTTCTTATCTTGGAAAAGCTGGTGCACCCTGTGCTTGATTAAATACGGCAAAGGAGGGAAAGTGACATTGATAATTTCATTGAAAAGGGTCTTCAGTCAAGATTTTAACAATTAAGATCACTCACAACCCTTTTTATCTCCTATGAGAACCTAGAAATAATATAATTAATAGATTAGTTTTTACGATTTCTAATTAAATTTCTAGCCAATTGGTATCAATTCAATTCAGTGTCTAAGATTTCAAGGCACCATCACCATGGCTGGTTTGAAAAGAGTTGTTCTCACGACTAGCATTCCCAAGTCTCTCATGGTGTCAGTGTTACTTCTGCTAGGTGTTAATTGGCTGAACACAAGTGTCCTCTTGCTCTTTCTGGTACCACACACAGGACTTAGGCCCGACCATCAATAAACAGATAGCTGGAAAAACACAAGGTTTCTTGTCACATTAATAACTGATGGTTGAGGAGTTTACTTCTTAGCATTTATGCAGTCTTTCTCGTTTTGAAAAACACGTTCATTCATGTCTTTGCTGAATGAAGAGTTTGGTAGGATTAGCTAATTGAATCCTCCAAACTGCATTTTTTACATTTAGTATAGGTAACTACTGTACTGCACAGACATATCATTTTCATATTACATCTTGTGCAAAAGCAACCTAATAGCATGCACAGGCAGACAGACATCAATAATGATTTTTGCAAAATATAATAAAAAACAATGTCACATATTTTGATTACATATGAACATGTAAAATATAGCTAGTCTTCCAGAAGTCCAATTTTGATTTAAAATGTTAGAATTTTTTTCAAGACACAGTTTCTCTGTGTACCTCTGGATATTCTAGAAACCACTCTTTATACCAGACTGTCCTGAACTCATAGAGATCTGCTTGACTCTGCCTCCTAAGTGCTGGGATTAAAGGCATGAGACACACCACCGCCTGGTTCAGAAATGTTATATTCACCGTAATTTTTAAAGCTATAAATGTTTGAACCTTAAGCGATATTAATGCAAAACATATAAAGTAAAAACAATGGAAAATATTGAACTTTTAGAAAAAAACTGAGTGCATTGAAAATAAACAGCTTCCTATTTATTTTAGAGTCTCTCCCATGAGCTAGGCACCTTTTAAAAATATTAAAGTCAGACAAAAACCTTCTCTAAGTAAAGCATTTTTCATGAGTTATTCTTTCATGTGCATAGCTGCAAATCTTGATATTTAGAAACCAATTGGTATGTAAGATTAAAAGTAAAAGAAATGGCTCTCTCCTTACTCCTTTCTCTTTCTCTTCCCTTACCCTCCCCTATCTCTCCCCTATTCAAATAATATTTTCCCTGCCATGCATGTAATTAAGTACTGAAATTTTTACATACAGAGAAGCCTTTTTATCCCTTGTTTTTCAGGACTGCATTCACCTATATGTAAAGAGATACAGCTATGTATTACTTACTGATTACAGCCATACAGGACAGTGTTGTCATTTCAATATCTAGGGATCCTCTCATAGGGTTAGGAAAAGTGTAACCACCATTTATTTGGTGTCTGCTGTGTCATTGTTGTACCACTAGGCTTGTTATATGACTTGCTCTCACAGGAAGTCAGTGAGTACATGCCATAGCATTCATTCTTAGATGAGGACGATGAGACAGACATTTCAAGAACCTGAGTAAATTGTACAAATGGGTAAAGTATGCCTCCTTATAGGAAGGGAGTCATCTCTAACCTTGATTCATTTCTACTTTGGCAAAACAACTTGATCTGGTTGGTAGCAGGTGTGAAATTCTAGGAGCGCCAGAACACAAAGATAAGCCACCGTAAGGCTCATGATGTGTCCCTGATGGGACAAATGAAAGGAAGGCAGTTTATGTAATATGCGCTCTTTGACCGATGGATGATGCTGTTAAGTAGTCTTGAGAGTGGCTTTCAAACCACTGATTGACCTATTGGAAAGCAGTATACCCGGGGAGGACAATCAGACAAGAAAACAAGATGTTCGGATGAGCAATTGCTCTCACTTGTAATGATGGCTCATTTTGAAAGGCAGGTGATGGTAACTCTGTGAGAAACCTCATCGTGGTTTATTTTGAATTAACCTCCTCCTGTTTCCTATTTGGAAAATGATATCCTTATTTATCATTTGGAAGCTGTTTGCAGGTCTTTCCTTCTAATGTTTATTACCAAGAATTGTTTTGTGATGGCTGAGTGCCCCAAATCAAGGATGGCAAGATAACCTTGCCTTCAGTGAAAACCACTTGGGGGATTGGCAAAAGTCAACAAGATAAACCAAAAAGCAAACACGGCATGTGTAAATAGTAGCTTCAGATAGAATTTCAGTGTGTCTTATTTAAAAAGGAATCAAAAATATGCTTACTTATAAATATTTAATTAGAAAGCAGGAAGCAAAGGTGTTTTTTTCCCAAGTCACTCTTATAGGATTGCCAGAATGGAGAAGTTTCCTGGGTAATCCACTCAATTAAATCAGGGTTAATGATTTGGTAATTTACTAATTGATCTATTAGCTATGATATAAACCACCATAAAACCGTGGCACATGTTTTAAAGGTATCATAAATCACTGTTTGCATTTGGAAATAATCTAGCCCAATCTTCTTGTGGCAGGGGACAGTGAAAGCAAAGGCATACAGTAGTCCTTTACTATGATTGTGGACTAGTATGCGGAAATTTAGGCCGAGGATCCATTTTAGGAAGTCATAGAGTCTTTGTGAAGTCACCAAGTTATGATTTTATCCAGGTAAAACTTACAGTCTTTGGGGGTACTATTTCATGTGACTCTCACGGATCTTACAGTAATATTGACACTTCACTGAGCAGTCTGGTCAGGAAGCTTCGTGAACACACAACTGGGGTAGTTACATCTCCACAGTCCACTGTCTTCCTTCCCCTCACCCTCCTGGGCAAGTGCAAATGAATGTAAGTCCACCAAAACCACAGGAAGGCTGGAGCTTAGATGTTGCTATATTGGGTCTGAAACTAGTGTTTTATGATTCCTTACTGAAGACAAAAATATTTACCTATACTATACACAGAGATATAAACATCTGGAAAACAACTCCATCACAGACACTCTGGAATAGTGTCCTCAGGAAATCATATCAATGGCCATAAATATCACTTAAATAAGGTGATATTAGCTATATCTTTCCCTTCCTAAGCAGATCAAGTAACTAAACAGAAATCGGTACCATCCACTAATACTTCTTTTTAAGTGGCTCTTGGGGACTTTCAAGTTAGCTCATCTCCACAACAAATGGAATTGGGGAAGGGATGGCTTGACACCTTAGCTGCTACCCATCTCCTGTCAGCTGTCACAGCAGCCAGCAGCATCTCTGCAAGCTGGAGACACTCCTTGCTAGAGTCAAGTCCCTGCCAACCTGGGTGAAGAGGGTAGGGAAAAGATCGTATTACTCAGCGACAGCCAAGTCTTTCCCAGAGAATTAGTAACCTAATTCCCCTAATGAAAATGCACCTTTTATATAAAATTGGAAAGGATGTAAAAATGAAAACAGAATTGGTGCATTTACCAGGACTCAACAGACTTTCTGATTCCAATGTGAAAGCAAATTTTCAAAAGAGATTAAGCCTACTATATACCGAGAATTAATAACTAGTGCTGAACTTTCATACTTCACGTGCATGTGTTAGATATTCCTAATTGTATCCGTGGAGAATTTAGCTGATAATTCACAGTTGTGTTTCTCAAAGGCAATTTCTCATTTTATACCTTTCTTCTTTGGTTACTGGGGACCTTACAGTGACCTTCACAGGAAGTCCTACAGTAGGGAACCAGAATTAACTATAAACTAGACCACTTGTCACTGGGAAGTCTCACTCCCCTCTCCATTTAAGGACTTAACATGGAGGTCATGACTTTTAAGGTCTTCCTTATCTGATGTCCTGTGAAAACAACTTTCATATATCAACACTGACTCTTAAAATCAAATTCCCACTCTGTTTGTTCTCACTGTCAATTTGAATCATTAATTTCCAATAATGGTTTGAAGGATCAAGCTATTTTCAACTCCTTGTGTTAGTACTTCCAGTTAATACAACCAACTTTTAAAATTACAATCTTCTATTTTTGTGTCTATATGTGTGAGCACACGTACGCTTGCGCTCATGTGTATGCGTGTGTGTATGTGTGTGTCTATATGTACTCATGTGTGTGTGTGTGTGTGTCTGTATGCATGTATGTGTGTGCACATGTGTGTGCGTGTGTGCGTGTGCGTGTGTGTGTGTGTGTGTGTGTGTGTGTGCCTGAATGTGCCCATGATACCACGTGCTGATGGCTGAGGGCACCTAGCTGGAGTCAGTTCTTTCTTTTTACTGAGTGGGTTCCTGGAACTGACCTCATGTTGGCAGGGTTAGCAGCAAGCGTCTATATCCACTGAGCAGACTTCCTGGCCCGGACAGGATCAAAAACTCTACTGTCTTGTAGGCAGATTGAGCTCTTTCCTCTAAATGCTTTTGACAACGATTAGCATTTCAAGACCAGATTATTATTCTCGATGCTAGTGCTTGGCCATGTGACTAACCGTGTTTGCCGATGGCCGGCATCTTTTCTCTGATGTTTCTCTTTCTCACTGCCCTATAGTCTAAAGAACTTTCATATCTTGTGTCTGACCTTGTGTGCTTGATGCCTGGCATCTTTTCTCTGATGATTCTCTTTCACACTGCCCTATAGTCTAAGGAACTTTCATATCTTGATGGCCGGCATCTTTTCTCTGACGTTTCTCTTTCTCACTGCCCTATAGTCTAAGGAACTTTCATATCTTGGAGTCAGTAGGGATTTCTGGTTTTTTTTTTCAAAATAATGTATATTTCCCAGATTAAAAATCCTTAAGAAAGGAGTTACTTGCCATTGTTTTGTATCTTCAAGCTTGAATTTTTTTTTAAAAGAATTTGGGGTTGAGCCACTAATGAGATACTTTCTTCTCTTTAAGACACCCGAGAGGGCCATCTATTCTGCTAGTGGAAATCACTTTTTAAAATTACCTGTAGTTTCCATCCACAGAAGGCAACAATTACAGGAGTAAGATTCTCAACTATGTTCCTGTCTTCCCCACAGACTTGGGTATGTATTGTTCTATTTACTTTGTTAACATCAGGCTGGGGAGTTCTATCAGCTCTGTGCTGGGAGTATTGACCTAGGAGTGGGGATCCTCACTAACTACCACTTTCTTAGAACAAGAATTGCAGATAATTACTTATCTCGTTTTCAATTACAAAGCTCAGCTCTTTGATTCTGTAATACCATAGACCCTGTGTGAGCCTATGGATTCTTACCTCGCCCTCGTTACCCATCTGAGCTTATAGTAAAAGCAGTAATCTTTTCATTCTCTCTTGAAGTCTGTGACTTCTGGCCGATGACTATGAAACTACAGAATGATAGAGCTTTTCCCATTGCACAATAACAAGTGCCTTTCTGTGCAATCGCCTACACTGTGGAGAATCAGAGTGTTGCTATGTACATGGAAAGGGTAAGTTGGTAGCCAGAGATATTGGTTTCTGTTTTGTCTTAGAGTGTCAACTATAGACTGATATTGAACTCTCTTATAAAAAGGAAACTCTACTGTTTTACCTTAAAACATAGAGCAGAAAGAACTCCTGAGGATTCCACATCAAGGTTCTTTTTTTCTTCTTCTTCAGAGTTTTGGCACAAGAACCCTTAATAATGGATTTGGATGAGTCCTGAAGTTGATTGTGCCAACATCAATTGAATTAAGCCCTCAGACATTTTCAGGGAACTTCCCATCCTTCATTTCACATAAAAATGCAGAAAGCTTTTAGCTCCAACAGTGCTTGCTCCTAGAATGAAAAATGACTGCAACACCAAGTAAGGTGTGGAACAGAAACCCTGGGTTCTGACCAAGATCCAAAATTGATTTTTTTTAGTATAAACAATTACTTCTGCTATTTCCAGAATTTTTCACAGGGGTTCCAGTCAAAGAGCCCTGCTTAGGAGCTAGGATGCTAGGCTCTGGGTTTCTGGACCCTTCCTGTCACCTTCTTGAATAACTGAGGAAATAATTCTACTTCCATAAAGTTTGGATTCTTAGTCCTTAAAGAGACAACACCAACTTTTGTCAAATAGTTTAGAAGTAAGTTTCTTAAAAATAAGTGTAATAAATACAAATGTGCCATTAAAAATGCCACATACCAATATCATTATTGAGGACTGAGATTTGAACCCTAAATATAAATATAGCTGGTTTCTGTATGTACTTTCCATGTGGTTTCTTCTCAAACATAATTAGATTTCTGTTCCAAATATTCTTCCTTTTAAAGTTAAAATGTCATTAATTCATCAAAAGTCTATTAAGATGTTATTTTATCCTAACCATTCCTAGGACTAGGATGTAAAAAAAACCTTATGCAATTTTATAGGCATAAGAATAGAAAATATGTAATACTATAGGTTACTAGAAGAATAGAGAGCTCTGGGAAATTAGAGGCAGAATATCTGTCAAGATTCATGATACGTGATATAAAATGCTTATGAATAGCATCCCTTTTCTGTTGGATTTTCTCAGGCTTTTTTTTTCTTAGTAAAACAACTACCCATTGTACCTGTATGGTATGGGTTTCAGTGTCCCCTCAGACACTGAAAACTACATGATTCTCAAGGTGTTATGTAAAATGATACAGCAGCAGTATATAACTTATGCATATTATCCTGTGTGCCTTAAACCATCTCCAGAATCTTTATGATGCCCAAGGCATTGCAAATGTTAAGCAAACAGTTGGTTATATAAAGACAGTCTGTGCACATTCAGTACAGACACTCAGCACTTCAGGGCTCCATTGACTCAATCTGGGGTCGCAGAACCTGTAGAAGTTGGGGACCTGACTGTACAGATACACTGAAGTCCACCACGGACTTTGCAGCTTCTCAGGTTCATCATACCCTCAGAAGGTTTTTATAACAGACGGAAGGAGAAGCTTCCTTACTAAATGATTAATTTCACCTCAACTTTCATTATGTTGATAGCACTTGTCAGGGCAAGGGTTACTAGAGGCTTCTGAATGCCAAAGGGAGAATGAGGATGCTGGCTGAGGGTGTGCAGAGTGGGTTAGGAGGTTATGGCTGAGGTCCTTCTCTTTACTCCAGAGAATTCTGCAGATGGCATGCTTTATGAGAGCCTTTATTTGGAAGAGAAGTTGAGGCAGCCGACGTCTCATCACTTGCAAAAATTCTAATGACGAGAAGAGGAGAAAGGGACAGGTACTAGAATCCAGCATGCCTGATTGACAGCTTGCTGAATAACCACTTAAAGTTTCTAAACAATTACCCTAAATATGTCATCTTAAAATTAGTCTTATGACCAAGGCAGAAGGAATATAGGGCTTCTTTTAACCATCCATTCCTGCCATTCCCAGCTGTGCAGTTAAGAAGCAAGGCATGGACACCATGATCCCCTTCTGATGTGCTCACCATTGTCACCATGGAAAATTCCATGCTGCTATCTTAGAATATTAACCTTCTAGAACTGAAGTCAGATTGAAGACTTTTGACAGTTAAAAAATGAATCTTGAGAACTTTTTTTTTAATTAATTGCTTTGAAAACCTCACCATGCCTAATGTAGCCTAAGTAGTGAAGAGGTTTTATGGGCCGATTACTCATGGTGACACAATGCTAAGCATCTCTGGAACCTATTTGCTTCCTCCATACTGGAATCTTCCTCTCTCCCAGCTTCATCAGGCATCCTTGAAATGCAGTGGAAAGAGCTGAACCACATGTCTTAGGAACCTAAGCGTTATCCCTCCTCGTAGCTTCTAGGTTGCTGCTGCAGTCTGTTATATAATTATTTTATCCAAAGTGAAGTATTTATTCCTGGAGAGAGGAAAGCAACCTCCATGGGTAAATAAAAAACCAAGGATTCCCAAGGTCACGTAAGCAAGGCAATAGCTGGAGACCTTTCCAACCTATAGAGCTATGTAATCTTGCAGGGAGGTCCAGGAACCCAATGTTTATGTTTGTCTCTCCTACTGGGGCGGGCTTATGGATGCACTCACCTCTGAGTAACCAATGCACCCATAGGTAAGTCAATAAACTTACTGGTTTGCCAAGTTAGACTGGGTAGAATCATTTCTCAGTCATATCATTGGTTCTCTGTATTGGTTGACTAGACATTTGTTCACATCTCCCCAGGAGAAGACACACAGCAGTACAATAGAACATCTGAGATTTTAATGACATAAAAGGATCATTTTGTTCTGATCAGTTTTGAGTATCAGGGATTCACTGGATCTTTTTATGGGAAGTCTCTCAGGAATTTGTAGGTGGGTGCTGATTGTTGCTGTCATCCTTTGAAGGCAGCAATAGGACTAGATGCCCAAGGTGGTATATTCATGGGACTGGAAGATGAAGAAGACTATTGTCTGGGAAGCAGCTGGCTGACTCACCAGACTTCCTAGGTGTAGCAACTTCAGTACAAGTCTTTTCAGACATGGTATCATAGGACACTAAAACATTTGTCCTCCAGCTTGGGAGATGACTCGGTGGTTAATATGTTTAAAAAACAAGCAAGAAGACAGGAATTCAGGTCTCTAGAGCCCATGTAAATGCTTAGCAGGAGACAGAGGATGCCCAGAACAAGCTGGCGAAACAACCGGTATCCCCAAGCTCTAGGTTTGACCGACAGTATGCCGCAAAGAATAGAAGATTCCCAACTTCAACCTCAGACCTCCATACGTACATAAGTGCAATCATGCCCAGACACACATATACCCGCACACATGTGAACATGCACACACATCATACGCATATACACACACAAAGAAGAAAAAAAAACATTATTAACCTTGGTACTTCACATCTTGGTTATCCTATGTAGATACAGAAATACTCCAGTTCAGGATGATTTGTAATTTTTTCCTTGGGAATCCTTAATCACATTTTTAAAAAACTGGACTCTATGTACTATGCTCCTAGGGAAACTGTGATTCATCTGCTACCCCTTGCCTTAATAACATCCTCAGACTTGACCTCTGCTTTCTGTCTCAGTCTTGTGAAATTGTACTTGATGATCCTGGATGACCCTCGATGAATCATCTCCAGGAGAAAAGCAAGCAAGCCTAGCCACGATTCTTTTGAAGATGGAATGCCACCCTACATTGTTTTGTGATAACTACACATAGTACTTTGTGTTCAGTTTGGTGGTAAGTTCCATTAGAACTTTAAGTTCCACAGATGATATAACATCCTGATTAGTATCAACCACAGAATTATTCAGGCTTAAAAGATTTTGACACTCTGGAATTTGGTACATGGAAAGACTCAGAAGATATCGTGCTAAGGGAAAGAAACCAGACATAGCAAATATCTCATGATCACATTTAAGCGCTGAATTTGAGGATATATATATATATATGTGTGTGTGTGTGTGTGTGTGTGTGTGTGTGTGTGTGTGTGTGTGTGTATGAGAGAAGCAAAGAAGGGAAGGAAGAAAGGGACATGGTGCATCCAAAAGATATGAAGTAGCAATATTTAAGAATAACAACCCTGTAGATCTAAGTATAAACTTGAGGAATACAGGTAAGAAATTCATATTGTATTTCTTCAAAAAATGAAATTAATATAAAATGAATAAATTATTAGAACATAATGCAAGTATAGTGTGGAAATAAGTGAGCTTATGGACCTATATCCATTGTTCCATGACTATACTCAGTGTCTATGATCTTAATTCATCATCCATTTTTTGTAGCTTCATGTTTCCAGAACCATGGGAATACTCTTTATGTAGTAAGCACTCAATCTTGTATTAGAAATACATTTTTCATTTCCTAAAAATGATGAGCTGAATGAGAAACCTGATTTTTAAAAATTTCTTAACTGAAATTATTTTCTCAGCACACTAAGGGTTATAAAAATATTAGGGTTGGTAACATCAAAGTAGTCTAGAAGCTCACATCTGTATTGGAGCAGTAAGGAAGTTGAGCACAAGGCAAGACCAATAACAGAGGAGGGTATTCCAGCCACACTCCACAATACTACATTGTTGTAGCCACAGATAGGCAGAATAACTTAGTGCCAAGTGGATGTCATGACCAAAGGTCAATCAAGCCAACATATGGAAGGGCAAGAGTGGGAAATGAGTCTGAATCTGAATCTAGATTCTTGAAAGTCTGAACAGAACCAATGACAGCCAAAGATCAGATCCTCACAATTAGCCTAGTCCTAAAAGTTAGAAACTCAGTATACACAGAGACAGCCTTCATATCTGGTTATGGCACAGGCATACCAGGACTGGTATGAATCCATGTAATAGGTACTTTTCTGTTGTGTGAAAAGACATCATGTCCAAGGCAACTTATCAAAGAGTTTATTTGGGCTTCCATTTCTAGAGGGATAAGAATGTACCATAGTGTGGGAGCATGGACAGCAAGCTGTAGGCGTGGTGGCCGGAGCAGAAAGCTGAGAGTTCATATCTGAGCCTCAAGCATAAAGCAGAGAGAGAAAACTAGAAGTGGACTGTACGGAGTCTTTACATTCTCAAAGCCTGCCTCCAATGACATTCTCTTCCAACAAGGCCACACCTCCTAAACCCCTCACACAGTGCCACCCACTAGGGATTCACTGCCCAAATGTCCCAACTTTTGAAGTACATTCTCATTCCAACCTCTGAAACCCAGAATATCTAGGTATAAGAGACTCAATAATAAGGCTCACACCCAAATGCTAGATTAGAAGCACACTAGCAGAGAGTAGAGTTGTTGCTATCTTCTTAGAATACTGAACTAGAGTCAAGGTCAAGACTGATTTAAGTTCCTGGGGCAGGACTGAGTCTGTATTTAGAGGCTGCATGACCCCACATGTGAGGAAGGGAGAATTGAGAGATCATAATGATTTTGAATGAGATATTTGCTTCATTGAATATCTTCAACACATCCCCATAAAAGAGTATTTTTAACATTCTCCAGGTGGGAGGATGGACTCAAGATAAAGCAGGGAAAATTTTGTTTTGTTTTATTAATATATCCTGTGTACTCCCCAAATCCTGTAAGGATAGCTTCCTCTCTCTTTTGTTTTGTTGAATTGTTGAAACTACTTAATATTCACAGATCATGCAATTTATTTGAAATACACACCTTAGTGACTGTGGTATAAAACCAATAACAAAATACATTCCACTACCCCCTAATAACAGCCTCCCTACCTATGTACCATCACTTCCCATTCCCAGGACCTGTCTTCAGTTCCTAGTGCCACTTGTAAGCATTCTATCTTCATGTTTGCCTATTCTAGGTATTCCCTAGAACAGGTGGACTCTTTCCAAACTCTATGCTGTACTTCACATCTTTTAGGGAAGAATAATATTCCATTGTGTCAGTGAGCCATATTTCATTTATTCATTTGTCAGTTTGTAGATATGTTCATTAATTTCTACTTTTGAGCTAGGATGAATAAATATGAAAATATGCATACACATTGCTTTGTGAACATTTATCTTCAATTCTCTTGAGCATATTTAGAAATGTACTTAATATCACCCTTGAAAATTATTAATAGATTACTTATATATTTGATAACTATTTTCCCCCTCAGATATTAGATTCTAGGGTAAACAATTAAAATGGAAAAATCATCTACTTTATGTTACTTGCATTCCTCTATATTTTTAGTCCTGGAGAAATGTAAGCTTATTTTACTTCCTGTAACATTCTTTGGGTCAGACCACTTCTATTCACTAGGTTAATAAAAAGATTAACTGATTTATCTACAGTCAATGGGGAAAATGGAGTTATGGTAGTGCTTTAACAAAATTTATTTTATTTCCCACCTACTAGATTATATACATGCAGACATGCTGGTACCCACCCTCAGATATCTCCATCTTGTTCAAGAAGCTCCTGCTGTATGTGTGTGTGTGTGTGTGTGTGTGTGTGTGTGTGTGTGTGTGTGTGTGTGTGTGTTGCATGCATGTAAAACTCTCCTAAATATTCTGTTTCTTGAGAAGAGACTCTCAACATCTGAACTCTCATGTTGCCATAATGGTCTGAATACAGTAACAACTTTCTGCCTAGGGACCAAGGCTCCTTCCAATGCATTTAGGATTCTCCTGCTTTCTGTGTTCAGACTGCAGCATTTCTACAGCTACCTTTTCCACTGGGCAGAAACCCTCTACTTCATTGGATTGACTCACTGTGAACACTAAAGTTGATCACCAGTACTCATGATCAGTCTTCAGCCTCAGGGTCTGGTAGAGAGTCTTCCACTCTGGAACTGTGCAGCTGCTCCTTGGGCACAGGATTACTGGATGAGGCCAGATCTGTGGGGCAACCCATCATGGTGCACATAGCATTAAAGCTCCCCGACTTTTGACAACTGATTATGGCGTTACATGTATGTACCTAGAATCTCTCTCATGGTGAATGCTCCCCTAACAGACCCTTGTCAGGTCCTTTGTGCAGAGTTTCCAGACACCTACAGATGGTCCAAATTGCAGGCCAAGCAACTGACACTTACCCTTTGTCACAGCCTCAGCCCATGTACTGTAATATCTGATTTGATAGAATTGCATTCAATGGCTCTCTTCAGATTACCCACACGTGAGTCTTTTGACTATGGCTTTGAATTTATGAGCATAGAAATAGATTTAGGAGTGGGCCAACAGTTCAGCTCATTTTGGGATGACCTGGCAACACTCTCAAGGTAGTGATTTAAGGCTTTACTTGTAGAAGTCACCAAAACTGCTCTGGAATTCAATCCCTTTCCTGGGAGAAGAGGGATATTTACCACCTAGAGTGCTAAGCATAAGAGCAACTGTTTATTGAGCACCGTGGGCACCTGGAGCAGATTCCCAGGCTCTGCATCTATTGGTTCCGTAGGTCTTTCACACAAAGCAGGTGGAACAGCCTGGCAAATGGTATGGAGTGCATTCTATGCATCTAATCATGTTCTCTCTTTGCTACGTGCCATGAGACTTCTAAAAAGGGCCAGGGCCTTTGATTTCATACGCATATAGCTACTTGTGTCTGCCTCTTCCCAGTCAGAAGAGTCCTTTGGTTTAGTTGTGAAAGCCTCATCTGTCTGACTACAGGCTTTGCACATGACTCAGAGAAATTTAGCTAGGAATTCAGTTTTGATTAGCAAATTCTGTTATATGGTTGAAGAAAATATTAACTAATTTGTTAAAATTATAAGCAGAGTGTTGGGGGGAACTTGGGGGAAGGGAAGAATTGTGAATAATCAAAAAAATTTGCATGAAAATTCCAGTTCATTAAGTAATCAGCATGGGGGTGTCTGATTGGCTGATTAGATGCAGAGGCAGATCATTTGTCGCTTTTTTAGGTAAATTTCCATAGAAGTAGTTCCACCTGGCAAATTTAAATTAATGTATTATTTTAAATCCATGTATATTTATTTCACATTGAGTTATCCTTCAGAACAAAGGAGTCATTTTCCATCCAGAACACCCAGTGTTTTCCAGGAGTTGGATCAACACCAGCTATGGGATCCTTCCCTATAGCTATGCCTGAGAACTTCAGTCTCTCTCTCTCTCTCAACACACACTCCACCAACCTGAATTCCATATGCTGAGATTTCCAGAGCAGAAACTCCTATTTGTTCTATTCCTTGAATTCAGTTAAAGTAGCAGTCAGTGATAGTCCAACCAGGTAGACTGTATACTAGTTGAAATATCAGTGTTGCTAAGGTGTGACCATAGTGTAAGGGCTCCTTAGAAGGATCCAGATCACAACATGTAGCAGTCAGGAATCCAGGGTCCAAACTTGGCTGGGAAGCTGGGTTTAGTTCTTCTTCTCTGGCAGAATTTCTTCAAAAGTCTAATGAATCAGAACACAGCAAGTCTTCTGGGAGATTTGGAACCAACCCATCCCCAGGAGACCTCACTCTTTATCAAAAGATGTCTGATCAAGGATATTTGGGGGGCATCTGTGGACTGTCTCATAAAGATTCTGTTTGGAGAACTGAGAAAAAACTCACAATTTAGTAATATCATGAAGCTTCTGGCAACACCCCCTGGGGCCCGAGCCAGTCCTGGTGCAGAAACCACACTGCATCTCTGCTCCAGTTGGCCTGGCAAGCACTGATCCTACCAGACCTCAGACCTCATGCCCATGTTTATTCTCAGGCTCTGCTCAGCAGTCAAGTCCCTTTGACCATCTACCCTCTTCCCTACTCTCAGTCCTAAATTATGCTCTGTCTGTCCATCTCTCTGCCCTCTCCCGAATGACTTCTACAATCCCCGTTCTACAATTCAGCCTACTTCATTGTAAACCTCAGAGTGCTCCTACCACCTTCTTGTCCTAGCTGGAGGCTGATTTCCCACGCAGAGCTTGAAGCTAACAAAGGGCATCTCCTTTTCTTCCCATTACATCAGTCACGGTAAATCATCATTTCTCTACACATCAAGTCTTCGAGACTGGTGCCAACCAGCAACACACTTTGTGGGGACCTTGCCCTAACTTACACGTCGGCCTCCTTCATTGTGTTCTCTTTCAAACTGTCAACTTCTGCCTAGCACCGAGACAAATAACTCAGAGCATTCCCGTCAAATTTCTCATTCCCATCCACTATCAAGCCAGACATGCTGCTCCATATAATACTGGATGCAATGCATCTACCTAGGGAGTCCCTAACATGAGCTCACATGCACAATATATCTCCAGCTCAAAAACCACATCAATATAGGAAATGGTGCTGTGATTTGTTGATAGTACTTTGTCATCCTTGGGTTCTCCGTACTGTTGGCACTACCACTACCGTAAGACATCTACAGCTTTGGATGTGTGGCTACACAGAATCTACCTTAAGCCTCTCCAACTCTCTCTCAGGCCTGACCTCTGTGCATTTTCTTGCCATAATTTACCCAACTGAAAATGAAGTGGTTGCAGCAGCCACCCCATTCTCAGCCTGGGTCTTGATATAAGGTAATCAGAGTTACATTCTGGTCAGCTAGTCACTCCGCTTATCAGAATTTGTGCATGTTAGAGTCACACACAAAGGAAAGATAGTTTTTGCATAGTGATCAATTATAAGAAGTTGCCAGATCCCTCCCAACTAAGCTATCTATTTCTCCAAATGTATCTCTCAGTTTTAATTATTTGTATGTCTGATGTGTGTCTGTGGGTGTGTGTGCAGAGGCTAGAGGACAACTTTGTGAAGTCAGTTCTTTCTCCTATCTTTACATGAGTCCCAGGAATGAAACTCAGGCAGCCAGGCTATTGGGAAAATGCCTTTACCTGCCGAGTCATCTCACTGGTCTTTCTGGAATGGTTTTGGTGTCTGGTCTATATGCAATACAAGTGTATTCCTACATATCAAGCAAACACGTTCAAAATTCTTATAGAGCTTTTCTGGTATGCCATTTCCACTAAAAGCTCCACACTAAGAGTGGAGGCAGATGCCTTGCTCTTGACTGCTTTCCTAGCACTGGGAGTGATGGATAGGTTCTAAAGCTGTTTTGATCATGAGTTTTTGTTTTTGTTTGCTTGTCTATTTTAACACTGTAAGACCAAGCAATACATCAACTTTGTTGCCCCATTATAACTGTAATTTTGCTACTGTTAGGAATCACAATGTACATATCTGATATGCAACCCCCACAAGGGGTCGAGACCCAGAGGATGAGAACCACTAATCTGTACAATGATGGTGACAAGTAGTTTGCCTTGTTTGTACCAGTGGCCCTATGGTTACTACTCATTCACAAAACACTCTTAGAAAGTAGATGTAACTTCTAAACTTACACCATAGGGCAGGCATTCCAAACTTCATGAACTTCAGAAGAGTGCTCTTTGGACTTTCTGAAACATCGAGTTAGACTTTCCTACAGCTATTTGTCAGTTTGCTGTCCAGGTAAACATCATGTAATTACTCTTATCCACTGTGACAGAGACCATGGAAGAAAATTTCCTCAGAAAGTTACCTTGGGGCTGAGAGAGAGGCTCTGTTCCCCCAGAACCCTTGTAAAGGGTTCAGATCCCTTGAACCCTTGCAAAGATCAAGCAAGCATAGGGGTTGCTTATAACCTCAGAACTTGAGAAACAGAGACAGGGGAACCTGTGGCAAGCTGGTTAGCTAAACTAGCAGCAATTAGTGAGTTCCAGGTTCCATCACAGTGCCTCAGTAAGGTGAAGAACAATCAAGGAAGACACCTGACAATAAGTTCAGGTCCCCACATGCGTGGGTACATATGCACATATGCACCTGCAAACACATTTGCATCTGCACCCATGCCAGTGTGTAAATGTGTAGATGCTCGGCCACACACATAAACCTCACGTACACACAAAAAATGTTTTAAAGACAGCTATCCACAAATCTACATCTGGTAGCATTATCCACTACATAAACCAATCAGCCATGCACAGATGAAATCATGCTGCTTTTCTTAGCTACTGTAGCTATGACTAGTCAGTCTTAACTGTCACATACAAAATACTCCTTGAACTTGCACGGTGATTGAAGAGAGTGTCTTACTATGAAAAGTGTCCTAGATGGAGTTCCCTAGATGAGAATGGATGACACTTCTAAGTCCAAATGGAGCCACCACATCTTCACAACACTGAATGGAAACGCTGTTGAGTCATTCACATGTTGAGGTGTGTAGAGAGCTGAGAAGTGCCACACTCTTAAGATGGTGCTGGCTTCCACCTTCTGCTAGCCCGACAGCAGGTGCTCTCTATGATAAACAACACCTGTATTTGGTTAAGGCTGGATATCAGGCTTGCTTCTGCGTACGTGGACCTATCTGCATGTTCCACGTGGCATACTGGGGTTGGCCGCCCAAGGGCTTTTAAGCTGTGGGTTGGGGCTCCCTGGCACTCCCCGGGAGAAGAAGATTGTTCAAGGTTCCTGAGTAAACTGCTTAAAGAAGAGTCTGGGCGTTGCGTCTTCCTTGTTGGTCGAGGCGGGCACGACAGAGGTGTCCATATGTGAGATGAAAAGACAGACAACTGAAGCCTTGACTTCACTTCCCTGGAGATGAGTGGGGATGGCAGCATCAAAGGCAGCAAGGAGTTAAGAAAAATGGAGTAGCCTGGAAACTAGGAGAGCCTGAGAATCCCAGGGTCAAGCATCATGTCCCAGGACCTAGGACATTTTGCAACTGAATTGTCACTATTAGAGAAGCAACATGATGCTAAGAGATGTGTAAAGGAGAGAAAGAGCCTATAAAGGGTTATGAAAGTGTAAGGCATGGCAAAAACTTGGGGATAGGTTATTGCTTTGAATGTGCTTGTAGAGAGGAAAGGGAACACACACACACACACACACACACACACAGAGAGAGAGAGAGAGAGAGAGAGAGAGAGAGAGAGAGAGAGAGAAGCTCTGAAAGAAGAGGTTGACCTACCCAAAGGGATGATGGTAATGTGGGCAGTAATGTCTGTACACAGAGTAGAAGCTGCCAATAGACAGCAGAGCATTAAAAATGTAAAGAAAATCAGATGCTTAGACATTTAAGGTCATGAACAGAGTTCACAGGGTTACTCATGAAAGGCAAGATTGTTACTTTACAAGTACTAATAAAAAGTACATAAAAAGAAATACAAGACTCTTTTGCTCTTGCTCTTTCTCTCTGTCTCTCTCTTATCTCTCTCTCTCTCTGCTCCCCTTTTCCCTCCCTGTCCACCAATAAACTCCACGTGGGATCATTGAGTCTCGGTCTGTGTCTCCTTACTGGATAAACCTAAACGTTTTAACAACATTGGTTCCCTGACCTAGACAGGCTCTCCCTGCGGCTCTGCTGCCTGCCGACCCGGCGGGTGGCCACGCAGGTAACCTGTAACATCGGACCAACGGCCCACTTTCCATCGACCGGAACGCTACATTTTATATGCAACACCGGCTACGATTTGGTAAGGACCCCCTTTAAGTCAGCGAGACCTTTCCCTAAACCCTAAGGGCTGACCGCCGAGTGTCTGCCACCCTTATGGTGTTTTTGGAAACGTGGGGAATTCATCCAGCCACGATCTTCAAGATCACGGTTGGCCCCCATCGTCTGACAATCATTCTTGGTTTGTTTTCCACGGGCACGGCCTATTGGTAATTTTTCTGCCACTTTAGGAAGCCTGCGGTGGCTTCTTCGCGCTTCTTCGCCTTTGGGACGTTCCTTTCCGAGCCTAAGGTGGCTTTTTCCCTTCTAGGACGCTGGTTCCTTTTTGGGTGGTTTTCTCCGCCCTTACTGGACTCTCTGGCTGACGAGCTCTGTAGAGTTGATCTGGCCGTTTTATTTTCCTTTAGACCAGACTCATGGATAACAAACCGACAAAGTAAATATGATCTTTCTAACCACTGCCAGTGATCTGGTCGATGGAAGGAGTTGCCCTATGTTCAAGCTTTTCTCTACCTCTCTCCTAAACATTCTCGTCAACATTCTTTCTTCCTCTAAATCTTCTAGCTTTAAAAACTCCCGCCAGTCACAGAGGCTTCCCGACACATCCCATCTTGGCTAAACCTGCCTCGGGGCGGGAACCACCTTCCACCTGGGAGTGTTCTGTTTTGCCTCTCTCCTGTTGATCCCAGTTTAGCTCAGGACACTCAGAGTTTTTCATTTTTTCCCCACAAATGAGGTTTGAGGATTTCAGATTTTTTACTGCTTGGACCCACGAGGGGTCTCTCGGGTTTTATACCATGGCACGGGCCATTCATTTGTTTCTTAGACCTACGGTGGTCACACATCTTTCTGCCTCACTTGTGGAGAAAAAAGGCCACTTCTGCTGACAGAAGGAAATGTGCCTATAGAGGCCGCCATCTTGGCGATCTAAACCATTCGGCCTATCATGCGGCCTAGCTTGGAAACGTGTTTAATGAGTCCGCCATGTTTACCGTGTGACCTAGCTGTAGACACGCCCACTCAGACCAGCCAGCTTCTGCCAGCAAAGCCTGCCAACAGATACAATTCATTTACTTTTTGTCCCTTTTGCGCTTTTACTTTTGTCTCTAATTTCATCTTTCACTGGCCCTGTTGCGCATGGCTTGTTTATGGAATACTGTACCTTTCCAGGGTTCCCTATTCTATCTACAATAAATCTTCCTTCTCATCACTGTCTCTTTAAATCTATCTGTTTACTACAAGTTTGGGTCAACTCTTTATCTTTTAAATGATGATAAACATTTAAAGTTATAAGGTTCTATTTCAGATTAAGAAACTATAACACCCAGTCCTTCCTGTAAGCTGGTTACAAAGGTAAAGCTTCTATTACTTCTATTCTCTAGCCATCTATGCGCTTAAGGCAAGTCACTAAAGATAAATTTTGTCTACTAAGATATACTAAACAGACAAATGGTCCTCAAAATGCTCAGAGATCTAGAGAACATGGCATTTAAATGTTTTATTTAAAAGCTTTTTATAACAGAGACAGGCTAGCTGCTGGCACCACCCCATTTCCTCCAAGAAAACTGGTGGACACTGAAGAAACTCTGCCCACAAAAGTGGCAACACTGGCCACTAAGCAACCCTGCCCTTCACCTCAACTGCTTCAAAGGACTCTTCAGGCCGTGAACAAGAGGACACTGGAATCGACTTTCTCCATGTTGCTCGGGTCAATGGTAGGAAAGTCTTCCTAAAATGTCCCAATCCACAGGTCTCACTATCAGCAAAAGGCAGGTGTTCTTGGAGCTTCTGATTTCAACAACTGTGGAGGCCCTTGGGGGTGGCTGTCCATGCAGTTGGCTACTAAGTCTCTCATTATTCAATCTCAGGTAAAATCTTATCCTTCTCAAGAACTCTGATGCTTTTGACGGCTGGTAGCTTTGCCAACTTAAATTAGCAGACAAGGCAAAGCTCTGTCATAAAACAGATTTCAGGAATGAGTACTCTAAGGTTTATCTATATAAGACTATTAAGTCGAGACATTAAAAAATATATGTTCCAGGTTTCTCTCTTTCATTATACTACTTTTCATAGTCTTAACATTAATCAATAAAGTTCTGATAAGCTACTAATCTAACTCCGGCAGTGCTAAACAATTATACCACTATATGATCATAACTATAAGCTCAAAATTAAGGTGCTTTTCATTGTGCTAAAATATCTGTCAGTTTTAAAATGTTAATGCTTTCAGCCAAGTCTTTTCTAATACAAATATGCTGCTGATATGTCTAATACTTATGTTTTCACAAACTCAAAGGATTCTTGTCAGTTCCAGAAAGCCAAATTGGACCCATCCAAACAGGTCAGATTCACTCCAAATATTATTCAACCTCTCCCTGGTCCTGGAACTCCCTTCCCTCATCTTGGGACCCCTCGGGAACCCCTTCCTCATCTTATGACCTTCCCTGCAAATGCCAGGACCTAAGAAAGAAAATTTTAAACCTAACTTTGTTCTCTACTCTGCTAACATCTTGCCAGATCTACAGAGGCGCCAGAGAGTCCCATATGCCCTGGACTACAATAGAACAATCAGCGTGGCAACACCCCAACTTTCTCAGGTTCTCCCAAAGATGATCGACACCCCCAGGTCAGCAGGAAGCAGTCTTAAGAACTCAACGTCCTTGATCCCAAACCTGCCACGTCTAACACCCCCATCTCTTTTTAATCATAAATAAAGGTGGGAATGAAAAAAAAAAGAAATACAAAACTAATCCAACAAGGAAAAGGAAATGAGAAGAAAATAGACAAGTGTAGTTGAGGTGTAAGAAGAAATATTTTGCAGACCTTCTTATCAATTATCTGTTTAAAGATTTATTTTTATTTTTGTGGTGTGTGGGTTGTGGGTTCACCTTTCAACCAGGCACGTGAGGGTAGGTGCCTATGAGACCAGAACAGGACATAGGCTCCCCTGGAGCTGGAGGACCAGGGGTGGTGAGCTGCCTGACATAGGTGCTGGGAACTGAACTCTAATCCTTTGTCAAGAGCCACCATCAGCAAAGGTAAATAAACAAATGAATATTTAACACCCAAGTTTATCACACATCCAGTAAAAGTTAGTTAGCTGCAGGGCCATTTCTCCAGCCTCATCCCCACCAGTTTTCATGGTCTAAAACCAGGAAGGTTGTCACTTGCCAAGAATAACTAAGTAGGTCAAGGAGAGTGAGTCTTAGAGAATTTTTTTAAAGAATAACTAAGTAGGTCAAGGAGAGTGAGTCTCAGAGAATTTTTTTTAAGTTATGGGAAATTTCTGGTGAATAATTTATACAGTAAATCAATAGAAGGTATAAAGTAGAAGAGGAAATTTTTTCTAGGCTGCAAATGCATGTACTTTGTTTTTCAGGGGAGTTTCATGTGAACCCCATAATATCCCTTTCCTATGGGTCCCAGAGAGCCACCCAAAGGCCATAGGCATTCAAGATCAACTTGATTCCTCCTACAGAGGCACAGGTCGATTTTCTAGCTATTTTCCCCCAAAGCTTCACCCCTTTCTTTTGAATTTACGTATGTGGTTTTTGAGGTTCAGATTTGCTTTGTTTTACACTAACAATCCCAAGGTACTTTTGTGTGACTAAAAATTAATTTCAGAGAAAAAGGAGGACATGAGAGGGTATATGATTGGGAGAAAAAAGTATATATTGCTGGTGGAGGGATGGATCTCAAACATGAAAGGAAGGGATAAAAAGGATTAGGAGCTATAGTTGTCAAAAGGGGAAAACTTTGTCGTCTTGTCCCAGGAATATTTGGCAATGGTTGGTGATACTTTTTGAGAGTCCCAGTGAGGGAACTATTTCCACCTGGTTTCTAGTGGACAGAAACTAAATACTCTGAAGTGCAGAAGGCAATTTTATTCCATAAAGAATGGTCTGGCTCAAAATTTGACATGTGCCAATGTTGGGAAACCATGATGGGCGGACCCTGGTGAAAAGGACAACTTTGGCAGGGACTGTGTCTTTTTAGTCTAACGCCAAGCAACTGGCAATGATGGTTGAGAAGACTGATTTTAATTCTCCTATAACATGGACATTATCATGATTTTTCTGGGGGACATAATTAGGCAGTGTTTCAGAACATATAATTTTAAGAAACTATATATTCTGAGATGGCAAAAGCCAATTGTGGTATGCTGTCCAAAACATGATATGTTTGGTATATCACATAACTAATTATAATTAGGTAGTAAGCCTACTATATAGGCTGACAATAGATGTCAGCATTATTACACAGGGGTGTTCCTCACAACATAACTGCATCCTGGTCCCATGTAACTGTCTATGTGTTCTCTTTGCAAGGCCAGTTCTAAACTCAGATGGAGCAGTCATTTGGTCTGGCCTACCTTTTATTGCCCTGTCAAAACCAGCATCAGTCAAGGTAACTAACTAAATGACTATCTAAATTCCAGTGGTATTACACATCTAATCAAAAAGGTAAAAATGATGTTGACTGTGAGCTGTGATTTTGAGGAATTCATCTCAAGTTAACAGAGCTTTGGGATGAAAGAGAAAGAAAAAAATGGGACAGGGCATTGGAGGGAGAGAGATGAGTTTTCATATGTTGTGTCAAAAGAGGGGGAAATTAAGGATTGAATAGCTGGAAGGCCATGGTGATTTAATAACCTTTTCCAGCAAGGGATTTATAGAAATTAGTGGCGCTTCAAGGAAGTCAAGCAGTGTGCCTGATGCCTTTGGAAATAGGAGTCTGCTCCTGCTTTTCATCCCCTGTGCTGTGTTATATGTAAATTGGGTTTCATGGGATATTAGAACTGTGACAATGATTTACTATGCCAGAATGGGTTATGGATCATTTGTGCACTAACTCTGCAGTTTAAACAGCAGCACTGACTTGAAGCTCCACCCACCCCTGCCGAATTACACAGAATTATAAAGCTAATTCAGTCCCACCTCTGCCTGATGGAAACCATATACTGCTTTCTTCTACCTGTCTGTGTCTCAAGGGTTCAGTTGGTATGTCTGTCTGTCTTACTAAGACAATATGAACAAGGCTGTACTATGAGTTATCCCCATGATCCGTTGTCAATGGGCCCTTCCCTGGTGATGTCAGCTTTGCCTGGTGAACAAAAGAGAAGCAAAAAATAAAATAGAAACTGGATCCCACCAATTTTCCCAGAGCAGCCTGCTAAAAAGCAGTTATTCCTAAAGAGTGGATGCGTCCAAGCAGAGACTTTCTGATTATCCACAGTATCAGACCATTGGTCTGATTCAATCGCTGAGGACCCATACCTAACAAGAAGGTAATACTAGTCATTCCAAGTGCGTATTTTAATATGAATTCTCTGCTCATTTCCTTTGCTAAGAAATAGCTAGTGTCAGTTAAAGAAAAGGCTGTGCAGTGTCAGTCCTCTCTAGAGATGAGTTTTGTAAACAGAAAGCATAGCCCCCTTGAGCATCACTAGCCGAAAGTATATGGCAAAGTCTAGATCAAATACTTCACCCGCCAGAAGTAGTTCAAAAGAAGAATTCCCTACCCCCTAATGCCTGACCAATTTTAAGTGTGTGTGTGTGTGTGTGTGTGTGTGTGTGTGTGTGTGTGTGTGTGTGTGTGTGTTGTAGACCCTTTAACTGCCTCTCAGTTGCTGAGAAATCAGGTCAAACTATGCTGCAGACTTGAGTTCTAGAGTTGATAAGCCTTGTAGTCCCACTCCATCTAACATTTGCAAGAGATGTTTATAGTGCTACCTAGTCCTGCTCTGTGTCCCAGGTACAGAGACTAAGTCAAACGAAGTCACATGGTTAAGCCCACAGAAACTTGCAAAGCAGAGAAACTCCATATGTTCTTAGACCCAGAGGGAGTCTGAGGAACCAGAGTCTCCACAACGCTCTTCAAGGACCCTTAAGACTGTCGAGGGCTGTGATGCTGTGTCTCTGCTAGTATTCTGCAACTTTCAGACCGCACCGTGGCTGTCTATGCTGTGAGGCTCTCAGCTCCTTCCCGTTATACATTTTTTCACAAAAAATGTAATCCTCAAACCTGTGACTGCAAAGAAAACAAAGACTGAACTAAACATGGTTTTGGCAACTAAACTTAGGTCATGGGATAAGTCCTTCCCCTGATGACCACATTATATAATTCAGAACTTGTAAAGAGAAGCTTTTCCTTGAGAGAAGCCTTCCCGCCGTCCTGGTTCTAGAGCCGCATCAGTCCCAAATAAACACACAGGAGGCTATATTAATTATGAAGCTGTTGGCCTTGCTTGTTTCTTCCTGGCTAGCTCTGACTTAAGTAATTACCCCATAATTGTTAATCTATGTATTTCTCTTACCGGAGACGTTTCCGGGCTTCCTACTCCATGGCATTACTTCTCGACTCTCCTTGTGTTTCTCCTACCCAGAGTCCTTCTGGACTCCTAGTCCCTCCTATCTAGATTCCCTATTGGCCAGACAGTGCTTTATTGACAAATGCACAGGACTTCCCCAACAAGAACTCACTTGTGTTTGTTTTGCAGGGCTTCCAAGAGCTTTGAATTCAACACCTCATACCCTGCTTCTAGGTCCTAGCCCTGACTTGAATCTGTGATGCTCATATGAGTGAAGGAGCCACAGTGATGGTGAGGCTGAGGCTATACCTCATCAACGTCTCACATTGTGCTTCCTGGTTGTGGAGACAGCAGCAGCAGCAGGAGGAAGTGAAGACAACACACATGACCACAACCCTAAAGGAGGAGAGTCTTCCCAAGATAACCCTGGAGTCATTTCACAGCATTCTTTCAAAGAAAGAAAAAAATTCAGTTCCAAAATCCTTTGGGTTCCCATCAGTGACAGTTCTCTGGTACCTGAGGGTGTCAGCGTCTTTGAGGATTTTTAATTCTTCTTGGGTTTCTTCTTGGATCCCTGTGATTCTAGGAATCATATAGGTTCAGATTTGAAACTTTCACAAGCTAGCAAGAGTGGAAACAAACAGAGGCAAAAGAGTACCAAAGAAATTTATTTTCTTTTTCTCATGTACTGCCGGCTGACCTCATGCTCACTGTGAAATAAAGGGCGATCATGAACTTAGAATACCCCTGTGTGCACCTGCAAAGCGATGGGATTACAGGCTATTCTGCCCTGCTTGGCTTACGAGATGCTCCAGCTTTGTGTGTACTAGGACACGATACCAAACAGTGCTGCATCCCTTTGGCATTTAGCTAGTCAGTATTGGTAGGCAGCTCTGCTCCATCGGAAGTGTTACAGGATTTCATAGGTATAAGAATCAAAGGCAGTAAAGTTATTTTTGGTCATTAGGTTGTTTGCTATTGTCAGTGTAGAGACATAGTCTCTCATTGGTCTTAAATCCACAGCAATCCCTCTGTGTCAGCAGCCCCCCTCTATCATAGTACAAGGGTTGAAGGTTGGCACCCCAACACCCAAGAAGCCTGTGAAATTCTCTGTGGCAAAGCTGTTCCGTCTTCTTACTCTTTGACTTAACATTTATTCCTGTCATTGCCCATTAAAAAATGGATTAGTAATCCCAGCTCTGAGGCTGTGGTGGGATGTTTCAAATCCCAGTCGGGCAGCATGTTTTGCAGTCACTGTAGTTATAAATGCTAACAGGAAGCATTGAAGTCTCTCTTTCTTGTGTTAAGTGTCAACTGAAATTTGACGGGGGGAAGGGGTGGCAGAAATTTAGTATTGAACATAGCATTCTAGATTTTTGTCCATGCAGTAGATGTCATTATCTGGTGCTTTTCTGTGGTAAGTGAACGGTTGAGGTCTTGAATTCCAGATGCAAAGCAGGGGTGGAGTGGTTCACCCAATAAAGAACAGAGAATTCCATTGATGCACTAAAGTATTCTTTTAGATTTAAGTGCTATTCCATCAGAAAGAAGACAAAAATCTAGACACTTTTGTTATTTCAGTTGACAAAGACTTTGGGTTGGTAGGGCAGAATATTCATTCTCCTCAGTGAGCAATGGAGTTTGTAAAGCAGATTGTCTTAACAGGAAAAGGGGGGAAAGGTCAAGCACAGCTCTCTACTTCCTTGTTGATCAGGATTCAGGCCAATGAAGTAGGCAAAGTTAGCCTGTTTCTAAAGTCTCCTAAATGTACAATCTATTCTCTTGACCAGGTGTCATAAGATTTCTCCCAGTTTCCACTAGCAGAATGCAATTAGTTTTCCTTCCACACATCGCTCAGCTCCACCTGCTTAAGACAGTTATGGCCATTGTCCATCCATCAGATGGAAGATATGTGGATTAGAAGGGGCTCATGAATCCTTACTTGCCTAGGCATATTTCAAATGCCATCCTCTTACTGCAGGCACAACTACAAATTCTGTGATGCGAACCAAGTTGGTTCATAAACACACACATGAAGATGCCATAAAGGAGAAATCCAGATGTCTTCTGCTCCAATGACACACAAATATTTTACCTGCCTTTGGAAATCAGCCCTTTTGCAATCAATGTCCCTATAGTCAAGGTGTTCTTTCATTTGAATTACCACTACTATGAAAAAGGGTAGTCAGTACAGTAGGATCATGGGAGAGTGGGGAGTCCATGTGGTACAGGAAGGAAGTCACTTGATTCATGTCCACTTCCAGAAAGACACAAACTTGGACATGACCGAAACCACACAAGGCTTTGACCCAAGTTGCTCAGCTTGCTAAATCAGTTGCATCTGCCTTAACTTTGCCTTTAGAACTTGACAAACAAAAGCTACCCATCACTTTTCTTATTGTTGCTACCCCACACACAATGGAGATTTCCTATTCACAGACCCCTAAAGGAACATCCCCAAATAGGCAAGGAGTCATCATGTTGTACCACTTGCCTCCCCCAGGTCTTATCAGGTTATCCCATCTCTTTCTGAGCACAGACTAGAACATCCCTAGCCTTCCTAACTTGCCTATCTCATTTCTTACAAACAGCAATCTAATTTTCTGTCTCCTGAACGCCCTGCATTCCTGAGTTATCTTACTGTGTCTGATGAATTTATCTCCATCTTTTCTGCAGATTTGATTCATTTGTGTTTCCCCTGAAGGTATTTAATTATGTTATCTCCTTATTTAGAGCCTCTTTGGATTGAGGGAGGCAGAAAGATGAGGACAGTGATACTTAGTGGCATTAACTGGAGCCTAATTTTTATTCTATTAACGAATCCCTGGGTAACCTCTGGAAAGTCAGTGAGACTCTCTCAGCCAAAATTTCTTCACCTTGAAAATCTGGGAAAAGAGCAATGTACCCCCTGAAGATGACTGTGGGGAATAGTTAGCAAAATGAAATTAATAAAGGAAAAGTAATGTGTAAATCAGATCATTTGGAAGAATCACAGCCATGCCTGTCCTTCTGTTCAGATTAACTGCAGCAGCGTTTCTTTAGAAGCCCAGTGGTTTTTAGAGTGTGTTTTCAGGACACCTTTGAATTTGTTAATGAAAGTAGAAAGTCCATAAAGAAAGCGATGTCAGCAAGCTCTCCAAAATCAGTTGTGTCCATTTGTTTTTGCCTTCTGTTTCTGTCCTGACAACAGGTCCTGTTGGTTTGATGATGGTGCCACTGGAGAAAGCGTATACTCCCACCAGGTAACTTCCCACATTCAGGCATCCCAGCTACATCAATCCCTAGAGGAGAAAATCCTCTCCTTCTACAGGCGTTCATTCTTCAGTAATTGGCATGCACACTTTGTAAACAATCTAGTGATAACACACACAACAGTATGTCTCATGTGTGCTTGGGAATCTACATACACATATGTAAGAAAAAGCCATTCTTTAGGAAAGGATATTTAGCCATCTGCATAAATACATGGCTTTACACATTATTCTTGAAGAACTTATATATACCAATACCAGAGATATTGAAGAATTAGAAAAGATTGCAATCAACAAACACATTTCCAACATACTAGCTCTGCCATGTACTCACTCAATTCTTATAAAAATCATTGAAATTTGGATGTGGTCTATACTTGTAAGATCATTGTGGTGTAGTGTAGATGGATTTCATGGATCCAGTGTATCTTAACACTTTACAATAGTATGGTCTGTTTTGTCACAGTTCATGAAGCAGTAGTGGTGTATTACTAAGTAAAGCCCTCACGTAAAATGGCTTAGGTTTTACCTCACATCTTCTGTTTTGTGTTTCTGTCCAGGACACTACATTGCTTGTCGTCATTTGGCTTTGACAGGATCTCAGCTATTACTCCTTTTTTGATGACATGCTCAATTTTAAAGAGCATTGGTCAGTATTTTGCAGAAAGCCTTCTAACTGAGGTTTCAGTTTTTCTTAATATTTGTCTGGTGTTCTGAGTTTGGGAGAAAAAGATTAGGGACATACAATGTCACCCTTATCACAACAAGAGTGCATGTTCTCAATATGACCTGTGCCTGTGAAAGCCATAGACTGAAAGGGAAGTGAAGGTCCCCTGAAATGGGCAGCTCTGATGGCTGCTGCATTGAAGATCTGGCCCAGGGTTTCCTGCCTCTGGCTTTCTCCAAAATACAGAAATCTCAATGCTCACATAAAACATACAGCTTTCATAGTCTAACAACAATTGAAATTTAGGCCACAGTAGTTTCTTTCATGTTTGGGCCAAATAATACCATATGTTAGAGGCCGGTAAGACGGCTCAATAGATAGATATCTATGCTCTGACTTCAGGCTATAACAAAATATCTAAGCAGTCTCCATAGACAAGGGGATGGAAGAGACTCGACAGACTTGGAGACATGCTTTAGCGATCTGGTGATGCCTTGGCTTTTCAGGGTGTGAGTGAAGAAGTTATCAGAGGTAACATGAGCATCTCTACCATGGGAGAGTGAGGCACGAGGTGCCACATCGGAGGGAGGGGATTAACGAAAGAGCAGCCATGCAGGAGCAGGGCATCTCTGGGTTGTAAACTTGGACACCACGAAGCACAGTCAGCATCTGGAACAAGAAAAGAGGATGCAGCCAGATGTTTAGATTAGGGCACACCTTTCTTCAAAGCCCAGGTGAGAGCTGTCATCATCCTCCAACATGTATTTGAAGTATGAGAACACATGCCCTCTTCTGCAGGCGGCTCAGAGAAAAAGAGAGCCAGTGCAAGGTGATACCAAACACACAGCTTGTCCAATTTGTTCAACCCTTCCACTCCAGCACCTCGGGATAAAGGATTAGCAGTTTGTAGTACCTGTAGCTCCCTGCTGGCTCACATCTCCGTTATCAGCTGCTAACAGTCTCCGGTCTTTGTTTCGGACCTCCATGGCCTTGCCCTCAAACAGCAGCCTCTCTCAGAGACTCCCTTCCATCTCTCCATGGAGACTCTATGGAATCCCTGTTGTATTATTCCCTGGTTTCTTTCCTTTCTCAACCTCTGTGTGGATTTTAGAGGGAGACTACAAGCTGTGTGGCTTTAGACAAGTGTCTTAACCACCCTGGGATTGAGTGATTATCTGTAAAACGGAAATAGCACTGACTCACCCTGATGGACTGTGAGGATTCAAGGCCCCCACACAGATCACATGTCCATTCTTGCCCTTGGCCCTGAACTGACGCTCAGCCACCACTACCCTTGCTCTTCCCTGGCCTTTTCCACATTACTTGTGGCTCTGTTGTCACTAGCTATTTGCATTTCCCCCTTTTCTTTCTACTACAGGCCAAGCATTTTGAGAACAAAGACTAGGACATGTATGAATTTATATGCATGCCTTCTTGATGGCACAGTGTGATCCCGGCAAATAATTGTAAAGACGTATGTTAACATCATAAATTAGTAACTCAGTAAGTAACTGAAACGTTGGTTTAATGTGTGTGTGTGTGTGTGTGTGTGTGTGTGTGCAATTTATAAATATACCAGCATATATATCTGCCATAGGAATGGAACCTACTGATTTTTAAACTGTACTGTATTAGAAAGAAACTATGGAAAAAACGAAATCTTTTCACAAGTGGAAAGTAAGTAGAATTCTAGATTCTAGGCCCATGGGGCACTGGTATATCACCCACGGGCACAACTCCTTTTTAAGGTAAAATATTAATCCAGGCTATCACTGAAGAGAGCAGTGCCCTAACCGACCCACTGGGCAGCTAAGCTAAAATCCTGCCTTCCTGGCACCTGCGGCCAGGAGACAGAGCATGAATCACAAGGCCTGGCGAGAGGCCAGTGTGCAGACGGGCCAGGTTGCCTGAACTCTTACCTGAAGTGCTCTTTCAAGTCTCATTTCCCCCAGTAGCCTGCCTGTGTTTTATTTTAACTCAACTCACTACTGTAAATTTGAAGAGTGAATACAAACTGCATCAATTTAAAGGAAATTGGTGTCAGGACACAGGGAGCTAAGGGGGAATGTGGGAGAGGATAAAGGAATGGATTGGGTGGGCTCTACTTCCCGTTGTATTAATATAACTTTCTGGCTACTTGTTAAGGTCTCTGTTTCCCTACCTGCAAAATGGGAAGAGTGAGTAAGTAATGTTTTACCAACTTTCTGAAACTCTCCCAAGGATCAGGTCAAAGCATGGAAATTACTTGACAGAGTGAGTCTCTACTTCTTCATAGAATAAACATAAACCACAATCAAATGGAAGGTAGCTCTAATAAATGAACATCAATCTACTGTCATAAGAGGAAAAGTTAGCTTAATTTTACTTTTTAATTGTTTTTATTTCTTTTTTGAGACTTTCATATACCACTTTTTGATCATCTTCTCTTTCTTCCAATTCTTCCCACATCGTCCCCCATCTCTCTACACCCCACAACTTCATGTTCTTTCTAAACACAGAGTCCATTTTGTGTTGGCCAACTATTCCTGAGCATAGGCCACACCCTAGAGTGTGGTGGGTATACCCAGTGTCATTGCACTAAAAGAAACTGATTTTCCTTCTCCTACCCAATCACAGTTGCAAGTAGCGTTTTGGTTAAGGGTAGGACTTGGTGCCTGTTTCCCATTCTCCAAATTGGGATTTTTGTCTGGATTGAACTTGTACGGATATATTAGCACACATTAGTTCACATGTGTTAGCTTGATTTTAACAGATTAATCTAGCATTTATGGGGCCCTAAGTGGTTAAAGAGTGAATAATTTGAGCCACGTTGAAATTATTCAGGTAAGTTCTTCACTTCAAAGGATCCATTTTTGTGTATCTGCTTGGAACATAGCTATTCCTTAGACACAGATTTTCTGATCCTTGTGTGCACCTTTCTATTTGTTGCTTTTTGTCCATAGAAATGCTCAGGAAAATCCTGTTAGGGGCTGTTTAAGCTTCCTTATGAAGGATAAACGTGAGAATCTAGGGGGAAAACATCCGTCAGTTGCAATAATTGTTCTACATAAGCAGTATGTGGCTTACTGAAAAGCTGGCCCGAGCTAGACAAAGAAGGCAGTCATCTGGGCCTCAGACGTTGAACTCTAACCCCTGGCGGACCTTGCACTCGGCAGCCTAGTAACAGGAAGGCAGCAAGACACACTTTGAACTAGAGGTTCTAAGGCTGCGGTGGGGTTAGTGACAGGGTGACAGAGGCACTTTGCAGTCTGAACTTTGTACCTAGACACAGAGGCATTTCATCTCCATAACAGCCACTTTGTTTCATTACTGATTAACAGTCCCTCCTTGAGTGAAGTTCTTTGTTAATGGAGCTTCAAAAACAGATTTCTCTCTTCCCCCCTTGTTTCTGCCGTGGGGGTGGGCATCTGTGCTGATCTGAACCCTTCCCTTGCGTCAGCTTGTCCTTCCGTGGGGAGGCCTTCTCTTCTCTTCAAAACTGGCCCTTGCAGAGGCAGAGCGGTGCCTGGGTTTGCCCTCAGAGACGATAACCCTGACCTATATGTCATCAAATATCACATAAGGAAATGCCTGGTGCCACCCCTCCTCTCCCCACCAAATCCACTGCTTTATTTTTGTTCCTTTTGCTAATTCTCTTTGCCTCTCAACTCCCCCCACCCTTCCCCTTTCTTTGTATCCAGCCTCTCGGTGACATCAGCATTAACTGGTAGTGATCCCTGGTCCTGTGCATCATACTCTGAGCTGAAATAACCAGGGCGGGTTTCTTCACCATTGGGAGTCAAAGCAATTTAAGGGCACGTTCAAGTCCTCTCCTTCCCAAATAAACACACTGTCCTTAGATGTCCAGTAACTGATACTCTGTCTGTCTGAAAGTTTAGTTATTTAAAGAAAGTGGCAGAATTCTAGAAAGGGGAACCCGTTCAAGGCCACCTATAAAATAAATAGTAGGCATAGTTCCACTCCCAAACCAGGGTCAATTGAGCCACAATCTGAATTGCTGAATTATGTTCAGTATTGATTTGTAAATGCACTTTGTCTTCTGGGACCCCCGTGAAGTCGTGACAAGAATGCACGCATTTAGCAATGTAAGAAGAACAAATGAGCCATCTCTGAAACTTCACTTGAGGATCTGTGCCACCAAAGAGTTAAACTTTCAACACGGGAAAACTATGTGCTGGAGGAGAAGTTGAAATTAGTTCAGACGATAACTCATCCTCTTCCCACGTTTCTCTTCAGGGTTAAAAATGCCCATGTGTCTAGTTCTCATTCAACAAGGGGTCAGCCCCGGAGTCACCCCTATCTGGGTGCTGCACAACAAATTCATTCCCTGATTCCCCTTTAATTGCAGACACACCAAAACCTCCAGAGAGGCTCAGCACCACCGTGTAGCTTTCTGAGACCTCAAGCACTATCACCAATGATACTAGAGCTATTCTGAAAGCCAGAGTTGAAGTTTACATAGCCAGAACTTACAACTCCCTTATTTTCTCCTGGGATTCTCCCTTTCCTCTGTGTGCCTCTCAGTTTCTCTCTCCTTCTTTCCCTTTCTCTGACTTTTCTTCCTTTTGCTCTATTCTTAACTTTCTCGATGCCACAGTTTCCAAACTCATTATTGGCGCACAAATTGAATTGCACTAGAAGGGCTAGGGGAGGAGCTCCAAGGTAGAGACCGTGCGTAGCATGTGTGAAGACCTGGGTTCAATCCCCATCGCTGTGGAAGACAAATAGTCAAGAAAATAAAACAAGATGTCCAGTTTCTATGGCCATTGCTCTCTCACACCCCTACTGTAGTTCTGACAGCTTTCATGGAAAGAGATTCAACCTCACCGTTGTCTGAGTGCTATGAATGTTTCCCAGGGCCATGGGTCTTGGTTGTTATCTAATGGTGCTATTGTAAGGTGGTGAAAACTACAGACAGTGGGGTCCACTTAGAGCTAGCAGGGAAGTACCGGTGGTCTTTGGAAGGGTATGGAGGGCATCCGGATCCTTCTCTGTTTTCCTGTTATTGCTTCCTTGCCACCAAGAGGCCACCATCCCCCTTGGCCGTACACTCGCATCTCCATGATATTCTGCCTCATGTTGAAGTCAGTGGGGCTAGCTGGTCATATATTAACACCTCTAAAACCATGAGCCAAGATAAATCTTCATATGTTGTTAACCTAAGGTGTTTTGTCACTATAAGAGAAAGCTGATCATAAGAAGAGAAATGAAAAACAGTTATAAATATTCCAGAAACATTGACTTTTTTTTTTTTGCTCTTCTGGGTTTTACGTTCAGCATCATGTGTGGACAGTCCATACACCTGATGCTTGGCTTTCAGGTATCACCCCAGTCCATGGCAGAATAGCAAAGAGATACAAAAGACCACAGCATGCATTCCATTGTTTCCATGCCAACGGTGCTTTAGGTACTGCAAGACTGTACTCTTGGCTCTTGGGACATGCTCCTTCCTGTGGCAGACTCTGCTTACACTTTACTTTTGATGCGTTTCAGCACTCGCAGCTGCCTCTTCAGCACCGCTTTCCAAAGCCTTGAATTAAGGCTGCACCTGTTTGGGATTTGCTCAATCTGAAACATAGTGGGACTCCTGCAGAATGCCTGATTACCTTTGCCCTGAAAGCAATGCCGTCAGATGCCTTGGCAGCACACTCAGGACACCTAGAATTGCAGCCATGGCCTCCATATTTAGACTCAGTTATCCCAGACAGAGTGCAACAATTGAACCTTGATTTACATCACTTCTTCACTCCACTTGCCTCTCAATCCCAGATCCTGCCACCTGCTCCAGGCAGATTTAGCAAAGGGCAAACATAGGTTATTGTAACTTGCAAATCCAATGATATTAAGACAAAGAACAAAGCTGATAGTAGTTTATGTACCCTATCATGACCTAAGCCTAAAGATGAGATATGCAAGGTTTATTCAATTTACGTTTTGAGATAATATGAAACAAGCATAATTGTTCAGTGAAGCAAAATGAACAAATATACTTATTCCTTTACGTTCTTGTTCTTGTCCACTGAATAAGAATGTAACACTAATACTAGCTCAGTAATTCTGAAAACTCCATTTGTGTAATTACCCATAGTCTTCAGCATCTTCTGGTAAACATTCACATATGCACTCGTGACACAGAACAGAAACGATGGGGAAGGAAGACAGAATGTTGCTGTCAATTAAAAAGTGCCAACCAAGGGCAGTGACTTAGTAATTGCCAGCCTGGAGAACTGAACCAATGGTAGGGACTTCCAAGGACCTGTAAGTAAGATGCTATTGAGGAGTTAATTATAGTCACTGGCCTACAGAATGAAAAGTTGAAGGAAGTAAATGAAGAAAAGGAATTCAACAAAGCAGAGGTATTGCAATCCTAAAGGCAAAGTGGAGACGAAGAAAAAGAAAGTTTATCTCCAAGGCTGCTCCGCCTTGGCTGTCTCTATACCATGGCATCAGTCTTCCCTACAATTCTAGACAAATTTTCCTTCTTTAGAGAAAATACACTATTACCTAAAAACGGGATAGAAATCATAGTAAAGATTTACTGACCTTGAACTATTAAGATAGAACACAAAGACATACTTCAAGGAAAGCAAATAATTGTTGCTCAACATAATCACCCCACTCCACAGCCACTAATTTCCACTTGTAATTTATTTTTGGTAGTAATTCTGCATTTATTTTTGGCATGAATTAAAACTGACTGCTGTCTTTGTGGGTGTTCTATTGCTGTGAAGAGACACCATAACCATGAGGACTCTTAATGAAAGACAGCATTTAATTAGGGCTAGCTTGTAGTTTAGTCTATTAATGTACTTTAGTTTAGTCTATTATCATCTTGGCAGGGAACATAGCAGCATACAGGCAGATACAGTGCTGGAGAAGTATCATATCTAGTTCTTCATTTAGATCTATAGGAAGAGAGTGACAATGGGTCTGGATTGGACTTTTTGAAACCTCAAAACCCACTCCCAGTGACACACTTCCTCCTAGAAAGCCATGCCTCCTAATCCTTCTCAAATTGTGCTAATCCCTCATGACTAAGCCTTCAAATGCATGAGCCTAAGGGAACCTTTCTTTTTTTTTAATTTATGTTAAAAGAAATTATGTCTTAGAAACATGCATGCATGCTTCACATGTCAATCCCAGCTCCCTCTCCCACCCCTCCTCCCATGTCCCTCCCCCAGCCCTCCCCTAGCCCCCCACCCAACTCCCACATCATTCTCCAGGGAGGGTGAGGCCCTCCTTGGGGGCGATCTCTGGAGTCTGTCATTTCATCCAGGGCAGGACCTAGGCCCCTCCCCATGTGTCCAGACTGACAGAGCATTCCTCCATGTGGAATGGGCCTAAGGGAGACTTTTTTTATTCAAACCACCACACGAGATTTGAGGTGAGGTTCTCTGAATGGAGAAAAAGAGATAGACCTTCTAGCTTATCATGCACTCACCAGTTGTCAGTACCGGACCTGACTGGAGCACCTTATCACTGGTTATAATCTCTGTTTCTCTTCTGACACTATCCCTACAGTAGAACCACAATAAAATTATTTGAAGAATTGTTGGAACCTCATGTATTTATATCCCTCATTACTGATAGGTTTTCTCACAACTTTTTCCATCTTCACTTTCTTTTCCCAGTTGACTCTTGTATTTGTAAAGTCTACAAGGTAGATTTTACAAGGTAGGAAAAAAAAATCCTGCTACTTGTAGTGCAAGCATTCCTCACTTTGAACCTCAGAATACCAACACAATTCTTTGAATAGTTTTTCCTACTTCAAAATGCAATGTTTGTTCCACTCAGTGCTGTAAGACTTGGCTTTCAGGCCGGGCGGTGGTGGTGCACGCCTTTAATCCCAGCACTCGGGAGGCAGAGGCAGGCGGATCTCTGTGAGTTCGAGGTCAGGCTGGACCGACAGCCTCCAAAACAGAGAAACCCTGTCTCGTAAAAACCAAAAAAAAAAAAAAAAAAAAAGACTTGGCTTTCCTTGAAGTGTGTCTACCCTTGATGCAGTTGCAATGGTCCTATGGTTTTGGTTTCATCTAGTGCTCTCAAATAAAAATGTATGACTGGGACTACACAGCTCAGGAGGAGAGCCATTTCTGGACATGTGCAAAGCCTTGGGTTCCAACATGGGTACCAGAGGTAGTACCTGTTTAATGCATATAATACTACATATTTTCAGTGCTGAACACTTGGCACTGGGCAACCAATTGGTGTGCTCTTCCCTGGGGAAGAAGGCCTCTCCTATTCCCAACTTTCCTCTGTGCATATAATTTTTTTTGTGTGTAGAGTTGTATACTTTTCTCGATTCAATGTGTCATGTTTGAGGGTGTCATCCTTGTTAAACTCATGTTTGGGCAATCATTTTGGAGAGACTTTATGGGTGTAGCTTCTGACATTACTAGGAAACACAATGTCACAACAAACTGCTGATCCTCTGGCTTTTACAGTCTCTCTACCCCTTCTTCTGCAATTTCCCCCAGAGCCTTAGGTTCATTCAGGAGTGCTTTGGGGATGTGTCCTTTTGCTCTTTTCTAGTGATAAGCATACACTTCACAGGGGGCCAGATCTGTGTTTGAATCCTGCCTGTATCACAGTTGTGACCTTAGTTTTTAATGGTTCTTTACTTAGTTGATGCACTCTGAAAATAACATATGATATGTGAAGGCACCTCTAATTGAGGATGCACCCAGTAACTGTTGATTATGTCATCATTATGATTGGTATTGTTTTCTTCATGCCCATCCTCTTCTGAAGTTTACTTGCCAATCAAGTTTGATTTCAAATTCACTTGGAAATGATTTTCACTCCTTATCTTTTCAAATCTATAGTTGCTTTGTTGTTTTCATTACAGCATGTGTGTATGTCTCTCTCTCCCTCCTCTGTGTGTGTGTGTGTGTGTGTGTGTGTGTGTGTGTTACAACCTTCTTCTTAGTTCTTTAAGCATGAAGGCTAAATCTTCCAGTGTCACTGCTGAATCTCAGAACTGAGTCGTCAGAACACAAGCAGAAAATAGTTACTGGATTTTAACCTGTTCACAGCGTCCATACTTACTCTGTTTCCTAGCTTCTATGATCATGTTTTACAATGTCAAGTTATAGTCGGAGCGCTGAAAAGTCTAAAAGAAGTTAAAATTATATAGTACAGCTACCATGGAACAGTTAACATTATAATAAAGCCAGTTTAATATTCCATTTTTAAAAGATTGTGATATATATTCTTATTTTTTCAAGGCTGTAATTAAAATATGGAGGATATGTTTTCTTTCCTTTTAACAGTTGAGAAAAGCCTTTTGATTAGCATGAAAATGCTCCCTTTTGGTGTTTTCCTTTCAACTAGGAACTGAAGAGAAAGCAGTCTACTGAATGCTCTAGGAGCCGGTCCTCCATATAAATAACCCATGGCTTGCATTTGGCCCGATGTCCTCATTTACATAGCACCATGCAAGATTATAAATTACATTAACAGTTAAAAAGTGATGCTTGCCTTACACCCTTTACAAAACGGCCCCAGAACTATTTTGGTTTCTGCAATGGGCATCAGGAGAAAAGTTCGAGGACAGTGACACAGAAAATCCTGAGTGTGACTCGGTGTTCACCCACCTGCTCAGAGATTAGCAACCCTCTTCCCTGAATGGACAGGCCAGATCCCCACCCAAGAGACACACCCAGCTCTGCCCCCTGCCCCAGCCAGCTTTTCCTTTTCTGGTCTTTGTCTCTTTCTTTCTTCCTTCCTTTCTTTCTTCCTTCTTTTTTTTTTAAAGCAGGATGGGCCCTAAGAAACTCTTTTGTTCCTCTGCATGTGGATCAGGTGTCTCACCATTTCCTGCATTTCTCAGAAGTTACTTCAAGAGATTATTTTTAGGAGCAAGTTGGAAGCTGCTGATAGTCATTATGTTATCTACAAAGCCCAGAGTAAAACATAAAGGTTAAAATATACCCACTGGTGTCAATCTACTTTCTAATCTATATAACAAAGTTTCTATTAATCATCGAAATATTTCGTTTTTTCCCATAGCACATTGAGCTTTCTCTGCTGTTTATGTATGCATCTTTCCCTACAGATCAGATTGTGTGTGGGGGGGTGCGGGCTGGGCAGAATTAGAAATTTTCATACTTATTTGAAATACAAAGAAACATTTGGTTTTTTTTTGTTTTGTTTTGTTTTTTAAATATATTGTAGAGATAAGAGAAACCTCCAAATAACTAATCTGAATGACCAAGAGACTCTAAATAGACTGAAAGGAAGATCTGCAGAATGTCTTTAAGAAAGTCTCAGGTCTGGGTTAGTGGATATGTATTGCTTGAATCTAGTTTTGTCATGGAATATCTTGTTTTCTCCATCTATAGTGATTGAGAGCTTTGCCGGGTATAGTAGTCTGGGCTGGCATCCATGGTCTCTTAGTGTTGGTAGTATATCTATCCAGGACCTTCTGGCTTTCAGAGTTTCCATGGAGAAGTCAGGTGTAATTCTCATAGGTTTGCCTTTATATGTTACTTGGCCTTTTTCCTTAGTTGCTCTTAATATTCTTTCTTTATTCTGTATATTTGGGGTCTTGATTATTATGTGGTGAGGGGACTCTATTTGGTGTTCTGTAAGCTTCTTGTACCTTCATTGGCATGTCTTTCTTTAGGTTGGGAAAGTTTTCTTCTATGATTTTGTTGAATATGTTTTCTTCCCCTTTGAGGTGGTTTTCTTCACCTTCTTCTATACCTATTAGTCTTAGGTTTGGTCTTTTCATGGTGTCCCATATTTCCTGGAGGCAGACTCTCACGGCTAAGCACTGAGATTAACTCAAGAAATCCAGGGACAGAGAGGGAGGACTGATGACAGAAGTGGTTAAGACTTTGCTGGTTTAACCCTCAGAAACAGCTGACCTGACAAGGGTTAACTCTTGGATCCCAGACTGATGTCTGAGAATCCAGCATGGGACTGATCAAGACCCCCTGAATGTGGGTGTCAGTGAGGAGTCCTAGGTAATCTATTGAGCCTTGGGTAGTAGATCAGTATTTATCCCTGGTATACAAATGGACTTTGGGCTCCCATCCAACAATGAGAGATGCACTCTCACCCTGAACTCTTGGGGGAGGTTCTAGGCCCTACCCTGGATGAAATGACAGACTATGGACACCCCCATGGAGGGCCTCACTCTCCCTGGGGAAATGAGGGGATATTGGGGGAGTTGGTGGGAGGGCACAGGAGGAGGGGAGGGAAAGGGAGAGGGACCTGGAATTGACATGTAAAGCAACCTTGTTTCTAATTTAAATTTAAATTTAAAAATAATATATATATATGTAAAGAAATCAACTTGGAATGACGTCATAGGCCGACATACGTTTCTCAAACTCTGCTGTCAGAATAGCTAAAATCAAAAACACCAATGACAGTTTATGCTGGAGAGGATGTGGGGAGAGGGGAACACTCCTTCACTGCTGGTGGGAGTGCCAACTCGTACAGTCACTTTGGAAAGCAGTATGGAGATTCCTCAGAAAAATGGGAATCAATCTACCACAAGACCCAGCAATTCCACTCTTGGGCATATACCCAAAAGATACACATTCATACAACTAGGACATCTGTTCCACTATGTTCATAGCAGCATTATTTGTAATAGCCAGAATCTGGAAGCAACCTAGATGCCCCTCAATTGAAGAATAGATAGAAAAAATGTGGTACATTTAAACAATATTCAATGGAAAAATATGGAATCTTGAAATTTGCAGCCAAATGGACAGCACTAGAAGAAACCATCCTGAGTGAGGTAACCCAGTCACACAAAGACAAAGATGGTATAGACTCACTCATATATGGATTTTAGACATGGATCACATGGATCAGGGGGTTGCCAGCCTGCAATCCCACTGCCAGTGGAAATAGGAAAGAACCTAAGAGAGATATGCATGGTACTCCAGAGAAGGGGAATGAGGCAAGATCTCCTGAGCTGATTGGGAGCAGGCAGGGAGGGGAGTGGGAGCTGGGAAAAAGAGAGAGGGAGAAGAGGAGGAGAGAGGAGGTCAGAGGGGAGCAAGAAGGTTAAGTTGGGGGAAAATAGGGGAGAATAGAATGAGAAATACCATAATAAAGGGAGTCATTATAGTTTTGAGGAGAGATCTGGCACCAGTGAGATCTCTAGGGATCTACAAGGATGACATCAACTGGCAAACTAAGCAGTATTGGAGAGACTACCTTAAATGCCCATCCCTGATAATAACTTTGATGACTACCGTATATGCCATCCTAGAACCTTCATCCAGTGACTGATGGAAAAAGAGACAAACACCCACAGCTAAACACTGAACTGAACACCTGGAAATCAGTGGCAGAGAGGGAGGAGTGATGAACAAAGTGGTAAAGAATGGACCAACAAAAACAGTTGACCTGAACAAGGGGGAGCTGTTGGGCCCTAGACCGACAGCTGGGAGGCCAGCATGGGACTGATCCAGACTGCTTGAATGTGGGTGTTAGTGAAGAGCCCTGGACAATCTATGGGACCCTGGGCATTAGATGAGTTTTTTTCCCTGGTATATAAATACCATGAAGAGGGATGTTCTCTCAGCCTGGACTCTTGGGGGGGGCTAGGCCTTGCCCTGAATGAAATGACAGGCTCTAGAGATCCCCTATGGGGAAGGGAGTGGGGATAGGGTGGGAGGCTGTGGGGGGCTGGGAGTTGTGAGAGGAGGAGAGGGAGAGGGAGCTGGGATTGACATGTGAAGCAAGCATGTTTCTAATTTTTAAAATGTAATAAATGATAATAATAAATTAAAGAAGACATCACCACAAAAGCAAGAAAGAAAGAGGGAGAGAGACGGAGAGAGAGAGAGAGAGAGAGAGAGAGAGAGAGAGAGAGAGAGAGAGAGAGAGAGAGAGAGAGAGGAAGGAAGGAAAGAAAGAAAGAAAGAAAGAAAGAAAGAAAGAAAGAAAGAAAGAAAGAAAGAAAGAAAGAAAGAAGGTCTCGGGTCTGCCCACAAATGAGTGCTATATATTTTCCTATCAGCATGGTAGCCATGTCTTGAGAATGAGGGAAAAAATGGTAAATGCCTTTGGGTGCCTTCTAAATCAAGATACAAGCATATAAGCTTGGGAATTATTTGGGTGAACCAAATCTAATCACGAGAGTCCTTTTATGTTAACAAGGTGGAGCTTTGAAGGGAAGAGGCAAAGGTACAGGATGTGGGTGATTCTAGAAGCTGAAGGTAGATTCTAAAAATAACAAAATAAAAAATAAAATAAAAAGTTTTATAAATTGATGAAATAAAATTAAACTTCCAAGAGTCCATTCAGACCTTCACCAAACTCCTCTCATGATGAAGATGCCCTCCTCTGCATAAATGTTGTCTTCCTCAGCATAAATCAGTCAACCTTGTCAACCAAGAAGTCCCCACATACAGCATTTAAAATCATGGTTGACCCTCAACAATAGTTGAGTGGAAAATTTTGGCATTAAGTGAAGGAGCTGTAGGTCTGAGTCTTACTCCAAGTTTCTGAGTCAGAGGAAGGGATGCAACATGCGCAGTATCTCTTTTGTTAGTCATTACGAAAGTGTCTGTCATCGTCTGTTTGATGTTGCTACAATATAGTACCTGAGACTAGCAATTCACCCACACATTTATTTCTTACAGAGGTGGAGGCTAAAACGTCCAACATTGAGAGCTGAATCTGGTGAGGGTACCCTCGCTGGTTAGGGATGGCAAGTGTTCTCTCTGTAGAATGGCAAGTAGAGTCACACAAGCGATAGAAACAACTGTGCATGTTTTAAGACAACCCACTAGCTGTTAACCTGCTCACCTGTAAGTAAGCCAGTCCATCCAGAGGGAGAAGGAATCACTTTTGAAGGTTCCTATCTCATTCCACCTTTTAATATCTCACAGAGAGATTTAATGTCAACACAAGTTTCAGTTGGAATGTTCAGCTGTTTGACCCAATTATTTCCATCCAGATTGATCATTTTTCACTATTTCTGCCAACATAAGAAAGCCAAAAAATTCAGAAAGTGGTCTGGATTTCCCCTAAAAGTGAATTGTGGAATAAGAATAGTTTCTAACATAAAGGTCTTTGGGGTCTTTAGAATTATATTATAAAGATGTAAATATGTTAGCATTTCCTTCCATTGCAAATTCTACTTCTATTTATCTGTTTGATTACTATATAACATTTCCACTCTAACAAAAATCCACTGCAGCAAAAAGAGTGCTCTTCCCTCTCCCTTGAAATTTGTTAAAATGGCATTTCTCTTGTGCTGCATTTCAGTAGACCTGCGCAAAAAAACATCTCCTCCCAAGATAGCAAGCGACACACAGCTGTAGTGCTGGAAAGAATGAGGCTGTGCTTGGAATATCAGATTCTTTTAAATCTACCAAAGCTGGAAAAGAGATTAAGAGTTAAGACTGGAAGTCTGCCTTTAATGTGCTGTATTATGCACTAGGCATTACAGTTAATATGTCCCCCCAGATTGTGATGACCTACTTTGCTCAGCTTACAAATGTGCCTGCACACATTAAGGACAGCAGTTCAGCAAGGACTGTGATTTTCCTTGCTTACAACAATTGACCTCACATTCAGTATGTAATTGTGGGTGTTTGTATATGAGGAGCAAAGAGTGATGGCCAGGGGACGATTGGGGACAAGGAGAGGGACAAGTGACTTTGTCCTTATATAAGTGCCATTGATATTACAAAAGTCAAAAGAAGGGACACTAGTGTTTTGGAAGAATTCTGGCCATGCCAACCATTCCTCACCTCCACCCTGTGCGTGCATGGGGGCGTGCGTGCGTGTGTGTGTGTGTGTGTGTGTGTGTGTGTGTTTAATTGCTATATATCTATCAAATTTTCTCTTTGGTTATTTAAAGTTTCTAGAGCAATCTTAAGACCTTTGATTTTAATCTTAGTTTTTCTGAACCAGATTTAGAAATGGCACCTATTGGCCAAACAATTCTTCTAGACAGGTCTCATTTGGCTATTTTTTTTGCCCCTAAGGCAGTTTTCTTAGTTGTTGGGATACCTTCAAATATATCTGTCTCACTCTTTTCTATTCTCTTGGTCTGGTTGCTTTACATGCCTAGCTTTCCCTGTCTTCTGGGTCCCTGATTGCTAGAACTTGTTAAGGCCTGTGCCTGACTTGTGTAAGAATCTTGAGATATCTGAGTCTAGGCACTCCCACAAATCATCAGTGTAAGACTATCTACTCTGATCCTCCTCTGGAGCAGAATATGACTTGTAAACACAGCTACTGTTATTTTTCATTCCCAGTCAGGACTTTTTTTCTGATATATGCACTGAAATTAAGCACTGGAAAAGCAAATTACAAACTTAAAATCCAAATGACAATTAGAGTTGTTTGTACCTAGCCTATTTTTTTCCTAGAAAGTACTTGAAGTTATATGATGTTGATAAGAAAACCCATGATAAATTATTTTTATTAAGAGATTCAAAGGTATAAATCATCTTGGCAATGCCCGGCATATGGATGCCATGTACACAGCGGGCAGCAGGCATGGGGAACTGGTTTGTTTTCTGGAACCTGTTAGAAACACAGTTTCAAAGGGGACAGATGTTTCATTTTCAAAGCATTTGACATGGTAGACAGACCAAAATTTCACACTGGAAGGGGGAAGGGTCCTGAGAGTTCCCAGAACAGTGGTCAACATGCCGTTATTTCTAGGGTAAGTCTAGATGAGGGAGAGCTCACCAGAGTAGGCTCTCAGTACAAGCGCAGCGTTGGAGGAGGAAACAGGGAGGATATTAGAACAGATAACACAGTGGCAGGCTTAGTGGTGACTGCAGGACAATAGGAAAGAGAAGACTAAAGGCTTACCCCACCCACCCCCACCCCCTGCAACAAAACTTCCATGTATATATAAATCCCAATTCCATTTCTTGGAAATCCATTTCTTTTCTCTGCTTCTTAGTCATATCCAGTTAAACTCACTCCCCAGCTCAAAGTTCAGGAAATGTTGGGTTTTACATCCTGAGACAAGCTGGGTGCAGGCCACCATGATTTCTCACTTGACTTTTGCAAAGGCCTGCCAGCTGTTCTTCTGCAACAGAAGCCAGGGGTGGTTTCTGAGGAAGTAAATATAATCACACCACACCTGCTCTTATAACCCTCCAGCGGTTCCCTGTGACTTTGGAGATAAAACACTTCATGTGCACATGTGTTCTCTCTCAGCACTGCTAGATCCTGTGTGGTCTGGCTACCCCAGGGTTGCTCAGTCTAGGCTCTGCTGACATCTTTAACCCAATAATTCCTTGCTTAGGGGGCTCTTTCCTGCATTGTAGGGTATTTAGCAGCACTCCTGGCCTCTTCCCACTAGATGCCAGTGAAACCCTCTGGCCCCCGTCATGACAACTGAAAATATCACCCAGCATTTGCCAAGCATCTGCCTTCCAATAGAGAAGAATTGAGCTATCTAAGCCCCTCCCTATGTACATCCCACTCCGTACCTCTCCCCCACACGTCTGGCCACCACCACCACTTTCCCATTTTCTGGGCCACCCAGGTTTCCTTTGTCTCTTCAAGTTTATTCCTCTATCATTTTCACACTCACTTCTTTTCCACCCCACTCCACAGCACTGTGGACCTCCTAATTTCTGCTCTTCCCTGCTGAACTTTTTCTCATCCATGTCCATAGACTCTCTCCACTCCAAATCTCCCATGCATCCATAATGCCTGCAGTTAACAGAGAGCTTAACTCTGTAGAAATCCGTTTTTTGTTTTTTTACAGACAGCTCTTCCTGTGATCCCTCTTGCAAGGATAGCTTCTTCCTGGTGAGAGTCATGTTTAGGGATCTTATTGACATCTTCAGGTCCTATCATAGAGTGTGATGCACCGAATTCCCATGTAAAACACAGAAGCTCAAATAAGTACTAAATGACAGGATATTCTGCAAGGGGTGTGGCAGAGAAGCCCTGAATCTACCAAATGCTTCTCAGTGTTAGTTGGAAGGGCCCAGAAAATGGGACAAAAATATTTAAGAAATCTTCCTTAAAGAGCTCATTCATTCAACGTTTCTTGTCAATCAAAAGTAGAGAGAGAGAGTGTGTGTGTGTGTGTGTGTGTGTGTGTGTGTGTGTGTGTGTGTATGTAAAGAACCATCACCATTTTCTTATTTATTGGAGATAAGACCTATCTTGGTATTAGGTTTGGTTGACTGGCCTTTGAGCCCCAAGGATCCATGCTTCCAACAAGCCACCACTAAATTACAAGCATGTGTCTCCAAATCTGGTTATTTTTACATGTATTCTAAGAATTAAACGCTAGTCCTCATCTTCATGCTTAAAAAGACGGCACTTTACCAACTCAGCTATTTTTTCTAAACTCCTCAAAGGTATTTAAACTTCTTCTTAAAAATATTTTATTAAGTCTTTGAGATTCTTGTATGATGTAGTTTGAATACATTCACCTACTTTCACCCAACTCCCCTCATTATCATCCTTTCCCACCCAACTTTGAGGATTCCTTCCTTCCTTCCTTCCTTTCTTCCTTCCTTCCTTCCTTCCTTCCTCCCTCCCTCCCTCCCTTCCTTTCTTTTCTTCTTTCTTTATTGAGTCCAGAGTATATTGTCCACCTAGTCTTGGGAGTAGGACCCTGCCCTGGCGTGTGCTTTACCTATAGGAGTCCTATCATTAAAGAAAGCTGACTCTCCCTCTGAAGTTACCAAATGCCAAAAGCTCACAAACATGTCGGTCATTCCCACACTTTGGGATGAAGGCTCTAAGTCCTACACGATGAGAGAGTTCCTCTAATATAGTGCGTGTGCATGCACACGTGGCTTGAGTGTGTGTGTGTGTGTGTGTGTCCGTGTGTGTGTCCATATGTAATCATGCACATCACTGTAATAGCATGGTCAATCTGGGACTCCTCCATGCAGAAGAGTAAATGTTTCATAGAAGAATGAAAATCTCTGAGACTAGTAGAGCCACTGAATACTTCACTCTGTAAAAGCAGGTGGAAGAAGAATACTGGATATAATGTAGGAAAATGCCAAAAGTAATTGCTACCCACTATTCAATTACTCCTGGGCCAGAGGCTGAGAGAACTCATCCTAAGGGCTACCTTTGGCACTGTAAGCCAGCTGAAGCACTCTCATGAATAATTCACTTTGCCAAAGTAGAAGTGACCATGCCTTATAGTTCACTCTCCTTCCAACAATTTAATGTCTGACTTTCATTTGGCTTATCTGTAAAAACAAAAAGGATATGAATATTCAGTTGTGAGCCAGGGCTTTAATTTATTAAGGCAACATTTATAACTAATTATTTATATCATAGTTATGCAACTGTCTTTTAAAAAATAAAAATTTTAATGGGTACAGACTCACAAGAATAATAAGCATTCTATATACACAGTTGACTGGATTTTATCATTTTTGCTATATTAAAACTTCATCTACTCAATGGTAATGCATGTCCCTAAGTGCCAGACAAGGCTCAAAGTATAAAGTCCATCTGTCTAATGGACATTTGCCTATCAATCAAGTCTGTCATTACTCGGATTAAGTAGTTGAGATGGTCATCATCTTGGAAAACAAGAGCAACAGTAGATATGCTGTAGCAAATTAAAGTGAATTATAGAAATTTCGGACGAATGATACTGTGTCAGTAAGTTTCCAAAGTCTTGGTACTTTGATTCTCTTCAGGACCAAGAGAAATAAAAATATTCCTTCAGATGTGGGGATTTTAGCCCTTTGGCTTCCTCCTTGGGCACTTGCCCTGGTCATCCTGATACTATCTCAGTACCTTGGCTACCACTGTCCTTATGACTAATTAAAATCTTGCCCAACAGCAACGCTGAAGGCTGAGAGCACTGTCTCTCTGAAAGCAGGGCTTCTGGCACAGGGTTTTGGCTTTGGTGATATCAGGCTGATCCCACAGCATGGACACAGGCTATTTTTGAGCCAAGACAGCTCCACGTCTCATTCTTTATAGTGGGAAGAGGAGGTGACCTTGTCTGACTCCAAGTGGGTGAATTAGGCAGACATGACGTTTTCTCTGGGGGAAGTCATAGAAAAGGTGTTGGGTGTTGTCTGCAAAGAACAGGGGGCTTAAATTACAGTAGGCAGCAAGGGTATTTTCACATGCTCTAAAGAGGCAACATCTTGACTTCTTTACCCCATTTCCCCTTCCCTTCAATGCTTTTACCTAAACACAGAGATGACAGATCTAATTGTAAATAAGCTTGGCCACTTGTCTTGTTCTCTTTGGAAGTCCTTTGTGTTCCTGTGAATTGTGATTTCCCTCCTAAGATAGAGAACGTATTACAATGAAGAGAATTGCCTACTTCTTTGAATCGGTCACTATTTGATATGTAAAATAAGTCTCCAAGGGAGCAGTTATTCCGCAAATCACCCCTAGGCCATGCTTCACCTCTGACCCCAGTCTTTCTCCAAGGACACTCAGGTAGCTGACCTTTGGGCTTGAGCAGAATGTGAGTTGTTCCAGGTACATTCTGGAAGCCTTGGATCCATCCTCTTTCCACTTCTCTCCTCTCCTCTTAGGATGCTGTGACCGGCTGGGCTCTAGAGGTGTTGGCACTCTGCTAGCCAGGAGCCCTTCATTTCTTCTTTCCCTGGAGCCTCGGGGGAAAGCTCGAGCAAGGAGGATGGGGGCTGTGAAGATGACAAGGACATCGTGACAACCAGGTCACGATGCAAGCTCCATGACTGTCCTTCACTTTTCCTGCCATCTGCCTATTGAAGAAAAACTTGGTGCTCTTTATGTGGTTTGACAGAATTCGAAAAATCCTTCTAAGGAGTCTTTTCTGATGTAAACTGATTTCTAAAGGCTACTGGGGCACCAAGACTATCAGGATTGGAGTGTTTATTCCCTAATTATTTTGAGGTAATGGATTTTAATTATCAGAGGAAACACACTCAGCAATTTTACTGCACATATTGTCCTTGTGATATACTTAATTGTGTATATTTTTAAATTATTAGCTCAGTATGTCACTTAACGAATGGTGTTAACTGCCCCCACCCTCCCACCCCCAGCTTTGTGTCCAGGACAATGTGAAGCAGGAAATGAAATATCAGATAAAACAGAGCATGGTACCTACCTTTGATGCACATAAACTCTGGTGTCAAAAAGAAAACAACACAGTACGTACATCTTTCAAAATAGTTCATGGAGAACGCTTTTCTAAAGGGATTACTTTACATGATTGCAATTATGGAAGACAATATTTAATACTAAGGTATTAGGTAGTATTTTTTCCACAAATTGTTTTGTTTGTTTTGTGTGTGTGTGTCTTCCTAGCTACAGCACAAGCTTCTTGTAGTTGGAAGCTGAATATTGTACTGCCTTTCTCTTAGCAATAGTCTCATACCTAGGAGAACTTTTATACATAATTGCTTCTTTAATTCTTGCTAAATGGTAATAACAAATGTAAAAATAAAAAGATACAAAAAGCAGCATCTCCGTCCTTTAGCTGACCAGATTCCAGTGAGAGTTTTGATGGATGTTAGAAGCTGACAAATCCTGCAATTCCTTTCTTCTGTGTTGAAAACCAGAATATTGAATCTAGTTCTCACTTTTGTATGATATGGGGTAAAACAGTCTTCAATTATGACATCTAAAAATAACACTGATAACAGCAGAAAACTGTAGTAAGTATCTGATGTCACAAACGTTTTGGAAAGTTACCGAGGAAGGATTGCTACAAACTCAAGATGCCATTACTGCTAAGACAACTTCTGCATGCTGGTAAGTACACACGAGAAGACGGCGGGACTTTCTTCAGAAGCACGCCATCACTTTAATTTTTCATTTCGCTTTCATGTTTCGTCTGGCTCATAGTTTTGAAGTCATTTTCTATTGTTCCTTTCTCTCAAACTGGTTTTATTTTGACGGACCCAGCTTCCCTGGAGGAAAGCACATATGGAAAAAACCTATGCACCACTGAGCTGCTAATAATAATTACCCTCTGGCCTTTCCCAGCCTCTTTTATCTGCTGATATCAAAGCACTTTTCAAACGGGTGTCTATAATTACCTCCATCATACAACAGGATGGCTACCAGGGGTTTACAGGTTGACAGATGGAAGAAAAGAAACCGCATAACCCTGATCTCTTCTTTCTTCCTCTTCCTTCCTCTGGACCCAGGACTTTTAAGAACAGAGAATCTGTGCTAGTCTTTGGGAGAAGATGATCAGGTCTCTAGGATAGGCACTTAGCTCCAGTGGAGGCCTAGCGACAGAGGGAGTCTGGATACAAATGGCCAAACTCCTATGCAGCAAGGCAGTGGAGGTCATGTCCATGTTCTGCTAATAATACTAATTAAGGATTTTGAGTGGGAATTCCAGTGAACCCACCTACAGAGGTGGCATGTTCTCCACACTGTTGGGATTTTACTGTCTTCTTTCCCACCCAAGGAAAGCAATTTGTAATTGAAAAAAACATAGGAAGTCACAAGAAGTCAGTCAGGTCAAGCACTGAGGGGCTGCATTTCTTGGTTTTCCCGAAGGGTACAATAGTTCACAGAGGAGAAGTGCATTAGCTGCTTGCCTTGGATTCCTTAAGACACTATCCGTCTATTCTTAGAAGGCTTGGATTTTTCATTCTTGGTCCTGTTTGAAGACACAATGGTATACCTCAGACTGGTAAGTATCCCCTAAGAATGGGCAAAAATGAAAGAAACAAATGAGAATTGTGGATCTGCCATTAAATATGGGGCAGAAGAATTGGCAGAAGGCGTGGTCTTTCTGACAAAAGTGCTGCCTCTAGGGTCTCCAGACCAAATGAGAAACTAGGAACTATAAAATGTATAACACAGTGAAGTGCTCCAGCCACCAAGTTATTCTGAAAGTGTCTGAGAAGAGCTGGTAGGTGGAGAGACACAAGTTATTACACAAGTGCTACTAATATGTCCATAGAACACACTTGGGAGTATTTCTTTGCTACTCATTTGAACAAGAACATGGAGACTCTTTATATGTATAATAAAGCTAACTTTACATTTAATAGACACAATTTTACTTTTAATGTTAATAAAATCCGAATCGTATGAAATTTTAGAAGTGAATAAAACTTTTATAACATTAAGATTACCTTTCTGGCCTCTATTTTTGCTGATTGAAATGTTCTGACTTCAATCTCTTTAGATTAAATTGAATTTTATGATGCTCACTCTATTTTTCTCTTAGGAGTATCACCATTGTTTAAAAAATAGGCTGCATTCAGTTGTTTTGTTGAGGTGGCTCAGAAGGTAAAGGGGCAAGCTTGGCAACCTGAGTTTAATCTTCAGAACCCACTTAAATGTGATGGGAGCAAACCAGATCCACAAAGTTGTCCTCTGACCTCTACGGCAAACCTGTCCCCTACCCCCAGACTCAGAATAAAGAAAATGCCAATGGAGAAAGGTGGGATTTTTCAGAGCAAGCTGTTTCTTATATTCATTTTCACATCCACTTTCATGTTTATCTCTTATCTGTTTGATTTTTGAGACTGGGTTTCATTGTAGAGCCAGGGGATGGCTTTCCACATAAATCCTCTTGCTTCAGTCTTCCAAGATCTGGGATCATAGGCATGTGCCATGACGTGCTTTGCTGTCATATTTTTAGCTGAGTGATAATGATTTTTATTGTTTCCTGACCAATAAGAAAATGGGGATGCTTGAGTCCTGGGAAACAGTATCCATTTCTTGTGAAGCTTCTAGAGACTGTCTCACTGTCTGGTTCTAGGTTAAACCGTATGAACTGTCATTTCGTCCTTAGAATACAACTGACCTAAGCCCATGCATTATTTGCCTTTTACAGGCTAGGAAACTGAAGCTTAGAACTGAAGTCTTCTGACTTTGTCTCACCGGTAATACACGACACAGCTATCATTAGAACCAGGTCATACCCACTCTCTCACAGACCGCAACTTTAACCCGTTGCGTAACTGATTCTTAGGTTTCGAGTTCTGTGACCTTGGCTATGTCTGGCTAAGTCATTACAGACCTTGGGCGGTTGCTCTTTGCTCCAACATCCTCAGCCACTTTGACATACATGTTTGATTATGCTCGAAATGTCAATGTCTGTAACCTTCTCCTGCTTTATTTAAGCTTGGGAAAACCCCCAACACCTTGGCCAACTTTAATGCCTGAAATGTCCTCTCCCAGAGATGACCTCACTGAGTGACGTTTCCTGGTAAATAGAGCTTTGCTGCTGATGTCTTTTGATTCATCAGCATACTGCTATTTGGTGTCAGTGAGGAGACACTGGAAGAGACAAGCTGTCTTGAGTTCTTCTAGAGGGAAACAGGTGGCTGGTCATGTTGGACACATTCCCTCTGGCAGCGGTGGGGAAGCTGCAACTTGTATTTAGCATTTTAATTGAGGTTGGCATTTGCAGAGCTACTTTTCTCTTTAAAACTCTTTTCAGATGAGAGAAAACCGAAATAGAAAGTATTATACCTTCTTCCTGTGTCATGAACATTTAACTCCTGAAGATGAAACTTTACTTTGCTCAGACATAGCGGGCTAACAGTCAGTAGAGAAAGCCAGTACACACAGGTGTTCGGCGAACAGAGAGAGTAAATGTTTTTGTCAACATTTTCATCAACTTTCCCCACAATCACCAAGACTCTCCGAATAGAATCTGCTGACTTCGGTGCAGGGTCAATGTTACAGTGACTCACAGCCGGAGCATGGAACAAATGGGCTCAACAAAGGGAACTTCATATGTAAATGCTGTTTCTTCCTTGCCAGTGTAAGCTAAGTTTTCCACAAAAAAGAACTGGAAGAAAAGAAATCCACTTTTGCGCCTCGCTTTTCCCTGGGCCTCAAGAATCACACACACACACACACACACACCCTCTAACAACTGCTGCCCTCCCCTTCCTCTCCCAGCTCCTAGAGTGCACCGGAGGCATTGGGTTCCTCAGTGAGGAAAATACTCCTGAATCGCATCCAGTGCCACTCCTACCACGCCACTTCCCAGAAGCTAGCCTTGCCAAGGTCTCCAGTAACATGCTCACTGCCAAAACCGAATGGCAAGGCTCCATCGCGATGCTCCTTGACCTACGTACAGAATTTGACACTGCTGATAACCAATTACACAACTCTCCCTTCTTGGCTTCTGAGCCTCTTTCCTCATTTGGTCTGCATCTCACTCCATCTGATTTAGGCACTCCTCGGGCTGTATACCCTACCTCCCACCTCCCATGGCCTTTCTCCCTGCTCTTTTACTGTGCATGGGTTTCTGTGACTGCCTCACTGATGACAGAGGTCACTATCTGGTTTATTTTTATATTAGAACCCCAGTGTCTAGGCAAAGCTTGCAAAATAAGAAACGCTCAAAAGATGTATGTTGTGTCTATGAGCACACTTAATAGATCAATGTCTATATTTACTTCAGTCCTGTATATTTACCTGGCTGGAATACAATCTGTATTGCTATACTGTTTTGTTTTGTTTTACACGGATTCTCCTAAGTTCAGTCTGGTTTACAGTTTGTTATGACCTTGAACTTCTAATCTCCAGAATTATATACATGTGCCACCCTCTCCAGTTTACTCAGCGTTGGGAACTGATCACAGGGCTTCATTCATGACAGACAAGCACTCCAGCAACTAAGCAATGCCTCCCGCCCCCTTTCCATTCATATTAAAGAGAAAGTTTTCTTCTCCCTTTAACTTTTCCCACCCCCACCGTCCATGCATGAGTAAAGAGCACTGGTAAATAACAATGCTTCAGAGTGAAACTTGCCACTCACTTGGTTGTTTTTCCATTTCTTTTTCCAGTTCCCAATTAAATCTGCTTTTTCAGTCATGACATTTTCTGGATCTGATTTGTCTCCTTTTCAACACTTGCTACTGCAAAAATTTTTACAACGTCTTTGCAGGGTAAACTGTAAAAAGTGCTCTGCGTTCAATTGGCATTTGGTAATGTAAGTAATCGCCCTAATACATTACAGCCTGGCCAATTAATATTTGTTGAGTGATGACTGCATGAACAAATGGATTCTGCGCATTGTTTCTTAATTTGATCATTAAGGTCATCCTACAAGTGAACTAGCTGTTCTATTATCTGATGACTCTTGTCATCTTAATTGGCAAGTCATATTAAGCTCAGAGATGCCATAATCAAAAGCATAGCAATCTATTATTTTAGTGAAAGATAACAACTTGATTCAATACACTCAATTCTGTTCAAAGGTTTACGTGAAATCTCTCATCTCCTGTTTCCACTTAGTTATGAATCTCCCCAGAATTTCGAGGCACAGTACTTCATGCCTGTCATTCCGCAGTCCTTTAGTGCTCCGCCCCCTGTGTAGGACTGCTCATGAGCATCCATGTGCCGAGGAGCAGGATTTCACCATGTAGCCCAGGTGGCCTTGTGGCCCTCCTATCCTCCTATCCTCCTGCTTGAGCTTCAACTTCTGGGATTACAGTTGTTCCATCACACTGACCCAAAGTTGACCTATTCATTTATTATTTACCATATGCTACATTCTCTTGAAGCCATTTTTTTAAATTGGTATATAAATTATGTTACATCCTCATTTGGGTACAATGTCTTTCTATTTTTTTTTAGATGCCTTACTGTCTCGGTTACTTTCTGTTGCTGTGAAGAGACAGTATGACTGAGTCAGCTTATAAAAGAAGTCATCTGATGGAGGGCTGCAGTTTCAGAGGGTTAGTGGAGCCATGGCCATCACGGTGGGGAACAAGTTAGTGGGCAGGCAGGCATGGCACTGGAGCAGTAGCTGAGGGTTGCATCTGATCCACATATAGGAGACAGGGAGAGAGAACGCTCACTTGGGTTTTTGCAGCTTCAAATGCTACCCCTAGTAACAAGCCTCCTCCCACAAGAGCCCACCTCCTAATTCTTTCCCAGCAGTCCCACCAATCCTGGAATGAGAGTTCAGGTCTATGAGCCTATGGAGGCCATTCTCAAGTCAGCACACAAGCCTGTCTCCCTCTTCTCGGTTCTTTCTTATGTCTGAATATATCGTAGTCATTTGTCTGTTCACTGTGCTCATTGAGCAATCATTTCACTTTTTATCCCCTGGTGGATAGATGGACAGATGGACGGACGGATGGATGGATGGATGGATAAACAGACAGGCAAATTGCCTTCCAACACGTTTTTAGAAATTTCATAGACATTCTTCTAGAATTAAAGTTTAGAGAAATATTTTATTTCTTCCCCACATTCCAACAGACTGCAATTGCTTATATTTGAACACCTTTATGTATTTCTGATGACAAATTCCTAAAAACAAGAACTTCTATTTATTATACATAATCTGAAGACGTTTTAACGTTGTTCTGTGCAAATATAGACAATTAAAACACACTTAGAAGTCTGCTAACAAAGTATCAGGTATGTATGTGAAACTACAAAAACCAATTTATTCTCCCACCACAGGCCAGTATATTCATTCAACATTTCTAGAGGATGTTTATAATCAAAAATAGATCCCTTCCATTATTCAATGATTCTTGTTAGATCAATAGTATTTCCCATTTAGTAAAATGTGATGTCTCATGACTTTTCATGGCAATCTGTATAATTGGAACAGATTCATTTGATTAGCATGAAGAGTGTAAATCCCACGAAGCACCACAGTGAGCTACAAGAGAAGCCTGTGTTAGAATTCCTAATCCTGAAGAGAACACCTTTCCGATGTCTGGATGCTTTTCCCCCTCCCACTTGATTATTTTACTTATGAAACACATACAATCCACAACCCTATTTGTGTTGGAAGTCTGATATAGATAGACTCCTTTGCCCAACATTTTAGGTCTCAATAAAATATAAATGAGCAAGAGCTTCCTGCTAGCCACAAATTCCCCTTCTGGTTTTGCTTTGTCTAAATGTTCTTCTTGAATGCCCAGAAGACTTTCCCTTCCTGCTTGGCACAGTCCTAAATTAGTCTGAATCACATTATTTTTTTCCATCCATCGCACGTACCTGCATTATGATTCTCAGGGTAACTCGTGTCCCTTAACCATAGTGTGCTTATCATCAATGCTTCAAGGGATTACAGTCTGGCATTGATCTTGCTCAGTTCATCAAGGTTGCTGGGGGGCGTGCATGGAGCTATTCTCTGACACAGTATTTGTTGCATGTCTATAAAAGTAAGAACTCTATTTCACAAGCAATGCAGTGATTTTTTTTCCAATAGCAGCGTGCTTTATTTTGGCTTAGTCACACGTGCAAGTTTCTGCCCATGCAAAATGTTACATCCCTTTTTGTCTGTCTAAAGTCAAAGCAAGCCATTTGTTCTATCATATTCCGGTTCTACATTGCAGTTTATAGGAACCAGATAAGGCTCTTATCTCACTTACACACATGCATGTCTTTTCTGTCTTACTTGTTACAGGCATGTTTCGTTTGTTTGTTCGTTTGATTGATTTTCATTAAAAAGTGTAAGAGGTAATATTGGAAACCAAATGAAAAATTGAATAAAATGTAAGAGGGCATAAGAAATTTAGGTGAGTTAAGTAAGTGGGCTTTGCCTGGCTTTCTGTCCTTTCATGCATTTATCTTTACTTGGGTAGATTACACATGGATTCTGAACCCTTGTCTTTTGAACAATCCTCTCTGTCTCATCTGTAAGGCACAGACACACTCCACCATTCTTGAACTATCATATTACTCCATTTGCGTGAACTTACAGATCTTCTTCAAGACACTGTGATCTAGAAATTTACAGTTGTAAATGGTTTCCCACCATTTTCTGTGTTTCTGGGAACTAAACTGGCTTATATCCTCTCAGATCCAAGTTGCTGTGGCAAACACAGTTACACTACCATGGATCACATCTAACCATTTTCTAACCACCTCTGAAATTCATGATTTGCAGCACTCCCAAAGAACTAATGACAATGAGGAAATTTTATCAGAGCCTGGATTTTCCACAGCGTGTGGGAGAATATTTCTCTATGAATTTTATGCGTTATGTCCTAACCTTAGGAGCCTGAGTTTGGGGATGAACTGGATTCCTCTGACGCAGAGTGTCCTCCAGAATATATCAACAATCAAGTTGTAAACACATATGTTAGAAGGGAGGGACTTTGCGAAATACTGGTTATGGCTCCCACTACCTGATCTAAATGCTTAGGTCTCAATCGACCCAAGCCCAAGGCTGAGCTTCACCACTGGAATGATGCAGAAAATAAGGTATCTGCTTCATATCATCTCTGCTCTCATGCCATAAAATGGGTAGATTGGAGCAGAACAGCAATGGTCCAGCTGGTATACCAAATATGATGTTCGATGACAAGTACCAGATATACGACCAAACATCCAGTGGCAGCTGTGGCAGCCAGAGGGAATACGTGACACCAAAGTATAAGCCCACTTATATGCTACAAGAGATAGAGAAATGGAGGTCCCCAGAAAGAAGATATTTAAGAGACAGCAATCTCCTTCTATTTGCATTGTTAATGTATGAACACCATAGCTCACCTTTAGTCTCAAATTCCCAGTTTTCTTCAATTTGAGTTTATGCTATTAGGTATTTTAATGTTTGTGAAACCCACTGGGTAGTCTGACTTGATGGAATATGACACAATAAGGAATGGCCCCAGGGACAGAGACTGAAGTCACTAGAATTTGCATCCTATGGGCCTGTGTGAAATTCTTGGAGACGGCTCTGGTCATCACTACGCCATGGAATTAGGTGAGAAGAGGAATGTTTGCCCATTTTATCTAGAATTGAAGGGGTGTGTGTACAGGAAGGCCCACCCAAATACTGCCCATTCTAGGTTTCTCAGCAGCAGCTGGCGTTCTAGAGTTCACTTCCGGGACAGCTTTTGCAGCAACACATTGGTTGAAGTATATTGCGAAGCAGTTCTGGCATTCAGGCTGTAGCAAGCAGCAGGAGAGGCAAAGGTGCCTGCATATTTACCCTGATAGATCTGAGAAATGGCATTCTTACAGTAGTGAACATCGAAAAGGAAGAGTGTGGTAGGAGGTGACGACGGAGGGGTGAATATGTTTGACTTCAAAGTGATTTTGATAAGGTTAACAGGAAACGTCTACTGGGTGATTGCATACATGACTGAAGAGGCTTTCTTATCAGCAGTATTTGATTTAGCAATACTAAAATATAGACATTGTATCTGTTCCTACCTTTGGAAACATATGGTACTCTTGTCTCTTTTCCCCTCCCTTCCTCCCTCCTTCCCTCCCTCCCTCCTTCCCTTCCTCCTTTCCTTCCTGTCTTCCTGCTTTCCTTCTCCTATCAGGTTTATCTTTCAGAAAACACAGTTATAGGTAAAATAAAAGCTGTCTATTATTTGCAACTTTTTTTCTTTTTGCAGTGTTTGAAGTAGAACCCAGATCCTCACACATGTTAAACAAATGTTCTACCCCTGGGCTGAGGCTGTAGTTCTTCATTTTATCTAAAATACTTTTTATTCACTTATTTCTGTGTAGGTGGTGTTGGGGGTGGGGTGCGTGTAGCAGTCAGAGGATAACTTGAGGGAGTTGGTTCTCCTTCCACTATGTGGATTCTGAAGACCCAATGCAGGTCACTGGGCTTGGTGACAAGTGCCTTTACCTGCTAAGCCATCTCATTGACCCTGTACAAATCGTTTTAAACATTATTTTTTAATGGGGCTTGATGGCAACTTTTGCTCACATATGTAATTTAAGAGTTAATTGTTGAAGTTTTTGTGTCTGCTGTCCTGTGGCTATTTTTTTTTATTTACTAGTAAAAGGAATATCTCAACGCATCACTTGTCACATCTTCTTCCGGAAGCAGGGAGTTATTCCCATCTCCACTCCTCTGTCAGTGTGTGCTAACATTAACTTCTTTTCCCAACCTGCTTTCTCTTCCCCTGCTATTCCTTCTACCTGCTCCTCTCAGACGAATGGGGGCTTTTCCAGACTTCTTTCCTTGAACTATGCAAATGTAAATAGCTGATTGAATTACATCTCTGTGTATTTATGATGCTTTCATTACTGTTTGGCTCCATTGGAGTCATTTTAAAGTTACATAAATGTTCCATTAGGGTCATTTAAAATTCAATTTATCAAGCCAGTCGTTTTCCTCTAGAAAACCAGAAGTGCACGTGAGAACCATTGTCTGAGCCTTAAGTATAAGATCGGACTGTTTGTTTCTCCTTTAGATTCGACAAGAATAAGACTTCCATTAGCAAACTTTAATTACAATTTTCATTGGAAATGTTTGGATTTGTGGGAGCAATTAGAAATCATTTGAATTATTTTTTACAAACAGGACAATTCTACAGATAGTTACTTTCATATTATTTACTGGTAAGATAATAAAACTACAATAATTACTAACAACTAAACCATAATGCTTATAAAAAACATGAATTTTTAATGGATAGGCAGCAGATAAAGGGCTGAGATGATCACTGGTAAAGGCGCTTTCCTGGAAGTCAGACAATGTGAACCAAATCCCCAGATCCACGTCGTAAGGAAACAACCAGCTCCTAAAAGTTGGCCTCTGATGGCCACAGGAGCACCACTGGGCTATGGAAGCCACACCCTCTCCACCATGACACACAAATAAGTAGTGGATATAAAACAAATAGCCTAAATGCGGAAATTGAAGGTATGCAATGAGAAATATATTTTATTAAATACCACTAGTGATAACATAGATATTAATATGACCTCCACAGAAAGTTGACCCGAACATTATGTTTCCTCTTTATTCCTAAGAAATCCACTCCCAGAGGCTTGTTTCACTTCCTTATAGTATTGATAAATAACACTGATTGCTTTTTTAAAGCTAGCAGCATATAGTTCATTTGGAATACTTTTAACTCTTCAAAACTCTAATTCAGGTTTTTAACTGTTAATTGAAAAAAAACAGGAGAAAGGACTACTGAGATGATTTACTATAATGCATATTTTGAGCTGCATTTCTTGCTTGGTAACGTCCCAGTAGTAGCTTTCAAATAACTAAATTTTAATATCAGTTTTGCATAACATATTTACTGAGAAACTGTAGGTATCCTTACATGCATGGTATGAATCTACCATGATTTATTGAGACAAGAGATACTCAAAGAATGCTCAGGTAAAATAATAAAGTGGCTATCCCTAGGAAATATTCTCGTAGTCTCTGTGTTTCACAGAGGGCACCACATGTCTAGCCGTGAATCATCTCCAATTCCACACTGTTTATACATAAAAGTGATATCCAGAATTCTTTCTGTTTGGAGTGCAGATGGGGATCTCTCGCCCTTCACTTAATGGTGCGCACACTTTTCAGACTGTGAGTTAAGGTTGCACCACTCAAAACTCTTCTATAAATGACTTACACGCACACACACACACACACACATCTCTACCATTGGAGCTACTCCTTGCTTTTCCCTTGTATATTTATATGTGTCACTTAGCACCCTTCCTCCTGCCTGGAAAGCCATAAAGAGTGTTCATCTTATGAATCAGTTGCAACTCTATTTAATGAACCAGTCGGCAGCATCCTAGACAAGCATGAGTGCAAGCCTGTCTGTGTTGTGTTTTTTTTTTTTTCCTGGACAAAGAAAGCCATTACCTTTTAAAGCCCAGCCTTTGGGGAAAGGGCTTGGATATGCTCCATAGATATATACAGCCACAGAGCCCACCCGACAGCCTGTGCTCTGTACCGTGTTGCTCGGTTTTAACCGTGCAAGCCTCTTCACATTTGTGTAGCTTCACCAGTGCAAGACAAACCAGTGAAAAGGCTCGCCTTTCACTTCCGCTTTCCTTTGTTCAGGCAGATGCTGCAGGCACTGGCATGTTTTGGTTAGCATCTCAAGTGAAGAAAAGGAATACACAAAACCTTCCAACTTCTATTGCTGCATCCTCCACCCCCCCCCCAGGATATTATCATATTTGGCAAGATGGGGTTCAGTTCCACTTAAAATGATGGAATTAAACAGCCCATCTAATGTGTGGATTCTGTGCACTCTTAGATGCACAGTTCAATTTAATCAGATATTAGGCCATAAAATTAATCATTCTCCATTTGGAATTCAACAGATTTTTGAGTTTCATTTGACATTTTAAGAGTGAGTTAACATAAATATATAGTAAAGCACCAGGACCATTAAGCAGAAATATTTAGTGATGATATTTCATATTTTATGGTTACAATAATGCAAATTGGTAGAATGGATTTTAACTTTTGAATATTTGTGTATTATGTGCAAAACAATAAAATGCAGTAAAGAAAGCATTGGGAATACATGAAGAAGTAATTATGTCATCAATAAAATTTGTTACTAATGCATTTTAAAAATACATGCAGCCTGTAGTTGACAGTGTTGTGAATTTTTGAAATTTTGATTTAATAGAATTCAATCATCCCTTAAATTATAATGGGAAATTTCAAATTTTTTCCAGGGGTTCTGTGCTATGCATTAAGCCTAGAGCCTTCTCACATAGATTCTACCTTATGTTTTCTGCATTATTTGGGGAAACATCTGGATAGGATGATGGGACCTCACTTTATAGGTAAACATTTGGGTCTATTAAAACAACTTCAAGAGAAAAGACCAAAAGCCAGGTTAATGGTTACAAAGGGATGGATGATACACTAGGTTGTGAAATAAGCGTCATACAATAACACAGTTCAAGCCGGGCTGTGGTGGCGCACGCCTTTAATCCCAGCACTCGGGAGGCAGAGACAGGCGGATCTCTGTGAGTTCGAGGCCAGGCTGGACCGACAGCCTCCAAAACAATACAGAGAAACCCTGTCTCGTAAAAACAAACAAACAAAAAAAAAAAAAAAAAAAAAAAGAAGAGGCAGACTCCCATGGCTAAGCACTGAGCTGAACTCAAGAAAGCCAGTAACAGAGAGGGAGGACTGATGACCAAAGGGATTAAGACTGTGCTGGTTTAACCTCCAGAAACAGCTGACCTGACAAGGGTTAACCCTTGAATCCCAGGCTGATGCCTGGGAATCCAACATGGGACTGAGCAAGACCCCCTGAATGTGGGTGTCAGTGAGGAGGCCTAGGTAATCTATTGAGCCTTGGGCAGTAGATCAGTATTCATCCCGAGTATACACACGGACTTTGGACTCCCATCCAACAATGTGAGATACACTCTCACCCTGAACTCTTGGGGGAGGTTCTGGGCCCTGCCCTGGATGAAATGACAGACTGTGGACAACCCCGTGGAGGGCCTCACCCTCCCTGGGGAAATGAGGGGATATTGGGTGGGGGCTGGGGGGCACAGGAGGAGGGGAGGGAAAGGGAGAGGGACCTGGAACTGATTTGTGAAGCAACCTTGTTTCTAATCTAAATTTAAACTTAAAAATAAATAATAAATAAATAAATGGAGAGAATAAAAAAAGAAAGCATATGAACTCATGCATATGCATACACATAGACATGCATACACACACACACACACACACATGGTTCTCAGAGGATAACACATTACTTATTTCCAATTCACAAAGAAACTGAATCAAGGCTGTGAAGACTCTTCAGGGCCACATGACCATGTACACACAAGACAGGAACCATTACACAGTGAGTGCATCGTCATTTCCAAGGCCACATGCAAGAAAAGTGTGGCTTCATGTACAGTCAAGTATAGACCCTAGTAGGACTTGTCACTTTATCTTTGGAAATCTTTTCTAATAAGAATAGTTACTGTTTCATAATGAAATGACAAAGCATTAACTTCTGCCCTTTTAAGTTTTAGGTTTGCATGTGCATATATTAGCCATATATTATTTTAATTACTTGAAATTAAGCATAGGTATATGTTAGAAATTTCTAATCAGTCACTGACACTACCAGATGCAAATAGTTTATTGTAAAGATATTGGCAGATGTACAAGAGGCAAAGAAACAGAAAGCAACACAAACACATCTGGTTTGAAGAGGGCCCGTTTTCTACCATTGCATAAGAATTTTCTCATCTCATTAAATATTCTTTCAACACTCAATGTAAAAACTATTTTTAAATTCTTCCTGAGTATGTTTCCATTTTCCTATATAATAAGTGATATTGTGATGTGTAACTGTATGTGCTACAGACATCTGTCTATACAGCTAATGATTATCTGAACAGAAATACTTACTTAGAAGTAGCTTTATTGGATCCATGAATATGATAAACTAATAAGATCCCAAATTGATATACAGAAAATCTAGTCCCAAATAAAATACCTGTGAAGAGCACACCAGCCCTGTATTTCACCCAGTCACGTCATCACTGAGCAAGACTGCCACCGCACTGAAGGCTTTTTGAAAGAGACTACTTGGGCAATGGTATTACTTTTTTTTGCCATAATACTTGCCTTGCCCTGTCTTCCAAATATTACATTTTGCTATACATTATTCAATTTTATTTAGCGCGTATGTCTAACATGTTTAGCAACTTGTCATCCATAAGTTTTAGGCTATGTGATCTTTGTCCTCTAATGGGACATCAGCGAAGGAAGATAACAATGTAACAGTAGGTTTCATGGAAAGAGAAACCCCCAACTCTATGCTGACTTGAGCTGACAGATGATATTCCAGGAGCATCAAAACATAGGCAGAATTGAATTCCACAGGGTTCACATGAACACTGGGCATTCTAAGAACAACTACTTTGTGGATATGTTGGGTTAAAATAAAGGAGGTGGTTCGATGCTAAAATATCCTTAGTAATTTTTCCCTCTCCCTGTGATTGTTGCTTAGACCTTTGACATGGTCTTATTTTTCCTACCCAATTAGGAGATAACTGCTGACAGAAAACACACGCATGTGCACGTGCATGCACATGCATGTGTTTGAGCATGTGTTCTCAATTGGTTTTTCTGCATTCTTCACATTAGGCAAAACTTTCCTTTGGTTTCAGTAGCTAAGCTGATAGCTTTCAATTTGATGGTTTTCATAAAATTCATATGCTAAATGTAAGTTTTTCCCTAAGTGAACAGAGGGAAGTAAAGTTTTTGTAAGCCTGTTTTTAGAATTATGTTTTAATGAGCGATCGCAAAGAAAAAGTAGCTCAGTCCATCTGTAAACTAGTATCCATGTCCGACCATCACATTATGTGCAAACAGTGAGATTAAAAATTGGAAAATAAAAGACATCCATCTGGATTTCTGATATAACACCAAAAAGTCAGCACCCTTAAAACACTGTGTTTACATTCAATTTCCTCTTGCTTAGGTTTCCAAAAGAGGATTTGTGGCTTTGTACAATTAAGACTCCAATAGAATATCATTTTGTGAGCATTCCTTAAAATACATTGAGCAGACAGTGGATCATCTCAACTTCATGTCTAACAGCCCCAAGCAGAAAGTAACTGGTATATTCTTCAGTGGATGAGTGGGCTGAGGGATACACACACACACACACACACACACACACACACACACACACACGTGCACACACATGCACACGCATGCACACACACACACTGAGTACATATAAAAAGCACATTGAAAGTGAAATAAACCCTGGTCCAGTCACTGTATTGTAATGTCTATTTTCTTGCTTTGACATTGCACTATAGCCGTAAAGAATGCCGCCATTCAGTGAGATTATTGGGCAGTTCTGTGAACTGTTGTTGTCACTTCCTGTGAGGCTATAGTTGCTTCAAAATCAAAAGGATGACAAAAGCATCAGGGTTTCCCTTCTGCTGCAGCCATCAGTACCTTGATCCACCCTTTGACCTTCTCAGCAAAGTCTTCATTGGCTCCCCAGACTTTGTTTCCTACTGTTACATGTCTCACAGCAATTTCAATTCTTCTTTGAGCCTACAACATTTGCTCTTAGCTAATACCAGAGTCATGGCATAAAATGTGTTGCACTTTAAAAAAAGAAAGCAGCACTCGAGAGAAAGACGCTGTGCAATAGAGCTTGGGTGGATGGGTTTTTGTTGGGTGAAAGTGAATGGGAAAGAGAGGGGAAGAGAGAAGAGAGACTGGTCTCTGGAGAGAAGCATGGGGGGAGGGCAGGGGGTGTGTGGAGAGAGACAGAGAAAGGCAGACAGAAAGAGAGAGAAGGATGGGAGTGGCAGGTTGGAGGTGGGCAGGACCCTTTTAAAAGCGATCCTGGTGCATGTGCACAGGTGGTGCTCTTAGTGGCTGTAGCTGAAGGCATATCCTGTCAGAACCCCAAAGGCAGGCCAGTACAGATGCCTGAATACTAGCAAAGTATACTAAATGCCTTCCTCATGTTACAGATATTTAAAAGGCCCCATTCTGTGATCAACCCTGCATTTTGAACACTTGATCTGTTCCCCGAAGCACCTAAAAACCTAGGCAGTATTTGGTGAAGTAATGACTGAGAATGACACAGCACTGGGAAAATGTTTCTCCAAGTCACAACTGGCAAATTTTAGTGGAAATAAGAAAACGAGATCAGGAGGTAAGTAAGTCAATAAATTATAAGTCTATCATAATCTTACAGACATTTAGAGCCACTAAAGGTTAAATATGAATTCCCACAATGCATGAAAGTTCGTTTAAAATTAATCACATGTGTCAGTATGATTACCTGCATCTCATCAATATTTCAACAATCCTATCTAACAGTGATAAAATGGATCTTCTGTGTTGCCTATTCTCTGAGGTATTTCTGCAACCAAACTTGCTAGAACAAATTCTGATAATGAGGCTTTTGCATGGAAAAATTCTAGCAAGTTTGGTTTTCAGTAGCTTTCATTGCTCTTATTGCCCCCCAGGTCTAGTAAGAATATCAAAGAGACAACTGATCACTCACACTCTGGGTACCAGTTTCTGTTTTCAGTTCTTCTATCTCAGGAAACCTACATTGCCATTGCTCGCTGTATTCCTTTCCTTCATACCAGCTGTAAGCACCTTTACTGTGGCATGTGTGTGCGTGTTGTCTCTGTCTCTCTGTCCCTTTCTGCATCTCTACTTCTGTCTCTCTCTGTCTCTCTCTCTCTCAATCTGTCTGTCTTTCTCTCTCTCTCATCTTTAATCCATCTGTGTCTGTCTCTCTGTCTATGTCTGCCTGTCTCTGTCTCCCCCCCCCACACACATACACATACACACTTCTCTGTTCTTTTTTTGCTCAGATCTCCCCCAATTCTGAGTCTGGGGTGTTCAGGTATACCCACTGGAAGGAATAGTCTGATTTACTGGTTCAAGTAATGAGCAAACACAAGTGCCTAAAGTAGAGCAGAGGAGGTGGCTGTCTTATCTAGATCAGCATCCCCACCCTCCATCACATGCCAGAAAGCAGGGAGATGGAGGCAGGAGCCTGACAACGCATTTCTGAAAGCCTCCCAGTCCTTAAAGTGTAAGTCAGATGAAGAGCACAGGAGACATCTGGACTTGCTAAACTTTGCAATGCTAATGTGCATGTTCTGGAAGTCACTCTGCTAAGAGATGAATGTAAGATTCCAGTCTCTTTCACAAGATTAGTTCAGAGGAATATAGTGAAGATGCATCTAGTAGTAGAAACTACATGCCAAGCAGCTCTGGATCGAGAGGAAGCTATAGAAAACCAAGGGCATCACTTAATATTTCTAAAGTATATTCTTATGTAATAAAAGTTGATTTTTTTTTATTTTACTAGTGGTTAGGCTCTAGAAGTTAAACAACAATGGATGCCACCTGCTTGCTCATTAATATCATAGATTGAGCATTTTGTGGAAGTTTGGGTTTGTGTATGAAAATCCTATATATCTTTATTTTCTGTTGGTTGAATCATCTCTCTACACAACGTTAGATGTGGAGAGTTGCTCATTTTGGAGGACAGCACTGTGAAATAGTGTGAGAAAGGAAACAATTAATATAGCTGGAATTTTCTTTGTACTGCCAACCAGCTCCCTAATAAACACATAGAGACTTATTATTAATTATGATTCCTTGACCTTAGGTTAGGCTTGTTCCATTATCTCTTTTAACTTAATTTAACCTGTTTCTATTCTCTTTTTTCCTTCTTTTTTTAAGATTTTTTAATCTTTTTTTATTTTAAATAGCTTGTTTTACATGTCAATCCCAGTTCCCTCTCCCTCCCCTCCTCCCGCACTCCTCTTCCCCCCCACCCTCCCACCCTATTGCCAAATCCTTCCACATAGGGGATATCAGAGTCTGTCATTTTACTCTGGGTAGGGTCCAGACACTCCCCTAAGAGTCCAGGCTGAGAGAGCATCCCTCTTTGTGCTATAGGCACACGAAGACTGTATGTATATCAGGGATAGTCACTGATCCACAGCTCAGGGCCCCATAGGTTGCCCAGGCCTTCTCGCTGACACTCACATTTGGGGGGTCCAGATCAGTCCCATGCTGGCCTCCCCACTGTCAGTCTGGAGTCCAAGAGCTCTCCCCTGTTCAGATCAGCTGTCTCTGCTGGTTTTGCCAGCCCATTCTTTGCCAATTTGCTCATCACTCCTCTCTCTCTCTGTCACTGGGTTCCTTGGGTTCAGTTCAGTGATTAATTGTGTGTTTGCCTCTGCTTCCATCAGTCACAGGATGAAGGCTCCCAGATGGTTATAGACATCAAGTTCATTATCAGGAATGGGCATTCGAGGTGGTCTCTCCACTATTGCTTAGCTTGCCAATTGGTGTCATCCCTTTAGATCACTCGAGGTCGCTCTGGTGCCTGATCTGTATTCGATCCTATGATTCCCTCTTCCCCCTATCCTACCCCCACCCCCTCAACTTCCTGTTCCCCCATGACCAACTCCCTTCCTATTTACCCCCTCTCTTCTTCCCAGGTCCCACTCCCCCCCACCCCTCGCCGTGTTCCCCATCCATTCAGGGGATCTTGTCTCCATCCTCTTCTCTTGGGTACTATGCATATATGCATATTTTTTAGGTTCTTTCCTGTTTCCCAGACTCTCTATCAGTGGAAGTGCAAACTGGCACTATCCTGATCCATGTCTAAAATCCATATATGAGTGGGTACATACCATGTTTGTCTTTTTGCAACTGGGTTACCTCACTCAGGATGGTTTCTTCCAGTGCTATCCATTTCCCTGCGAATTTCAAGATTCCATTGTTTTTTTCTGCTGAGTAATACTCCATTGTGTAAATGTACCACATTTTCTCTATCCACTCTTCAGTTGAGGGGCGTCTAGGTTGCTTCCAGGTTCTGGCTATTACAAATAATGCTGCTATGAACATAGTGGAGCAGATGCCCTTGTTGTATGAACTTGCCTCATTTGGATATATGCCTAAGAGTGGAATTGCTGGGTCTAGTGGTATATTAATTCCCATTTTCCTGAGGAATCTCCATACTGATTTCCAAAGAGGCTGGATGAGTCGGCACTCCCACCAGCAGTGGAGGAGTGTTCCTCTCTCTCCACATCCTCTCCAGCATAAATTGTCTTCGGTGTTTTTGATTTTAGCCATTCTGACAGGAGTAAGATGGTATCTCAGAGTTGTTTTGATTTGCATTTCCCTGATGGCTAAGGATGTTGAGCACTTTCTTAAGTGTCTCTTGGCCATTTTAGCCTCCTCTACTGAGAATTCTCTATTTAGCTCTGTACCCCACCTTTTAATTGGATCCTTTGGTGTTTTGGAGACTTGTTTCTTGAGTTCTTTGTAAATTTTGGAGATTAGCCCTCTGTCAGATGTAGGGTTAGTAAATATCTTTTCCCATTCTGTGGCCTGCCTTTTTGTCTACAGATTCAATGCAATCCCTATCAAAATTCCATCGCAATTCTTCAAGGACCTGGAAAGAACATTAATCAACTTTATATGGAAAAACAAAAGGCCCAGGATAGCTAAAACATCCCTATACAATAAAGGAACTTCAGGAGGCATCACCATACCTGACTTCAAGCTCTATTATAGAGATATAGTCCTGAAAACAGCTTGGTATTGGCACAAAAATAGGCAGGTAGACCAATGGAACCGAATCGAAAGCTCTAATTTTAACCCACACACCTATGAACACTTGATTTTCGACAAAGAAGCTAAAACTGTACAATGGAAAAAAGAAAGCATCTTCAACAAATGGTGCTGGCATAACTGGGTACTGGTATGCAGAAGACTGCAGATAGATCCATGTTTATCGCCTTGTACAAAACTTAAGTCCAAATGGATCAAAGATCTCAACATAAATCCAGCCACACTGAAACTTTTAGAAGAGAAAGTGGGAGATACTCTTCAACGAGTTGGTACAGGAGACCACTTCCTAAACATAACACCAGTGGCACAGGCACTGAGATCGACAATTAACAAATGGGACCTTCTGAAACTAAAAAGCTTCTGTAAGGCAAAGGACACAGTCTTTTTTCCTTCTTAATCAAGCCTAAATTCCTCCTCCTACTTACTCTTTCTGTCCAGAATTCCCACCTATGCCTCCTCCCTTGCTATTAGCCTTTCAGCTTCTATTAGAACAATCAGGCACCTTAAGCAGGCAAGGTAAAACAACAACACTTCTTTACATAATTAAGCAAATGCAACACATCTTTAGATAGTTAAACAAATGTAACACATTTTTACATAGTTAAATATTCTGCAACAAATAAAAACTTTACTGATGAGATTTTGCTAGATTTTTCTCTTCTAGAATAACAAATAACATCTTGAATTTCAATTCTTTCTTGACACTTTTCATTTGAAAGACTCAAGTGCTGTATTTTTTAATTGACTGCCCATAGTAGAGCAGATTATATAGAAAAGAAATAGACCATGTTCTCGTTCTTCGTTCTTCATATTAGAAAATGTGCAAAACTCCTCACTGCAGTTTGAAATATTAAATTAATTTATTTCTAGTATACTTGGTGTTAGTGCAAATTATATATATATATGTTACCTTAAAAGGTTTGTGTGCTTTCATCACAAAAGTGCCAGACACCAATGAAGACAAGCAGCCCAAGTGACCAAGGCATGTAGCTCTACACATAGCACTGGATTGCTGAAGCTCAAAGGCAGTGGCCAGGAGCTGTGCCATGTGCCTTAGCCTGCCTAGGAGACTGAGTGGCTAGGAAGATGCATCTGGCTCTGTGTTTGCCTGTTTGGAACTCTTTTTTAAGCCTTCTCAGGTCGTATGTGGAAATACATGCCCCATACTGGACACCATACATCATGAGTCTTTCTCTGTCCCACCAGCCAGCTCTCAAATAATGACACAGAGACTTCTTATTAATTATGAAAGCTTGTCCTTATCTTAGTCTTGTTCCTAACTACTTCTTATAATATAAGTTAACCCATATCTTTTAATTTATGTTCTTTTACATGGCTCTGGTTACTTTTACTCTGTCTGCCCATCCTACTTCTGCTGCATCTGTCTGGTGATTCCTGCACATCTAGATTCTTCATCCCTCTCTGATCCTCTCTTCCCCCAGAAATCCTGCCTAGTACCTCCTAAGTAACTATTGGCCTTTTGGCTCTTTTTAAAACCAATTACAATGACACATCCTCACACAGTGTAAACAAATATTTTTGCAACATCCCAACTACAACAAACTAAGCAGACACCAGGCTTTTTAGAGAAGTATTTTCATCTCAACACATGAGGGGTGGAGACAGGAGGGTCAGAAACTCTAGGCCATCCTTGACTTCATAATGAATCCAAGCCAACGTGGGGTACATGAGACCCTGTAAAATCAAAAATGACAACAAACACAAAAACAAAAATCAAACTTAACAGACAACAAAAACAGGCAATTTGGTGACAACCTACATTTTTGGAGGAAGTGGGGGACACGGGTTATGGCTTTATCCTTGGACCAACATTCAAATAATTTCTTAATTTTGGACTTAGCTTTCAAAACCAAATCCAAACATACATGCAAAATTACTACATATTTTCAATACAGGATTCTCTTTGGTTTTAATATCTGGTTACTTATGTGGCACATATTAAAGGAGAAGGTAAATCAGGTGGTGGTGGCACACACCTTTAAACCCAGCACTCAGAAGGTAAGAGGCAGGTGGATCTCTCTGAGTTTTTAGGCCAGCTTGATCTGCTAGAGAGAAACTGTATTCAGAACCCCCGCCAAAAAAGGTAGTGGGGTCTTCCTTCAAAACATGACATGGCTTCAAAATGAAAGTTGTATTTGTTCTTAGAAATCCATTCTTTTATATTATCAAATTTAACTACGTATTATATGAATTGTTTTTCAATAATTTTGATATTATCCATAACCCCTTTACTGCTGGTAACATCTCTATTTTGATGTTCAACATAATCTCTCTATATATTTTGAAACATGGTGTTCAATAATTAGCTTCAGCATCTATTACTTGACAGTTGTCTAAGTCACAGCTCAACTCATACCAGCTTAGTTCTATAATACACTTACACTGTATGCTACAAAAGAGGCAAACATGGATTTTTCCAACAATTCTGAAAGGCAACATAAAAGTACACCTGAAAAGGATTTGACAACCTTGTATACTGCTTCATGACCCCAAGTTCACAAAGCTAAAGAAGATGTGAGGTAGTATAAATTATTAATGGATTCAGAAGCATAGGACTTGTACTATTAGCTCTTGAGTCACCAAGATTCTAGTAGTATATTCCAATTGGCCTGCCTGGTCACGTCTCTCATTTGCTTCCTTGGTGATCTACCAGTCCAAATAAAACCAAAATTTACACAAACACCTCTAGCATATAAGCAAGGAAAAGCTGTACTTCATTGCCTTTTTAGAAACAAGGGTCTGGGAGACTTTCCTTGATGGCACATAGTTGGCAGCATTTCTGCACCAGTCTTCTGAGAAGCAGTATTTGTTGGATACTTACCACATCTGAATGGACATTAACTGTAGGCTGGCCATCACTTGTATATGACTTCTCTGGATAGGTTGAAAATGCAGATCATTAGAAACCGGTTGTTTGGCTAGTCAAGTGCAAGGTACAAGTCCTTCTCTACTAAAATTTTATAACTAATCGACTTGGTCATTTAACCACAGGATAATAAGATGGATAGCATCTATTCAAGTGACCGGGTAGTTGGCATTGTCTCAGCGTCCAGTATTGTTCATAATTCACTAGTCATGTAGAGGGTGTCGTCTGGGAAGAGCACTATGGCATTTAAAACAATCAATAGAAACTAATGAACTCCTTGTTTCTAAAGCACAACTATAAAGTAAATAGACATTTAAAATCAAATTGGAAATGTGTGCGTCACTAAAAGGTTATTTTGGAAAGAGTTTTTCCTCAAATAAAGATATCAGGCCTTTAAATAGGTGTAAGTACTGGATGTTATGACAAGGCATTGAGCTTTTATTGCTGCCCCGTGGACAGCACTACCAATCTGTTAGCCTAGACTTTGACCCAGGGCTCGAGAGACTCATATTGTAAATGTCGGAGTCTTAGAGTAAAGTTAAGATTAGAAGCAAACACAGAGCACGAAGTCACAAAGTGTGAGTGTTAAAGACAAGAGATGCCTTTTCCAAGGCAAGGGCCTTTTAAAGTTGGATTTTTCTCATTGCTGTCTCATGCTGTAAAAGTGAAAACAAGAGTTGTTTTCTTTCAAGACAATGAGTAATTTAGCCTCTTACTTTGAAAGTTCTGACACTAATATGCTGCATTAAAACAAATGTTCAGTGCTCAAATGGGCGCAAAGTGAAACATAAATGGTTTATAGGAATTCATAAATTCCACATTAAATGTTACGAATCAGCCAACTTTTGAATGGCAACATTTATAATGGTTCTCTTGTACACACAGTGAATTTTTATCCCTCTCTTTGGGGTTTTGGTTCTTAGACCTGGTCATAAAATGTAAACAGAGTAATTTAGAAATAACCAAAAGATTATTCTTCTGCTTCCACCCCCTGACCAATGTGTGTTTTTGTAGTTAAATTATAAAATATAAAGGATTAATGTACAGTTTAATAAAAGACATAGCATATTGATACATATTAAATTGACTTCATTAGCAACAGTGTATATGTCATATCTTTTCTTTGGTGTCTTGGACCAGTCCCTTCTATATTTGATCTAATGACAGTCACCTGGAAGATATTTGATCCTGCAAAAACTTGCAAGTTAGGGCCACAGCAAGAGACTGCATCATGTGTCTAAGTTTTGAAAAATGAATGTTTCTTGCAAGGTGGAGCTCTGAGAATGTTCAGAACTCCAACAGGCCTTACTCTCTGACTGGCAGATTGGCACACTCATAGGGCAGCCTGCCAAGGGTGTGAGTGGTAATTTAAAGATGGCCACATTTTGCGACCCAACCTTCAGAAGACAAGATGGTTTTTTTACTAATTTGTTCACTCAGAGCTCTGAGCACGTTTGCAATAGAAACTCTATTGCTAGGTCATGAGGTATTTAATAACACATGCACAAATACTCTGTAGACATTAGTGGCTTTGGTAGGGTAATGGTATTTACTAGAAGCACAGTTTAAAATCTACCTCATGAAAACGACAGTAGCTGCTCCTTTGCATTTAAAATGTGGCAGATTTTACTTATTCTTGAAAAATTACAGTACGTTTAAACCTTTCACAAAATGCAGAGAGCCTATTTTATTTGCCTGTATAGATGTTACTAAAACCAACAATGCATAAAGGTTAAGGAAGTAAACTGTCTGAAGTTTTGATTTCTTGAGGTAAGCTTGGTATGATGTTGTGGAAATTTACTTCCAATGGACCAGGGGATTAATGAAAAACTAGGGAGTAGCCAAGAAAAAAAACTCGCTTCCTGACACCATCACATGCACCCTTGTACCCTTTGACAAGGAAGTTAATGGCTCTAAGCCTGCTTCCTTATCCAAAAGTAGAGTTGACAATAGTACCCACCTCAAAGAGATATTGCCAATGCTAAATAAATAATCCATATAAAACACACAGCACTGCACCTGGAATGCACCACCAAGCCCTGAATAAATGTTGGCCAGTGGCAATAGAAAAAGTAAGCAGGTGGTAGGCAGAATTTCTAAAATAATATTTCACATTTCTAAAATAGTTCCCAAATATGTTCTGCCTTGAAAAGATTATTTTTACTGATATTTAACTAACAGAGGAAATACAATTGAAATCCTTTAACATGTCCTGCCTTGAGCTCCGAAAACGGAGTTAATAAAACAGCACTGCTGAGGTGATGCTATGGTCACATGATAGCGCTGACCTTCGGAAGGGTAGTTAATCTTGGTAATCCTCATGTAATCATAGCAGCATTTTCTGCAAGTAGTGGCATAAAAGTGGGTCAGAGAGATTTGTAGCATTGAAAAGGACTCATTGAACTATTGCTGGCTCTGTGATAGAGAGAACCACATGGAAAAGAGAGTGGGGCACAGTCTCAGGACCTAGAGTAACTTCTTGCTGAAGCCAGCAAAAACATAGCGACTTCAGTCCTAAAACCACAAGTTCTGGGTTTGGCCTGCAATCTACATTGGTTGGCAGTGAGTTCCTACCCAGAAGCTCCTTCCTAACAGGTAAGCCAGATGACACTTTGATTTAAGTCCCAGAGACTTAGGTCAGAGAACTTCAGCCTTAGTATACTGGCTTGGTTGGTTAGTTTCATAACCATGGGATAAATGAGTGCTATTTTAAATAGTTACATTTCTGTAATTTGCTAGAAACTGGCAAATAACTAATACAATCTGGCAGGTGGTTTGAGATCCAGAAAGCATACCCATTCTAATACTCTATTCTAATTTACTCTAATGTTAGAGTAAGTTTTCTTTAAGAAAACCCATATTTGCCTTTGCGTGGTGATAAATCCCTTAGAATACTAATCAGTAATTGTGACTAATACTAAAGGGTAATGTTTTCCTTATTTTCAGTGACATAAAAACAGAAGTGGTGACTATAAACACCAGTTGTCAACTCTTTTGAAAGTAGATAGATGGTCATGCCATCAGTGGTCAACAACAAAACCCAAACACGGCTTGTTCTTTGTGGTGGTTTGAGGACACTGACCCCCAGAGGCCCATATGCTTGAATACTTGGTCCTTAGTTGGTGGAACTGTTTGGGAAAGATTAGGAGGTGTGGTCTTGTTGGAGGAAGTGTGTTACTGTGGGTGAGCTTTGAGGCATTGAAAGCCCATGACATTCCTACTTAGCGTTCTCTGCCTCGTGCTTGTGGATTAAGATGCAAGCCTTTTAGCTACTGTTCCAGAACCATGCCTGCCTACTTGCTGCCACTCTCTGCAACATGAAAGTCATTGACTCTAACCCTCTGGAGACCCAAATCAAATGCTTTCTTTTTATAAATTGCCTTGATCTTCATGTTTTACCACAGAAATTGAAAAATAACTAAGATACCCATGGAAATCATTTTCAAATAAGCATATGAACCAAAATTCCCTAGATTCTCATGGGGGGAATCAATTCTTTTATATTTATACATTACATATACTATTCAGGTTTAACAATAGCTTAAAATCATTAGAGTAGCATCTAAAATTTCAGTGTGTGAGGTTTTCCTAACACAGAGAGACACTTGTATTTTGGGTTTTCCTAGCATTGTTTTTTTTAGGGAGCTATCTTCCTGGTAGCTCAGTGTGTCAGTGACTTTTTGTTGCCATGATAAATGTATAGAAGAAGTTTATTTTGTTCTATGACTCCAGCGGGAGAATCCACAATAACAGGGAAGGCATGGCAAGAGGTGTCTGAAGCAGGAATCTGAGAGCTCACATCTTCAGTTGCATCCAGAAAGCAGAGTATAAACTGGGCATGAACCAAGGCCATCAGCCCTCAAAGCCTGCTCACAATGACATACTTTCTCCAGTAAGGCTGCACATCTCAAAATTCCTGAAACCTCCCCAAAAAGTACCACCAGCCGTCTACCAATTCCTTAAATATTGAGTCTAAGAGGGACATTTATCACTCAAATATTCAGTTTGTGTAGCACTGACTCTTCCTCCAAATGGTTCAGATTTATTTCATGCCAATGCATCCGAGAACCATGGATTTCTGGCTATGGTGTTGGGTCCAAGCATACAGATTGGTTTAGAGGTGTTTACAAAATTAACCACCTTCAACCACAGAAAAAACACATAACCAAACACAATGCTCAGTCCCTATGAGGAGAGACTAATTATATCATCCATCAAGTTGTATGATGTGTGTGTGTGTGTCTGTTTACAGACTGTTTTGTGTGTTTTGTTTTCTTTTCATTTCCTCCTAAAGCTATTTTTTAATTTTTCAATCAGTATTATTTTACCTTTCCTTGAGGTTGGAAAAATGGAAAATGAAAATATTTGTTTTTGCACTACCATTTTAGGGATACAGGGGTGTGTAAGCGATAGTTTGGAAACCATCTGCAGATATCATGCACAAATATTATTCTAATCATACTTCCATCAAACTGGAAACACCAGGCTACCCTTTCATTTGTTTACGTAAAAGCCCCTTCCACAGACATATATCCCTGAGAACAAAAGCTCAGAGTTCAGCATCTCTCTGTAGGGTGTGATTTGGTCACAAGTGAGGTGACTAGCTAATTTGGCGAATTGCTGTTTGAGCGTATTTCCAGTTGAACTTCTGCTGAGAAGAGAAAGAACAAGCAGGCGAGCAGAGAACACACTCTATGCATCACCGAAACTTATTGCTTATCTTTATTGCATTTGAGTAAATGCTCCTTTTCTGCTGTTGCCAAGTAAGCCATCATATTTTAGTTCTGCACTGAATCCCTCGGTAGGAGACAAGGTTTGAATAGATCCAGAGTGCAGGAAATAATAAGAAGGCACACTTTGGTTAAAATGCTGCGTTCCCTAAACTCTCTCATACCTCCTTCTCTGGAAATGTGTCCGATTTGTGCTAATATGTATGAATTGTTTTCTAAAAACAATGACAGGCTTTTGTAATAAGGTTCTCAGCTACTCAAAAGCATCTTCAGCTGTTCTTCTGATAGAAATAATACTTGCTTCTTATATAACAAAACATGTAAGGAAAGAATACCATTTAGCAGAAGTTCCAGCTCTCAGAAACCCACTAACAGCGGTAGTCATCCTTCCCATCTGTATGCGTAGAAGTATACAATACTGACAGAATACAACCACAGCAACTTTAGTTTTCATCCCGTGGACCACTTTATTTTTGTACATTAATGGCTTTCTCTCCCCTCCCATTTTTTTTTATATTTCATCCATTGACATGTTCTCTTAATCAAGGATAGGCCTTGCGTGTCCACATTTAGAGTTTGACATTACACCAGATTTACTTACTCTTCTAATATTTCCATCACGCTGTCTTCAAGGGACAAATTTAACATTGTTTTGGGTGATTAAGGAACAGACACTAGTGTGACTGTCCATAGTTATTTAATAATTCCTTGTGTATAGGGTCAAACAGTTTCTAGCTTTTTATCATCACAAATAGTGATGCAGTAGATATTTATATGCTTTACTCTTATAGAAATAAGCATATGGTGGTTTGGATAAGAGATGTCACCAGTTGGCTCAGAGATGCGAACACCGAGTCCCTAAGAGTGGTGCTGTTTGGGAGGTTTCTGAGGAGCGGTCTTGCTGGGGAAGTATGTCGGTTGGAGCTGCCTTTAGGGGTTTATCGCCTCACCTTCCTTCCGGTTTGCCCTCTCTGATTCATGCTTGTGGTTGAGGGTGAAGAGTCTCGGCGTGCTGGTCCTGCCACCATGCCCAGCACTTGTGCGTCCCCACGAGAACTGACTCATCCCTTTGGAAGTGTAAGCTTAAGCAAACCCTTCTTCTAGGAGCTGCTCTTGCTTCGGGGCGTAGCTGGTTATTTTTGTTGCTCTTCTTCTGTTTTGCCTTTCTTTTTTTAAATCACAGCAACAGAAAAGCAACTAATACAAAGTAACCCCAAGTAGGATTGTAGAGCCCGAAGTGTGTGTGTGTGTGTGTGCTGTCTGTGTGTGATTGTGAGTGTGAGTGTGTGTGTGGTGTATGTGTGTGATTGTGAGTGTGTGTGTGACTGAGTGTGTGTGACTATGAGTATGAGTGTGTGTGTGGTGTATGTGTGTGATTGTGAGTGTGTGACTACGAGTGTATGTGTGTGTGGCTGTGTGTGATGTTTACGGGTTCCTTACCACAACCCAACACTGCAAATGAAAACAAACCACTTGCTTTTGTAAGTTGATGACTAGCATGTGAAATTTCATTTTCATTTTGGCTTTCATTTCCCTTACCCCTTTTCATTCCCTCTTAGCTTAGGTTGATGAAGCATTTATCTATAATACAGGTATTAGTGACCATCCAAGTGCACTGATATGTAAATTGACTATTGCCTTCTCTTGCTCATCTTACTCTGGCTTATGGTTATTTTATATTATCTTTAGAAACCACTACTGTTAATTATTTGGAAAGCTCGAAGGAAATCCTGATCTTTGTTGACATTAGCCAGTATTTTCATATCTGATTATATGTGAAACTATTGCACAGCTGCTGTCTCTTATAGCCAGACTTTTAGTATTGAATAAGCACATTTATTAAGCATATAGTGAATCAAAGTAAAAGAACACATAGCAAGAGATACATGCATAGGTAGACAGACAACAAAAACCCCATCAAATTATATATTCAAACTTGGAAACATCTGCTCTGAAACAGTCAGCTGAGAGCTTCCTGAGAACTCTGGGTAGAATTAAGGATGCCGTCTGAGGTGGGCCTTCCAGGTGAAAAATTAAGCAGCAACACCGGGAGACAGCATCATCAATGCCCAGCACAACCGAGAAGTTGAGGCAGTCAGCAGGAGTTCAAGCTGAGCTTTCTCTCTAAGGGTGAGTTCCCCATGGCTGAACATCAGGCCTCTTTCCTACTGCCGGCCCTTTCCCATCAAGGATAAACAGCAGTGATCTCTTTTGGAAATGGTTCACCTTCTAGCTGTTCCCAAGGACACCGTGTTTTTACCCAGGAGCTGTTTTGGCGCTGGTTCTCTTCCCTCCTGGTCAGAGCTAGGCAAGGCAGCCTACCCTCACACAAGGTTCTTGGAAGACACCTGACACAGTCAGGACTAAGTGGGGAGTCAATGGCCCAATTTCACTTCCAGAACCAGTTTCTCAGTGAGTTCAAATAACCCATGGCAATTTCCAAGCAATATCTATTTCACCATGTTTCTCGTAGACAATCTAATTATTTGTACTGAAAGAGCTTGTTTGGATGAAAATTATCCTGAATAAATATAAGTCTTGGGGGAGTTCTTTGATATTTTTGTCTATTTGTAACTTACCTGTCTTACTTGTCTATTGTAGGTACAGCATTAAAAAATGTTTTGTTCTCGGTTGAAAGTTCTAGAACTGGGTATATGTAACTGTTTCTGTGGCCTATTCCCAGCCTGAGGTGGTGATAGACAGACCTGTCATTTGCAAACCTGCTTTGAGAAATTCCCCAACTTAGTTCATTTCGTTTATCCCAAGCCACTGCTAAGCAGCTGTGTCTGAGAGGTTAGCCTTAGTTTTTATGAGGACATAGGTCTGTAGCTTTGACAGAAAGGATCCCGTTTCTCAGCACACTAAGTTAAGGGCCTAGGAGTAGCAGAAATATGTGTCTATTTAGTTCTGTTTGTTCTGGCAAACTTCAGAGCCCAGCCATGTGTGTCTCGACTTGACCTCTGCCTCTGATTAGAACTCAGTTTTCAGCAGATGCCTTGTTCTCACCACTTTAGCTCAAGTGGAGTCTTGCACCCGGTTCCTTCCTGATGGGACTCTCAGTGTGGCTGATAAATCTTCAGTGTAAATGGCAGATTCCAAGCAGTATAGCCAAAACCAGTACGTCAGAGAGGGAAACATAATCCGGCCTCCCATTCTCAGAGCGCGCCTGTAAATGGTGGTACACACATCCGATGACAGACTGGCAGCTGGAGAGACTTGGAGTCAGGCACCACTAAGAGGACTCTATTCTCCGGGCACTCGGGCGTGTGCTGCTAGCTCCAAGCAGCATGCTGCACCTTGCTGGGCATCGGGGAAGCGCTTCCGATTTCCTCGTGGATCTTGTCTTTTGTTTTGTCTTCTCTTCTTGTTCTTGAAGCATTTCTCTTTCCCTTGAAGCGATCTTTTAATTACCATCCTCCGGACTAACCATCCAGGCTGCAAAACCCTGAAAGCAACTCAAAGCATCCAGCTTCCCCTGCCCTGCAGCCTCAGCAGGTTTCCCTGCCGATGGAAGCAATTTCTCGGTGGGCACCGCTTCCTGCCAAAGCAAGAACTGAAGGCAGTGTGTTGTTTACGGAGCCACTTTATTATCCACAGGGACAGAAAACGTTGAAAAAGGAACATCTTCGGAAGGTGCAAAGAGACAAGACCCCCCCAAGCCAGAGAAAAGAACAGAGGTCCCTTTGCGTTACTAATATCCTCCCTTTCAGAGAGTTTATTTTCCTTTTATGGTGTGGTGTGATATCACCCTAGGAAAACAGTGACAGGATTTGTTATGCAAAAGATATCCTGAATTTCCCCTGTTCTGAGGCTCTCAGCTGTGTCCCTCTTACAGAAAGGAGTAATCGAGTTGTAAGTGGAGGGGAAAGAAAAGACCATGGCCTGATATTACACCCCGTTCCAAAGCATCCTATTCCGACCATCAGAACAATCACATTGCTACTGAACATAGACAAAAAATAACCAAAAACGAACTGCGATTGTGTCAGCAAACAGTGCTAACACAAAGCCATATTGTCTATCAATGAGAGACAATCATCTGGATCCAAACCCCATCTCCATTGATGAAGTTCTACCAGTCTCGCAGGTTGGTCTTGGTGAAAGGCCATGATCAGTGTGTAGCAGGATGAGTCACTGTACCCAGCTTAGCAGTGGGACAGAGCTGGAAGAGGCTTGCAAATGAGATCCGACTTTCTCTCTGTCTACAGGGTAGGTTTTGGATTATGAAGCCAACTAAGGTTATATTCATGAAAAACAGGCCAAGTAATACACTCTGCCTGTAGAAGAAAGAGAAGCCAGTGAGAAATAGTCTTGAAACAATGGAGACTCATAATTAACACTGTAACACTAAAGTCTCCGTTGTAGCCTTCAGCATCAAATGTGATTTAACCTAGTGTTAAATCTGAACAGTGTTGGCACAGCAACTACAACTTCTGGAAGGTCTCTGCTGAAAATTTTAAACTGCCCTTCAGAGAGCCATGCCAATCTCAGAAATGTTCAGTATTTATTCTTTTTTGGGGGGAGCTTTTTTCTCTATATTGTTTTGGAGGTTGTCCTGGAACTCTCTCTGTAGACTAGGCTGGCCTCGAACTCACAGAGATCCACCTGCCTCTGCCTCCAGAGTGCTGAGATTAAAGGTGTGTGCCACCAACGCTCGGCTAGTATTAATCTTTGTTTCATGGGGAATCTTCTTTTCAGCAACCTGATTTATGTGTGGAGAAAAAGGGATCTGTGGTTGCTGATGTTGAAGGGGTAGGAATGTTTGTTATTGAGCAACCTGTAATTTCTTCAGACAGCCAAACCCAGGGACTGCCCTTTCAGGAAAAGATACACTCTCTCCCTTCATCTTTCTCCTCAAGCCTTTCCCTCTTTACTTTCTCTTGTGTTCGCCCCACCCTGCTTCTCTCTCTTTCCCTCCCTTCCTTCTTCCTTCCTCCCCCTCCACCTCCCCCTTCCTCCCGCCCCTTCTCCCTCTCTCTTTCTCTTCTCTCTGGTTAAGATTGCCACGGAATCCCTAGTCTTGCCTTGCCCACTGTCTTGCTCTTCTATTCCTTGAACAGTAGGTAAGGCCAACTGAAAATCTCCCCCAGGTCTGTGATGCCTTGCCTTGTGGGCACTGCGTTAAGTGAGAAGAAAGAGTGAAGGAATGGGAGCCTTGCTTTGTGCTTGGGCTCCGTTGACAAAGCAAACAAGCAATCCAAAGAGAAAAGAAGGAGGAAGGAAAGGAGGGAGGAGGGAAGGAGGGAGGGAGAGAGGAAGGAAGGAAGGAGGGAGGGAGAGAGGAAGGAAGGAAGGAAGGAAGGGAAAAAGAAAACTAAAGAAAGAAAAGCCATGTTTTTGAAAGTACTAAAGTTAATTCTATCCTTGAGTGCTCTGATCCATTCTGTTCCATTCTGGAATTTGGAAACCGGAAGTGGGGAGGAAAATAATTAATTGACACCCTCATTCCCCAGCACCGATTATCCTTATGAGACCACTTCATCAGCCGGAAATGATTATGAGGTCACCCTGCAGCAATTTCTTCTCCAGCTCAAGTAATTCCAAGTTCTTTTCACTTTGGTTCCCCATAGGTCCATTTGCCAACACTAATTACTTTTGTTATTCTTCGCTGGTTCATTTCCAACTTTCCAACTCACTTAAAAAATATAGAACCTCAAATGGGACAAAGCCTTCCATGACTTTGGCTTGATTCAAGCTTCTAGATGGTGTGCTAGCCACTGCAGCATTTTGTGCTTGGTAGAGATTTGCGAGTATCCCCGTGTTATGAGTTTTCATAACCAGAAACTGACACCAGTGACCCCACTCTATGGTTTGCTGTAATCTGAACTCCTGCTCCACAGGGATGAGTGAGAAGCATGGCATTGGAATGGTGGAAGCGTTTCCCACTCAGTGTTGCTATCTCTCCATTGCTTCTGTGAAGTTCACATTGTGTCTTATTTGACTGAAGTCTGCTGAGTTTCTCTTTCAGTGAGTCTTTTTTTGAAAAAGAAGTGTTTGTTTTCACTTTTCTTTGTGGTTTAGGTTAGGAAATGTTGTTCATTTTAAAACCTCCAGACGGTTTAGCCAAGCTTTCAGACTCAAGGTGAGAGGGTTCAGCAAGTAAGAGTATTTGCAGTGCCAGCCTGGTGACCTGAGTTCAAGTCCTAGAATCCACATGGGAGGAAAGAATCTACTCATAAAATTGTCCACACACACATGTACACACCCCGCATGCGTGATACACACACACAATAATAATAGTAACTTAAGATGTATAAGTTGTCTATATAATCTTGACTCTTTTATTCAATGCCTACACATTACACAGAATTGCTAATACAAGGAAAAGAGCCTAGTCTATGTGCAGAGTACTTATTTTATAGTGCTTTGCTTCCACGGCATGCACTCTCCAGCCATTCACTGAGAGATATTTACTGACTGTTTCAAAGGCTGTGCAGGACATTAATGGGATACAGTAAACTAACACAGAACTGGCCTCAAGAGACCCACGATGTGGGGGAGGGGCTTGGGAGCAAAAAGTTGCACTACCATGTGGTAAGTGCTATAAAATAGGGGGCAATGTTTTTTTGCAAGGGTCGAGAGGAGAGCTTGCAGAAATGGGAGCAGATGCATAAGGTTCACACGGAAGACCCACCAATGGGCCACAGGGAGAGGAGGGGAAACAGCAGACGCTTAAAGTAAAAGATGGGCACAGAGTTCCCACACTGAGCCTTGATACAGAACCCGCATCCGCCAGTTAGAATGTTTGCCATCACTCTCATAGATGGCAAATCTGGGAACTGGAAGAAACAAAAAGGAACATCTGAAGGATGACCATTTCCAGCCTTTACCTTCCTAGAGCAGTTTTTTGTCTTTATGAAATGTCTGCTATAAAAGCAAATGGACACCTATTCTCGGTTTTAGCATCCAGAATTTTTTATTACGGAAATTTAAGCATGTTTATATCAGGACATTTTCTAAATAGAAATGCAGGAAGAACTAATAAAAATCAAAGGTAGTAACAATTAAAAATATTTTCGCTGTCATTTGTATATAGAAACTGGCATGCATATTTTATAAAACTGGCAGTATTATGTCTCTATGTTATATCCTGCTCTGTTCCTTGAACAAAATATATTGTGAATATTTTCCTCATGCACATAAATAGGATTCAATAGTATAACTTTTAATGTCTGCAAAATATTCTATTTTTAATGATTGTAGGATACTCCGTTGTATGGATATAATGACAATAATTTGTCTATTTCATGATTGTTGAAATTTAAGTCATTTCTAGTAGTTTGCATTATGAATAACACCACTGTTCACAGTGTTATGGGGTCATGTTTCTTAGAAGCAGCAGGTTTATGGATAGGTTTATTAGGGCACACGGAGATGTACCTTCTTGCCAAGCAAAGGGCCAGAATTTCTGTACTCTTCAATCCTGAGAAAATGTCCCCTTCCTCCAAGGGAAATTCCCTATGGCCTATCAGTATATTTCTTGTTCTCCACAGCTCACCTTACCAACCAAGACCCTCAGGTGTCTCACCTCTGCTGTGACCCAGACCCCGAAATAAATGTGGGTTTATTCTCCCTGACCCGGTTTGACAGGATGATTTACCAATAAAGAAGCCATTTACAATCATGAAAGATTTGAGGCCTATAGAACAACAAAGATCACATTTGCTTCCTTCGAGACTTCACATGACTGCCATAGTTCTATAGTTCTATTTTGGGTACTCTTATCATTTGCTTTCATCACTAAACACGATTTTTAAGTTTACCCATACTGTCACCTACAAGTCAGCTTCCTCTCATGTGACTGCATATGGGCTCTGTCATAGGAATATTCTCACAGTTTATTTTCTTACTGCTGTAGGTTTGGGTTTTCCAAGTTTTCCTATGTAAAAGCATCAGCAAATCCAGTTTTCTTCCTTTGTAACTGGTAATGAACTTGTCCATTGTAGGACGTGTACGCTCTTAAATTGAGTGGACCCTACTAAATTATTCTTCCATGCTGTCGCATAAGTGTGTGGCACTCCAATAGTCCTGGCTTCACTTACCTCACTCAACCGTGGATAGCATAACCTGACCTCCCATTCTACACCAAGACCAGAAGAGAAAACAAAGCTAGGAAATGCGAGCCTGGAAGGATGGCTCAGTCATTGAGAGCACTGGTTCCAGCGGTCCTGAGTTCAATTCTTAGTACCCACATGGCAGCTCACAACCATCTGTACTCTGATGGTCAGACAAAATGCCCATATGCATAAAATATATTTATTGAAAAAAAACTACGTAACTGAGTTTTCCTTCCCTTCAGGGTGACACAGAGAGTAAGCTTCTGACAGCATCCAGAACAGAATTGCCTCATTTTTGTCTTATACATTAAAAGATAAAAGTCATATATATGGTTCATTTCTGTAATTAGCTGTCATGGCCTTAACAACTATTTTGATTCTGCATAAGACAGGTAACAGTCAAAGGGAACTGCAGACACCTTTGTCCTGAGAGGAGCGGATCCATCACTTCCAAGTCACATGGCTGAGGCAGTTGAAGGGTGAACTAGGCAGGAGGGGTCTCATTCTTTGCCAGAGTTGGGCTTTTACGGAAAGCAAGAAAGAAAGAGACGTCAGATGACTCCTTGCTCATGCTGCTACCTGATGCCCGTAATGCAGGAAACAGCAGAGCTGTTAAACACCTGCCCATTTCATTAGGGCTGGAGAATTATTCCAGCGGCAAATCTGGAACAGCCTTCAAAAATGAAAGAATCCTAGATGCAGACACCAATGCTTAGTAATAAATACATAAATAGCATTCAATATTCTGGTGATAATGTTAAACTGATAACATAAGCATTTCTGATGATGTCATAGATAGCATAGGTTATCTATGCCACAAGGTTGAATATTTTCAAAGGTATACAAAGAAAATTGATAAACTGCATATATAATATGAAACATACATATATATATATATATGTATGTACTGCAGTGAACACATAGTGATAGCCAGATAAGCTATGTAGCTAGGAGCCATTTTGCTTGTATTTTTGTGTGCATATTTCTTACATAATTGTTGAGACTAAAAAATGAGCTAAAATGTTAATAACTATTTGAATAATAGAGTTATAACTAGGCTTTGTTTTTCTTTAATTTCCCTAAATTCTATGAGGTTTGGCAGATTAATTTTAAGTATGTGTATGTGTGTGTGTATGTAAAATCAAAGAACCCAGAACTAGGTTGAATGTTGTAATTTGATTCAACTGTAAAGACAACCTGACATTCCATTGGCAATTTGGAAAAAGAGCAGCTCACCATCCAAGGTCTGCAGTATAAATGTCAGAAAGTATTTGGTACATATAAATGACTGGCTGAAGAGTCAACCTTTGTCCCGAGTTGATATGGAGGAAAGCCCATGAATATGCAAAGCATCTTATTTCAAAATTCCAATGGTCTTCTTACAGAATCAAATCTAGTAAGTTACCATGATTACCATGATTAACTATAACCAACTAATGATCAAGGTGGAAAAAATAGATTCTGCTAAAAATCCCTGATCAGGTGGCCATGGACAGACACACAGTCAACATCAGGATCAAGATAATGAGAAAGCAAAGACAAATAGTTACTGGATAAAACATTCAGAAACGCTTTGGAACAATCTGTGAGTTTTCAGCTTAGAAATCCCTCTAACTCTTTCAGCTATTTTTATTTAGAAACCTGTGGACAGATAGCACATATTCATAATTCTCAGTTGGAAAGCTCCTGTGGTTTGCATTTCATTTCTTCAGTTCTGAGTGACTGTAGCCTGCCTGTAGCCTCTAAGGGCCTTGTTTCTGTCATGATAAACCAGTAGCTGAGTCAGGAACCCCAGATCCTCAGAAAATTCGCTGTAACTGGGCGAGAAGCTGTTGTTTTCCAGTCTCATACTTTACTGCTGCTGAAAAAGTCTTGTTAAAAAATTTAGTAACTTAATTTGAAAGTGAGAAATTAAGCTAGCTAAAATTAAGTGGAAAAATTATTTACAAAATAAAATGTAGGCTGGAAATCGTAGACACGATTTCCCATCCAGTGTGAAGGAAAATTCCTCTGGAGATGACCGCATGTAAACGTGCTGTTATCACTAGTATATTAACCGGCAGTTGTGTGCAGTGATAAGATCATAGTGTTTTACAGGAAAGACAGGGATTAGACATTGTGCAATTCCATCCCTCCTCCTGTAATTAATCAAAAACAAACAAGCAAACACCAGAAGCCTGCTTGCATTGTGACTCAAGAGCCCTAAATCTCAATCTACTTTTTTTTCCCAACAAAAGATCAAGCAGGCAAATATACAAACAAAACCCAATTCTTCCAGGGAATTCTACAAGGTTTTCCTGCCCTGCCTTTCTGCTGACTTGACATACTAAATCCCAGGAAAACAATACCAAGCAGATGCTGCGCTTCGTGGAGTCAGGTGGCCCAGGGGAGCAGATGCCTCTCTGAAGGCTTCTTTAATCCAAGAACCTTTTAGCTATTCACTCTACACTGCAACTGACCGAGACAATTTAATTTGGGCAGCAGGTGACTACAATGATGCAAGAGAGAGAGAGAGAGAGAGAGAGAGAGAGAGAGAGAGAGAGAGAGAGAGAGAGAGAGAGAGAGAGAGAGCTCTTAAAATTCAATTGCTTTTGGAAGGGCTTTTTAATATTGGAGTCCACTATAAAACTGGTGATTATTTTATGTCATTATGAGAGGCCAAGTTTTATGTGAAGGATCTATTTTGTTGATTAAATGACATTCTTTTTTGTGTGTGCCATCGGGTCACATATAACATATGTCCAGTCAATTATTTTAGCAGTATTTGAAGATTTCTTTTTTCACAGTAATAGTTTTTTTGGCAATCAATAGAGCTTTGAAGATCCATTTTTCTTGATAACGACATAGATCTTTTCCATAGAAGTTTCCTCTCCCCAAAATGAATAAAGTTGGATCATGGGGAAAGGTGATCAAGTATTCTTTATTGCAATTTTCCCAGAAATAACAACGGTTTTGCATTCTGAAGTAATAGCAAAAGCAACAGCTATAATGACCGAATGACTAAAAACAAATGGAGATTTGACATGACATATGTCAAGTTAAAAATATTGATAATAAAAAAATAGCCATCCTTTTCCAGGAAATTTCATCTCTTTTTATCTTAGGAGATCAATAAGATAAATTTAAGCTCTACCATGGTCAATAATCTAACCAGGCAAAAGATTCCATATTAGCTATTTGAGGATTTAGTTTCAGGTCTAATTCTGATGCATAAACATTTTTGCAGTATGATACCTAACTTTTAGCATCTCTACATGTAAACTGCAAGTTTTCAATTACCTTTTGTGATTTCTGAAGTGAAATTACATGTCTACTAAAAGAGACACATTTATCAGTGTTTCTTTGCTTCTAGTTTTGTGCTTAAAGCAAATAATTCAGGAAGTCTGTTGACCTCATCCTTAGTTCTTTCATATGATTTACACAGGGGGGCTATTTCCCCCTGAAACAGAATGGTTTACCTAGCAGTGCCTGTTGACATAAACAATACTTATACTGACAATTTGGTTAAATATGCCTGCCAATACTATTTTAGAATCATTACCCATTATGTGTATGACCTAGTGAACTTTGGTGACCTGCCCTGACCCCTTCATTCCATTGTCTGAGCACAATACTTGAAACCGTAGCCCATCTTCATGCCTTTTACCTTAGGGTGTGATGCCAGAGGACAAAATTTGAATATTGTTCATTGCAGTCAGTGTCTAGAATTGGTCAAGCCAGAATATGCTGTTTGTACATATGTAATCCAAGGGCCACTTGGCCTAGGAGGAAGAGAACAGGATTGACCCTGTTCAATATTTGATCATGCAGCAAATGGGAAAATGAGACAAATTCTCTGTCCTACATGGAACTGAATCTAGAAAGAAGCCACATACAATTCTGAGCCCTGACAGATAGAGAATCACCAAAAAGTTACTTTTATTAAGCAGTGATTCACTGAAACAAGTAAGAATTCCTAGCCAGTCCACTACCAGGTGGTCAGGCAATGATCAAAGGCACCCAGTTGGAAACTTTCATAGTACACAAGTCTCTGCTTAGAAGGTACATTAGAGCTACATGCATCCAAAGTCCCATAGAAACAGCTATATCTCTTGAAAAATTCTTAGTCCCACAGCACCCCTTTCAAAAGTTGCACAAATCTGTTTTCACCGCATCACTGCTGAGATGGTGAAGCAGGGTCCTGGCTGATGGAGAGGGACCAGCATCACAGCAGTTTGGATCCTTAGCTCCACCTTAATGCTCAGTCTTTGGAAATTGAACCTTGATCTGAGAAGATGCAAATGGCTGACTTTTCCCCAACTTTTGAGTGTGGGTGAATTAAATTAAGTGTCCAACAGTTGATGCTAAGGATTCTAGACCAAGAAGAATCATAAATGTTGATGTCTTCTTGACGCACATATATAATTGAGCTAATGTGGCCTCAAGTTCTCGTTTCGGACTGTTGTAAAGATAATTTGAATATAATGGATCTGTTTACCCTTAACACATATGAAGCAGTTTGGAAGGGTAGAATGTCACAATATCTGTAACCATGGTGGGTGTAATAGCTGATAATGCTGTGTCATCCCTCTCTAGAAACCAGAAGTCATGGCTTGTGCCCTACTTTGCTACCCCAAATGGTTATTAAAAGAGTAATCCAGTCCATGGATGATCCATCACTAGTCTATCCATCAAAACTCTGACAAATATGCTGACACCACCTGGCACCCCACTAACAGCATAAGAGATTCTGCAAGAACATCATTGTAAAGAAACCAACACTGCTTATGGGACAGGAAGTTCTGACACATGATGCCAAGTTTCAGTCAAGTCTCCAGACAAGCAAAGACAAGACGTGCAAACATTGTTGCTAAGGACAGCTGAGGCAACCGGTACACTGTAGATAGATGGGATGGTTTGTGTTCCTTAGGTATGTCTATTCACCTACTGTGTCATTCCTGAGTAGTCAACAGGAGCAGTTCCTACAATCCAGTAGGTCTCAGGACAACAGGCATGCGAGTTATCACTCTCTGACCTGGGATCTTCTAACCCAGAGGACTATTGGGTAACTTACAGAGACAATTTATTTTGGATGGTCTGTAAATGCCTGAATCAATGCCTGGTCAAGGTACTGCCCAGAGTTCTTCTCATACTTTACAGGATCCCTATTGTCTTAGGAAAGTGGCACCATATCCCAGCAGAACCATTAACAATGGCTCCCTATTCTAGGCATGTCCTGGACTGCTGCCCAACCCCTGATCTATTACTCTGCTCTTTGTCTCTCTAGTTCCATTTTCTAGCTTTGGTATTTGTAACTCTTATCATTTGGCAGCTTTCCTTTTGACATTTCAGGTCTTAGGTTCATTCTCATTGTAGAAAAATGAGGGAAAGAAACCAAAAGCAAAATTAATCCCACTTTTTCTCACATAGATAGTCATTGTAAGAATGTTAGTGGTATATCCTAGTAGACTTATTCTAGATTTATTAATGCCCACACTGCATATAACACACACACACACACACACACACACACACACACACACATATGGAAAGTTTGTATCACAGTGATTCTCTGCAGCACAGTAACTATCAGAAAATGATCTCTCAATATTTATGGCTTCTTCTTTGTATTACTCATCATCATGGACTAAATATGTTCAATATTGAGCAAATTGTTTGGCATTATAACTTTTAAGTTTTAAATATATAATAGCTTTGTACATTCTTATTATTTGCCAGTTGTTTACACTACTTTGCTGTTATAAACATAGCTATAATGAAAATTACGTGAGTTGAATGTCTATACTCAAGAAGTAACTCCTAACAGTGAAATCATTGTTTCAAAGACTTTGCATAGCTAGGATGTTTGAAATAAAAGTCATAAGTTCATAAGAAGTCTATATCAGTTCCCATCTTCTCTTCAAAATTGTGTTAAATGCTACAGGTCTTTTGAGAATGAAATATACAAGATTCTTGCTCTCACAGTATTGATTTTAAAATATGAGAGAATAGACATTAAGTAAGTACCAGAATAATCAATTACAAAGTTCAAAATGTGCAATGATTTAAAAAGGCAAGGTACTAGGGAGGACTGGTGGCTGCCTTAGAAGTTGAGGCGAGAAGATTGCTAGTTTAAGGCTAGCTTCAGCTACAGAGTGAGTTCAAGGACAGTCTAAATAACTTAGCAAAAAATGGTTTTCAAATATAAAGGTTAAAAAATTGATCAGTAATGTAGCTAGAAAAGTCCTTTGATGTATTGGTTATTTATCACTGTGTAAAAATTTTCCATATTTATAATGGCTTAAAGCAATTATCACTCTGCAGCTCTCTGGGCCAGAATCTTGGAGGACCTTAGCCACGTCTTCTGGAGATATCTACTATATATATTTGAAATCAGTACTTATTCTTAGGTTTCTGCCCTCAGCAATTGATTATTGGCATTAAGATTCTACATTGATACCCAATTGTTTTTGTTATATCTTACATATTTAATAGGTAGCAATGATTTTTCTCATTTAGGCTTTAATTAGTATTTCTTTCCTTTAGTTTATTGATTATGATGATGTCTTCTTTAGATGATTTCATGCGTACTATTCCAGCAACTTTAAGACCATTTTTCTGAGTTTTAATGTTCATATTAGAAAGCTGAACCAAGATAAATACCTTATTAGTGTATATCTATAAATAGTTGATGTATACTAATAATAAATAAAAATAATGTGCATGCTATTTTAACACATATAATGATACATTTGTATTTCTAGGGGTACACATATTTTCAAATGCTTAGGTTATGGTAGAAGACATTCTTGACCCAGGAAGAGTTTTCCTGAAGAGAACTGGGTAGCTGAGAGACAGGGAGAAATTGTTTCAATATTTATTACTTTATTTTCATTTGAAATTCTTTGTCAATGCATTTGGAATGCTGCCCTTTCTCCTTTGTTACTCTGTAAAAATATTATATGCATAGAGGACTAACTAGATGATTACTAGACACCCATTCAACTTTCTAATGTAAGTTCCCAAATATCAGTCATGAAAAGTGAAGAAACACAGTAGAGGTAGAGAAAAGCCGGTCATGATCCAGGCTGAAGTGAAATAAAACAACATAAAGAATCAATAATGTTTAAAAGTCACAAAGACAAGTGGAATAAGCATGGCCCAAGGATGAATATTAAAAGGCTAACAATAAGATGGCTATTAAAATGCAGAGTCATAGAAAAACAGACAGCAAGTATTTGATGCACCTAATTTCAGTACTGTAAACAAGAAGACCATATAGACAAAGGCAGGAAGGACTAGAACAGGTAACAGAGATGGTATTGCACTGGACAGCTGTTGTTTAGTAGGCGACTATTTTTGTTCATCCCATTTCGATGAATGTTTTCAGTTTGTGTACTTGAACTCATTGGCACAAGAAAAGATTTTATGAACAGTATAGGCATTATACCACAACACCTAATAAATGGCATCTCAAGAAGCTAAAAAGTTTTGTGCAACCAAGGGCACTATCAGTTAAACAAAGAGGCAACCTACAGAATGAGAAATTTTTACTATTTTTTTTCATCTAAGAGAAGGTTAGTATCTAGAGTATACAAAGAATAGCAGCAAGAAGCGTGGACATAAGAAAAATAACCCCAATTTTAAAGTGGGAAATAGAAGTAAAAACTAAGAGTCCGCCAAAGATCAGGCACAAATGGATGAGGAACACTATAATAATGGTAATAATAATAATATAATTAATAATATTCTTAGCTATCATGGAGCTGCAAATTAAAACTCCTTTGATATTTCATCCTACTCCAGTCAGAATGACCCAAAGCTCAATAAAACAAATGACAGAGATGCTGCTGAGGATGCAGGGAAAGGGGAACACTTTTCACTGCATGTGGGAGAGCAAACTGGAAAGGCTGCCATGGGAATCAGTGTGGATGTTCCTCCCAATGCTGCAAATGGATCTACCACAAATCTACCACTCTTGTATATATACTCAAAGGACTTTACATTTTACTACAGAGATATTTGCTCTTCCATGGTCTATTCACAATAGCCAGAAGTTGAAAATAGCCTAGATGTCCAACAACTGATTAATGGATAATGAAAATGTGGTGATTTACACAATGCAATATTATTTATCAGTTAAGAAAAATGAAATTATGAGATTTGCAAGTAAGTGAATGGACCCACAAAGCATTATCCTGAGTGAGGTAACCCAGACCCAGAAAAACAAACAGTGCATGCTTTCCCTCATGTGTAGATATTAGCTTTAAAGCTTTAGATATGTGTGTTTCATTCAGAATATCCATAGAGTTTAGGAAGCTGTTGAGAGATTAGTGGGGAAGAAGGGAACTTCTGAGAAAGGAGAAATATATTATAGTGTTATAATGGGATAAATGGACGTTAGAATGGGGGGTTTAAGTTCAGGGGGTGATGGGAGGGCAAGGTAGTAGAGGGCAACAGGAAGGGAGACACAGGCCTTTTAAAAAGCCACATGGAAACATATTACTGTGAAAAGCTTCTTAAAATATATACAATTGTTAAAGGAATTTAAATGGAGTTGCCATACAATGGGCGAGGCAACTAACCAGATATAATATGCTAACAAATAAAATCTCCAGTACCAAGAATGGGTTACATGTTTTTGTGTCATTGGCTAACAGGCTTCTGTAGGTCTCTGCCAAACATTGCTAGTTATTACCAATGCTATTGGCTACTCTCTTAACCTGATGGGAAAACCCTGACATTGAAGACACCACTTAGTTAGGTCATTGAACATGGAGAACTCCCGCTGGTGCTGAAGTAGAGGCTTCACCCCACTGGCTAGTGTTTCTAGTGTTGAAAGGCACTATGCGTGTTCCAGGAGAAGAAAAGTAATAGTCTTACCCAGCTGTGAACTTGGTCAGCTGTGTGACAACCTGCTTGTAATATATATCCACTGGTGTGATAATGGCCCATGTGTTATGGGAGTAACCAACCACTCTTTTGATTCTACTTTTTACATTCAGCTTTATTTACTTATTTGTGATTTAAGACCTGCTCCATGAGATGAGTCTGACACTGCCAACGAGGTCAAGAATCTGAGACTAGATAGGACATGGGCCTATGAGGAAGCCTATTACCATTCTTCTGCTTAATAAACATAGCAGCAAAACAACTCTTAATGGAACATTTCTATACCTATAGATCAGTGCTTTGCTCATTGTTCATCAGAGAAGTTTTTTAGAGTACACAGTAATTAACATAGAGAGGCCCAAGTGGACAACCACAGAGAGTGAAAGACTTTGGAATACTCAGCCCTAAATGGGATATATTTATCATATCCCTCCCCTCAAGGCTCAGGAATCTACACAGAAGATGAGGCAGAAAGATTATGAGAGCCAGAGGTGATATATGACTCCAAAGAAGAGCGTTTTTCCAGATGCAGCAGGACTGATGCCCTTATGAACTCACAGAGAATGTGACAGCACAGGCAAAATCTGCACAAGTTCAAGCCAGGCAAAACCCCCACAGAGCGGGGTCAGTGGGCACAAAGCCCCATCCTGAGACAGGAAGCTGTTTGGAGTCGATTACTGCTGGGAATGGGAAAATCAGTTTTCTTCAGTAGAGTGACACACTGGACATATCAACCACACTCCGAGGTGGAGCTCATGTTCAGAAGCAGTCAAGCAACACAAAATGGACTCCCTGGTTTTGCTTTGTGTTTGTTGTTTGGTTGGTTTGGTTTAGTTTTAGAGACGAAGAGCAAGAAGTTGGTTTGGTGGAGGAGGGAAGACAAGGAAGAAGTTGGGAAAAGAAGGAATGTGCTTAAAATATAGAGAGGAAACTTTTAATAAGAAAAAAGAAAACTTTGGGAAATCTGCATTTCCCTGTCTCTAACTTCCTGTGTGGTCTCTGTGGAGGATAAAATGACATCCATACTTTAAAGGAAGCGCATGACTCCAAATTGACCATCAGAACACACCACATTTGTTCCTGGTTAGCTCAGGGGACAAGTGAGGCCAATCAAAGCCACTAACACTGATTGGAGGGAACGTTTATTGCCTGTTTTAGATATCAGAGTAATTCTTTTCAGATGGACTAGGTATTACTGTATTTAAAGTGGGGAGATGTTTCTGTCCTGTTGTCTCTATCAATGAAGCTGAGGCTAATGCCTACATCAGAGTGGAGAACAGAATCGGCCAAGAGGGCTGACTGAAAGGCACCAAGACCCACAGGGCACTGTTTGAGCAATCACCTAACCCAATCCGAACCCATCACTACTCTAACCTTGCCATCTTTAAATGCATGAGGGAATCAATTCAAGCTTTTTCCTTTCGTAAGCCAACGTAAATTTTGCTTCCACTGTATGAAGGAGAATATAGGTGAGTGTGTGTGTGTGTGTGTGTATGTGTGTGTGTGTGTGTGGTACAGAAAAGACATTAAAAGAAACATGGTCTTTAAGAGGAAACATGGGTTATGATATTGTCTTACAAAGAAAATTTACCACTTCTTTCCTTTGAAAATTAAATTCAGCCCAAAACCTGTGACACTAAAGGGACCCCCCCCCTTCTACTAGGCAATGATTGCTGTTGGTCCTACTTAACTGCTCTTAAAAGTGACAGACCTTTCTTTTATCTTTGAGATCTCTAGGAAAATATGTGGCATCGGCCCCTTGAGAAGTTACCCATAGGAAAACATTGACAGGTGAGAGAACATATATTTGAGACTGAAGAAAAACCAGGTGAATAAAGTTGGCAGAGTACAAAAAGAAGGGACAATCACAGTGGGTTTCAGAGCAGAAGTTTGGGAAAAATTGTTATCATCTCTCATAAAACTGAAATCTCTCTAAACCTGAGAGTGTAATATATGCCAGGAAAACGTTGCAAATATTACTGTGGCTTTGCAACTTGCTGGGCAGCAGTACTCTCCACCTATCATACTTTGAAGACATCATCCAAGAACTGAACTGGGAGAAGTTGAACAAGATCGAAAACTCTGAGTCACTGTGTGAGGCTAACTCAATGCCAGGAAGCAATGGCCTTTTCTGGATGAAGTCTACAGTGACTTCAGTTTGCAATGGGTCACTAAGGATTGCTCAGGGTGACAAGGTTTTGTGCCCCATCCTGTAAGAGGCTTCTTACGTGAAACACGAGACCTCTAATTCTAACAATATTATAAACAAACCTATGCAATTAAGGCTCAGTGCATGACTGGAAGCTGAGATAAGCTAATACGATTATGAAGCAACTAAATAGATCCTGAAGCCATATGATGACATCATGAAATTTTAGAAGCTACAGCTGGCTTCTAGTGATATTTTTGCAGTTGAAAATATGTAGCATCTGGTCTTTCACTTATCATTCTTTGCTGAAGTCGTCGTCATCTTAAATTTCCTTTTATCATGTAGATGTGGTAAGTTTAAAAATAATGTTGCAAATTTTTGATAGAGCATGCCATCCAAGTCCAAGTAAACTACAAGCAAAAATTATTTGCTATTTCAAAACAAATTGCTCATAAAGATGGGCTCTGCCCAGAGTCCCTGTAATTGTACTAACCAGTTTTGTCCTCATAAAGAGTCATTGACCTAAAGCATGAATGTCCCTTATTGAGTTATGAAAGTCTAATTTTTCTTCTCAAGTGTGCAATATTCAGCCATTTATTCTTGTGTGTTTTCAGTGGTAGGTCCTGTATCTTTGCATAATATGCAGTTAAGACATATATCTTTGGTTCAAATCCAATATGCCACCTACTACCCATCTAACTTTTAATGAGTTGTTTAATCTCTCAAGTTTCAGATTACTTATCCATAAAGTAAGAATAATAGTAATTGCTATTAAATGACACAATATTGATAATGTATTAAACTGCTATTAAATGACACAAAATGTATAAAATTTTGCACTGTCTAACATCCACAAGCTCCAAGTAAATATTATTCATTGTTAGCTGATAATCTAGCAAATATTTATTTATTAACAAATATTTATGTGACTTGAGTACTGTGCTAACCTTGGGAATTCTTGGCCAAGAAGAGAGAAATGATCTGTTAAACAATTAATTTGTATACAGTGGTATTCTCTGGTATATATATCAGAGATTGCATGTATATTGGTCCACTATAGTGTCTGATTCTCCACTTAGCAGATTTTGTACAAACTGCTATTTTACTTTCGAGAATGATGAAGGATTCACCTAGAGAAATAATATTGACATTACTTAATATTACATCATTATGACAAAGGTACCCCAACTGCCTACATAATACGTGCTAGTATCAAAAGCTCACCCTCAGATATTTCATGATGAGCGCTGACTTGGAGGTACACACTACAATCTGATTCTGTTCCTGCTATGGACTAAGCCAAGCTCAGTGGCTGCTTCTCAAGTCCCATCTCCCTGACATCTCTGCCTTATCAACCCCAGCCCTACGGGGATGCCAGCTACATTTCCTCGGCAGCATCCAAGCCCTGACATCTCGTTTGCATCACACTTTCTCAGATGTTACCTCCATTCCTGCATTTGGAACTGTCAATGCCCCTGACACCTTGGAGCTTAGATTTTAACATGGCCAAGGTACACAGAAACGTGACCATGTTGCAGCCTAGGTGAAGTAGGCGCAGACAGAGAAAGGTAAGAGACAAACACAGGGTGCAAAAAAAAGAAAAGACCATGTGCCGACAGCAAGATTCGAACAGATTATTCACGTAAAGATTATTAGTGACAAACACCAAAAACGAGACCATCTCAGGCGATGACAATGACAAAGGTTGTCATTTTGCTCTTCTTTTGATGGTACAAGCAGCACAAAGCAATGAAGGCATGTCTTCCTGAAGGAAATGACAAGTCAGTTTTTCCAAATGGATGCATGGAGGAAATTATAGTTATAATGAAGTACCAGAAGAATTGAAGATAAAGCCTTTGATTGTTTTGCTTATGTACATTAGATTTATTTGCCTAAGTTTTTGTGAGTGGTAATATAAAGGATGTGTGTGTGTGGGGGTGTGAAACACCCATACACATAAAAATAAATAAATAAACAATATTAAAAAATTCACAAATAGTATATTGTGGTGATATGAGTGCTTCCTCCTTTCTGCTGGATTTCTATTGTTTCACTTGTCATAAACACGGCATTTGCATACAAACTACCGTAGACTAATTCAAAGGGTATTTCAGCATTTGAACATTAATGACTAACTTTTATGTGGATGACTTGCTTAATGTCACGCACCCTCGTTATTCACCTGAACCTTTTATGGGCTTGGTGCCTTTGATCTAGCAGATATCTAGAAACATCTAGGACATGATGAAATGAGACTGTTCCAGCTCATGGTGTTTAGATATGTCAATGGGAGACCTTTAATGCCATCACAATAGCACTTCTTATCTCCCTTCACCAGAGTCGAACACAGCAGAGCATGAGAAATGCATATGCCCAGGTCTCAACAAAGAGCTCATTACCATATTAGACTTAGCTGTGCTCAGTTAACTCTGAAGGCTCAAAACACAGGCAGGCAAGCCACTGACTACACTTTATTGCCAAATGTTGTCCAACTTAAAGAGATTATTTCAGCAAATGTTTCATTAGTGTTTGACTTCCCAGTCAAACTACTCTTTTCCCTGTGAAAATGTTTCCATCAAGATGGAGAAGGGGGCACATTCCGCCAGACAGTTTTCAGATCTATAGGACAATTTCTCCCACCACAAAATACATTTCATGTTCCTTTAAAGGGGACATCAAGAATGCCTATGCCCAAATTACATAGTTCAGTTCACTTCAGAGCTTTCTTTCTATTTTATATCAATTCCCTTTCACACATCATTCAGACAGGATTAAATTATACATGCTGTAACCATAAGACGTGTGGTGGTAATGAGAGTCCACCTGGCTTCCTGTATAGATTAATTAAGTTCATCAACAATCTCTAGGGTAGGGAGAACTATAAATTTGGTTCTTTGAGAAAGACCTGGATATTCCTCCCCCCAAAAAAATCCAGGAAAAGTATTGGTTAGGGCAATCCTAACCTTAAAATTTCTTATTCATGTTGTCTAATTGAAATTGTTTAAAATATAGTAGGCAGAGAATAGGTCCTCCACTGTCTTTTGATATATATCAAATTCCTACTTTTCAACACAAGCTTTATAATTTTCTAGAGACTCTTACTAAGGAGTGAACAACAGAAATTTGCTGCCTTGTTAACAGAGATCAGCAAATCTGTACCCTGGGTAGGCTACATGAAGAGTGGCTGAATTCAAGGTTTCTTATATTTGTTCACAAAATGAAACACATGTAGAACCCTTACTCCACAATCCTCTAAGCGCTTGTTATATTAAACATGGTTCTGTGCTTTCTGTAAATGTGATGCCATTTGAAACAAAATTCTAGATTCCCCAATGGTAGCACAAACTAGAGACAAATCATGAGAAAATGCTGATTTTGAAGGCTACCTGAGAGCCAACTTTGTCCACTATTATCTCATTTTGAAGAATGGAAAGTTCTCAAACACAGATGTTTTTACAGTACAACTTGTGAAATGTGGAATTAAAACTTTCAGTAGGAAAGAGGTTAAGTATGACGGTGCAGACCTGTGAAGATTCAAGAAGTATGATGAGCTATGTGATGAAACTCGGACAGAGGTTTGAACTGTCCATGAACTCTACCAGTATTCTGAAGGAGACTATCGCTTTCGTTCCTTAACTTTGTCATTGGGGCAGGGTATTAGGTCATCCAGCACTTTGTTTGTCAAATGAATTTCAATGCCTACCTGACATACAATATATAACCTACGCATCAACATTTTGGAAATTCCCAGATGATGTCGCAACTTTATCTTTGATTCTACCTCATATAGCATCGATTTAGCAGATTGTATTTAGAAGTGTTGCATTAACAAGATGCCTTGACAGACAAAGAATTAAGTTATATCTTTAAGAGGACTAAGCATTCAAGTGTAAATTGAAAAAGGAATGCCCGGGAGACATACTAAACGTGACAATGTTTTAGGAATATGTTTAAGAAGACCTTTTACTTACATTATCCTCATATCTTTATGGAAAAGTGCTATAAGATTATGTATACACATTTTTTATAATTTTATTTATTTATTTATTTAAATTAGAAACAAACTTGCTTCACATGTCAATCCCAGCTCCCTCTGCCTCCCCTCCTCCCCCACTTCCTCCCCAGGCTCCCCAGGCCCCCACCCAATCCCCATTCCAATCTCCATGGAGGGTGAGGCCTTCCATGGGGGATCTCCAAAGTCTGTCATTTTGTTCAGGGCAGGGCCTAGGCCCTCACCAAAGAGCCCAGGCTAAAAGAACATCCCTCATTGTGAGATGGGCATCCAAAAGTCCATTTGTTTGCCAGGGATAAATACTGATCTACTACCCAAGGCCAAATAGATTGCCTAGGCCTCCTCACTGACACCCACATTCAGGGGGTATGAATCAGTCCCATGCTGGCCTCCCAGCCATCAGTCTGGGGGTCCAAGAGCTCCCCCTTGTTCAGGTCAGCTGTTTCTGTGGATTAAACCAGCCTAATCTTGACCCCTTTGCTCATCCACCCTCCCTCTCTGTCACTGGATCCCAGGAGTTCAGTTCAGTATTTAGCTGTGGGTGTCTGCTTCTGCTTCCGTCAGTCACTGGATGAAGGTTCTGTTTCCCAGACTCTTTGGAGGTGGGATTGTAGGTGGTACTCCCCTGATCCATGTCTAAAATCCATATATGAGTGAGTACATACCATGTTTGTCTTTTTGTGATTGGGTGACCTCACTCAGGATGGTTTCTTCTAGTGCCATCTATTTGCCTGCAAATTTCAGGATTCCATTGTCTGCAACATTTGTATATAAATTTAAAGAGTCCCCCCAGTACGTATAAAATTAGAATTCTATGCAGTAAGAAATAGCACTGTGGCATTGTTTAATTGATTGCGATCTTCTCTCTGAGGAGTCCATGAAATATTTGATTGTGTTTTAAGGTCAAAGAAATATGATACATAGATTTACAGTGTCATTATAGTTACTGGACAGCTAAGAGAGTATTGTTCTAGAAGTAAATTAGAAATATTATATGTTTTGGCATAAAAGGTAAGTTTATTTTACACATTTGTTTAAGAGTATTTTACACGTTTGTTTAAGGCCAGCCTTATAGTGAGGAAGAACCCAGGGTGATAGCAACAACTCCTCCTGGTAAATACACAAAGTTTGGATATGTACACAAGTAATGGAGATGTTCAAAAAGATTTCCTTTTAGAAAATAAAAATCCAGAAATAGCAGCAGGGAACTTTTGAGAAATACTGTATCAACGACAGTGGTTCCCATGGCCTAAGGGATTAAGCTCTATGTTTAAGAAGAACTAAACATTCATTTTAAGTGCACTTATGCATTTCATGGGAATAACCTTCTCATTGTACATTGACACACTGAGAGGGAAGGAAGGAAAGGAAAGGATTAATACACCCTGAAAAGTTTGATGGGGGAAGATGTCATAGTAAGCATATAAAAGCTGATTAGTTCTAGCTGTAAGAATAAAGTAGGTTAATAAATTCATCATTCATAATCTTGTTCGAAAGCATTTGCTCAAAGCAAAAAAAGCACTGCTCTAATTTCCAAACGATGCTGTCTCTTCTTTTCCCATTCCCTATAGCACCTATCCTAACTACACCTTTGTTTAAAAAAAACATATTAAGGTAAATATTGCAAGTGTCTTCCTGGGGATACCACAGAGGAAGTAACTGTGATTTGTTTATTGGGTATCAAGGAAACATGATGTAGTGTATTCTGCAGATTTCGTAGGCAATTAGCAAGCACTTGGTAAAAGAAAGAATATGTTTAGTGTATTTTGTACAGAAAAGTTGCCACACTAACTCTCAAGCACGTAATTTGTAAATAAGATTGACGCTGCCATTTCAGTATCATAGGTCCTCGCTCATGTGGAATAGAGGAGGCTGCCTATGCTAGAGAACTGGTTTATTTATACACCACATTCATCTTATCCCTCTTTTTTCTGTCGCCCTATACAGTGGCTTGGTAATGGCAATCAGTTGTGCCAAGTGAACTTTCCCTCACTTTCCCTAAATATGGTTATGTAGACCAGGGAAGACACCTGACTATAGAACTACTACACTGGTAAAAACTACGAAAGAGCTGTCTATGAGCAAATTGAGTTTCCCCTTTGGAGTTAGACAAATAGCCATGGTTCAAGCAAACAAAGAACCAAGGCATGAAGCTGATAGGCCATCAGGGAGAGAGAGTGTGGTCCCATGGAGACAATTATGAGAGACAAGATCCGATCAAACTACATTATACATATGTGTGAAGTATGTGACAATGAAACCCATTGTTTTTCACAATTAGTATTGCTAAAATAATCAAAAATAAGTTTCCTTTGTTAGGTTCACTGGCATAGATATCCCTTACCAATGAAAAGAGCCTTGTCCAAGAATGAGTAGAGCATTTCTTTTCATTTCAACCATATCCATATACAGGATATTAGTTAATAGTCATTAGCCAGTGTTACAAGGACTAAAACACAATTAGATACAAACGTTAAATTTACTCAAGCTGGATGAGCAATGGATGAGTTGGTAGTCACATTATGATCTAAAGAACTTCCTTGCCTCAGAAACCTTAAGTACTGGTCTTTCTGCTCTATGTTCTTCCTTGAGTTTGTATTGTGTTTGCCCTTTCCGAGATTCTTCTCTTTCATTCCCTTAATTGCAGTCCTCAGGTATTCATGTTATTTCCCATTCCCATGTCTCTAGTGGGTAAGGCTTGATACAAATGGGCACCTTCCATTAGAATAGAAAACAGTGGGTGTGAACTGAGATTTGGCTACAAAAAGAAATATACATCAAAAACTTTTGAAACATCACTAGTGCCTTTAACATAGAAAGGTAAACCAAGAAATTGTAACACCTTTAGCCTACAAGATTGGCAAAAGGAGGCCTGAAGAAAAAGGGGGCCTAACTAAGTCAGTCTAATTCATGTTATGTATTAGTTTTGATACATGTTGTCATGAATTACTTAAATTTTATGATATCAATAAAAATATTATTAAAGTTCAGAAATAAATCTTTGGCTTCCATGAGAGTTGCTGGAGAATGGCACAAAGAATAATAACATTTTCTAGTGTACTTTCTTGGCTTCTAGAGCCTGGAACACTGGATGCTACATTTATATCTTAGGTAAAACTTGGGTTTTATCTGATTTTTTTAATCAACCAAGTGTATCCATATGACACAGGAAGATAGATATAAATATTGTGAAGCCAAATCTACAGTTCTATTTGTCAAGAAACATGACTGATGTGTTTGCTTCTATATACTTGTAATGCAGGTACCTGTGTTTAACAAGATCTGGGAAGTTCCTCCAAGGCTGGTGGTATTATTGTGTGTCCCTAATAACTTTAGGAGGTAGGTGGGGTTTAGTTGAAGGAAATACATCGCTGAGGGTGTGCACTTGAAGGGCATAAGAGTCACAGTTTCTTATCTATCTACCTCCTTCCATAAAACAAGCAACTTTACTGCAAGCCGTGCTTCTGCCAAAGGCTGTGCTGACAAAAGACCCAAAGCAACAAGACCAAATAACCATGCATGGACTAAAGCTTCTGAAACCAGGATCCAAAGTCAGCTTTCTGTCCCAGGGCTAGAAGGCCAGTTCTGAGCGACATATGGCTACCACATGACCGCTCTTTGG